>NW_025408675.1:2400000-3000000 GCF_020360975.1 Hirsutella rhossiliensis | reverse complement strand
TACTAGTATTAATAGAACTAGCGGATAAGGTAATATCCTACTTAATTTACCTAATAAAGTATAGATCGGACTATAAAGTAATTTAAATAACTTTTAATATATAAGTACTAGAATAGACCTTTTTATAGCGCTTAATACTTAAGAACGCGCTATAGATCGCTATTATAATAAAGGTTAAGGACGAGCTTTAGCCTCTCTTATAGACTATAAAGGTATAAACGTAGGCGGACTAGCTTATATAAGTAGTTACTAAGGTGCTTTATAATTTAATACCTTAGGTATAGACGCCGCTATATATAAAGTAATAGTAGATAAAGGACCTAACGTAACTTTAGCGGATATATACGTACTAGTATAACTAAGCTAGGGCGTAGTAAAGAGCTAGTTAATTATAGCTAGACTTAGAGTAATACGCTAAAGAGGCTATTAAGGAGTACTATAATAACTTATAGAGATAAAAGAAGGCTTATTAAGATTACTTTATTACTAATAAGAGTAATATCTAGAAGGTAGTTAAATATTTAAAGGCTAATATAGAGATAATAAATAATAAGGTACTACTATTAAAAAGAGCTAATAAATCGATTACTTAAAGTAAGGGCGAGTAAGCTAAGGAGCTCCTAAGTACCTTCTTTCTACCTTTACTAATAAGGATCGAGCTAAAAGGTAAATATCTATAAAGAAAAAAGATAGTTATACTAGACCTTACTTTATAAGAAATTAAAGAGAAGGTAATAGCCGCGAAGCCTTAGAAAGCGCTTAAGGAGAATAACCTTCTTACGATTATATAAAAGAAGCTCTAGTATATAGTAAAGCATTATATATAGACGCTCTTTAGCTTATCGCTCTAAGAAGGTATAGTACCTTATTAATAGTAAATAGCTAAGATTATTCTTTTAAGGAAACTAAATAAAGGGAATTATACCTTAGCTAACGTATAGTAACCGATTTCTCTCTTATTAACGCTTAGTAAAATCCTAGAAGTAGTTATTATAAAACGTATTAGCTATATAGTAAAGGCTTAAGGGCTTTTACTTATAAACTACTTTAATATATAAAAGTATAAGTCTATAAATTAAGTACTTATACTTTTATAAGAGCGGATCTATAAGGCCTAGAAAATATTATAAAGTAAGTAAAAGTATATATATAAGTACTATCTATAGGATAATATTAATAAGCTATATAGAGCTCTTTTATATATAGCTAGCTTATATATATATATATAAGATCCGGCCCTCTATATATAACTATATAGCTTAGGCTATAGCCTAAGCCTATAACCTATAATAGTTAAAGACTCTTATATAATACCCTCTCTTAAGCGCGGCGCGGCGCTACCCTATTAATAGCTTTTATACTATTAAGCCTATACTACTAGCTCTACCTAGCCCTTTCCCTATTAATTATACTAGCCCCCCTAGCCCTATTATCCCTATACCTATTAGCCTAAGTAGCTATAACCTAGCTCTATACTTATCGGCCGGCTAGCTATTTAAATAAGGGCGTAACTTATTATATATACCCTTAGGTAGCCGGCGGCCGGCCTAGACCTATATAAGCCTTAAGTTACCCGTCCCCTCGACCTTAGGTAGCTTCCTCTACTAAGGGATATTTAAAGTAGTAACCCCTCTTCTTCTTTCTTTTCCTTTTTTTTTTCTTTAACCGTAGTAGTAGTAGTAATAAGTAAGTTCCGCTTTACTTAAAGCGTTAGTTTATTCCTAGCTATATAGGCCGCTCTATTAATATATATTTATAGTAATAGCTATAGTAGTAATAATAGCCCTAATAATAATAATAACTTTAACTAATAAGTTCTCTGCCTTATAGAGCGGGAGGCCGTAATCTATAATATTAACTTCCGCGATAGATATATCTACCTCCCCCTCCCCTACCTCCTCTTTCTTAAAGCGTATAGAGTCGTTCGTTAACGCTATACTAAGCGCGGCCGACGACGGCTCCGCCGCTACCGCTACTCCCGCCCGCGCTACTACTACCGCGCCTACCGCCGCTACTAATGCCTCTACCGCGCTAGCCGCTCTTACGTCGCCCTTTAAGGTAACAACGCCGTCCCCGCCGCTACCTATAACGCCTAGCCCCTTAGCCCCCGCCTCTATCTCTACTACCCCCGTAAGTCTATAGTTAAGTAAGCGTAATAGATATCTTCCGCTAACCTCTTAAAGTATAAGCGCTAGGTCTAGGCTAGAGCCGCTCGCGCGGCCCCTATATATAGTATACGTTATAGGAGCTCCCTTACGCCGACTAAGTTAAGCGCCGCCGCGGCGGTAGTTATTACTAGTATACGCGTGCCGGCCGTGCTTATAAGGCGGCGCCTCCTATCCTACTCGCTATAGCGTTAGCTTAAAAGGCCGGCGCGTATAGGTAGGTATAGGGGGCTACTAAGAAGCGCCTTACCGCCGCCGCCGCCGCCTACTATAACCTCCGCGCCCTAGAGCGCTAGGGGCTTATCCCTAAGTAGGTTCTTCCCCCCTTTACTCTCTTACCTCCGCTACTAACTCTCCTAGTACTAGGGACACCGCCTCTATTACCTTATCGGCGGTCCCCTTAGCCGTGCCCGCCGCCGCTGCTACTACCGCCCCTACTACCGCTGCTAGAGCTAGCCGCCGCCCTTTTGCCCCTAGAGCCGCCGCCGCTACTAACTAGCTTATAGGCTTAGAGGGCCGACTTAGCGCGCTAAAGAGCGCCGCCGCCGCCGCTAATAAGTAAGAGGAGGCTAATAAGGATAATAATAATAATAATAATAATAATAAAGGTAATAACGATAATAAGGAATAGGCCTAGGTAGTTTAAGGGCTTTGCTTTATAATAAACGCTATTTTTATTTTTACTTATATTACTACGCCCGCGTTACCGTAACTACCCCTTATATTTTACTTACTTTATAGTCTTAGCTTAAGCTACCGCTAGTAGTTTATTAGTCTATCGTTCTCGTCTACTAGTCTATATAGGGCCTTAAACTTATTAAGGGCTATAGCTCCTATAAACTCGCGTATAGGTTCTTATATTAAGTTAAGGTACCCTTACTACTTTATAAGGACCTCTTAGCGATTCCCTTAGCCGACCTTCTTTTAGTATATAGCCTATATCTCCTTAACCTTAAATTTATTATCTCCCTCTACTTTAATAGCGGGCGGTTAGGCGTCCGCTACTTCTTATCTAAGTAGCGGGTTAAAGGAGGCTTAGTAAAAGAGGTTAACGTTAATCTTATTATAGACCCCTATTAAAAGACTATTAAGCTTAACTACTTATAAGCTAATAACCCTTTATACTATAAACTTTATATATAGCTAGTTTAGCTTCTTCTTTAGCCGCGCTAACCTATAGTTCTAGAGGTTAAGCTATACTTTATCTCTTACTATAAACCTATCCGCTAAGGCCTAAGTCTTATTAGCGTACTACTCTTAATCTTATACTAAGGCGGCTATTATAGATTAATAGTATTCTATAGTTTCCTATAGCTTCTATATAAATATAAAAGCGCGGCTCTTTAGTAACGAACTACTATATTACTCCGCTACTATATTTATAGCGAATAGGATTAGGGAGGGTAGCTTAAAGCTATATATAGTAAAGAAAGGGGCTATCTTAATAAAGGTCTAGGGTTTACTATTTAACGCGAGCTAGGCTATAAGGAGCTAATAGTCTTAGTCCGCTTAGTTATAGGCTACTACTACTTATAAGTACGTATATACTTCTTAGATAACCCTCTTAGGTCCCTTATTAGTCTATAAGTAATAGGCTATACTAAGTAGCTATATAATTTAAAGTAGCTAGTATAGGTACTACTAAAAGCGGCTAGTTTAGTTCGAACCTTTATTACTTATAATAGAGGTTAGCTAGTTATATAAGCGGGCCTAGTACTAAAGAAAGCGCTTTATATAAGCTTTTATATTTATAAATAGTATTAGCTTTAATACTATTAATTTTCTAAGCTAGTCCTTAATTACTTATATATAGCGGTTGCCTCCTCTTATAAGCGGAAGGTCTATTATAAAGTCTATCTATATATATATATAGAACCGGTTAGGTACTAGAAGCTACTTAAGTAGCCCCTTAAGCTACGCCCTTTAAATCTTAGTATAGCTATAGATATTATAGTTATAGAGGAAGTAGCGAACATAGTATTATAAGAGGGGCTAGTAAAAATCCCTTATAAGGCCTACTACTATGCCTTGCCGACCTAGGTAGCCTATAATACTAAAGTTATAGACGAGCTAAACTAGCTTCCTTTAAAGCTCGTTTTATTTATCTAGCTTTAGCGGTCTATCCTTTTTATTAGCTTCTATAATATATAGTACGCTTAGTACCTATAATCTCCCCCGCTAGTATAGATGCCCCTATAGGTCGATATAATAGTCGGCTACCTATACTTTTAACTTTAGCTTTAGATCTAAGCGTTAAGCGCTAGACTCTATAGCGTAGCGTATACCCTTATAGGTATAGTCTAGAGCCGCTATCCTATCCTATAGGCGTTAAAGGGCCTTATCTTAAAATACTCTTACCGCGCGCGCCCCTAGGCCGGTCTATCCCTCCTCGCTAGGCCGAGGTAAAAGTATGGGGGAAAGCTTATCTAGTAATAAAAGTATAAGGGAAAGCTCGTCCGCTAGCACCGCGCCTCCTTTACTAAGGAAGCTCCTATATAAGTCTATAGCGCTTCTTATAGGATAAGCTATAGATCCTAGGCCTCGATATCCGCTTTTATTAGCTAGTCTTAATCTTTCTAGGAAAGCGCGTCTAGGACTATAGAGTCCTACTTAGGGCGGTACTTAATCGAGAAGTTAAAGCGTAAGAGATACTCCGCTTAGCGGGCTTACCGCTCTAAGAGGTACTAGTAGGTTATAAAGTACTTAAGGTTCTTATAGTCTATAAGAACCTCGAAGCTCTTATAGCTCTAAAGCTCCGCTTACTATTACTTAAGGTAGCTAATAATCGTTAGTATCTCCTTATTATAAATAGCGTAATTCCGCTTTACTAGGGTTAGCTTATAAGAGTAGAACGCTACTAGTTACTTCCGCCTATCTACCTTTTAAGAGAGCGTTCCTTTAAGTGCCTAGCCGCTATAGTTTACTTCGATTAACATAGACTAGTTAAAGTCCTACTAAAGTAGTACTAGGGCTTATAAAAATAGGTCCTTAGGCGTATAGAACGCTCCTTCCTATATAGGCCCTTAACGAAAGGCGGTCTATTTCCTAGTAATCTTATTTAAGGGCATTATAATATAAGAGAAGCCCTTAATAAATATCCTATAATAGTTCGCGAACCTAAGGAAGCTTTATATACCTATCTATATAGTTAGGGCCGCTTAGTCTTAGATCGCTTAGATCTTTATAGGATCCGCCTATATACCTATACCTATATAGATAATAAAGCCTAGGTACTTAACCCTCTTAACCTTAAATTCGTACTTATTTAGGTTAAGGTAGAGCTTATAAAGCTAGAGGCGCTCTAAGACCTTCTATATATTCTATATATAGTCCTTATAGGAGCCGCTTATATAGATAAGGATATTATCTATATATATAAAGGCGAACTTATTAAGGAAGTCTTAAAGTATATTATTAATATAACGCTAAAAGGTAGCGGGCGCTCTTAAAAGGCTAAAGGGCGTTATAAGCTACTTAAATAAGCTATAGCGTATATAGAACGCTGTCTTCTACTTATTACCCTCTAAGATCTATACCTTATAGAACGCTTATTTTATATCTAGCTTTATAAACTACTTTACCTTTAAAAGGTTATAAAGCGTATCTAAGATTAAAGGGTAGCGGTCTAGCCTTATAATTACGTTTAGAGCCTTATAGTTATAATAGAACTATATCCCGCCCCTTAGTTTACGTATAAATAAGACTAGCGCTCCTACTTTAGAGCTACTTACTTAAATAAAACCCTTATCTAAGAGGTCTCTTAGCGTCTTCTTTAATACTAGTAGCTCTATATATAATATATTATATAGCGGTCTAAACGGTATAGGCAGTTCCTACCCTTTCTTATTAGTATAGAGTATAATCTTATAGTTTACCCTTAGCTTATATAGGTTAAGCTTATCTACTTCCTAGGACTTAAATAGTAGTAGGAGGTTATAAAAGCGCTTTAGTATCTACTACTATAGCTTAGAGGGCGACTTTAGCTTCTTTATCTAAAGGGCCTTATCGATATCCGCTAGGCTAACTATATAAACTATAGCGTTAGCCGCTACCCGGCCTTACCCCCGCTCTACCTATTATATAGTTCTTATAAAGATAAAGGTAAGGACTTCTTATACTAAGTATAAAGCTCGCACGCTTAGTCTTACGCTTATAGAACCGTTATTATAGCGGACCTACTATTATATAGGCCTAAACTATAGCTTCCTTTAGTATAGAACCGAGTATAACTCTATATATAATAACTAAGGTTTCCTAAGGATTAAGGGAAACTCTAGTTAAGGGATTATATAGGCTACGATAAGCTTATAGTAACCGTTAACCTCTATAGCTAGCTATATAATACCCTTAATTACTATACCCTTTATCGCGCTTAAGGCGCCCTTTACTTACCTTAGGGCGATCTTTTCTACTAGTACTTATATCTCTCGCGTAAGCGCCTTATTAACTATAGTATAGCACTAATAGCCCTTATCTATAAGGGCGGTAATAAGTAAGGAGTTATTAATTATAACCTATATTAAAATAAGCTCTTCTTTTATATAAGCGGATAATTCCTCCTTCTCCTTTACTAGTACTAGTAACTAAGGCTTTAGAGCCTATCTTTACTCCGGAGCTACTCTTTTTCCTTTAGGCCTAGGGGGGCGGAGTCCTCTTTATTATCTAAGGTAAAAAGCGGTTCTATCTTTACTACTTAAACCGCTATAGGCCGCTTAGCTAAAAAGAAGGGGCATTTTAATATAAAGTATATAGACGCGCCGTAATATAGGCAGCGGCCGTTAGCCTTCCTCTTCCCGATTTCCTCGCTTATTACTTACTTCGCCCGCTACTTAAAGTACGGGGCGGTATAAGGGGTAGTGGTAGTCGACGGCGTCTTCTTATTACGTTTAGCCCGGTTTATATAGGTAGCCGATATTAAGGTGTCCCTATCTATATCGATAGCTAGTTATTTATTTTATAGAGGGGCGGTAATCCTATCGCCGCTATACGGTAAGCGCTTATAGAGCTTTTAAAAACACAGCGTCTACTTATAGCCCTATACTACCTTTATTAACTAGCTTATATACTCGCTATAGTTAGTAGGTATAATTATAGGGATAAGTAGCTCTTATAGGGCTAGCGTAATTAAATTCTATAGCTATATAAGCTTTACGCTATCTTCCTATACTATAGTCCCTACTACTTATAAGAGCGTCTCTTTAAAATTAGGTAGGAATTCGCTAAAGGTTTATCTATCTCTTTACTTAAGGGTCTATAGCCTATCTTATGCCTTCTCCCGCTCCTATATATTACCGAATATATATATAAGGTATTAAAAGAAGTCTTATAGGTTACGTTTACCCCTAGGGCCGCCCTTATCCTAGAATCCGGAGATCTACTATATCTAAGGCTCTAGTAGCGTATAAAAGAGCGAATACTACGCTATATTACGATAGCTATTTAGGCCCTATTTCTCGTTAGTTATAACCTTTGTTTATAGCTAGCTAAGGAAGAAGTAAAAGGACTTTAGCTTACTATCCTAAGTCGGCTAAGGGAGCGGCTTCCGCGTCGGTAGTATCGCCGCTATAACCGGCGTTATAGAGGTTATAGGGGTTAAAGCTAGTCTTATAGACGGTTCCCTTAGTATAGCGAGAACCTTATCCTTCTCGCTAGCTATCGCGCTTTTAATTACTTCTAGGATAGCTACGATACTTCCTATCTATCTAGGGAGGGGCAGAGTACTTCCTTAAGGAGGAGGCACCCTCTCTAGAGAGATATCTATTAGATCTATTAGTTAATAGCTTATACTATTATAGAGTAGGTAGAGGCGTACGCGTAGGTGCCGTTTATAGGATAATATTAATAAGCTATATAGAGCTCTTTTATACGCGGCTAGCCTATATATATATATATAGGATCCGGCCCTCTATATATAACTATATAGCTTAGGCTATAGCCTAAGCCTATAACCTATAATAGTTAAAGACTCTTATAGAGAATAAGTAAAGTACTTAGCTTTATTAGCTTTAACGTTAAAGGTATATATAATAGAGTATATAAAGAGTAAATACTTAAAAGAATAATAGCCTAAGGTATCTTAAGTTATTTAGTTAAGTAGATAGATATATTCTACTTAAGATAAACTATATCGGTAGTTATTAATAGGCGGGGTCCCGGCCCCTTTTAAGGGTACGCCTAATGTTACTTAGTATATCTTTTAAGATAAGGAGCTCTAACGCCTATAGGACTAGCTAGCGGTATAAGATAGTATATATATAAGCGTATACTACGATATAAAGGCAGGGGCGCGCTCCCTTAACCGCGGCCTTAGGTTAAAAGTCTAAGTAAGCGACTACTATATCGACCCCTATAGCTACCTTCGCTATAAAGGCAGGCTATAAGTCCTAGGCGCGCCGGCGACGATAGAGGCTATAGCTAGGGCGGCCCCCTTAAAAGTTAAGGAGCGGGATAGGTTAAGAGGGCGGATTATATAGATAATTTATAACTTAAGCGTAATTAGCTATCCTAGCTATAAAGGCACGCTAGTAGCGATTAGCTAGAACTTTTACTAGCTACTTATAGTACTATATATCCGCTATTTCCTTTATAACTATAATATCTATAGCCGCTTAAAAATCTAGTAAGCGCTTAAGAAGGGGCTATTAATATTACTACTAGTCCTTAACCGGTTCTATATATATATATAGATAGACTTTATTATAAACCTCCCCCTTATAATAGGCGGTAACTATAATCTCTAGGTAATTAAAGACCGTTTAAGTAAGGAGGTAGTACTAAAGCCGATACTATCTATAAAAGTAAAGGCTTATACTAAGCGCTTCTTTTAGTACTACGCCCGCTTCTACTAATAGCTAGCCTTAATTACTAATAATAGGGGCACTAATTAAACTAGCCGCTTTTAATAGCACCTCTATAAGCTACTCTAAGTTACTTGGTTACTAAGTATAGCCTATTACTTATAAACTAAT
Organism: Hirsutella rhossiliensis; assembly: GCF_020360975.1. Taxonomy (NCBI): domain Eukaryota; kingdom Fungi; phylum Ascomycota; class Sordariomycetes; order Hypocreales; family Ophiocordycipitaceae; genus Hirsutella; species Hirsutella rhossiliensis. The sequence continues at coordinate 2,990,867 of NW_025408675.1, read as the reverse complement.
AAGGGGCCTAAACGCCTTAACTAAGAAGTATAAGCCTACCTTTAAGGAGTAATAGCCTATAACTAAGTAGACTAAGATAAGTAGCTTCTTATAGCTTAGATAGCGCTTAATAGTAGGTCGAACTCCTTTATTAGTATATCTCCTTTCCTTGCGCTATATAGGTTTAAACCGCCGTCGGCGTAGCTTATTACTATAGATATAGGTATAGAGCGCTACCTAGCTAGCTCCTTAAAGGGTAGGGGGCCTACCTTTATATAAAAGCTATAATAAGTTATAAAGTTCTACTAATCCTTAATAGTATATACTACCTAGGACTAAGAGTAGTAAGCTAGTAAGTTATAGGATCCTATAAATAGCTTTATAGTAAGGGATAAGGTCTAGCTAGACCTTTATAACTATAAGTCGACGAGGCTAAAGAAGAAGCTCGATTAGCTATACGCTAAGTATATAGTAAAGAGGGTACTAAGTCTATAAACTATAGAGCTAAAAGGGCTACCCTTTAGTATCTATAGTATAATTAATATCGACCTTTTTTATTATACTATTATAAACCCCTTACTAAGCTAAGAGATAGCGGATCCTTAACTAGCCGCTATCCTTATTAAGGGGGAGGAGGAGTTCTTAGTAAAGGAGTTATAAGTAGCTTATTAAAAGAATATAGGCTATAGTAAGAGGCGTAAAGTCCTTATTAAGTAGCGCGGCTACTAAGACCTAATATAAGAGCTAGCTTTTAAGTTTAAGGGTATAGTAGCTTTAAATAAGTTTAAGGCCTTTTATAGGCTAATAAAGGAGAATAATAGCCTAGTAAAAGAAGCTACCCCCTTAGCGGTAAAGTAGCTAGTACCTTAAAACGTAAGGGAGACTACGCCCTACCTTTAAAGAAGCGGTAAGGTACTAGGCCTATAGCGGTCGCTATATTAATATAAGCTATAAGTATATATTATAGATACCGTAATTATAGATAATAAGTAGGGTATACTTAGGTCGGCGGTAATATAAATAAATTATATTAGCCCTTATAAGCGCGCTTAAGAGTATATAAACTAAGCTTAGTAGGCCTTCTTCTTTAATAGGGTCTTAACTATTAAACGGTTATCCTTATCCTTCTTTTTATCCTCCTCCTTATCCTCCTCCTTAATATAAGGCGCGGCCCTAGCCTTAAGAGCGCGGATCTAGCCCTTTAGGCTACCTAGCTAAGCGGCGATAGCGGCGGCGTTAGGGATAGCGGCGGCGGTAGCGGCGGTGCTAGTAGTAGTAAAGGCGGCGGCGGTAGAGGTAGCGGGGGTAGCTAGGGCAGCGGCGACGGTGCCCTTAAGAGAGAGAGAGTTAGCGCTATAGGGAGTATAAGAAAGGGAGCTTATATACTTAAGCACGAGGGCGGCGCGCTTAAAGAACTATAAATTATAGTAAGCGGCGGCGGTAGCGGTTAAGGCGCGCTTAGCCTTATTTTAGTCTTTACCTAGCTCTATAGCGCTCTAAGCTATAGTAGTATAAGTAAGGATAAGCGGCTTAACCTTATAAGCGCGGCTAGCTTAAGTATATAAGAAGTAGCTACCTTAAGGGCGGCTAGCTTAGTTAGCGTAAGGGAGGGACTACGAGGTATACTATATATAAGAGGAATTATAAGTAGCGCCTTAAGCTATAGCGCGCTTATATTAATATAGGGAGTTAGTAATACTCGCGAGAATAAAAGTAAAGGGGCTTATAAAAGAGGGCGGCGAGGACCTATACTTATTATTATTATTATTATTATTATTATTATTATTATTATTATTATTACAGCGGCCGGTAGTAGAGAGCATAGTAAGGGCGGCGGCGGTATAGGTAGTAAAGTTAACGGCTAAGAAGCTAGGTAGCGGGTAGCGCGGAGCGGCGGTAAGCGCGACTAAGGCGGCGGGGGTAGTAGGTAGGGTAGCGGGTAAGGTAAGGGCGCGATTAACGAAGTTATCGATCTTAGTAAAAAAGTAAAATAAGGTAAAAGAGGATATATTAAATTATTTAAATAACTAATAAAGATATAGGTTAGCTTATATATAAGCGGTAGCGTATAGCTAGGCGCTAAGAGACTTATAGTTATAGTTATAGCTATTACTATTAATACTAATATTAATAGTATAGTTAAGAGGAAAGAGTAATAAGGGCGCGCTAATAGGTTATTTACCCTTAGTATAGGTCTAGGCATTAGCTTAGACCTTAGCCGATAGTATTATAGGGTAAGGTAAGCTATATATATAAATATATATTTAACAGTAGTAAGCGTAGCGTATAGTTAGATCCTATATAGCTTACTATTATAATATAATAGAAGTTACCTATAGTATAACCCTTTACCTACCTTATAATAGCTTAGAAGTTATCTATAAGTTTATACTAGCGTTATAAGATAAATAAATATAGGTAACTTATAAGGTAAATATAAAAAGGTATAAGTAATAAGTATAGGATCGCGTAATTAATAACGTAAGCGGAAAGATCGGTTAAAGGAGTATAGGGTAGGATTTCGTTTAGAAATTATAACGAGTATATAAGGGGCTAAATAATATATTAAAAGAATAGCGTTATAAACGATACTTATAAACTTACTTATTCTCTTTACTACTCCTAAGGAAATCCTTTATCTTTTATAAACTATTACTCGCTTACTAGTAGACTAATTAGTTAGCTTTCTAGTATATTCTATAATACTTAGAAAGCTCTATCTATAGTTTATCTTCCTAACTTAATAGGTAGTTTAATTATAACGTAATAGTTAACGTAAGACTATAGGTTCTAGTATAAGTAGTAGATTTAACTAGAATATTCTATGCCCTACCTATTCTCATATCGCGGATATCTTTAGAACCGCTAGGCTAGAATAGGTAATAGGGTATCCGTTCTACTCGTAATTAACTTATATATTTTATATATATTTATAATTATTAGGATAGGCTTATCTTAACCTACTTTTCCTAAAGGAAGGTATAGATATCTAGTAGAGGTCTTTTATCTTTAAAGGGTATTCCTTTATACTATATTATAGAGCCTCCTTTTACTAGCTTATTTTATAGAGCCTCCCTATACTTATTATTTCTTTATAATAGTAAAATAGGAATATAAGGGTATATTCTTATAGTAAACTAAGCGGAGGTATTAAAGTCGGATATCTAAGAGGATATTACTATCGCGACGTCTAGCTTATAAAGGAAAGGTAAGGTTAGGTTAAGAGGCGTTATTTAAGATACTTCTTATAATAGCGTAAACGAGGTACTAGCTAGCTACTCCGTTACCCTTAGCTTTAGTAATAAGTAGAATGCTTATATAGTAAGACTTAAGGCAATTACTATAGCCCTAAGGTATATACCTCTAGGTCTTTATAACTAATAGCTTATAATTATAATAAGTAACCGCTCTATCTTATAAGTTATTAAGCGACTATAATAGTAGTTTAGTTAGTATATAATATAGGCGATATATAGATCTATTAAGTATCTTATAAAAAGAAGCTATAAAGTTAGACTTTATTAAGTACCTATAAAATATAAGGAGTTTAACCTTAAGCTACTAGCTAAAATATAAGTAAAAAGAGTAATATAAGATAAATATATCGCTAAACTAGTAACGTTTTAGGTAAGAGTAACGACGTTATAATTACTACTTAATAAATATATTCGCGTTTATTAGATCCTAGAAAAGGTTAGAAAGTACTTAAAGCGTATTAATAAAGTATTACTAGGCAGGTATACTAATAAGATATATAATAAGCTAACTAAAAAGGAATCTAAAGTATTAGTATAACTTCGAACTAGTAAATTATAACTAAATAGCTACCTTTATAAAATTAAAGTAAAGGAATTAGATATATATACCTATAGATAGTTAGCGGAAATAGTAGAATATTTCCTTTTTTAATATAAAAGATAGATAGTATAATAAGAAATTATACTTTAATATACTCGCGGAAAGATAAGAAACCTATCTTTCTTCTTAGGAAGTAAGGTAGAGTTAAATAACGATAAGTAATAGCCCGATATAAGCGCTATATAAGTAATAATATAGTTTATATTAGTAATAAAACGCTTTAGTATAGACCGACGAGGGACTATATATTAATTAAGGGATAATTATACTAATATAATAGCCTTTAACTTAGTAGACCGCGCTTTAGTCGCTAAAGGTAGAATGCTAAATACTTAAAGAAACTAACCTTTAAGTAGGCCTATTATATTATAGCAAACGAGGCTAGAAATAAATAAAAAGAAGTATAGGGCTTTAAGTATAATAGAACTATATATAGTAAGTATATAGCTTAGTATAGTAGCTTTATAAGGGAACCCTCCGGGCATAATATAAAATAATAATAATAAGCTAGTACTAGATACTATAGTAGCTAGTATACTATAATAGCTGGATTTTTTACCGTTTGCCTTTAATCTACTTTATTCTACTTACGTTACTTTATTTTATATTAAGTAATATAAAAGCGCGTATTCTAGAAGTAATATAATATATCGGTAATATCCTTAATATAAAAGTTACTTATATAGCCTAATAATTTAGTATTTTATATAATTAATTACGTTACCGCCTTAAAGGCCGTCCTCTTAAGGTAAGCTAACTAGCTATAAATATAAAGTTATTAAGCTTAAAAAAGGTAGTATTATATCGCTATATCGATCGCCTTAATAAGGTTAACCTTATAATATATCCTAAGTTTATTACCGATATAGTAAATAATATTCTATATAAGCGATCCGGTTAAGCTAATTTAGTTATTAGTAGTAGGTAAACCTCTTACTTTTTAAAGTATTATAGTTACTTTAAGAAGCTTTAAAAAAGCTCTACTTAAAGCGTTAGGTATTAAAGGACCTTATAAGAGTTACTTATTATTTCTAAAATCTTTAGTAAGTTATTTAAGAAAAGGGTATACTACCTAAGGATATCTAAAATATAGATAAGATAGGATTTTATATTAAAGTTAGTAAGGATTAGCTAATTATTACTAAAAAAAAAAGCGAGCTTATTATTTTAGTATCCCTAAGAATAGAGAATCTACTACTAATATTAAGGTAATCTTAGTAAGTAAAGAGTCTATTTTACCTTTCTTAATTCTATTTAAATAGATATATATAACTTTATAGTATTAAATACTAAGACTAGACCTTAGTATAGCTATTTAACCTATATTAAGCGGTTAGTTAAACGGCGAAATTAGCTTAGAATAGCTTTATTATTTTAATAAATATTTAATAAAGACCTTAAGAAGCTTAAAGTACCTATTAATTCTCGTTAGCTATAGCTCTTACTATATAAGGTAGTTTATTTAGTATTATAATTAATATAATATTATTCCTTTTAGTATACCTCCTAACCTTATATATATACTCTAGCCCCTTAATATAGTAGTTTTTTAGCTACTAAAGTATTATTATACTAAAGTACTAAACGTAATAGTTCGAGATAGCCTTATTAATATTATAAAGCTTAAGTTTCTTTCTTATATTTAATAAGTACGCTTATAAGCCTTTAAATTAAGTATAATTTAATATACGTTCTAGAAAATAGGAATATAGCTTTTTAATCTATAAGTAGTACTAGAGATATTATAAGCTCGTTAAATATAAAGAACGCCCGCTCCTCCCCCTTATATATAACTATTTTCTTTATTATTTAAGACGCTATTAACTCTTAGGTAAATAAATAAAGTAGTAGATTAGCTAGAAACCGTATTATAAGAGGATAAAGATCTCGATCCTAAGTTTTCTCGCGATTTAGGTTGCTTTATTTAGGGATCCTTATCCTTAGCTACCTAATTAATATAGACTAAAAGGGGTCTAGGAAAGATAAAATTAGCCGAACGTATTTAATAATAATAAAAAAGTATAAAGAATACGTAATTATAATTAGGGGGAGTCTTAATAGTCGCTTAAAGATAAGAAATAGTATAGAAAAGGGAAGAAGACTAGGTCGCTAAAGCTAGAAAGGTAGTTAAGGCTATAGAGATAAAGGCACGTAGTATACGTAGGCGGTAGTTTAAAGATATAGTAAAAAAAGAATATTAATAAAGAGTATCTAGAAGGCTATAACGAGCGGAAATTTATAATTTTAAGCGTAGAACGTAATAATTAAAGCGATTCTAGTTAAAAGAGTTAAAAATCTAAGTATTACGGTATACTAGCTACTATAGTATCTAGTACTAGCTTATTATTATTATTATTTTATATTACGCTTAGAGGGTTCCTTTATAAAGCTACTATACTAAGCTATATACCTATTATATATAGTTTTATTATACTTAAAGCCCTAGTATTAGCTTATAAAGCTAGTAAGGAATAAACGTAAAAATAAGTAGGGCTTAGTATAAGTATACTAAGCTAAGCTAATTTAGCTTATTATTACTATAAGATAGATAACGAAATACCCTAAACGCGCTTATAATATAATCCTCGATAGGCCTATTACTAAGAACTATCTTAAAGACTTCTATATTTTTCTTACTTAAAGCTACTTAATAAATAAACTTAATATAGTTAATTAAGTAATACGTATTACTTTCCGGCTAGTAGATATAAGTAATCCTAGTAATCTAAAAGTTATAAAGGTTATCTAGGTTTCTATATAAATAGGATATTACTAACTATTATAGCTAGTCGATAAAACCTTATTAGATTATATAAAGCTAAGATTAAAAGCTTAGTCTAGCTCCGATCTAAGTTATATAAGAGCTATAGTAAATCTTTATATAACTTAAAATAGATATCTTCTTATAATTAATACTATTAGCGTAACTATACTCTTAAGAAAGGATAAATAGTCTTATCGTTATCTAGAATTAAGAAAGGAGTAAATAGCTAGGTTATATATAGGTATATTTAATAAAAGTAGATATAATTATTAAACCTTATAAGGTTATTTAGTCCTTCTTAGCGGTCGGCGACTTTAATAAGAACTAGCTTAATAGAGATTTCTTCTCTCTTAAAGTAAAACGCAATTACGTTAATAATAAACTAGCGTTAATAAAGTAAAATACTTATCTATAAATTAAAGATATATAAAGCTATAAATTAAATAGTAGCTTAGTTTAAATAGTTAAAGAATACTACGCGGTAATAGTATCTATATATCGCTAATATAGAATAAATATAATTATATAAGTTATAAACTAACCGTCTCTTATCTAAGTCTCGATAAGGCTATATAAGAGGTACCCTTTTTAGCGTATAGTTAGGGTATAAAAGGCCTAGAGCTACCTTAGTAATCTTTAATAGCTCTTTTCTTAGATACTTCCCTTACTTAAGACTTAGTATAGATATTATTATATTCTCTAAGCCTATCGTTTTATCTAGCTTTTACTTTTACTAAAATCCTCTTCTATATAAAGGCGTTCTCCCTCTAAGTATAACATAGCGTTAAGTCCTACTAAAGCGGCTTATAAAGGTCGGTAGGTAAGTATACGCTCTATATAATAATAATAGTATTTCTAACTATAAGTAAAAGTAATCGCTAGTCTTTATATAAAATAGCTTATAAAGATAGAGTATTTATACCGGTTAATTTTTATTTTAATACTTCCTTAACTAAGGTACCGCCTTAAGTATTATAGATAAAGAAGCTATTTATATCGTGCTAATCTAGTCGCTAAAAGTATATAAAGTACGACGTAAGTAAACCTTAGTATAATATTTATATAAGGTTCTATTAGGATTACTACTATATTTAATATAGTTTTTACGTTAAGGCCGCTAGGCCTAGAAAAGGCCTCTATACCTTTAAAGAGTCTTAAGCACCTATTATATTACTTACCGCTAAAACCTTTAGTCTAGCTTTTATTAAAGAGTATAATATTAAGGGGGTCCTCCTACTAAATAAGTAGCTATTTAAGAGAGTTATACTAAGGAAATCTATATTAGCAGCGAATATCTAAGAGTCTAAAGGACCTAGTAAAGTTATTAAGTCGCTATTTAGCTATAGTAGTATTATATAACGGGCTTGATTAATAGTATTTTTATAATACTATATCCTTTTACTTAATCGTCTTTAATATACCTTTTAACTATACTCCCTTTTAAAAGCTACTTAGTATTTTCTATAATTTTAGTTTACTATAGGTTATAATATAAGCGCTTAGTACTATATATTTCTTTACTTTTATAAGTAAGGGGGATAGGAGTATTTACTACTTTATAGTAATAAAATACTATAGTAATATAGTTTTATAACTCTAAGTTCTTTCTTTAACTTAAGGAGCTAACTTAGAGCTACTAGCTATAAATTTACTACTATATATATTCGCTATAATATCTACTAATAATTCGTCGTAAACTATATACCTTTTTAGGCCGGTCTTAACTTATAGTTAATATTTTATTCCTATACCTCCTCTCTAAGAAGCTATAATATATATAGACTTAGTTAAGGTAATTTAGTTCTATTAAGGCGGTTCTTAGTTTTAATAATATCCTATCTTAACGTTATAGCTTCTTATATAAGGGGTAATCGACTACTTATTAGTAGCGACTACTAAGAGAAGTAAGCTACTAGACAAGAATATAACCTAAGCGTCCTAAGCTTTACTATAGCTTCTAAATTAATAGATTATATTATAGCCTAACTTTATAGCTTATAGTCTAAGGTTATATCTATCCTTATAAATATTAGTCTTTTTACGACGTTAGTTTACTTTAGACTTAATAACTAGCGAAAGGCAATTATATATAGGGACCTTAAGTATAAGATTATAAATTAGTATTAAGTTATACCTACCTCTTATATACCTTAGTTTAGAAAAGCTAAACTATATACTAGGATATAAGACTAATAAAAACGATAAGGCTATCGAAGCTTAAATAGTAATAGTATATATATAGTATTATAGTTTAGTATATACTATCTATCTTAAAAGAATTACTATAAGAAGGATTAAAAGCGCGGCCTTTAATATTAAAGTAAAGACTACTACTAACCGGATCTTTATATTAATAGGCCGCTTTATAATAGGTACTAACTAACTAGTAACGTTATAGCTACTCCTTATTATAGGTATTACTACTATCGACCTATACTAGTAAAATACCTTACGTTAGCGGCTAGTTAAAGTAAAATACTTTAGATTAACGGTAAGGACGATTTACCTTATACTATAGCCTTTACTTACTAAATATCTAATATATAAGCTATATCTTAGAAGCTCTATAGTATTTATAGAGTAATAAGGTAAGTTATATAAAGCTTAAGCTAATACTATTATTAAACCTTATTCCTTAAATATATAGTAACTATAAATAAAGGTAGTAAGGGGCATTTATAGGCTATAATAAATTAAACTATTAATATATATTATATAAATCGCTAATATAAGGTAGTTCCTTAATAAGTCTTATATAAAGATAACTAAGGATACTAATACTAGCTTATAAAATTAATATTTTATAGAGGAGGTATTAAAGGACTACCCTTATTCTAAGGCTAGTAAAGATACTTAAATTTAATACTCTTCTATAGCCGGTCGCTTACTCCTCTAAAATTTCTAAGTACGCTACCTCTTATACCTTTACCTAGGAGCTTACTATCTTTACTTAGGCGATCGGAGCTATATATCCTTCCTCCTAGTAATTTTATTATAGCTCCTCCGCTTACGCTATTTAGTATATCGTAACGAGCTTAGAGGAGAATACTAAGAAAATCTTAAGGTAATTTAAATAGGCTTATAAAGAGGGAAGCTAAACTCTAGTTTAATTTATTTATCTTATCCGCTATTAATAGAACCGTTAGCCTTTACTTAATAGCTAGTATTAAATATAGTAACCTAAAATATAAGTCTAGGAGGATAATTATCCTTCCTATCGCTATAAGAGGAAGAGTTATAAAGATTGCTAGGTATAAGTATTATATATACCTCTACTATAGGTAACTCTATAATCTTACCTTATACTTATTCGTCGCGACGGCCTATACTATTATATTAAGTTTCGGTGTCTTAAACCTCTAAGGTTAGCGAGGTAGGACGTAGAATCCTATTAAGGGTATAAAGATAACTAGTTTATCTATAGGCAACTAATATAGTAGGACTATAGCTTCGACTAAACCGGACCTAGACTAAGTATAAACCTCGCCGATTAAACTATAGACTAAATAGAACTAATATAACCTAACTAAACCGACCTTAATAGTTATAGAATAAGACTTACTATTAAAAGACCGTAACTAAATAAGACCCGACTTAGAACTAAACTAAGACGGAGCCGATAACTAGCCCCCCCTAAACTACGACCCTAGCCTAGCTCGTCGGTAGTAACGTCTACCTTATTATCGCGGCGGGAACAACGAGACCCCCCTAAGGTAGTATATAGAGTATAGGAGGGAGTAACCTAAGGCTTACGAGGAGTATAGGGACTACTACCGCTACGAGAACCCTAATAATAACCGAACGGACCTAACCCTAAACCTAAACTAGAGCTAGCCTAGACGGCTAGCTTACGAGATAGAGTAACGACCGGGGTCTATACTAAGGCAGGACCTATACCGGCGGCGGTATAGAGGCGTTCGCTACGGCCTATACTATAACTATAGATCTAATCGAGGTTAAGACTAGTAATAATCTCGGCTAGGACCGAACCGCGACGGCTATAAAGACGCTACTAGATAAAGTTAGGAGCGTTAGTAGGATCGGTAGGCGACGTAAGACAGGGACGCTTTAGGGCGGGCTCGGCGCTAGGAGAACTACCGGGCTATAGCTCGGCGTCGGAGGGAGACGCGGTTAGCTCCCGAGCTAGCTCCGCGACGGCCGCGGGCATAGACACCTTAGCCTTAGCCTTAGATAGGGCCTTAGACGCGGCTACCGCCTTACCCTTACCTTTACCTTTCCCCTTATCGATAGGGATTAAGGTCGGAATAGGCCTAGTAAGACTAGTAAGATTAAAGCCGCTATCCTCCGCGTTAGGGCTATCGCTAGTAATAGGATAGAAATAATTAGCGAGATCGTTAACCGCTATAAGAGTCTTCTAGGCGACTAAGAGCGACTTAGGCCCGACCTAGGCTAAGGTCTTAATAGCGTCGCTAAACTTACTTAAATACTTCTCTAAGGACTTATATATATAGCGGGTATTGTCTATAAAATAGGTAAAAGCTAACGCGAGCGTCTCTATATTCTTAGCGACTATAGCCGGACTAGGGGCGGACTTGCCTAACGCGCCCTTACCCTTAGCGGCGGGGGCCTTCTAACTAGCGCGAATATAAGTTTCTAAAGTAGTACGATAAAGGCGCTTCTATACTAAACCCTTAATAAGGGAAGGGCTATCGACCTTAGACTATACTTAGTAGAGGGTACTAGCGGCCTCCTTGCCTTTAAAGGTAATCTAGAACTCGGATTAGCACTAAACTTAGATAGTACTATAGCGGGAAGGGGTTACTTACTCGGTAATAAGACTAGTTAGAGTTAGCGTAAGCGATATACGCTTTAGCCTTTACGGCTATTAAAGTTAGTAAAAATACTAAAGGTAGGACCGACCTAGGATAAAGCTAGGATTAATATATATAAGACTAGTTTTAATAGCTAGCGAAGGACTTATAGGTAAGCGTATTAGTAAGACGCCCGATATACGTAAAATATAGGATAGAGCGCTCCGATCCCGCTACTATAGCGACTTTCTTATAAGGAGGGGGTTTTAGAGAAAGCGAGCCGCTACTACCTAAGTCGGCTTCCTAGTTAAATATTACGACGCGACGACGAGTAAACTAGATATAGTATTAAGGAGACCTAGAGTTATAGAAACGAGGCGGGCGAGGTAGTAGTTAGGCCTACGAAAGAGATAGATAATAAAGGGATAGGAGGAGGCACGTATAGAACCGGGGGGGGAGGGCAGGTATATATAGGCGCGAGCCGGGCGCGCGTAATTAGTAACTATAAGATAGAGGGTAAATATAAGCCGCCGCGCCCCCGATCGGGAAGTCGCGTAGCTAGATAGGAACCGATTTACGATTAGCGGAGCCGGCTAACTAAATTTCGATTAGCCGGCCCTACCTAGGAGCAACCTATACTAGCGCCCGGCCTAGTAACCGGATATTACCTACCCTACTAACTAATAGACCGATAAGCCGATATAACCGCGGCTACGCGGCTACGACGCGGGAGCTAGGGTAAATAGAGGCGCCCGCGAGTTAGGCCCCCGGAGAGAGACTACTACCTATAACCCTAGGCCTAGGCTAGCGAGCCCGGGCCGCGGCTGCTTAGGATAGTAGCGGCTATAGCCCGAGAGGGCCCGCGCTAAGACGCGATTTCGCGGGAGGAGCCCGCGGTAGCTAGCGTAAATTTCTTATATACTACTACTATAACCTCGTTCGAGGCGGACCCGTACTAAAAGAGGGGAGGGTTTTCCCCTAGGCACTTTAGTTTTTCCCTCCTATTTAATATTAAAGTTCTAGATACCTCTAGCTAGGTCCCTAGCGTAATCTTAATAATAATAATAATAATAATAATAATAATAATAAGTATAAGTCTTTACTAACTTCTTTTATAAGCCCTTCTAGCCTTATTCTTATAAGTATTACTAACTCCTTATATTAGTATAAGCGCGCTATAGCCTAAGGCACTACCTATAATTCCTCTTATATATAGTATACTTTATAGTCCCTCCCTTACGCTAACTAAGCTAGCTACTCTTAGGGTAGCTACTTCTTATACGCTTAGGCTAGCCGCGCTTATAAGGTTACGCCGCCTATCTTTACTTATATTACCGCGGCTTAAAGCGTTATAGAGCTAGGTAAGGACTAAAATAAAGCTAAGCGCGCTTTAACCGCTACCGCCGCCTCTTACTATAACTTATAGTTCCTTAAGCGCGCCGCCCTTATGCCTAAGTATATAAGCTCCTTTTCCTATACTCTCTACGGCGCTAACTCTCTCTCTCTTAAGGGCACCGTCGCTACCGCCCTAGCCGCCCCCGCTACCTTTACCGCCGCCGCCTCTACTATTACTAGTACCGCCGCCGCCGCCGCCGCTATCCTTAACCCCGCCGCTATCGCCGCTTAGCTAGGTAGCTTAAAGGATTAGATCCGCGCCCTTAAGGCTAAGGCCGCGCCTTATATTAAGGAGGAGGATAAGGAGGACGATAAGGAGAAGGATAAGGATAACTATTTAGTAGTTAAGACCCTACTAAAAAAGAAGGCCTACTAGGCCTAGTCTATACGCTCTTAAGCGCGCTTATAAAGGCTAATATAATTTATTTATACTACCGCTAACCTAAGTATACCTTACTTATTATCTATAGTTATAGTATCTATAATATATATTTATAGCTTATATTAGTATAGCGACTACTATAGGCTTAGTACCTTACCGCTTCCTTAACGGTAAGGTATAGTCTCTTTTATATCTTAAGGTACTAGCTACTTTACCGCTAAGGGGGTAGCTTTTTTTACTAGGCTATTATTCTCTTTTACTAGCTTATAAAGGGCCTTAAACTTATCTAGAGCTACTACGCCCTTAAACTTAAAAGCTAGCTATTATATTAGGTCTTAGTAGCCGCGCTACTTAATAAGGACTTCGCGCTTCTTATTATAGCCTATATTCGTTTAATAGGCTACTTATAACTCCTTTACTAAGAACCCCTTCTCCCTTTTAACGAGGATAGCGGCTAGTTAAGGATCCGCTATCTCTTAGCTTAGTAAGGGGTCTATAGCGGCGCGATAAAAGAGGTTAACGTTAATTATACTATTATAAGGAACGGTGTTCCTATTATAAATAAAGCAGCTATAATATACTCTCCCGATTATATAAGCTAATAAGTAGTATATTAATTATAGATAAAATCTTATCCTATAAAGTAAGAATCGCTTATTATTTTATATGTTATTATATATTAAATAGGTTGCCGGTTATCGTATAATCGTGAATCGAAGGAATAGAGCTAGCTTAGAATACTAGCTAAGACCTCTTAAGAACACCGGCACGACTAACCTCCTTTAAACATAAATATTAGTAGAACTAAGACACTTTTAGACTTACTCGAGGTATTACGGAATTCCCTAGTCTTAGGGCTATATAGCAGTCTAAATCTAGTCCTAAAAGGTTCTTCCGTTTAGCTATAATTGTCTATATAAGACAGCATGTCCGCTAGTAAATAGATTAAGAATTATTAACTTTAACACCTCTTCTATATACTAATATACTACTAATAAATTCTATTGAAAATCCTACCTTATACTCCTTCTTCCCCTCTATTACGTAGTCTTACGTAATTCCTTGATTTTCTAAAATTCCGCTTTTGCTTATATACCTTAAGAGGTTATAAGCCCGGCTTACTCCTTTTAAGCTAGGAAATTAACTACTTATACCTTTAAAATTCCTCGTCGAAATATTTAATTAAAATTCCTTTCGAAATTCCCCCTAACTTCTTTTACCTTCCTACGCTCTTAAACTCCCGACTAGACTTCTCGATCTCTACGAACGAAATAATACCGAATTTATATAAAATAGGTAGATAGAAAGAATACGAATTTACTAGACTTAAGGGAAATTTAAATTATACCTTATAGACTATAAGGATAGAAGGTATCCTTATAAAAGAAAAGCTTATTACTGCTCTAGAGCAAGTAAATTATATATAGACTACGGAGGCTTTATCTATAATATTCCTTTAAGTCGAAGATAGTCCCTTAATATAAATTCGGCATCTAAAAAATACTAAAGAAGCGTGGGATGACTTAAAAAGCTATATAATCCGTCGAACTTTTCGTCGAATTATCTGCTTATTAAGCAGCTCTTTAATTCTAGTCCCTTAGACTTTAATTTAGAGAAATACCTTTATAAGGTAAAGGAAATCTACGAGGATTTAAAATCCTATAATATAGAAATTCTAGAAGTTATTCTTATAGCATGGATTCTTAATTGCCTTAATAAGGAATTTAGAAGCTATATTATAAATATTACGTAGAGCCTTAGGTATAATTCTACGGCGTTTACCCTCGAAACCCTTATAGCTAGTCTTTTAGGCGAAGCTAGAAGAATAGAAGATATAGACGAATCTTCGGAGAAAACCTTCCTAATATAAAGGAAGCCTTAGAAATCCTATAGAAATTCTATAGATACTCCTTATTATAAGGAATGTAAAAAACCAGGGCATTTTATAGTAAATTACTATAAATTATACCTGAATAGGGCTCCCGCTTATTAGGTATTTAATAAAGGAAAAAGGGACGATAGGACTCGAATTTCTAAGAAGAGAAAATCTTCTTCTTCTTCTTCTTCTAGGAAGAAATCCCCTTCTAGTAGCATTTCTACTACTAATAAAAGAAGGAAGGCTTAAATTACCGAGCTAGAGTCTGATTTAGAAGATAGTAATAAGGTCTTAAATATAGCTTCGTAAGAAAATATAGACCTAGATATCGACCTTATAGACCTTTCTAGGGCTCCGACCCCTATATAAACGTCTAAGGATTTAGAGGTAATTTTAACCTCTATAAATACCCTTATAGTAAAAGCTAATAAAGACTCTCTTTTAGGACCTTTAAAAGCCTCGATTCCTAGAATAAAGGAATTAGTCTTAAAGGTAAGAGAAGGAGGATTTCCTAGTTATAAGAATAAAAGGATCTTTAATTTTATATATAATACCGGAGCTACTAGGTATATAGTATCTAATAAGAATTTCCTTATTAACTATAAAGAAATTAAGTCTAAAGTTTGCTAGGAAAAGCTTCCTTTATATTAGTAAAAGGAAAGGGGACTTAGTATTTAAGTTCCCGTATAGTAGAAAAAGGTATATCCTTCGAGACTGCTTTTATATACCCGAATTAGGGGTAAATATACTATCCTAATCTTATTTTAATAATACCTATGCCTTAATAGGAGGAAATAATATCCTTTTATTAGATAATAAGGCTAAGGTCCTTACTAAAGGATTTCTTAGAAATAAATTATATTATATTCCTATAGAACCTTTATTAAAAAGCTAATCGATCCTTATTACGTCTTTAAAAGTAAAGGATATAGATTTTTATACTTAGCACTTACGCTTAGGGTATATAAATAGTAGGGCTATTTTAGAAATATTAAAAAGATATTATAAGGATATAAAAATGCCTCTAAAAGAGGAAAATAAAATAAGGTAATACGAAATATATATTAGAGCTAAAGCAACGAATAAGGTTAATAAATAACCTTTGTATAAGTCTTATTCTTATTTAGAAAAAATAGTATTAGATATTTAGGGGCTAATTAAAGTGCCTACTTATAATAAATATTACTATTATATTTCTTTCCTAGACGTAGGAACCCGATATCTAGAAATATACCTTCTTCGAAAAAAGGGAGAAGCTCTAAATAGGTTCCTAGAATTTAAAAATAGGGTAGAAAATAACCCTAAAAATACTAGGATTAGAGAAGCATTTTCTAATAATGCTAAAGAATTTATATATAAAATAAAGCTCTATTACGAAAAAGAAGGAATTACCTTTAATTCTAGTCCTCTTAGGACGCTGGAATCTAATAGTAGAGTAGAAAGAATAAATCGTACTATATTAGAAAAAGTACGAGCTCTTTTATTTACTACTAGGCTTCTTAAATATCTATAGGGAGAAGCTGTTTTAACAGCTACTTATTTATATAATAGATTACCGCATTCTGCGATAGGATTTAAAAGTCTTATAGAAAAGAAGGATAATATAATACTGCCCTTCGAGACCTTAAATAAAATTAAGACCTTCGGAAGCCTTATATATTATAAGAATAAAGACCTTAAAGATAAGCTAGATAATAGAGCTTTTAAGGGAATAATAGTAGGCTATTTAGAAAATATATATAAAATCTAGGATTTTTCTAAGAGAAAGATTACTATCTCTAGAGATATTACTATACTAGAAAATAAATTTATAAAAAATCTAGAAATCTCTAGTAGTAATAATACCTTTGATTTTAATTCTATTCCGAATAAAGATAAGCTAGAAAGCTATATCCCTATAGAGGAAGCTACTAAAGAACCTAGAAATAAAAGTCCCTCGCCCTCTATAGAAGAAGAGTTTTTAAATAACGATCCTATTCCTACTACTAGTAAAATAGTAGTAGAATTACCTAAGAAGCCGGAAGGGTTCGATTCTAACTATATCGAATACCCTAATATTAATTTATTTCTAAACTACGATTTTATAGAGTTAATTCTAGCTAGTATAGAAAATCAGGATCTAAAAATTCTAAAGACATATAAATAGGTAATAAATAGCCCTAAAATAGTATTTTAGAAAGATACTATAATTAAGGAAATTATCTAGCTAATTAAATATAAAACTTAGGAATTTTCCTACCTCCCTAGGGATAGGGAGGCTATAGGAGGCCGCTAGGTCTATACTATTAAGAAGGATAGTTAAAATAATATAATAAAATATAAAGCCCGTTTCGTAATATAGGGATTTAAGCAGATCTATAGCTTAGATTTCCTAGATACCTTCTCGACTACGGCTAGACCCGAATCTATTAGAATTCTACTTATTTTAGCTATTATCTACGAATTCGAAGCTTTATAAATAGATATAATAAATGCCTTCGTATATACCGATATAGATAGCGAAGTATATATCGATCTTCCTATAAGCTACGAAGAATATGCTCTTAAAGAATATTATTTAAAATATAGATTAGCTTATAGAGCTAAAGGAATTAAATTAACTAAATTCCTAGACCTATATAAAACCGGTTAAATTAAAGCAAAGCTAAAGAAAGTATTATATAGCCTAAAACAAAGTCCTAGGCTTTAGTATAATTATTTAAAAATTATACTAAATAATCTCGGATTTCTTCCTCTTTTAATAGATAAAGGAGTATTTATAAATAAGGACTATAGTATAGCCTTAGCAATTTACGTCGACGACTTTCTTATAGTAGGGCCCTTTAAATCTATAATAAAAGAAAGATTATTTAAAGAATTATCTAAATTCCTAGATTTTACTATCTTAGGAGATATAAAAGACTTCTTAGGTCTAAATATTATAATAAACCGAGAAAATAAAGAGCTATATATATCCTAAGAAAATTATACCTTAAATAAATTAAAGGAATTTAATAAAGAAGGTTTAGGAACTTCGAATTTACCCGCTATAGTAGGCTTTAAGCTTATAAAAGTAAAGGAATTACCTTCTAAGGAAGATATATTGTAATTTTAGAAAGAAATAGGATCTCTATTATACTTAGCCTTATTTACTAGGCTAGATGACTTATATTCTATAATTTCCTACGCTAGATTCGCGGCTAAGCCCGACTAGACGTATTTTAAGGCTTTAAATATAATTTAGAAATATTTAAATAAATTCCCTAGCTTAAAGATTAAATATAATTGCAATATCCCTTTTACCTATCTATATATAAAGGGTTTTACTAACTCTAGCTAGGCGTCGGATTTAACGGACGGAAAATCCTTTTTAGGTTACTATTTTTATATATATAATAATATAATAAGCTAGGCTTGCTCTAAGCAGAAAGCCGTTGCCCTTTCTACCTATAAAGCAGAGTATATTAGCCTTAGGGAGGTAAATAAAGAAGCTGTTTATTTAAATATGCTTTTTAAAAATATTACTAAGGATCTATTTATTAAGATTCCTAATACTATACCTTTTATTTTAATAGATAATACTGCTGCTATTAAATTAGTAGAGAATCCGGAATTTTATAAAAGGTCTAAGTATATAAGATTAGCCTATTACTATACTAGAACTAGTATAAGAGAAGGGGAAATTAGAGTTTTTTATATTAAATTAAAAGATAATATAGCTAATATTTTTATAAAGGAATTAAGACCTAGATTACTCTTTAAATTTAGAGACGGTCTATCCTTAATATAAGTTCCTAAGTAATTAAAACGGGTTTTTAGATATTTCTTATACTTTCTATATCTTTCCCTTACTAGGGTTTTCCTTTTAGGTTTCCTTTTAGGTTTCCTAGAAAAATATTTACTAGGTTTTTATCTATTAAGATTTTCCTAGTAATAATAGGTTTTACCTTATATAAGGTTATCCTATAAATAATTATTAAAACTATAGACTTTTCCTACTATAGGTTTTTCTATTAGTATATACCTAAGGATTTTATTTTCCTAAGAAAGAATAGGTTTTTATATATCCTATTAAGGTATAAGAATAGTTTTCCTAAATTAGGTTTTTACCCTATATATATACTACTATAAATAAATCAGTAAAGAGTATATAAATCTACTCTTTAAGGGAGGCTATAAGGAACGGTGTTCCTACTATAAATAAAGCAGCTATAATATACTCTCCCGATTATATAAGCTAATAAGTAGTATATTAATTATAGATAAAATCTTATCCTATAGAGTAAGAATCGCTCGTTAATTTGCATGTTATTATGCATTAAACGGGTTGCCGGTTATCGTATAATCGGGAATCGAAGGAATAGAGCTAGCTTAGAATGCTAGCTAAGACCTCTTAAGAATACCGGCACGACCAACCTCCTTTAAACAAGAATATTAGTGGAACTAAGACACCTCTAGACTTACTCGAGGTATCACGGAATTCCCTAGTCTTAGGGCTATACGGCAGCCTAAATCTGGTCCCGAAAGGTTCTTCCGTTTAGCTACAATTGTCTATATAAGACAGTATGTCCGCTAGTAGATAGATTAAGAATCATTAACTTTAACACCTCTTCTATATACTAATATACTACTAATAAATTCCATTGAAAATCCTACCTTATACTCCTTCTTCCCCTTTATTATATAGTCTTACGTAATTCCTTAATTTCCTAAAATTCCGCTTTTACTTATATACCTTAAGAACTATAGATATTAAAGGGTAGCCCCTTTAGCTCTATAGTTTATAGACTTAATACCCTCTTTACTATATACTTAGCGTATAGCTAGTTAAGCTTCTTTTTTAGCCTTATCGACCTATAGTTATAGAGGTCTAGCTAGACCTTATCTTTTACCGCGAACTTATTTATAAGATCCCGCGACTTATTAGCCTACCGCTCTTAGTCCTAAGTAGTAAACGCTATCGAGGATTAGTAAAACTCTATAACTTATTATAGCTTTTATATAAAAGTAAACGCCTTACCTTCTAAGAAGCTAGCTAGGTAGCGCTCTATACTTATATCTATAATAATAGGCTATACTAATAGCGGTTTAAACCTATATAGCGTAAGGAAGGGGGATATATTAATAAAGAAGTTCGACCTACTATTAAGCGCTATCTAAGCTATAGGAAGCTACTTATTTTAGTTTACTTAGTTATAGGCTATTACCCTTTAAAGGTAAGCTTATACTTCTTAGTTAAAGCGTTTAAGCCCTTTATTAGTCTATAGGTAGTAGGCTATACTTAGTAACTAAGTAACTTAGAGTAGCTTATAAAAGTGCTATTAAAAGTAGCTAGTTTAATTAATACCTTTATTACTAGTAATTAAGGCTAGCTATTAATAAAAGCGGGCATAGTATTAAAGGAAGCGCTTAGTATAAGCCTTTACTTTTATAGATAGTATTAGCTTTAATACTACCTTCTTATTTAAACGGTCTTTAATTACCTAGAGATTATAGTTACCGCCTACTATAAAAGGGAGGTCTATAATAAAGTCTATTTATATATATATATAAAACTAGTCGGGGACTAGTAGTAACTTTAATAGCCCCCTTTTAAGCGCTTACTAGATCTTTAAGCGGCTATAAATATTATAGTTATAAAGGAAACGGCGGACGTATAGTATTATAAGCGGCTAGTAAAAGTCCTAGCTAATTACTACTAGTATACCCTCGCGGCTAAGATAGCCGATTATACTTAAGTTATAGATTATTTATATAATCTACCCTCTTAACCTATCCCGCTCCTTATCTTTTAAGGGGGCCGCCTTAGCTATAGCCTCTATCGTCGCCGGCGCGCCTAAGACCTATAGCTTACCCTTATAGCGAAGGTAGCTATAAGGGTCAATATAGTAGTCGCTTACTTAGACTTTTAACCTAAGGCTACGGTTAAGGGAGCGCGCCCTTACCTTTATAGCGCGGCGTACGCTTATATATATACTATCCTATACTGCTAGCTAGTCCTATAAGCGTTAAAGCTCCTTATCTTAAAAGATACGCTAAGGGATATTAAGCGCGCCCTTAAGGGGGGCCGGGACCCCGGCCGCTCTTAAGGGGTCCCCCTCCGCCCTTAATAGGGTAGCGCCGAGGTAAGTCTAAAGCGCCTTATCTAAGATTATCTATATATCTCGCGTATTAAGGTCTATAGAGGTAAGCTAGTCTTACTCTCTCTATAAGAGGGCGTCTAAGACTATAGCCTCCTTACTTAGTCTATACTTAATATAGAAATAGAAGCGTAAGAGATACTCTACTTAGCGCGCTTACCGCTCTAAGAGATATTATTAGGTTATAAAGTATTTAAGGTTCCTATAATTTATAAGGATCTTAAAGCTCTTATAGCTATAGAGCTCTACTTACTACTACTTAAGGTAGCTAATAATTACTAATATCTTCTTATTATAGACTAAGTAGTTCCTTTTTACCGCGGTAAGCTTATATAAGTAAAACGCTACTAGCCTCCTTTACCTTTTTACTTCTTAAGATAGGGTTCCCTTAAGTATATAGCTATTATAGTCTACTTCTATAGTTAAGGGATTATCGAAGTCCTACTATAGTAGTACTAAGGCCTATAAAAATAAGTCCTTAAGGGCTTAGAACGCTTCTACCTATATAGGTCCTTAAGAAAAAGGGGCCTTATCCCTTATTAGCTTATTAAGTAGTAGCACGATCTATAAGAACCCTTTAATAAAAACCTAATAGTAGTTAGCGAAGCTAAGGAAGCTCTATATACCTTATTATAATATTAAGGTCGCTTAGTTATAGATAGCTTAAATCTTAGCTAGGTCTACTTATATACCTACGCCCGCGATAATAATAAAGCTAAGGTATTTAACGCGCTTAACGCTAAATTTATATTTATCTAGGTCTAGGTATAAGCCGTGCTCTACTAAGCGGTTTAGTACCTTCCGTACCTTCTATATATAGTCTTTATAGCTCTTACTTAAATAAATAAGAATATTATCTATATATATTGATATAAACTTATCGAGGAAACCCTTAAGTACCCGGTTAATATAACGTTAGAACGTAGCTAGGGTACCTACTAAGCTAAAGGGGGTAACTATCTACTTAAATAAGCTATATCTTATATAGAACGCTATCTTTTACTTCTCCTTATACGCTATTTATACCTTATAAAATACTTAAATAATATCGAGCTTTATAAACTACTTTACCTTTACTAAGTTATAAAGGGTCTCTCCTATAAGTAGAAGAGGGTACTAGTCTAAGCGTATAATCGCGTTTAATACTTAGTAGTCTACGTAGAAGTAAAGTCCCCCCTTAGCTTTTATATAAATAAGACTAGAGCCGCTGCTTTAAAGGAGCTAGCCCTAATAAATCCCTTATTAAGGAGGTCTATAAAGGTCTTCTTTAATACTAGTAGTTCCTCTTATAATATACTATATAGCGGCCTAAATAGTAAGGGAAGCTCCTTACTATTATCCCCTATATAAAGCGGTATTAAGTAGTTTATACCTAGCTTATAAGGGTTTAACTTATTAGCCTCGCTCTTTTAAAAGAGCGGTAGTAGGTCGTAGAACTATAGTAGGATAGCCTACTATAGCTCCTCTTTTAATATAAAGCGCTTTAGTTATAGCGCTTTCTTAATATCCGCTAAGCTAACTACGTAGATCGACGCTATAGCTATAGCTAGCCCCTTCCGCTTATAGATTTACTATATTATACTTACGAATACTAAGGCTAAGACTTCCTAGGCGTTTTATAAGTTAGGTAGGGCGTCTAGCGCTCCCTCCCTATTACTATACTAAACCTAGGACTAAGTAAGGCTAAACTATAGCCTTCCTTTATATAGTACTAAATATAACTTTATATATATTAACTATAGCTTCCTAAGAATTAAGGGAAACTTAAGCTAGGGACTATATATACTATTAGTAGCCGCGGGAGGCTATTAACCTCTATAGCTACCTAAGCGATACCTTTAATAACCGCGCCCTTTATCGCGGCTAAGGCGCCCCTTATACGCTTAGGGCGAATCCTTTCTATTAATAAGTATAGCTTAAGGGCTTTTACTTTATTAATTATAGCGTAATACTAGTAACCCTTATCTATAAGGGTAGAAAGAAAGTAAGTCTAGTTAATAATAACTAGTATTAAAGTAAGTTCTTCTTTAATACGCCTTACTAAGTCCTCCTTAGCTAGTATTAGCTTACTAGGCTCCGGGGCCTGCCTTTATACTAAAGCTAAGCTTTTCCCTCCGCTTTATATATAGCGGAGGTTCCTTTATCTCTCTTATTATTAGATTTTAATAGGGCGCGGGTAACTTATATCTTTACTAGCCTCCTTACTAAGAGGTAAAGGTAAGACCTAACTATATACGTACTTACGCTATAATATATATAGCGGCCCTTTTTATATCGTTTACTAATTTCCTTATAAGGTACTTACTTAGCTATCTTACTAAACTACGCCGCTAATAGAGCGGCTAGGGTCTTACTATTACCGCGCCCTTTAAGGTATATAGCTACTATCTAAACGTTACTATTTATATCGACCTCTAACTTAAGAGCGGGCTTAGGTATAGATAGGTTAAGTAAGGAGAAACTATCTAGCCTATTAGTCCTACTTAAGGCTAAGCGCTTATATAGCTTTTAAAAGTATAGCGTTTACTTATATCCTTAGGCTACCTTTATAAAGCGAGCTATATAGCCCTCGTAGGTAAAGGGTATTATAATAAGGATAAGTAGCTCTTAGAGCGCTAGGGAGATTAAGTTCTATAGCTAGGTAAGCTTAGCGCCGTCCTCTTAGGTAGTATTACCCGCCGCTTAGGTTAAAGTCTCTTTAAATTCCGGTAAGAACTCTTTAAAGGACTGCCCCTCTTACTAAGTAAGGGTCTATAGCCTATCCTATACCTTCTCTTATTCCTATATATTACCGAAGGCGTAGACTAGGTAGTTAAAGAATACTTAGGGGTCTTTTATCCCCCTAAGACCGCCTTACTCTTAAAAGCCCGCTACTTACTATATCTAGGGCTTTAGTAGCGTATAGAGGAGCGAGAACTAAGCTATCTCCTTATAGCCGTTAAGGCCTTATTTCTTATTAATATAGTATTTCGCTATTAAGCGGTTAAGGAAAAAGTAAAAGGTCTTTAGCTTACTATCTTAAGTAAGCTAAGGTAATAGCTTCCGTTTACTAAGGGCCGCCTTACGCTCTAACCTCTTAGTAGCGGGGGGCGTATTTATCGGAGCTAGTATTAAGAGGGTATTAAGGATCTAGTATAAGGTTACTCGTTAGTCTAGGTCTTATAATATCTAATAGAATAGCTTTATAAATCGGGCTTATTTATCTTATTACTACTAAGCCTCTTCTTATAAGTATTACTAGTATAGCTCTTTTACTTATTACTATAGCTATTAGTACTAAGCTTCTTCTTATAATAGCTACTATTACTACTACTACCTTAGCTAGTACTACTAAGGTTTTAATATTAGGTTTAATATAAGGATAGCTTATACTATTATAAGGTAAGTAAAGGGTTATACTATAAGTATCTTTTATTATATTATAATAATAAGCTATATAGGATCTAACTATACGCCGCGCCTACTACTACTAAATATATATTTATATATATAGCCTACCTTACCCTATAACGTTATTAGCTAAGGTCTAGGCTAATACCTAGACTTATATTAAAGGTAAATACCCTTATAAGTACTATAAGCTATATATTACGCGAGTTTATAAATATAATAACTAGCTTATTAAATTAAATCCTAAGGTTTTAAATAATATAATTAATCTATAAAAAAGCTTATTTAGTTAGTATAAGGTTTATAAATTCTACTTTTATTATCGATAGTATAATAATTATCTATTTACTAGATTTCTAGAAAATTAAATAACTAGCTAAAAGGACTATATAGCTAGTAGTTAAGTAGCGTATTAGTATTTAGTTAGCGAATATTATTATTATTATTAAGATTATACTAAGGACCTAGCTAGAGGTATCTAGAACTTCGATATTAAATAAAAGGGAAAAACTAAAGTACTTAAAGGAAAACCCTCCCCTCTTTTAATATAGGTCTATCTCGAATAAGGTTATAGTAGGAGTATATAGGAAATTTACGCTAGCTACCGCGGGCTTCTCCTATATATTTATATTTCGGCGTAGGCCCTCTTAGGCTATAGCCGCTACTATCCTAAGCGGCTATAGCCCGGGCTCGCTAGCCCGGGCCTAGGGTTATAAGTAGTAGTCTCTCTCTAGGGGCCCGACTTATAGGCGCCTCTATTCTCTATAGCTCCCGTGTCGCTACTACGTAGCCGCGGCCGCGTTAGCCTATCGGTCTATTAGTTAGTAGGGTAGGTAATATCCGGTTACCGGGCCGGGTACTAGTATAGGTCGCTCCTAGGTAGGGCCGGCTAATTAAAATTCGGTCGGCCGGCTCCGCTAATCGAAAATCGGTTCCCGTCCGGCTACGCGACTTCCCGATTAAGGGCGCGGCGGCCTATATTTACCGTCCGTCGCGTAGTTACTAATTATACGTGCCCGGCTCGCGTATA
The DNA here is from genome assembly GCF_020360975.1 of Hirsutella rhossiliensis. NCBI lineage: Eukaryota > Fungi > Ascomycota > Sordariomycetes > Hypocreales > Ophiocordycipitaceae > Hirsutella > Hirsutella rhossiliensis. Next base: position 2,965,302 of record NW_025408675.1, on the reverse strand, counting down.
TATATACCTACCCTCCCCCCTTAGTTTCGTTCTTAACTTCTCTTACCTCTCTATCTACTATCTCTTTTATAGGTCTTAATTTCTTACCTATATTATTTCTATATCCTTAGGGCTCTTTAGTACTATATTTAGTTTATTTATTATCGTATTATAATATCTAACTAAGAAGCTAACTTAGGTAGTAGCGGCTTACGTCCTTTAAAACCCCCTCCCTATATGAAAGTCGCTACTATAGCGGGATTAAAGCGCTCTATCCTATATTTTACGTATATTAGGCGCCTTACTAGTAAGCTTACCTATTAGTCCTTCGCCGGCTATTAAAACTAGTCCTATAAGTATTAGTCCCGGTCCTATCTTAGGTTAGTTTTACTTTTAGTACTTTTTCGCTAACTTTATTAGCTATAAAGGCTAAAGCGTATATCGCTTACGCTGCTATAGTAGTATAAGGTAAGTACTAATAGTAGGTTACTATAACGTATTACTTTATATTACGTTAGGTTTCGTCGCCTTATAATAATTTTATATATAGTATATAGCTTACTTTATAATATAGGTTTAATACGTTTAGATTACTTAAAAAGCTTTAAAACGAGGTAGCTAGAGCTAGGCTAAGCTTATTAACTAAGCGTTCCCTTATATCTTACTATTATTAGCCCTAACTATCCTAGCAGCGGTCGCTATAAAACTACTCCTTTTACTAGATTACGTTAGCCTACGCTACCCTTTTATTATAGCTTTAAATAGCTAAAAGTAGTCCGTCGTAATACTATTAAATAAGTAAAATAGCTAGTATAAGTATATTATTAAATAGATCTTAAAAATACGCGAGATCTAAGCGGACTTTACCTACTATATAGGTTATAAAGATAATATAATCGTAGGAGGCATAGTCTAATAGAATCCTTATAGTTTCCTTTAGTACTAAGCATAGCTCTAAGTAAGTAGGTTCGATAATACGCTTTTAGCGAGTAGTAAGATATAAGTTATCTTTCTTTAGTAAACGCAATAAGCGTCTTTATAAGTATAACTTTCTTATAATATAGTAGACTTTTATAGTATATAATCGCCTATATAGTATATTATATAAGTAGATAACCTATATTATAAGTAAGTATTACGCTTAAATAAATAACTTTATAAGAGAGCTATATATAGGTATTATAGCTTTAATATATATATAAAGTAATATTACTATCGCGCTTATATTTAAATTAGCTAATAGTATTTCCGTATAATATACTAGTTAGAAATATAATATACTACTTATTATCTCTATAATAGCTATAAACGTAGCGATTAAGCTAGAATTTACTTATTTACTATAGGTTCGATATAGCGGTACTAAACTATAAGTCTAACTACCTAAAAATATAGCTTTAATAGGCAAACTAAGCTATAAAATAAATCGTTAGCCGCCTTTAGCTTTATCTTAGTTATATAGATCTTACTATAGTACTATATAGTATATAATTCTACTTAAATATATAGGTTTATCTTATCGCTAACTATTATAGATAACTTATATATAGATATAAAATATACGTTAATAATAAATAATAAGTATATAGAGGTAAGTCTATAGTACTAGATATTAGCCTTAGTCTAGCTTTATTTATATAGCTAGTAATAACTAGATACTAAAAGTTATTATCTTATAGAATATAATTAATCTAGCTATATACTTAGTCTAAAAGTATAAGAGTTTCCTTTAAGATAGCGGTTTATATATAGTATAAGTATTAAAGCTTAGTAGACCTTAGTTTAGATTTCTCGCCTTATTAAGTAAAATATAATATCGAAGGTAGTTTAACTCTACCTATTTATAGCGTTAAGAAGATAAAGCTTAGTATAAGCGCCTTTTAGCGAAATACGCCGATATCCTAGAAAAAGATAACGCTAGCTTAAAAAGCTAATAGCTTATACCTACGCTTCTATCTTAGTTATTTTTTATAAGGACTATATACTTATCTTATATCTATATATATAGTTATAGGTTCCTAAGGATAGCGGGTAAATTAATAAGACCTACTATAAAGCTCGCTAAAAGTATACTAGTACTATTATATAATATCCTCTTTAATATAGTTTCCGCTATTAGTTTAATATAGTGCTAGTAGTACTTAAGGTATAACTATATTTAGATACTTTATAGTCTACTATAATACGTAAGCCGTCTTAATTAATAATACGCTTACTAATAAATAAACTAGTCCCTTACTATTAAATACTATTATTATATTAATCTTAATAAGTCTCTTTATAATCGACGATACTCCTTAAATAAAGACTTTATTACTTACGTTCCTAATTATAGGATTTATTAATAGGTCTCTTTATATATAAAGGGTAGGGTTAACTAGTATATTATATTCGTCTATCTTTTACTTTTTAAGGGAGGGAGGAGGCTATAATACTAGCTATATAGCCTTATCTATATATATAATAAAGCTCGTAAGCTAGCTAAATAAGTATAATAGATTACTATAATTCCTATACTAGTAACTTTTCTTTTACTATAAGAAGTATAGTAATAATCTATCTAGGTTTAAATAAAAAGAAAGACCTAGTTATATAGGTTATAATAACTATACTATTATAGCTATTTAAAGTCCGGTTATATAGACTACTTATAATTATCGTAAAGTATAGCCTAATTTTATAGTTCTTAGAGATATCCCTTAGTATAAGGGACCTAGGAAGCTAAAAAATAAGTTTTAAAGAAGGAGCTAGAAGGAGGTATAGAGAGGAGGGTAAGGGTAAGAGGGGAAGTAAAAGTAGCGATAGCTTCCTATAAAGGTAGCGAGAGATAAGATAGATATACTAGCAACGGCTAAAAAAGAGGGGAAAAACTAGTAAAAAGCTTAGTAGTTTAAAGGATATTAGTAGCTTCTTTAAGTAGGATCTTCTTTATTAATTAAGATACTAGATAGGTATAAAGAGGGGCGTTAGATAAAGGAAAGAAGGAGAATTAAGGAAATATAATAATTACTCCCCTACTATAATTACTACCCCTATAAGTTTTAAATATCTCTGCCCTGCCTATCCGACTCCTTACTTTTACTTTTACCTTTATATATTTTATATATACTTCTTATATCTCTCTTCGCGAGAGTTATAAGCCTAGGAGGAATAGTATTCCTATACCTTCCGGCTACTATAAAAGGCACCTTTCTTATATCCCTTATAGCTTCCTTTTACCCTTCTTACTAGAAAAGCCGATTTTTAACTAACTTTTCTACCCTTCCCTATAATAATATCGAAAAACGACTCCTTTACTATCCCTATAGTCCGTAGGACGATTCTTATAGAGCCCTAAGATTAAGATAAGTAGGTAAAGGAGCTACGGGCTTATATAGATAGAACTATTTATAATTTAGTCTTCTTTAATAAGTAGGACCCTCTCGAGCCCCCTCTTTATCCTAGGGCAATAGAATTTATAGAAAGAGCTTCCTTCTTCTTAGAGCTAACCTTTATATAATAAAGAGCTTTTTCTACTACCTTAGGTAACTACGAGAGTTACTATAAGGAATACCTTTATAAGACGAAGCTACTAACTACTACTTATATAGTAATAACGGAATCCGTTAGTGCCGTAAAGCTAATCTCTCTTTAAAAAGAAGAGACTCCTAGGTAGTAGCTTTTAAAGCTTAAGACCTTAATAGCTCCCTTAAGGAGCTATATAACTAACCGTATTAAGAAGACCTATATAGTATACCTAGGAGCCTTTTCTACTAAGAACCTACTAGCTTCTTTATAGCTAGCTAAGTAGGAAGAAATCCTTAAGGAAGCTAACTAATACTTCTTAATAGAAGCTCTTTCCGGCTAGTAGCTATAGGATATATCTTAGCTAATAAAGCCTATTAGTAACGGTTACTCGACTATCTTTTAAGAGGCTAGCCGGGAACTAGATAAAGAAGCTACTAAAGTATAATAGTAAGTAGTCTTATTCCTTCGTAGCTAGCACTCGACCTAGACGGTTCGACCTGCTGCCCCTATAGCTACTATAGCCCCTATAGCTACGGCCCCTGCTGCTGCTGCTATAGCTGCTGCCCCTCCGGCTCCTCCTCCCTCGAGAGCCTTAATACCGTCTTTAACGGCTGCCCCGATCCCGGCCCCGGCTTTATATCTTACTCCGGGCCCGGCCCCGGCCCCGTTAGTCCGTCCGGCCCGACTAGTCCCTTAATAGACCTTTTAGTCCGTTAGTCGAAAAATTAAGGAACTAGTTAAAATTAAACCTCTTTATTAAAATTAGTAATAAGGTATAAAAAGGGGGGGTTTTTAAGTAGACCTTCTAGAAAGGAATAAGGACTCCTTAAAGAGATAATAAACAAGGAGGAATCGACCTACTTACTAAGTATATAAAAAGCCCTATTAGCTAAAAGACTACTAGTAGGTCTTCGAGGAAAACCGACCTAAAGGAGTTAACCCTTTAAAGAGGCTATAAGAAATAGTATAATAGTCTCTTAAGGAGGACCCCTTGTTATAAAAGAAGATAGACGAGATTTAGGTTACTAAGAAATAGTAACTAAAAACGCCGCTGCCCTTATTCGAGCCGTAAATTCAAGGAAAAATCGTTAGTATAGTAAATCCGGCCTTTATATTCCCTATAAATTAATAAGGCTAAGACTAACCGTTAGGACCCTCTAACTATCCCCTACGAAAATCAGCTATCCTTAACTCTAGTACTTCCCTCGATATCTATAATATACTCTTATAATTCCGGTCCTTTAAGAAGGCATAGAGGGAATACCTTATTACTAAGGAATTAATAGTATAGATAGAGGGATATAGAAGGGTGAATTTTACGATAAAATTACTTAATAGGTCTATATAAATTCTTTAACGAAAAGGGGTAGCTTTTTGCCCTTAATTTTTAACGAGCTTAATTTCCTTCTGCCTTCTTTAAGAGGAAGGAATCTTCTAAGATATAACGTCTAAGCCTACGAGGCTAGTCTAGAAGAATTAGACGATTAGGCTTATCGAGGAGAAATTTAGTTAATTTATTCTTAAATTCTAACCTATCCTTAGGAAGGAATCTCTTAAAAAGTTAGCTTTCCCTACTAAGAGGGTAGGTTCTAAGGACCGTCTTTTAGTAGCCTAAGGAGACGGTCTTCTTTAGTACGCACGACTTAGTTACCCGGGCCCCCTAGCTTTATATAAGCTAGGCTAATAATAGGGCGTACGAATAAGGGGCCTAAAGACTATCGAATATAAATACTATAGCTAAGGAAAGACTAAGAGACGAATTTCTAGACGAACCCCTTTACGGCCGGACTAGCTATATAAGGAAATTTAAGTCGACTAAACTAACGTCTCTAGGGATTAAGAAAGCTTTATTAAGGTAATGTTTTTTATAGACGCTTTTTTAGGGATAGTTTCCCCTTATTTCTTACGGACCTACCTAAGTAAGTATAACTAGTTTACTTTCTAGGACTTTATTAACTAAATAAAATCCTACTTCGGCTATAAGGTAAAGAAGATACGGTTTAATAGAGAGCTATTTATAAAGGATATCTTAAATTAGCTTTAAAAAAAGGGTATTTTACCCCTCCCGTTATTACCGAATACCTAGGCCTAGAACGGAGGGGCAGAAAGATTAAGGGGTGCTATAATAAAAAGGGCCTATATAATAAGACTTACTATAAGGCTTCTATACGACCTTTAAAGGGAAGTCGTTAAGACCGCCTATTACCTTTAGAACCGGACCCCTAGGGACCCTAAGGACCCTAGGAAACTAAACTAAGGAATAGACTAGAAATCCCCCCTTAAGCTCTTTATAAAGAAGAGGGCCTCGCTAGCCTACCTTTATACCTATAGCTATAAGGTATACGCTATAACTACCGATATATAGCTAAAAAGGAAGAAGAAAAGAAAGCTTAATCTTAGAGCCTTTATTAGTTACCTCGTCGGCTATAATTCTATAAATATCTTCTAGATCTAGATTCCTCTTCTATAAAAGGTTATTTTAACTAGGGATATAATTTTCGACGAATCTAGCTTCTTTAATAGAAAGAGGGATTAATAGCCCCTCTTATTTTCTTAACGTTAGCTAATTTAAAAGATCTAAATCCCTCCTTCCTAATAGTCTTAAGAAGAGGTCCTAGACGAGGAAATAGAAGAAGAAACTAACGTCGAAGTAGTTAAGGATAACACCGACTTTAAAGAGGAAGCTACTAGATTAAAAGATCTAAATAAAGAAGGAGACTATAGGAAAGCGGTAGAGCTAGAATAGGCTTACCTTCTTATGCCTCCTCTTACGGAATAAGAAGAAGATCTAGAAGTAGCTTTTTCGGTTAGTCTTCCTATCTCGACCCTTAAGGGGGTAGGAAAGGCACCTCTTTCTCTTTTAAAGGATTACCCGGCTACCTTTTTATCCTTGCTTTAAGAAGCAAAGGAAGGTATAGGGCCCGATACGGTTACTAAAGAAGACTAACCTCTCTCTTATTTCGATTATTTTTCCGACTTCTATTTAACGCCTATAGAAGACGGTTCCTATAAAGCATTTATAGTAAGCTAGCTTTTTAAGCCTCTATTAGCAAGGAAGGTATATAAAAGACACCTCCCGGACCTACTAGTAAACTAAAAGCAGCTAGAAAAACACCTTTTTAGAAACTAGTTTTTCTAGGCCTAGAAAGACTACCTTGCCTTATATAAGGAGATAGGGTCTTTTAAAGAGGCCCTAAAGGAAAAGGTAAGAGGAAAATAGGTCCTTAGCTATAAGTAGGTCTTTATCTATAAGACTAATAAATATAGCTTCCTTTAAAAGTATAAAGCCTAGCTAGTTATTTATAGGAACTAATAGGAAAAAGGGGATCTTCCTATTAAGGCAACTACCTTAGTAAGGATGTCTTTTTAGACCCTTATAGCTATAGTAGTAGAATTCGACCTCGAACTTAATTAGATAGATATAGTTAATACTTTTATTAACTACCTACTTAAGGAAGAAGAAGTTATTTATATACGCCTTCTACTAAGCTTCTAATAGCTAGGAAAGGTTCTATAGCTTAGGAAAGCTCTATACGGATTATAAAGATTACCCCTTCTTTAGTAATAGTATTTAATAGGTTCCCTCGAAGCCCTAGGCTTTAAGAAAGTCCCTTAGGAACCGTATATAATATAGAAGGGTAAAGTTATAGTCTTCTTCTACGTTAATAATATTATCTAGGCCTACTTAAAAGAGGAAGAAGTAACTACTAGGGAGGCTATATAAGGCCTATAATAAAGGTATAAGATAACTAGGCTAAGGGAGCTAAAGTAGGTCCTAGGGATATAAATCCTTTAGAATAGATCCTAATAGACTATCTAGCTTACCTAGGACGCCTATATCGATAAGGTCGCTTATAAATTCCTCCTTAATTCCCTTAATAAGAAGCTTCCCTCTATGCCTATATTAAACGAAGACCTTTTACTTAATCTATACTTTTAAGCTAGGGAGTAAGAGAAATACCTATACTAATAGAAGGTAGGCTCCCTGCTTTTTTCAGCTATTTCTATTAGACCGGATATCTCTTTTACGGTCTCCTAGCTAGCTAAGTATAACTAGAATCCTAGCCCTAGGCACTAAGAGGTAGTAGACCGAGCTATCCTTTATCTCTATTTAACGAGATTATATAGTCTACGCTTAGGAGGGTAGGGAAGGAAACTAGCTACTAAAATCTTCCTTTATTTAAGCGATTCGTCCTTTATAGATAATTCCTTAGATAGAAAGAGCTTATAGGGGTATATTATATCCCTTTTTAAAGGAACTATTACTTAGAGAGCTTTAAAGCAAGCTACCGTTACGACTTTAAGTATAGAGGTAGAGCTACTAGCTCTTTTAGAAGCTTTAAAGGAAGCTATTTTCCTTAGCTAGCTACTAATATCTCTATAACTATAAATTCCGACCCTATTATTTATAGAATACGATAATACGTAAACTATATAAATTCTAATAGAAAACGTAAAGCTATTAACCCGGCTATAGTATATCGATATCTATTAGTATTAGTTACGCTAAAAGGTCTAAAGGGGACTTATTTTAGTCTATTAGGTTCTAACGGTATTAATAAAAGCCGACGGTCTTATAAAGCCCTTACTAAAGTAGAATCTAGCTATCTTTTTATAGTAAATTAGGCTAGAAGACGTCTATAAGAAGCTGTTCTTAAAGGCCCGCTTTAAGAGTCTATAAGAGGAGCTAATAGCCCGTATAAGAAGGTAACGTCTATAGCTAAAGAAGAAGGAAGAGGTTTTCCCTTTAAAGGGCCCCTTATTTTAATTAGGTTTCTCCCTTTAAAGAAGGCCCCCTTTCTTATAGGACTTTCCTTTCTTTAGGCCCCTATTCCTTAAGTAGGTCTAAAAGAGCCTAGGGACCTAAAAGGGCCCCTGCTTTCCTTAAGTAAAGGGATAAGTATAGAGCTAAGAACCTCCTCTATACGCTTACTAGCCCGAAGCCGTATTAGCTACGCCCTTAAGGGGCAGGCTATAGCTAAGGGGGTATATCGCGAAGCATAGCCTAATTTCGTAGTTCTCGGAGATATCCCTTAGTATAAGGGACCTAGGAAGCTAAAAAACAGGTTTTAAAAAAGGAGCTAGAAGGAGGTATAGAGAGGAGGGTAAGGGTAAGAGGGGAAGTAAAAGTAGCGATAGCTTCCTATAAAGGTAGTAAGAGATAAGACGGATATACTAGCAACGGCTAAAAAAGAGGGGAAAAACTAGTAAAAAGCTCGGTAGTTAAAAGGATATTAGTAGCTTCTTTAAGTAAGATCTTCTTTATTAATTAAGATGCTAGATAGGTATAAAGAGGGGCGTTAGATAGAGGAAAGAAGGAGAATCAAGGAAATATAATAATTACTCCCCTACTATAATTACTGCCCCTATAAGATTTAAATATCTCTGCCTTACCTATCCGACTCCTTACTTTTACTTTTACCTTTATATATTTTATATATACTTCTTATATCTCTCTTTATAAGAATAATAAGGATCCTAGGGAACGGACGAAAGAAAGATAGGCTAATTAACTATAATAACTATTTAATTATTAGCGTTATAAGTAATTAAGGGCGTTAAACGTATCCTTTTATTTAAACTATTAGTCTATTAGTATTAATAAGGCGATCTAAGGCTCTGTTTAGTAATACCTTTATTATAGTATTAGCTAGATTATCTATTTTATTAATCTAACGAATCTCTATAATCTCTTAGTACTTATACGACTAATAAAGACCTATAATATCGATTATTAATTACTTCTCCTTCGTTATACTTAGTTTAATAAGATATTTATAGAGAGAGTATAAGTCTATATAGACGATTAAAGGGGTAAAAAGAAGTCTAAGATAGTTAGTAATTATTTTTAAAGTCGTTAATACTAATATACTAATATTAAATCTATTAACTATTCTATAGATTTCTAAGGCTAAAACGCTTTAAGTTATCCTTTTATATTTAGTTAAACTTTAATATATAATATTACTATTAATCCTAAACTCTTTCTCTTTATAGTTAGTCTTATTAATAAGGATAATAATATAACTAAGTTATAAGGATAGGTCCTTATTATTTATAAACGATCTATTTATAAAGATTAAAAGCTTTATAGTAGCGAGATTAATAGGTTTATATATAAGGCCTTATTCTTAGTATTTTATTTACTATTATAAGCGCTTATTTAAAGCTTTATAGTTATTATTATTAAGGGTCTAGACTTATACTATAATAGAAACGTTAAAGGAAGCTTTAGGTTAATAGATTAAGGCAATATATAATCTACGCGCTCGTTACTTAATATAGCGTTAGCTATAAATAAATGCTCTAGGGTTAATAGTAGCGATTTTACAGGCTTATCCTTTCTATTAAAGCGATAGGGATCCTATATTTAGTAGGGTAAGTTTTATACTATTAAAGTTAACCGTTATTCCTAAGGTTATCGAAGTCTTTAGTTTAGCTTAAAATTATACTTCCTTAAGCTTTTCTTCTTTATAAGCGGAAAGGCTATCTATTTTAAGTATAAGGGTATTATCTATTTATATTCTAATAATGCTTAATATATTAGGGCCGGTATTTATAATTAAAAGGTAGGAATTATAGGTTAAAGTAAATATTATCGCGAAGACTATTATGCTATATATGCAAAAGTAAAACGCGCTCCGAAAGGCGCACTATAATTAATATATATGTCTTTCTTTTTAATATACCCCTTTAAGGATGCCGGGCCGGGCCCGGGATGCCTAGATCTTTTATATCGCTAATCGATAATAGGTTATCCTCGGGGAAATCGAACCTCGGGCCTTCTTAAGTATATCGCGCGCGTAGTCTAACCGGAAGTTATAGGGGGTAGTTTACTACCCCCTCCCGGGCTTATAACTATCGCGAAGACTATTACGCTACGTAGGTAAATATAGAACGCGCTTTAAAAGGCATACTATAATTAATATATATATCTTTCTTTCTAATAAATATATTAAGGTTCTTAAGGTAATATTATTAATATATACGATACTAATAGACTCTAGCTTTTATTATTCTATATAAGGGCTTAATAATATAAATAATTATTTTATAGGGGTATTTATCTTATACTTTAGTAGGTAAATAGGTTAGAATTATCTAGAATAGCTCGGTTTAGGATTATAGGTATACTTAAGTAATATCGTAAAGGGAAAGGGTTATACTACTACTTTAAAAAAGTCTAAGGGTAATAGCTAAAATAAGTCTTTAACTAATATATTAAATTATTAAGGATTATATTAATAAGGTAGTCTTTTTAAAGCCGCTATATCCTTAAATAATAAGTTATAGTTTCTTATATAGTTTAGTATCTTTACCTTTAACTTTATAAACTATTTAGGAGTAAAAGATATAATAATTACTGTAAATTATTCGATTATATCTTTTAAAAATAAATATACCTTATCTTATAAGGTAAGTAATCTCGATATTATTAGATTCTTTAAATAAGGCGCTAGGAGTAGTAATAATACCTATATTCTTAAGTTTAATAAATAAAGTATATATATCTTCTTCCTTTTAAGTTAGGAAACTTTAGCTTAAAGGAGCGGTTATTATAATTAAGTCCTTTAGCTTATTCTTAGATCTAAGTAAGCGTCCTCTCTTATAAGGTGCTAGGGGGTTAGGTCGGGCAAGGGTTTCTTCTTTATCCTAAGTAAAGGTAAGAACTTAAGGGATTATAAAGTTATTATATAGGTACGGCTATATATATATAGAACGAAAGACTTAGGGGCTATTAACTATATTAATTATAACTTTATATTTATTAATTAAAGTAATCTTAAAAGGTCCTTACTAGCTATCTTTTTCTCTTTAAATATAAACTTTACTTTATAGTAAGAGGGATAAAACGTTAGCGGTAAACGGTCTATTATACGTATAAAGGGTATCTTTTACTTATCTTTCTACTAAGAGTTAGTAGAGCGTTTTTATTACTTTTTATATCGCGGCCGACCTTTTTAAGGTAAAAGTAAAAGGGGGCGATTCTATAGTTAAATAAGGGTAAGCGTTAAAGATAAGTAAAGTTAGAATAATCCTATTAGGTCTAGCTATATTATTAATAGCTTTTATAGCTATTTAAAGTACTACTTTAGTAGAGGTAACATTACTTAGTTCCGCGTTTAAGATATTATACGCGCGTTAAAAGAGGGCGTAATATATTTTAATTTTTTTAATAGACTAATATATCTTAATAGGCACTTAAGAGTATTTAATCCCTATAAGTTTTACTTCTTAAAAGAACTCTATTAAAGTAAAGTTAGTCCCTATATTATATTAAATAGTATTAAAGGGTCTAAGGTATATATCGATTTAAACGGTTTAAAGGGTCTCTTATATATCTTTAGCTAATATTAAGGGTAGGAATCTTACTCCTTAGAAAGTAGTAGATATATCTATAACGTATAAAATAAAGTATTATAGGCTTCCTAAGTATATTATATTAACGATAATTTCGTAATTAAACTCTTAGTTATCCTTAAAGGTAAATTTAAAGTATCTTAAGGCTTATAAGTATATTTAATAGTAATAGTAGGACTTAAAGATAGTCTTTAATATACTTATTAAAACGTTACTATAGCTAGCTTACTTTAAAAGGTAATATAGCTTAGGGACTACTAGGTATCTAAATCGTCGGTAAAGTATATAAATCTTAGTCGCTATAAGAAAAGCGATTAAGTCTTTAGCTTTCGAGAAAAAGAACTAAGGGTATCCTTATTTTCGGGTAATAAGGATACTTATTTAGCGATTAGTATAATAATTAATATAATTAAGTATATCTATAATATTATTAAAGTAAACGCTAAGACGGTCTATATTAGCTAAAGAAAGTAAGAAGGGGGTAGGGGCCTAAAGGATATAAAAAGTAATCCTTCTAACTAGTATTTTAAGAGTAATAGAGCTAACTAAGTAAATAGCTTCGCTATTACTAAATTTAATAGTCGCTTAGCTAGATATAGATCTATTTAAGGCTATAAAGGGGTCTTCTCGTTATAAATTAATATACTAAGAGTAACCGGCTATATAGACTTTAGCTATACCTATATTAACTATAATGCCTTAGAATTTTTCCTTAGAGTAGCGGTCTTTAATAATAAATTAAGAGGCGGGAATAGTATTTTAATTTATATAGTAAGCGTCTTTACTAGTAATTAAATAGTTAAACGCTTACTAGTAAAGCATTTAACTTACTTACTACTATTTTAGGTTAATATCGTTATCTTAATTCTTATCTTAGTCGCCGTTATTATTAGTAAGGTTATCTTTAATGCTTTTATAGTCCGTTATATAGGCCGCGAGTTCTATAGGCGTGCCTATAAAGTAATAGTAAGCTATATATTAACTCTTAGCCTTCTAACGTTCTTTAGTCGGATATTTAGTAGACTAGCAGCCTTCTTTATTATATATAAAGTACTTCCTAGTCTAAGGGCGGTTATTATTGCCTTAAGGGCGTTAGTTAAATCTACCGCGGTTATAGCTCTACCCTTTTAAGTCTTTACTTCCTCTATATCTACTACCTCTTTCACGGTTATTATTATATCGACGATTAAGGTAGTACTACTAGTTATTATCCTAGGCGTATTAAGGGGTTATACCGCGTACGAGATATATTTTAATAAAAGAACAAAGATCTATAAATAACGCCTCTATCTTATTTAATAGCTTAAAGAGGGCGTGCTCTAATTCTAGTATACCGCGGTAAGCGTTAATAAGGGTTATTTAGAGGTAAACTTTATTAGTAAATTCCCTACTAAGGGCATGCTAATACTATTATAACTTATCGAAGAGTAGCTAGAGTACTTCTTAGAGTAACTTTATCGCGTTAGTATTATCTATATAAAGCTTAGTAAATATAATTATAGTTTAATCTATATAGTAATAAGCAAAGTTTACTTCTATATTAAAATACTACTTATTACTATTATATACCTATTAGAATATTATAATCTAGCTAGTATAATCGATATAATATATCTAGGCTTTATTAGTAAGGATATAAGGAAGTAAGGTATAAAATTAGTTTAGTTTAAGTTAGATATTATAGTAGAGGCTTATAAAGATACGGACTTTATTATCGAAGAGGTTATATAGCTCTCTAGTATAATTTTTATTCTTATTCTAGAGCTTTATAAACTTATACTATATATCTACGTTAACGAGGGCATTTAGGATATTATTTAGTAGAAGCCTTATATATATATCGAGAGGTATAGTTATAATAAGCGTAATTATATTTACTTATATAAGGGCTTTAAGGGCTTTAGCGATAAGGGCTTAGTCTAAAATAATATTAGAAAGCTAAAACTAATAGGTTATTAAGTATAGCGTTCGTTAAGTTAGTATGTATACTAAGGCTATAGGGGTTAGAGCTAGGGCCGCGGGAGTTAGGGCTACTATAGTTAAAGTTAAAGGAGCTAGGGTTTAAGATAAAAGCGGAGGGGTTTATAGTTTAATACTAAGGGTAACGTTCGATAAAGGGAGTAGGGCTTATAGCTATATTGCCCGTTAGGCTTACCTATAATATACTAATATTCCCTTATCGAATTCTATTATTATAAACTTATTATCTAGCTAGATAAGGAGGTCTTTAGCTATTTATAAAGTAATAAATTATCTAACTAATAAACCTTTCTTCTTTCTTATATAGATACTATACTTATAAAAAAGAATCTATAATTCTCTTTTATAGTCTTATTAGCCTCTTTTTTATATAGCTTCGGTCTAGTCCTTAAAATACTCTTAAAAGTAATTAAAGATCGCGATACTATATATATATATACTATATTTACTATATAATATAAATTACATAATATAAGTTATAATAGCGATCTTATCTTCTTCTTTTAGTATAATATAGTTATCTTAGAGTATTACGTCGATATACTTATAGAGGCTCTATAAGATAGTCGTCTTCTTTATTAGTTCCTTAATCTAGCTAGCTAAGGCTAAGTTTAAGCTTACTATCGTAAATTAAGTTTTAAGGAGATTCTTTATATATTATTAAGGGTTAAGGGTTATAATATAAGTTATACTATTAATTAGTATTAGGTAGCTAATTAATAGCTTAAAAGGGTCTTTCTATAAGTTAAGTAAAAAGAGATATCCTTATTCTTAGTATAGATAGCTCTCTTCAAGTATATAGATATAGCGTTACTAAAGATATAAGTCTAATATACTTTTAAGAGCTACGATCTATCTCTTCTTACTTACTATTCTATAATTAACTAAGTTAACTACTAATTAGTATTAGTAGGTCTCTTTATATATAAAGGGTAAGGTTAACTAGTATATTATATTCGTTTATCTTTTACTCTTTAAAGGAGGGAGGAGGCTACGATACTAGCTATATAGCTTTATCCGTATATATAATAATATATATAAGCTAGCTAGATAAGTATAATAGATTACTATAATTCGGCTATATATAAATATATATCTATAATAACTTAGATATACTTATAATATAGTAAGATATATATAATTAAATTATAGTAATAAGGAAGGATCTATAAAAAAGCTAAAGTAGTATATAGGTATTAGTTAATAAGTTATATAGTAAAGCCTTTTAATACTAAGTTAAGCTAGATTTAAATAACTAACTTATAGCTATCTTCTTTACTTATTTAAATTCCGTTATATATTTATAATATAACCTAGATATCTTATTACTAGACTATACCTATAAGATAAATAAGTATAAGATACTACTCCTTAATATAGTTAGCGTTAACTCCTATTAAAGATCCCTTTATATTATATTTACCTTCTTATATAGTAAATTAAAAGAGGACTATTCTTAGGTACTATAATATCTTAGAGCTTTATACTAGCGTAATCTCCCTTTTATTATATTAGTTAATTTATATAGAGTAGCGACGAATACCGCTATAATTTAGCTTACTTATACTAAAGTATTACTTTACTTATAGTATATAAATAAAGCTATTCTTTAACGCTATCGACCGTTCTTTATACTAAGGGTAACTACGTAGCTCTAAATTAAACTAAAGATAACTCTTAAAATAAGTTCTATAGGTTCTAGTATTCGATTATAGCTTTACTAAATAAAAGGGCCTTTAAGTAGCGCCTTATTAGGTTTAAGCTTAAATATAGCCCTAACTATCTTAATTCTATTAGATATATTAAGTCGTACTAGCTCGACTTATATAAAGAGAAGATCGTTAAAGCATAGGTAGATATATATTTATATTTTAGGAACGTAGCTACCTTAAGGTAGGTAAGTTATAATCTATAGCGCGAGATAGAAACTAATTTTTAAGATTTAGGGCTAAAGGTATTTATTCGCTAATAGAATTATATATTAAAACGTTTATATTTAACCTCTTTAACGTTTAGGAGGCAATAAAGTATACTGTTATAAACTAGCTAATAGAGCTTAAACCTATATAAGTCTCTTAATAAATAAGGCTTTCGCTAGATATTTCTAGAGATTTATTTAAGGTAGTATAAGGTTAGATCTTATATTATACGTTATATAAGGTATAAGAGTAATAGTAGTTATACTAGAAGCTAAATAGGATGCTTTCTAGCTAAACGTTTATACTATTATATAGATTTCTATACTCTTATACTTTAAAGAAACTAAAAGATAAGAAGCGAGCTCTTTTACTAAAGTATTTCTATCTATACTAGTATTTAAAGCGAGATAAGGTTTAGCCGCTCCTTATTTTAGAACTTCGATAGACTATTAATCGGCTTAGTCTATATTATATTTAATTATAGATAAGCGTAAAGCGCGAGCCGTTTAAATTTAAGCTAGTTAAGGGTAGTAGGAGAGCCCTTAGAAAGTATAGTAGATATTATATACTAGGTTATACTAAGACGTTAAAGTACTAGCCGTTAAAGGGTAAGGAATCGCTAATATAGGCTATATAGGTTCTAGGCCTATTTAAATAACTAAGTATAACTTAAAAACTAGCCCTAAGACCTATTTCCGCTAGTATAATAGAAGTAGCTTTTTTTCTTTTTTTTTAATATTATTACTTATATATAGCCTCTAGGGCTATAGCGAGGCTAGTAAGGGCTTAGGCCCCTATTAGTAGTCCTAGCTAGCTATAGAACCTAGGGGCTTATAACTAATTAGGGAAATAGTAGCTATAAAGGTAATAATAAAGGAAAGGTTAGTCTAGTTCTTCCTACGCGGTAATTTCTACCCTTAAGGGCCCTAGGGCCCCTAGGTTACTCCTTTTCGAGCTATATAGCTATCCCTATCTTTATTTTAGCTAAGAAGGTTAAAAGGGCTTCCCTTCCTTCCTTAAAGCTATAGAGAATAAGTAGGCTAAGGGCCCCCTTCTATCTCTTAAAGGTCTAGTAAAGGACCTCTCTTTCCCTCTTATAGTTTAGGCACCTTAAGATAAGGTGCCTAGCTATATACCTTCCTTAGCTATAGCGGTAGTTGTCTCGGTCTACCTTATTAGTCCTTTTTAGGAAGGAAAATAAGAAGCCGGCCCTAAAAAGGAGCTAGTAAAAGGCCGAGAGGGTCGGCCTAGGCCTCCCTATAAGGTCCTTTTCTAGGCTAAGGGCTAGGTAGGGGGTCTTTTAAATAGATATATAGTGCTTGCCTAGGCCCTTAGCTTTAAGGCCTTTAGCCGCCTTAGTAGCCTAGAGTCCCTTTTAATAGTCCTTAATAGCTTACTAGACCTTTCTTTATAAGTAGCTAATAAAGACTAAGGGGGTCCCTTAGGTAGGGGCCCCTAAGCTTCTTTTAGCTAGCTAGTTAGCTAGCTCGTTACTAAAGATCCTTATATAGCTAGGGTACTAGTATAGCTATACGTTATAAAAGGCTTCTAAGCTAGATAGGAGCCTTTTAATATATATAGCTAGGTCTAAGAAACCTATAACCTTCCTTATAGCGGCTTAGCTATTTATAAAGATATAGGTATTTATAAAGGGGTTAAGAGGGCTAAGCTTTAAGGGCTAAGGCCTCTTAGCTAGGTCCTCTAAGACCCTTAGTATCGTAAATAGCTTTACGTTAGCTACTTTAATCGAGGGCCCTAGGTTCTTATAGTACGCCTTAATAGGCCTATTTTCTAAGCCTATTTTATAAAAGGAGTAAGCGTTAGTCTTTATAAGGGACCCCTTAAGGCACCTCTTAAAGCCGTTAGTATAGAAAGCTAAGGGCTATAACCTAAAGTCCTTTAAGCTAGCTAGGCTAGCTAAGAGGCATTAGTATTACTTCTTAGCTAAGGGCTTAGGGGCCCTTATTATTATAATAAAGGCCTTAGGCTCTAGGGCCTATAAGGGCTCCTAGCTAGCTTTCTATCTTTCTAAGTTATAATTAAGTCCTATAAGGGCTACTAGGCCTTTAAGGAAGCGGAAGAGCTATATATATAGCCTAATATAGCTTAAGGCCCTTAGGTTAGAGCCTAAGTTAGCGAGGTTATCTTATATAGCTAGGTCGTAAGCCTACCTTATAAGGTAACTAGGTAAGAAGTATAAGGTCTAAAGGGCGTAGGAGAGGCATGCCCTTTTAAATTATACCTCTAGTAGTAGTAAGGCCGCTTTAGCTTTTAAAGCCTTAATAAGAGATCCTTTAAAGGCCCCTAAGACCTTTAAAAGAGCTTAGTTTTATAGCTTTTAAAAAGGCTTTATAAGGCTCTTAAGGGTCTTAGGCCCCCTATACTAGAGCTAGGCCCTATAGTCTATTATAGAGGTTATATAGGCCTAGTAGAGCTATTTAGAGGCTCTAAATAATAGTCCCTTTTATATAGAGGTTAAGTAGGATAGTCTTTTAAAGGTAGCTTATATAAAGGCTACCTTCTTCTTAATATATTATTTAAATAGGAGCCTAGAATTAAAGAAGACCCCTAGCTACTATACTAAGGGCTTTGCCTTAAAAAATAAGCCTCCTACTATTATACCCTCTAAAATAAGCTACTATTACTTACTAAAGTAAATAAGTTCTATCTTTAAGGGGTTAAAGTAAACCCCTTAGTCTTTAACTTATTTAAATAAGTTAGTAGCTATTACTTCTAGCTACTAAACGTTCTTCTTAGCTAAGGTCGACGTTATAGAGATACTAAAGTTATCTATATAAGATAGCTAGTATCCCTTAGCCGCTAGTATCCCCCTTATATATAAGAGGAATAAAATAAGGCTAATAAGGGACCCTTAAGGCACCCCTATTACTAGGTCTATAAGGGGCTAGACTTACCCTTTAAAGGCTAGCTAGATCTTCCTTTTAGTAAGGAAGTAGTTTACCTAGCTTATAAGGGCCTTAAGGAGGTTTAGGTCCCTTAGGACCCTTATAAGCTATTCCTTTAATATAAAATCGAAGGCGCCCTTTATATCTAATAAGAGGGTACTAGTAATAGCCTTCTTATTAGACTCCCGCTTCTTTTAGATATAGTATAGAAGGAGGAAGGCCGTGTCTATAGCTAACCGCTATTTTTATCCTCTTAGCTATATAGGGTTTAAAAGCCTAGCTATATTAGCTAAATAGCTTAGCTAGGTAGTATATAGCTTTTTAAGGACCTTTCCTAAGTAGTTAAGTAGACTTATAACCTTATAGGCCTTAGGGATAGTATAGTCTAGCTTATTTTACTTAGGAAGTATAATTCTTATAGCTTCTTTTTATACCTTAGGGTAGTATCCTTAGTTAAATAAAGCTTTATAGGCCCTATTAAAGACTATAGGGATAGCCTTATACGCGTATTAAATAGGGAGGAAGCTAAGGGAGTCTAGGCTAAGGGCTTTCTTATTAAAAGAGCTAAAAATAGCCCTCTTAATCTTAGGGTCCTTTAGCTTTAGCTAGTCCTACTTAACTATGCCCTTACTACCTATATAGCTTAGGGGCTCTTCTTTTTCTAGGCTCTAAGGGGGGCTAAATAAAGGGCTAGGGCTAGGGTCTAAGGTTAGAAAAAAGGTTATTAGGAAGGCCTTATATTTTTCTATAAAGGTATTAGCTTTTACCTCTATCCCTTCTTTTATATATAAGATACTAAGAAGGGTAGGGTTAGCTCTAGCCTTAGTATAGAAAAAGGCTATAAAGACGTCCTTTCCTATTACTTTTATTAAGAAGCTCTCTTAGTATTGCTTTTTAGTAGCCTTAATAATATACTTAAAGCTATTTCGGGCCTTTATAA
Source organism: Hirsutella rhossiliensis (assembly GCF_020360975.1). Classification (NCBI taxonomy): domain Eukaryota; kingdom Fungi; phylum Ascomycota; class Sordariomycetes; order Hypocreales; family Ophiocordycipitaceae; genus Hirsutella; species Hirsutella rhossiliensis. The sequence continues at coordinate 2,945,710 of NW_025408675.1, read as the reverse complement.
AGCTCTTTTAGCTCTCCTTATCTTAGGCTAGCTTATAGGCCCGTTAAGCTAAGCTTAGGGCTTTTTAAAGGTAGGTTAGCTCGTTAGTCTACTAGGGCTTAGATCCCTTATAAGGCTTCTTTTTTAATATCGCTACGTTTAAGGCCTCTATAAGGGTTCTTATTAAAAGGGAAGCTATCCTTTCTAAGTTATCTTTTTTATAGCCCTCTTTATAGCTATAAGAAGGTCTTATTCCTTCTTAGCTAAGTATTTTAAAATTACCTTTTAGTTTACTTTCCTATAATTATAGGTAGTAGGCCTAGCTAGTAAGGGCTTATTAGGGCCCCTTAAGCTAGCTTTAAAGGCTATAGGCTTATAATCTAAGCTTATAGCCTTTAGGAAGCGGAAGTTAGCCTAGGTTAGGTATTTAAAAGGGCTATAGAAAGTAAGGTCTATAACTAAGGCCCCCTTTAAGCCTTTCCTTTAATAAGTACCTTTTATAGCTACCTTAAGGTCTATTAGTAATAAAGCTTTATAGCGGTTAAGCTAGCTAATAAGGGCTTCTACCTTATAGGCCTTAAAGGGTTCTATAAAAGGGTTCTATTAAGGGTAGTATAAGTTAAAGTCCCTTACTAAGAGGAAGGGCTATTATAAGAGTTAGGCTATTAGTAGTAGCCTTTTTATTATAAGGGGCCCTTACTAGCCTTAGCTAGCTAAGGCCCCTTTAACCTCTTTTTCGTTATATAAGTTAGTAAGGGTAAATAGTTTAATACCTTTTACCTTTATAGCCTATATATTTAGATTGTAAAAGAGGTTAAAGCTAGGGCTAGCTTTTATCTAAGCTTCCTTCCTCTTATATACTATAACCCTAGGCCTCTTAGCGAGCTTAAGAAAGTTAGTAGAAGGGATAGGGGTTATAACGTTATAAGCTAAATACTATATAAGGATATAGCTATTATCGATCTTATAAAGGTAGGGCTCTTATAATAAGATAAGGTCCGCTTTTATTTCTAGGGCCTACTCTAAGATCGATAGGTTAGCTATTTCTTACCTATTAGTATTATACTATATAATATTAATAGGGTTATAGTTAGGCCTAGGGGGCCTAAAGGGCTTTAAGGGCCTTATAAGCGTAAAGGGGCTAGGGCTATTAAGTATTAGTTATTCCCTTATAAACTCTATATTATACCTTATTAGTTATAAGGTGCTCTCCCTTATAGTTATAGTATTAAACCTTAAAGTAAGAGTAGCCTTATCTAGCCTTATAGCTAGGGTAGTTATAGTCCTTAGTTAAGTACCTTTCTAAGTAAAAGGTATACCTAATAGGCTACTAGTAGGTCTAGGGGTTATAGCTAAAGGAAAGGCACCTATAGTACTATATATATATAGTATATTCCTTATAGGCCTTAACTTAAATCTATAGGCTTACTATATAGAGGCTTTCTTTTTAGTATTTAGCCCTTATAGCCTTTAAAGGGACTATAAAGATAATAGATCCTACCTTTTATATTAGGCTTAAGGTACCTAGCTACTAAGGCTGCCCTAGGATATCGATCCCGCTAAAGGTTTTAGCTTTTACGGCGAAGATATTAAGGATAGGGGTCTCTAGGAGGTTAGGGACGCTCCGGGCTACTAAGTTAGTCTAGCTAGTAAGAAGGTCGGCCGATTTAATAGGTAGCTCCTTAAGGTATAGGGACTATTTTTCCTATTACTTTAAAAGCTTCTTTACTATATATAGGGCCTTTATCGTTATAACTATATTACTTTTATTTAAAGTTAATAGAGCTAATATAGCTAGTTCCTTTATAGCCTTATTAAGCTTATTATAAAGAGTAATAAGGTTAATAGTAAGCGTTAAGTATTCCTTTTTTAGCTTTAGGATAAGTTAAAAGTCCTCTTTTACGTTCCTTTTAGCTAGGGCCTTAGTTAAGGCTTTTACTAGGGCTTTTACTATAGCCTTAGCTAGGGTCTTAGCTAGGGCCTTAAGCGCCTTCTTTATAGTAACCTTAGCTTACGAGCTCGCTTTAAGGTTTCCTTAGGTAGCCTTAAGCTACTAAGCTGCCTTAGGCTAGTATATGGGCTATTATAAGGGCTATTAATAGTCTAGGGTTCTTATAGCTACCTTCTCGAGCCCTTTTATAAGGGTCCTATAAAAGGGTTCGATTTTTTAGGCTTCCTTAAAGGCCTAGAGGGCCTACTAAAGGAAGCCCTAGGCCTAGTCCTTAGGGAAGGGGTACTAGGGCTAGGGCTAGGTCTACTATAAGTATTAGAACGTAGGTTAGATAGGTATAGGGCTAATAGGGCTATTAAGGGTAGCTCTTTTTTACCCCTTTACTTACTTTAAAGGCTAGTTAAGCTAGAAGTAGCTAGCTTAAGGTAGGGCTAAGCTAGGCTTAAAGAAGCTAGTCTTTAGTATAGGCTAGGTATTATCTTCTATCTCTATATCCTCTAGGTCCTAGTCTTAGGTCCTAGGCCTTTCTTCTAGGGTCCTTAAAGGGCGTTAGCCTTTTAAAGCTTCTTTTAAGTAGGCCCTAGCCTCTAAGGTACTTATTTCGACCCTTAGGTTAAGGGGTTAAAGTTAAAGGGGCCCTCCTTAGGTCTAGGCCGGGGTCCTAAGTCGGGTCCGGGCTAGGTTACGTTAGCGGGGGGTATATACCCTTAGTTAGTAAGGGCAGGGAAGAGTTTTCTACCTATATAAAGGAGAACCTCGCTTAATTTATAATCTTTAATAGTATATTACGTACCCGTTAGTAGCTATATAAGGCTATACTTAGGGGGGCGTAATACGCTATTCGCGGCGGTTTTAAGTATATACCTTTTTTATATTTTAAGCTTAGTTTCGAAAAGTTAGCCGAGAAAATATAATAATATTTTTAAGGGAGTAATAAAAGTAGCTTTAATAATAGTAAAAGAACCTTTATCTAACGCTTTAATAAATATTACTATACTTATAGATCTAGTACTTTACTTATATTACGCTTATACTATATAACTATTGCCTTCTACCTATACTATAAGAATCTAATAATCCTTACTCTACTATAATATTTAACTACTCGGCCGGTGCTATTTAAAAGTCTGTACCTTAAGAGCGTATAAGTAAAGAGGTGCCTTACTTACGCAAAACCTCCTTATAGTCGTTACCGCGGTATAACTTACTAGAGGCTATATATCGAGAGTAGAGCTAAGAGATTCTTAATAATTAACCTAAGAGATAGACCGAGCCTTTTAATTTATTTTTAAGTATTTATAAGTCTATATTTAATTAACTAGGGCTACTTAGTCTTTTATTAGTCGGAAATAAACTACTAAAGTATATTATACTTTTAAGCTATGCGATACTATAAAAAGACGTTGTTTATAATTTATAATATAATAAATGCCTATTTCTCCTTTATATAGATACGTCTAGGCCGTTTTAAGGCTATTTTAAATATATAGTAAAGGAATAATAAGGATTATTATTAGAGGGAAGGAGAGGAAGATTACGCGGCTAAATAGGAATTTCGCGTATAACGTTTATATAGACTAGAGCGCCCTATAAAAATATTTAACTCCTAAAAAGTAGAAATTAGTTAATTCTCTATCTACTCTAAGTAATAGCTTATAAGTATATTTAAAGTTCGCTAGAATTAGTATAAGTAAAATAGTAGTATCGGTAAAATATTATATTAATATATATCGGAATAAGGGGGTTATATAGCTAGGTTTAAGATATATATTCTCTTTTTAAAGGGGGTAGTTTAAAGGGGCTATTTATATAAGAGGTCTTAAGGACTTCTAGGGACCTCTTAAGTAAGAACCTTTACTAGCTATACTTACGTATAAAGGGGTAGCCTTCCTTACTTAGGAAGTCTTTATACGTTCCTACTATATAGGCTAGGGATCCCTTCTCTAGGTCCCTCCCTAACATAGTAGCCCTAGTCTGCTAATAGGTAGACTTTTAATAAAGTTTTTTTTAATTACGCTATTAAAAGAGGGGTATTACTAAAAGAGGGGTAAGGGATAGTACCTTTATTACTTTTAACTATACTAAGAGTTAGACTAGTAAGGTAGCGTTAAAGAGTAATAATAAAAGCTAATAAAGGAGTAACTTTTCTTAGGCGACCTATTACTAGACCTATAAGGCTATGCCTATATACCTATATATATATATATATCTATAGCTTTAGCTTAAGGATAAAAGGTAGCACGATATAAAAGGTATAGCTAAACGTACGATTAAAGTATATATATATATAAGATATTACTAATATTTTACTTATTACTATTCTTAGCTACCTTATAAGTATATAACTTTTCTACCTTATTATAGAACTATATATCTATTAAGCTATTAAGGGCTTAGATTAAGGTAGATTCCGCGCTATATAGAGCTAGCGCTATAGTTCTCGCCCGCTAGTAGCAGCCGTATATACTAGCCTTCGCGGTTAATACCGGCCTTAACGCGGGCTAGGTAGTCGAGGCCTAAGAGGCTATTAAGCGGCTACTTATTATCTTCTTAAGCGGTTTTATCTTAGGACTAATAGGCTATACTTAGTTCCTTACTATAGCGGCAGTAGTATTAAGGCTAGTCCTAGGCTTAGATATATATTATAGCCCGCGAGTATATCGCGGCTTATATAGTATTTCTAGATTAAGAAGCTTTAGCTCTTACCTAGGATAATAGTTTATCTCCTTCTTTTATTTCTTAGCTTTTATTACTATTTATTTTCTTTTTATTTCTACCTTTCTTTATCTCTTCTTTTTTAAAATAAGAGCTTTTACTTTATAGTATTCTACTACCGCTAAACATTTTATATCTCCTTCTTAATAGCCTCCTCTTTAGGTTAGATACCTTTTACTATTATTTTAAGTAAACTTAAGCTACTTTTATAGTACTAAATACCTTATCTATACTAGGATCTATTCGGTCTAAAGAGATTACGTTTTAGAGCCTTACTATACTACCTATAGTTATAAGCCCGCTTCTAGAGTCTAGACTAATACTCCTAGGATAAGACTATTATTTCTAAAAGCTAATAATAAATAAATAAAGTTCTAGAATTCTTATAGTCCTATAGCTTAATAAATAGCCTAATTAAATAGCCTAGGTAATAAGTTTATAACGCTATTAAGGTATATAGGTCCCTATACCTTAAAGGCAACGTCCTATACTAAGACGTATCTAAGAATAATTTTATTATAACCGACTATAAAACGACTAGCTATATAAGTATATTAATTAACTTAGACCTTATTAAGGAGCTAGGTAGTAAGTATAGTAGGGCGCGGTATCGTACTAGTATAATAGAGTTTATAGTAATTAAGGTTTTATAAGGGATCTCTTATATTTACTAGCACGGTTTAAAGTCGTTCTTCTATATACTCCGCTAGCTATATAATTATCGAGGTTAGGAATTACTATATAACTAAAAGGAGCAGCCTATACTAAGTCTATTAACTAAGTAGTATACTAGTAGCTATTAAGAGATTACGAGCGCTATATAAGGGTATATATACGTTAATAGATTTAAGGATATCTTAAAGGAATTTCTATAACTAGAGTTTAACTATATTAAGCCTTTTTATAAAGACTTATAAGGGATCTTATTCCCTTATAGGGACGGGCTCTTAGTTAGGATACTAAAGGATCCTAAGATTCTTTATAAGCTAATTATTAAAGTATTTAAGAAGTCTATTAATAATATTAATACGTTAAAAGGATAAGATAGTATCTACTATTTTCTATATATTACGATATACCTATTAATATAATTCTATATATTTATATAAGACTATTAGTAACGCGATAATAACTAGTCTATAAGACTCTATAGCTTATTTAATCTAGCTATACCTAAAGCTATAGACTAGTAAAGATACTAACTACTTTATTTCCTTAATACCCTTAGGAATAATAAGCGTAAATACTTAGGAGCGTATATAAGGGGTAGTAGATAATTATCTAAAAAAGGAAGTATATAAGTAAAGATAGGAAAGAGCTAAATAAGTAGCTTATAAGTAAAAGGAGGAATAAATAACGTAAAGGGAAGGGATTATAGTAAAGGAGAAAAGTTCTATTAATAGTTTATTTACTTACTTACGTACTTAGGAAGAGAGCCTTACCTATTATTATTACGCCTTTTCTATTAGTATCTTAGGTCGGAAAGTCGCTAGGGAGGAGTTTAATAAGTAAGATTATACCCTTATAGATATTAGCCCGTTAAAGGGATAAGACCCTTAGTACTCCCCTTTTAACTTACTTCTAAGTATACTTAAAGGCTTTATAAAGACCTTAATTATTTAATTAGGTATCTTCTTTAATTATAGTTAATTTAAATTTTTATTTTTCCCTTTTAAAGTAAAGTCTACTAGTTACCTAACTTTAATAGAGATAAAGAGGTATAAAATAAAGAAATCTCTAAGACTTATATTTATAACCTAAGGCCCTTAAAGCTATATATAAGACTAATAATTAGATAATTACGTAGTTAATTACTTTACTAATCCTTTGCTATATACTATATATACTTTAAGTATATACCCTTATCCCTATTAAAGTAGCTTAAAAGGGCGTTTTAGCTATATAGATAATACTACTATTCTTTATATTAGTAATAGCTTAAACGAGACGTCTACTAAAGTATCTTACCTTATAGGTAAGCTTATATCGTAAGGCGCCGTTAATAGGATCTCCTTTAACCTTAAGAAGATAGAAGTATTATACTTCTCTTAAACGATGCCTAAGATAGCGCTATTAGTACTTTATAGCAAATTTAAGAAACGGCTAAACTAAGCTATATACTAGCTTAGCGTCTAGCTTAATAGTATACTATCTTTTAAGATTTATATTAAGAAATAAATAGCTAAGGTATAAGTAGTCGCCTTCTATCTTAAGAGACTAATAAATACTAACTATAGTCCTCTACTAAGTATTATACGATAAGCGGTCTATACCTATATTATTTTAGTACTACTTTACGCGGTAGAAGTTTAGTATCTTAGTTTTATATCCCCGTGCTAAGCTAAGCTAGGTAAGGAAGGACCGTCTAAGATCGGATACCTTATAAAAAAGATAAGTAAGGTACTCTATATATCTCTTTAAGCTATCCTATTAGTATAGAGAACTATACTAACGAATATTCTATACTAAGAAGTAGGGATACCGCCGGTCCCTTTATTACTTAAGGCGCGCTAGATTATATTTACTATACGTCTTAAATCCTTAGATAAAGCTTATCCGCTTATAAAGTATACGTCGAAGCTAAAAGCCCTTATTATAAATAAAATAATTAAGCTAAAGTACTAAAAGTAGCTAGAACCCTCTTAGACTAAGCTATAGCGCTTTAATAAATTACTAATAAGCTGCTTAAGGCCTACCTTACTATAGCATGGATTTATCTAAGAGTAAACTATGCCTTTATAAAGTATATCGAAAAATAAGATAGTAAAGAAACTTCGCGATTAGCTTTAAGCACTATTACCCTAAACCTTAGTCGTTTATTTTAATAGGTCCTATTTTATTAAAGGCTATCCTAGATATAGCTATATTATTTATTAGGATAGATCTACCGTTTTATACGATAAGGGCTATCTTAGGCCTACTAAGGTTTTCGATACTAAGGTAAAAGGTATATTAAAGGGGTTAAAGGCTATAGTAAGCTTTTTAGAAACTAACTATATCTTTATTAACCTTAATAACCTCGTAACTATAATATACTTATAGGGCACGCTAAGCGACTTCTTATAAGAGGTCTTCCTTAAGTTTTAATCTTTAGCGTAAAAATATAGAGCTATAAAGGTCTATTAGATCCCTAGCTATATTAATATCCTAGGTAACGAGGAGGCTAATACTTTAATAAAAGTAAGAGTATTACTATTAAAACCTATTAATAATATCTTAACTTTAGCGTACCTATAAAAGATTACTTAATAGTAGCTAAAAGAGGCTTTTAAGGCTTAATAAGAAGCCTTTATACTAAAATAATATAGAGACTTAAGGCTTAAAGCTATAACTAGCTCTTTATTAAAATTAGCGCTCTCTTAGCCCTTACTTTATAACTTACTTATAGTAAGAACCTATTATAAGGATTTTACTAACTACTATAAAAAGTTTAGTTATAATAATACGCGACTAATATACTTATATAGATAACGAAAAGAGCTAATATATATCTTTTACTATAAAAAGGTTATATTATAGTATTATATATAGCTTATACGTTCGCTGCTTATAGCTATTAACTATATAATTAATAAAAACTTTAATAAATTTATTAAGCTAGTAAAAGGAAGCTCTTTCTTTAAAGGGATTTACTTACGCTATTAAATAGTTATTATTCTTCTTTCTTACCTTACCCTTTCCTCTTAATTCTTTTTATTACCTACTCCGATCTTAGGTAGCGTTAAGGTCTCGCGACTATATAATCGCTAAGGTTATTAAGGGCTATAAGGCCCTAAAAGTAAATTAGCTAATCTAACTATAGGATAGCTTTCTCTTTATACTTAAACGTCCCGCTAATAAGTAATAGGTTTATTATAAGCGCCGTTAAGCTAATAAAATACTAGGTAGTAGGTAAAGTATATAATATATAATATATAGATACCTACTAGCTTAGTATATCTTATACTCCCTTATAGAGACCTAAGCGACTAAAAGTTACTAAACGGAAAATATACTAAACTAAATTAAAACTAAACTAAACTAAGTACTTCTTTACTAGTATAAGCGTATATTCTCTTAAGCTTTAGCCTACTAATTTAACCTTATAGTCTTCTAGGCTTATTATATATTGCTATACTAAGTAAAAAAGAGATACCTATTTTAATAGGTATATATATACTACGATACTAATTATAATAGGTCTTAGCTTTATATTCCTTATACTAGCTAGAGAGTTAATAGGTCTCGGCGTAAATAGTAGAATGCTAACGCTTAATAAATTACGCTTATTTCGTTCTTACTTTACTTAGCTTCGATTTTACTATAAGTAGACTAAAACTTTACTATTTAAAGCGATATTAAGTATAGTATATATAGCTAGAGAGAAGATAAAGGGGTAAGAGAAGGTAAGAAACGCGGGCTTTTAGAGTTATTAGTTAAAAGATAACCTATAGCTAAAGGTTCTATATTACTCTAAATATTACCGTTAGTTAACTATTATTATATCTTCTTAGCTAACTTTTCGAAACTAAGCTTAAAATATAGAAAAAGTATACGCCTAGAACCGCCGCGAATAGCGTATTACGCCCCCTTAAATATAGCCTCGTATAGCTACTAGCGGGTGCGTAATATACTACTAAAGATTATAAATTAAGCGAGGTTCTCCTTTATATAAGTAGAAAGCTCTTCCCTACCCTCGCTAACTAAGGGTATATGCCCCTTACTAACGGGACTTAGCCTAGACCTAACTTAGGACCCTAGCCTAGACCTAAGGAGGGCCCCTTTAACTTTAACCCCCCCCTCCCTCTTAACCTAAGGGTCGAAATAAGTACCTTAGAGGCTAAGGCCCGCTTAAAAGAAGCTTTAGAAGGCTAACGCCCTTTAAGGACCCTAGAAGAAAGGCCTAGGACCTAAGACTAGGACCTAAAGGATATAGAGATAGAAGATAATACCTAGCCTATACTAAAGACTAGCCTCTTTAGGCTTAGCCTAGCCCTACCTTAGGCTAGCTACTTTTAGCCTAACTAGCCCTTAAAGTAAGTAAAAGGGCGAAAGAGAGCTGCCCTTAGTAGCCCTATTAGCCCTACGCTTATCCGACCTATGTTTTAATACTTATAGTAGACCTAGCCCTAGCCCTAGTACCCCTTCCCTAGGGACTAGCTTAGGGCTTCCTTTAGTAGGCCCTCTAGGCCCTTAAGGAAGCCTAAAAAGTCGAACCCTTTTATAAGACCCTTATAAAAGGGCTCGAGAAGGCAGCTATAAGAACCTTAGACCGCTAATAGCCCCTATAATAGCCCCTATACTAGCCTAAGGCCGCCTAATAGCTTAAGGCTACCTAAGGAAACCTTAAAGTAAGCTTATAGGCTAAGGTTACTATAAAGAAGGCGCCTAAGGCCCTAGCTAAGACCCCGGCTAAGGCTCTAGTAAAAGCCCTAGTAAAAGCCCTAACTAAGGCCCTAGCTAAGAGGAACGTAAAAGAAGACTTCTAACTTATCTTAAAGCTAAAGAAGGAATTACTAACGCTTACTATTAACCCTATTACTCTTTATAACGAGCTTAATAAGGCTATAAGGGAACTAGCTATATTAGCTCTATTAACTTTAAATAAAGGTAATATAGTTATAATAATAAAGGCCCTATATATAGTAAAGAAGCTTTTAAAGTAGCGGGAGAAGTAGTCCCTATACCTTAAGGAGCTACTTATAGAATCGGCCGACCTTCTTACTAGCTAGACTAAGCTAGTAGCCTAGAGCGTCCCTAACCTCTTAGAGACCCCTATCCTTAATATCTTCGCCGTAAAAGCTAAAACCTTTAGTAGGATCGATATCCTAGGGCAGCTTAGGTAGCTAGGTACCCTAGGCCTAACGTAAAAGGTAGGATCTATTATCTTTATAGTCCCTTTAGAGGCTATAAGGGCTAAATACTAGAAAAAAGGCCTTTATATAATAGGCCTAGAGATTTAAGTCGAGGCCTATAAGGAATATACTATATATATATAGTACTATAAGTGCCTTTCCTTTAGCTATAACCCCTAGACCTACCGGTAGCCTATTAGGTATACCTTTTACCTAGAAAAGCACCTAACTAAGGACTATAACTGCCCTAGCTATAAGGCTAGCTAAGGCTACTCTTACTTTAAGGTCTAATACTATAACTATAAGGGAGAGCACCTTATAACTAATAAGGTATATTACGGAGTTTATAAAGGAATAACTAATACTTAATAGCCTTAGCCCCCTTATACCTATAGAGCCCTTAAACCCCTTTAGGCCCCTTAGGCCTAACTATAACCCTATTAGTATTATATAGTATAATACTAATAGGTAGGAAATAGCTAACCTATCGATCCTAGAGTAAGCCTTAAAAATAAGAGCGGACCTTATCTTATTATAAGAGCCCTACCTCTATAAGATCGATAAAAGCTATATCCCTATATAGTATCCGGCCTATAACGTTATAACCCCTATCCCCTCTACTAACTTCCCTAAGCTTACTAGGAAGCCTAGGGTTATAGTATATAAGAGGAAGGAAGCTTAGATAAAAGCTAGCCCTAGCTTTAACCTCTTTTACGATCTTAATATATAGGCTATAAGGGTAGAAGGCATCGAACTATTTACCCTTATTAACCTATATAACGAAAAAGAGGTTAAAAGGGCCTTAGCTAGCTAAGGCTAGTAAGGGCCCCTTATAATAGAAAGGCTACTATTAATAGCCTAACTCCTATAATAGCCCTTCCTCTTAGTAGGGGACTTTAACCTATACTACCCTTAATAGAACCCTTTTATAGAACCCTTTAAAGCCTATAAGGTAGAAGCCCTTATTAGCTAGCTCGACCGCTATAAGGCTTCCTTACTAACGGACCTTAAGGTAGCTATAAAAGGCACCTATTAAAGGAAAGGCTTAAAGGGGGCCTTAGTTATAGACCTTACTTTTTATAGCCCTTTTAAATAGCTAACCTAGGCTAACTGTTCTAAAGGCTAGGCTTAGATTATAAGCCTATAGCCTTTAAAGCTAGCTTAAGGGGCCCTAATAGGCCCCTACTAGCTAGGCCTACTACCTATAATTATAGGAAAGTAAACTAAAAGGTGTTTTTAAAATACTTAGCTAAGAAGGAATAGGACCTCCTTATAGCTATAAAGAGGGCTATAAAAAAAGACGACTTAGAAGGGATAGCTTCCCTTTTAATAAGAACCCTTATAAAGGCCTTAAATATAGCGATACTAAAAAAGAGGCCTTATAAGGGATCTAAGCCCTAGTAGACCGACGAGCTAACCTGCCTTCGGAAAGCCCTAAGCCTAGCCTAATAGGCTTATAGGCTAGCCTAAGATAAGAAGAGCTAAAAGAGCTTTATAGAGGCCCGAAATAGCTTTAAGTATACTATTAAGGCTACTAAAAAGTAATACTAAGAGAGCTTCTTAATAGAAGTAGTAGGAAAGGACGTCTTTATAGCCTTTTCTTATACTAAGGCTAGAACTAACCCTACCCTTCTTAGTATCTTATATATAAAAAAAGGGATAGAGGTAAAAGCTAATACCTTTACGGAAAAATACGAGGCCTTCTTAATAACCCTTTTTCTAACCCTAGACCCTAGCCCTAGCCCTCCCTTTAGCCCTCCTAGAGCCTAGAAAAAGAAGAGCCCCTAGGCTATATAGGTAGTAAGGGCACGGTTAAGTAGGACTAGCTAGAGCTAAAGGACCCTAAGATTAAGAGGGCTATTTTTAGCTCTTTTAATAAGAAAGCCCTTAGCCTAGACTCCCTTAGCTTCCTCCCTATCTAATACGTATATAAGGCTATCCCTATAGTCTTTAATAGGGCCTATAAAGCTCTATTTAACTAAGGATACTACCCTAAGGCATAGAAGGAAGCTATAAGAATTATACTTCCTAAGTAAAATAAGCTAGACTATACTATCCCTAAGGCTTATAGGGTTATAAGTCTACTTAACTACTTAGGAAAGGTCCTTAAAAAGCTATACGCTACCTAGCTAAGCTATTTAGCTAATACGGCCGGGCTTCTAAACCCTACGTAGCTAGGAGGACGAAAATAGCGGTTAGCTATAGACACGGCCTTCCTCCTTCTATACTATATCTAAAAGAAGCGGGAGTCTAATAAGAAGGCTATTACTAGTACCCTCTTATTAGATATAAAGGGCGCCTTCGATTTTATATTAAAGGAATAGCTTATAAGGTTCCTAAGGGAATTAAACCTCTTTAAGGCCCTTATAAGCTAGGTAGACTACTTCCTTACTAAAAGGAAGATCTAGCTAGCCTTCGAGGGGTAAGTCTAGCCCCTTATAGACCTAGTAATAGGAGTGCCCTAAGGGTCCCTTATTAGCCTTATTTTATTCCTCTTATATATAAGGGGGATACTAGCGGCTAAGGGATACTAGCTGTCTTATATAGATAACTTTAGTATCTCTATAACATCGACCTCGGCTAAGAAGAACGTTTAATAGCTAGAAGCAATAGCTGCTAACCTATTTAAATAAGCTAAAGACTAAGGGGTCTACTTCGACCCCTTAAAGATAGAACTTATTTACTTTAGTAGGTAACGGCAGCCTATTTTAAAGGGTATAATAGTAGGAGGCTTATTTTTTAAGGTAAAGCCCTTAATACGGTAGCTAGGGGTCTTCTTTAATTTTAGGCTCCTATTTAAATAATATATTGAGAAGAAGGTAGCCTCTATATAAGCTGCCTTTAAAGGACTATCCCGCTTAACCTCTACGTAAAAAGGCCTATTATTTAAAGCCTCTAAACAGCTCTACTAGGCCTACGTAACCTCTATAATAGACTATAGGGCCTAGCTTTAGTATAGGGGGCCTAAGACCCCTAAGAGCCTTATAAAGCCGTTCTAAAGGCTATAAAACTAAGCTCTTTTAAAGGTCTTAGGGGCCTTTAAAGGATCCCCTATTAAGGCTTTAGAAGCCGAAGCGGCCCTACCGCTACTAGAGGTACGATTTAAAAGGGTATGCCTCTCCTACGCCCTCTAGACCCTATACTTTTTACCTAGTTACCCTATAAGGCAGGCTTACGACCTAGCTATATAGGATAACCTCGCTAACTTAAGCTCCGACCTAGGGGCCTTAAGCTATATTAGGCTATATACGTAGCTCTTTTACCTCCTTAAAGGCCTAGTAGCCCTTATAAGACCTAATTATAACTTAGAAAGAAGGAAAGCTAGCTAGGAGCCCTTATAGGCCTTAGAGCCTAAGGCCTCTATTATAATAATAAAGGCCCTTAAGCCCTTAGCTAAGAAGCAATACTAACGCTTCTTAGCTAGCCTAGCTAGCCTAGAAGACTTTAAGTTACGGCCCCTAGCCTTTTATACCGATAGCTCTAAGGGGTGCCTTAAGGGGTCCCTTATAAAGACTAACGCTTACTCCTTCTACGAAATAGGCCTAGAAAATAGGCCTATTAAGGCGTACTACGAGAACCTAGGGCCCTCGATCGAAGTAGCTAACGTAGAGCTATTCGCGATACTAAGGGTCCTAGAGGACCTAGCTATGCCCTCGGCCCTAAAGCTTAGCCCTCTTAACCCCCTTATAGATACCTATATCTTTATAGATAGCTAAGCCGCTATAAAGAAAGTTATAAGTTTCTTAGACCTAGCTATATATATTAAAAGGCTCCTATCTAGCTTAGAAGCCTTTTTTAATATATAGCTATACTAGTGCCTTAGCTACCTAGGGATCTTTAGTAACGAGCTAGCCGACTAGCTAGCTAAAAGAGGCTTAGGGGCCCCTACCTAAGGGACCCCCTTAGTCTCTATTAGCTACTTATAAAGAAAGGTCTAGCAAGCTACTAAGGACTATTAAAAGGGACTCTAAGCTACCGAGGCGGCTAAAGGCCCTAGGGCTAAGGGCCTAGGTAAGCACTATACGTCTATTCGAAAGACCCCCCGCCTAGCCCTTAGCCTAGAAAAGGACCTTATAGGGAGGCCTAGGCCGACCCTCTCGGCCTTCTACTAGCTCCTCTTTAAGGCCGGCTTCTTATTTTCCTTCCTAAAAAGGACTAATAAGGTAGACCGAGACGACTGCCGCTACGGCTAAGGAAGGCATACGGCTAGGCACCTTATCCTAAGGTGCCCGAACTATAGGAGGGAAAGAGAGGTCCTTTACCGGACCTTTAAGAGATAGAAGGGGGCCCTTAGCCTACCTATTCTCTATAGCTCTAAGGAAGGAAGGGAAGCCCTTCTAACCTTCTTAGCTAAAACAGAGATAGGGACAGCTAAGTGGCTCGAAAAGGAGTAACCTAGGGGCCCCAGGGCCCTTGGGTGGGAAAATCACCGCGCGGGAGGAACCAGACTAATCTTTCCTTTGTTATTGCCTTTATAGCTACCCTTTCCCTAATTAGTTGTAAGCCCCCGGGCTCTATAGCTAGCTAGGACTGCTAATAGGGGCCTAGGCCCCTACTAGCCTCGCCATGGCCCTAGAGGCTGCATGCGAGTAATGATATAAAAAAAAATTTGCCGTTGGTTACGCCATCTTGCAAAGTGGATACATGTTGCTGTATACATGTTGCTGTATTTGGTTCAGCGTCTATGCATGCATGGCAGCTCTACAAGCAAGCGTGCGGCTGCCATCCCGAGAAGAGTATATGTAGCCATGAACGCGCCAGGCCTAGGGTCCCTCTTTGGGCGTACATCCGCTGGTGTGTTGCCTACGTGGCAATGCCCATCCATGCATACATGCACTTACCAAAGTCCCTGCCGGGCTCCTAATGTAGAGGAGAAAGGCGACCATGACCCTTCGTATGTGCAAGGACAAGAGACCGTACTGCGGAGACCATTGTCCTTATCCAACCACCATGCTATGTGACTCATGATAACGGGGCGTTGTGCTCTGCGCCACTCCTTAGGTGCAGGGTGCAGCGGACCTGTTACCCTTTCCAGTAAATGTACCACGGTACCACCACGAGACGAATCCGTCTTTTAGTGGTATGTCTAAGCAAAGTTGAGAGTGTCGATGAATTGTGTGGCCGTGCTCAGGACAGGACAGGAGGCTGTTACTGCTAAGTGATTAATATAAATACACCAGTTTCTCCCTATCCTTTTCTTCTTCCACCCATCACCAACGGACCCTTGATCACCATCTGCGGATCCTCTTCTTTGATCTCTCAATTCTCTGGCAATTCGTTCCCCATAAGGCCTCTGCATTCCTCCAAACGACCAACATGAGCGACTCTGAGAGAAAGGTCAAGCGAGCCCGGGATACGCTGAGCTCCATATACTCGTTTTATGTTAAGAACCGAGAATCTATTGAAAATGTCCCTTCTTTCATAAGCAACTCCAGCCGCGAGGTCCAAATTAAGATCACGGCCTCCACTGTACCGTCCGCTGAGCAAACCGAAGAGCTAAAAGCTGAGCTGAGGGAGCTTGCCAGGACGCAAGAGGTAATCAACAGTATTCCGGAATCCGAACGAAGGGCCATGATTGAAGCGGCTACCGCCAGCACCATCAGGCGCAAGCCCAAGAAGTGACCTGTCATGTCAAAGATCAACGGTTTGCAAGAAAACCGGGTGGTTACTTATATAGCCTTTTGTTTCGCACATCCATGTAGTTGGCTAGGGAGAGGAATGGCAACCAAATTTCTCATCGTATTTTGCCATGGATTTCCGCATGCTACTTATCTGGTGGATGACTCTAGAGTTTGTTTTCATTGGTTCCTATTTAAAATGGCAGTTTCTGCTCATCGAGGCTCCACTATGCTATTCTCGAGGGGAGTAAATGCACGTCTCAAAATAGCTACACCCACAAGATCAAATGGACTACTACGTTTCGAAAGGCATACGATAGCATCAAACAACACTTTGACACGGAAGTCTACCTTTAACACGATCCGTGCCCAGGATGCTACTAAGACCCTCCACAAAGTACTCTAATTACCCTTCGATAAGCGTCAACTTTGTCAACGCGCCCTCGGCCATGACTACGCAGGAAACATTCCCCTGCGTAAAACGGTAATCATCGCTTGCCGTGGTATACCTGAACTTGAATACGCTCTCTTTAAGTCCGCAGAAAAGATCGAGACCCTCTTTGCAGATCTCCGATCTTCCGTTAACACCCATCTTGCCCGCCGAACAACTTCTCAATTCACCCAAAGCCCTGACGGATCATTTGACCACAACAATTCACAACAGCAGTACCAGCGGTATCTTGCCCCCACCATTCAGCTCGTGTCTGCCTGGGTGGGAATACCATGATGGTTTTCCCTTTCGCAAGGACAAGCTTTTAAGTTGTAACCTGGAACGTATGGTGGCTTTTAATGTGTACTTCTACTCCAGATAGAGCATCATCTGCAGCCATGATTGAGTAAACGCGAGCTTCTTCGACCCTTGCGTCGGGATTCTTAGCAACATGTTGTAGGCAATCTAAGAAGCTTACTTACAAAAAGTTCGTCGCAGGCTCGGGAACTGCTCATGAAGTAAAGCTGCAGTGATCAGGGTGCCTTATCTCCACAGAAAATTGAGACACGGGTTGAAGAGATGCCTGCTGCGGTGGCAAAGACGGCTGCAAGGTCTAGCAGTACTGTTCCAGGTTCTTTGACGGTTTCCGGGGCTTAGCAGGGGCCAAGTCGGTGCTCGAAGCTGAATAATGCTGCCAGGTGCAAGTTTTGTTATGGCGCCACAGGGTGAAAGTTATGGGAGGAGTAATCGGGCCGCAGCTACGGGTTGGGTCAGAAATTAGGTGCCTCGCCTGGTAGAATATTCACCAAATCGTCTCAATTCCCAAGTCGTCTCAATTCACCAAGTCGTCTCAATTCACCAAGTCGTCTCAATTCACCAAGTCGTCTCAATTCACCAAGTCGTCTCAATTCACCAAGTCGTCTCAATTCACCAAGTCGTCTCAATTCACCAAGTCGTCTCAATTCACCAAGTCGTCTCACGACTCGCTTGATGAGCGGAACCAATCGCATGCTACCCCACATTGATGCGTGGCGCATGGCCGAACCTTTGCACTAGTTACTCAAGGGGGAAATGCGCAGAAGACGAGGCGTATTGATGTATGGAGCAAGTTACCCACGCCCAAAAGATGGGCCTTTTGTACCCCCCCTCCTTTGGCCTAAGCGACGCCCCTGTTCACGCTAACGGTCTCTCTTTCCCACAAGGGGTTCGGGGCTGCCAAAGCTACACGGTACTTCGAAGTATCGGTACATGTATCGCATTTGCTGCTCATACGGACTAACGAAAGACCCGAATCATTAGTCATTGCTAACGCTAATAATGCCTAGGAGCGTCCCCTCTGAGAGAACATTCCGATCTCCTCTCGCTTCCATCACTTTCTTGCATCCATTGACACGAGTCGGTCCATCGTATCGTCCCCGACAGCAGCGCATCGCCTTATATCTCCCAACTGTCTCTTGCAGCACGTCATCACGCAATGGATTGGGATCACCTGGCCGAAGAAAAGTCGCAGCGTTACTTTGCCAGCTGGCTCAGGATCCTGTTCAAGCAATCGCCGGCCTTACCCCTTAAGCTCGCCAAGAAACACCGGCCTGATATGGATACAACTGTCATCTCAAATGCAATAACTGGCTCCTATAATATATGCTATATAGTCACTTTTGAAGACGGCTTTAAGGCTATCGTCCGGTTCCCTATCTTTGGCCGAAGCATATTCCGCGTGGAGAAAACGGACAACGAGCTTCTCGTCATGCAGTATCTCGCTTCTCGCACCAAGATCCCAATCCCTACTATTCTTGGCGCCGGCGCCTGGGAGTGCGGCCCTTATATTGTTTCTACCTTTATCGAGGGCACTCTTCTCTCCAAATGTCTACCATATCCACCTGGCCAAACTTCTGGCCTTGATCCACAGGTCTCATCTTTAGCACTTAGCCGGGCCTACCGGGCAATGGCAGACATTTTGCTAGAGCTTTATCAACTCCCCTTTCCACGTATAGGGGCCATTGCCCACGTCCCTGGCCAGTGGAAGGTAGGTAACAGACCCCTAACGCTTAACATGAATGAGCTTGTACGCGTTGGCAACTACCCCCCTAGCGACCTTACCCAGATCAACACCAACTTCCCGACAGCATCGAAATATTTCCAGGAACTTGCTAGACAACACTTTCTCCATCTCAAGCACCAGCGTAATAACGCTATTGAGGACGAGCAAAGCTGTCGAAAAATGTATATTGCTCGATGCCTCTTCCGAAATATCACGAGACAGATACCAGCACAAAGCGGGCCGTTTCGACTATACTGCGATGACTTACGTCCCGCCAATGTCCTCGTCTCGGAACCCGACTTTACTGTCGAGGCCGTCATTGATTGGGAATTCGCCTACTCTGCCCCTGTGGAATTCTCCCAGGCGGCCCCCTGGTGGCTATTATTCGAGAGCCCCGAGGCGTGGGAGTCGGATCTCTCGGAATTCCTCGAGCGCTATCAGCCCCGCCTCGAGCTCTTCCTCAAAGAGATGAGGGCCTGTGAGGACTCCCGGATACAGGCGGGGGCTATGCACGAGTCGGACCGGCTATCGGGGCCCATGGCGGCCTCTATGACGAATGGCATGTTCTGGCTCTGCCTCGCGGCTAGGAAGAGCTTTATGTTTGACGATATCTACTGGACCTTTCTGGACGAAAAGTTCTTTGGTCGCTTAGATGCGCTAGAGGATAGACTGTCTCTGTTAAGTGACGAGGAGAGGGAAGGGATTAACGGGTTCGTCGAGGAAAAGATGCGGCAAAAGAGCGAGTGCACCTTGGATGAGCATCTAACCTTTGACGACCTTTTTGCCCTTTGACGACGGATCGAGGAGACGGCAGCAGGTACCGAGGACATATTGCAGTGTACATACATACGAAGTACTTCCTCCGTACGCAGTCCCCCGTAAGGCGTAGCAGCGCTTAACCTCGACTTTGTCATAACCCCTCCAGTCATATGCCTTCACGACGCCCGGTAGGGCTCCTAGTGCCCGGGTAACAATTTAAGAGGTTTCTGAGCTCGGGTAGCGCTTGAGGATTTGCCTCAGGATCGGGGAGATGGGAGTATGTGATGCTGGCTGTGATGCTGGCTGTAATGCTGGCTGTGACGCTGGCTGTGACGCTGGCTATGACGCTGGCTGTGATGCTGGCTGTGATGCTGGCTGCGATGTTATTTCTGCTGCTGGCTTGGCTAGCTGGGTTGGGGCATTTGAAAGGTACGGGTACTTGCCAGCCCGGGCGTGGTACAAGTGGTGGGGCGGGCTGGCGGCTGTATGTATCTTTAAAAGCGGGGCATGAGTGCAAATAGCAATTAATACTCATTTCGTTTACCGGCTGCCCCATCAATTATAGCCAGATTCTACATTTGTCGACAAACGTTCCAGGAAGACTTGACTGTCCAATGCTGCTTATCAAGAAAACATATCCAACGCCTAGATCGATTCTTGCGCTATTTTAGACCTATGGCACAGCTCTCATTATTTACACTGCAGGCCGACAACCTGCCATGTAGCCCAAAGGTGCTTTTACATCTTGTGGTGAGGCTAGAGGAAGCCCAGGAAGAAGGATGCATGAAGAGGCCTGTGATGTGGGCTCTAGGCCACTCACGGGGTCACTAGCTAAGAGGGGCAGTAGCCCCAGCGGCACAGGCTGACAAAAGGGGAGGGCCCAGCAGGGGAGCCCTCACAACACATCTGATTTGCCCTTACGCTATATACTGGAGGAAAGGCACCAACTATGTTGTCGACGCAAAGCTAGCAATACTGTCCTCCCTCTATGAGCGGCACCATGAGCGACAGTATGAGCGACTCTACCACCGGTGGCGGCATCTTGTGCTCGATGCCGGACCACAAGGAGATAATAATGATCGGTCAAGATGTCGGTGGCGATACCGTTGTGGAGATCTCATTATCAGACCGCAACTACCGGAGCTTCAAGGTCATGCGTCATTTCACTGGGTCTAATCAGACAGAGAAGCTGTCTTTTCTCCGACGCATTCGGCACCAGAGCTTCGTTAATGTATACGCCATCATCCCTGTCGGAGACATAGGCGAGGCTGTCGTCTATTTTGACATTATGCCCATAAAGGTAATTGACGTGTGTGAGCAAGCGTACGCCGAACTTAGCGAGCTAAGCATCGCAGCAATTCTGGGCCAGGTAGGTTCCAGCATTCTAGCTGGCGAGGGACTTTATTGACGGCCGCAGGTGTTGCAAGGCGCAGAATTTCGCGAAGATAATGATCTTCAGCTTGCGAGGTTCGACAAGTTCCAAGTGCTAGCCGATCTGGCCGGGAATATCAAGATTCGTATGTCTCGCGATGATATAGGTTAAGCCTTTCTAACGTGCAAATAGGTGGCCAAGAATGGTGCAACGTCGGTACCATCTATCCCGTCCTGAACGGCCTTATGTCTTTCACCTGCCACGTAATGTTTCTTGGGTTTTCAATGGTCGACTGTACTGCACCAGAAAATGGCCGAAGCAGTCGCAGGTTATACATTTCTGGAGTGAGCTGACTGCCGCTACATCGACCAAGAACCTTGTCAAGGTAACTGCACCTAACCCTTCCAAATGCATATATTAATTCTGACGGCATACAGCACCCGTTGTTACAGCTTCCTTCGAGCACGGATCATGTTGTGAAAGGCTTAATTGCCGTTGGGGTGTGGAAAGCAAACATGGTCGCAACTGGAGCTCCACCACCCCTGCAATTGGATTATGACGATGATGATTTCCGCCCATGGATGAAGTGAGAGGCACTACGTAAGAGTCGCATAGCCTATTTGTCAGACCAAGCAGCCTAACCCTACCCCTACGAGACACAACAAGGAAGCCAGCCCGCGAGGCAAGAAGAGGACAACCGCGTACGTTATCCATGAGCTCCCCAAACCCCACCCCTGCAATCATCCCCCCCTCCCCGCCCCCATACCCTGGCCTTCCCCTTTGGAAGTGATTTGTTGAAGGTCAAAAGTTGCCGCTGTGAGGCGTGCATGTGAGGCGTGCAGTCACTGCACGAAGGCACGCCTAGTCCTGCTGTGAAGCCGGGGCGTGTTGCGGCATTGCGGGAATGGCCCACCCCTGTATGATAGTGGAGTATATGGACATTTAGCCAAAACCAAATGCCAATTTTTTGGGCGTCGTTACGTGGTGTCTCTCGCTACCGTGTCCTCCGGTTCCTGACGAGCAGGTCAGATCATCGGGGTATGGTCAGATGCAGTTTCTCTAGGCCCGCCTCGCCCAAAACTGGACAAGGAAGATCGTCGTGCGGGGCTGGTAGACAGATAAGATAGCATGGGTGCTGCTTCGTCCAATTCTTCGCGTGGTCGTCCGGTTCCTGACATGGCAGATCGCTGATATGGAGTTTGTGCGATGCAGTGGCAGAGGTGTACGCCGTCCAATCCTTGAGATCACCGTGGCAGGGGCGTATGTCGTCCGGATTTTGAGATGCAGATCACCGTTGTGGGAATACAGGGTCAGGGGAGTGCGCCGTCCGATGCTTTTGCTCGGCATTCGGCAGCTTATAGTACATACCGGTTTCTCGACGTCGTTACGTGGTGGCGGCGTTCAGTTCCTGTCCTACAGATCATTGTGCAGTGACAGGAGCCCGCTTCGTCCGATTCTTGCCATGCAAATCGCTAGTCCGGATTGAGTTGCTGGCGCATGTCTAAAAGGTGTGGCCATGTGATCCACGAGCAGATCACGCATGCGGATGCAAGTCCAAATTTGGGACAGCAACACGTCGTCATGGGGAGCCGCTTAGCCTTTTACGTTCGCATTCAGGACTCACAGTAGCCGCAGGACCTTCAAGGCCGTGCCCACTTATCCAGTTGGGGCTACTGCCACCTTGATACACAAATAAGGCATGTGCTCTAGATTTGTCTAGTTCCTGGTGTGTAGTGGTGTAAGGTCGATAAGGTAGGCATATTTGGACGTAGCTTTGTCCCTTGTGCCTTTGCGGCCTTTCAGATAGTAGAGAATGCAAGTCAGAATGAGTCACAGCAACAAGCCGCCGTAGAGGCCGGTAAATGAATATTGTGCCTCGCGCGGCCAAATGACTTCAATTTGCGGCCAGTTTCTGCTTGTCCAGTTGGAGATTTTTCCAGCAGCCATAGCATTGGATAAGCCTTCTTTCGTAGTGTAGGCAAAGGATGAGTGAGTTCGCGAGTAATAATATTGTTGACGACTGCAACTGGGGGTACGGGTGTCGTTGGTAAGACCAGCGGTGGTGATAGGTCTAGAGCTCCTGGAGCAACTCGCAGCGTAGCAGGTGCCGGGCAATGCTGAGCCAAATCGCGAGCTAGTAAATTGTCGAACTTAGCTTGCTCTTGGGCGAACCTAAGGGAGATCGGAAATATATCGTGCTTCTCGTACGTTTCTCAGCATCCGCTGAATTTGCTTGCTCCCGCAAGCGCTCTTCTCAAGCCCGGGCCCGGAACTACAGGGGTGAATAACCGCCGCGCGCTACCGCCGCACGCTACCGCCGCGGAAGCAGTCGTCCAGAAAGATTCGCGATTGCCTCAATTCCCATCAGGGGCTATCAACTCCGCGATTACCATGCGGTTTAGGAAGGCTGCTGAAATAGCTTTCCGGCCTATCGGAAATAGGATGTATAGGGCGTTGTCATCGCCATCGCCGTAGTGAAGCTCAAGATCAAACGAAGCATGGAGTTGGGGTGCCGCGCTTATCATATCGCTGATGCTAAGGTCGCTGAAATAAACTGCCTGCTAGAGAAGAGTCTTTACTCTACTGGCGACAGTGAATTTAATGGCCGCGATATAGACGGCGATGCCGTTAGAATACCGCCGTGTTTTAGCGATTCCTACAGATGGCTAGGAGAAGACATAGGAGCGACTACCAGCCATCTGTTGGAAGGGGCGAGACGCGTGGCAGTGACAATGGAATGTTCAACTAGTTGATTTGGAGGGTCAGCCACACGCCCCCCGGAAGACGGCCCCCGTAGTAGATTGGTTCTGCTCGCATATTAATTGCTAAAACTAAGGCCCCTTGCCTTGGCAATTTAACGAGTGTTCGACGTATTTTGTTTGTAACCCTGAGCTTTCCATTATACAGCACTTCTACATTGTCGCATCTCAGAGTTTTGCCTTTTACTACCAAACCCGCGCTCTGCAAGAGTGTTGCTCATTTACAACGGGCGCGACTGGACCTTAAGTTGCATCAGGCATTGATTTTGGAAGCTGGCTCATCAGCATGGTTCATCAACATTAAGGGGTGATGGGGGCGCATGTAAAGACGCCTCGGACCTTGCCGTTTCTGAAGTGGTGTATCTGGAGACTTGGTCAGTAAATGGAAAGGGACACCCAGTAACTAAGGGGGACTCGCAATGTCAACAAGACTGGCATAGGTTCCGCAGACGAGGATAATAATGCCGATAAGGAAGCAAAAGGCATTCATCAGACTCTTGAGGATGTTGTGGAAGGCGTACCAGCTGCCCTCGCGGAGGAGCTTGAACCACATGACGGCGGGGAGGTAAAAGGTGAAGCCCGAGATGAAGAGGGACGACGAGATAGACAAGAGGTCGGAAAAGAAGGGGATG
Organism: Hirsutella rhossiliensis; assembly: GCF_020360975.1. Taxonomy (NCBI): domain Eukaryota; kingdom Fungi; phylum Ascomycota; class Sordariomycetes; order Hypocreales; family Ophiocordycipitaceae; genus Hirsutella; species Hirsutella rhossiliensis. The sequence goes on along the minus strand of NW_025408675.1, from coordinate 2,921,620 downwards.
ATCTCTCGTTAACCTCACCCCCCCCCCCCTTTCCTCCTCTCTCCTGGCAGGCTTGCCGCCACACCTTTGGGCTGCGTTTAGCGGCGACAGGGGGCCTGTGGTTGAGCCTCGGCGAAAGGCGTCTTTATTGCGGAAGGCGATTCCGCTTCTCGCCTATCCGACCCGGCGCAGCCTAGCCGCGCCCATCGGTCATTGCTCTACACGGATAATACGGTTTTCTACTATAAAATCTTATATGCCGTTCCTTGATTCTCTAAGCCATAAGGACGAGGGTCGCGGCGATGCTACTACTGTTAGACTCTCTGTTAGACGGGTAGATGGGCGGTCTTATATGCCCGTCGTTAACCTCAGCTAGGGTTCTGCTCCCTTAAGTCGGCGGTTCTACAAAGGCCGTTGCGGCGTGTGAGGCTGGCCGTAAGCCCGCCTCTGCGGCGTTGCTTGCTTCCCCTTACTAGCTCCCTAGCTTGCCTTTAGCTTGCATCCCTTCTTATGCACCTTCTATTCCTCCTTTAGTATTGCCTACTATAGTACGCGACCGCCAGGCATCGGCTGCGCCTCCTCGCCCCCGCTATCTCTCTATAAACCCGGCAAAACTTCCCCTCTATACTCTGCCGATTCTACCCTTATATTTACTTTACGCTTATGCTTCCGTCCGCCTGCCCCGCCGTAGCTATTATATCCTATATTTCCTACCTTGCCCTAATTTCGTATCCTTCTTAGCCGTAGGACGATAACTCGACTACGAGCACTAACGGCCTCTCTACGTATAGGTACGATATCGGGCTCTATAGAATCTCCTTTACGAGTCCGCTATAGCTTACCCCGTAGCCTATATAACTACTCGTTAGCGGTATATAGCGTCCGCGCCTTAAGTATACTAACCTTATTAATTACTAATACCTTTTTCTCTTACTAGTCTATCCGCGACCGGCCGTCGACGAAGCGCTTACCTTAGCCTAGTAGCTATACGCCGTCTATATCCCTCGTTGCCCCTCCTACCTAGCCGCCCTAACCGACCGTAAGGCTATAGGCCGAGTATAGTATAATGCCGTTAATCTATGCTACCGCCGTCCCTAACGTTGCCGTAACTAGTAGCCGGCTCGATAGGTCCCTTTAAGCGAGTAGCTCGACGAGCGCCTTAATAACGCGCGACTTACCGGTGCCGCCCTCGCCGCCGATAAATAAGTAGAGCTAAGCGCTGCCGTCGCTATATACTTCGTCGCCCTACTAGATTTAGTCGAGCTACCGATATACGATTATAAGGGCGATAGCCTACTTCTCGTTAAGCGTAAGCTACCCTGCTAGCTCCTTACTAATAGTAATAAACGAGCTTAATAGGCCGAGCTATACGCCGCTACCGTGCTAGCGTCTACGTCGCCGTCGGCCGCCGTTACGTCTATATCGTCCTCGCCGAAGCCCCCTATTACCCTATAAAGAGCCGCGCCGTAGTTGGCCCTAACGCCCGCTGCCGCCGCGCCGCCCTAGATACCCTAGATAGCTCGCTCCCGCTCCCGCGCCGCGCTCCTCTACTACGACTTAATAGCCCGTACTTCTTCTTACTATAGTAGCGCCGCCCCCGAGAGCTCCGAGCTTAGTAGGTTTACCCGCCTACCTACCTTCTCCTCTACTACTACCGTCGCCGCGAGCTCGGCCGCCGACCTAAGCGCCGACTACTAGAACTAGTAGAGCTACTACGTTATCGCTAATAGCTCCGTTAACTACGCTATAACTTATCCTATACTAGCGGCGTTCTAGACGACGTCGATAAGCCGCGCTACGTCGCCCGCCCCGCTAGCGTAGTACGCCTCCTTACCCCCCTCGGCCGCCCCCCTTCTTTCGTCGCCGTCCTATAGCGCCGTTATACCGCCCTCCTTAGCTATAGCGGCCTACTACTTAGCGTCGCGCTTCGCGTCCTCCGCCGACCGCCGGAGGAGCTATATATTATCTACGAGCCGCGCGACCCTCGGCGCTAGTAACCCCCGCGCGCGTGCCTAGATATTATTAATATTGCCTACCTCCTTACTAAGGAAGGACTCTTATAGTATAAATAAGGCTAGGTACTATACCGCCGCCTTAGGCGCTATTAGCTAATACCCCTAGCTACGCTACCTTCCCCTTAAGCGCTCCTTATCTTATAGTATATACCTTTAGTAGTACGACTTATTATCTCTTTTACTAAACTCCTTACTAAGGTATCTATTAAGGTATATAGTTGCCCCGCTACCTAGCTACCTAAGCGCTTATACTTAGTCCTTCCTTAACGCTTAGCTCTCTATAAAGGGTACCTTGCCTTAGCCCGTCCTATTATCGGCGCCGCGGCTATTTCGCTTTAGCCTTATAAGAAATATATAGTTATAAAGGTAGAGGCCCTATAAGAGCTCGCCCTTATACTAATAGGCCTCGATAAGGGGGATCCTTAAGCCGGCCTCCTTAATAACGACCGTTTTATCTAGCGCGTTGCCCGTTGCCTCTACGCCGCTCGCCTATTAAAGGTGCCGCTACTAGTAGAAGACGGCCTAATAGAGCTAGTTTACGTTTACGTACGCTTATGCTAAGCCGCTACTAAATTCTACTAGGTACCTTAGGAGGTACGCGATTACCTCGACCTACGATAGCGGCCGCTCTATAAATACTTAGTTCGCCGCCTTAAGTAGGAACGTTCTTATCTTATTCCCCCTTATAAGGTCCGCCGCCGTCGCTACCCCTTTAGCCCTACCCTATTAGCCGGCGTCGCGGTTAGCGCTACTTTAGTTACCCTTTCTTATTAGCTTTAGCATAAGAAGGAACTTAGCTATAATAGCTATACGCTTCTATATAAAGTCCTCTACCTTTATTATATAGTTAGTAATATAGTAGATTAAGGCTATAGTCTTATACTATATTATAATAAATAAGATATTATAGTTATACTATAGTCCTACTACTATCGCCCGGTTTTATTAGTTTACTATACTATACGTTTACTAGATCTCGAGCACCTTATCTACTATTAGCGCCGTCCTCTTTACTAGCCTCTATAGCGCCTTAAACTAATAGAGGTCCCCTTTCTACGCCCTTATACTAAGCGAGTATTTTATATAGGTCGCGCTATATATATAGATCTATATTATGCTAGCGTAAAAGTTAGCCTTCTCGTTAAAGGTATCTATAAAGCGCGCGACGTCGTTAAGCCGTAATAATATATCCGCTATAGCTAACCGCTCCGCCTATATAGTATAGTAACCTTCTATGTTTAGCTCTTATAGCCTTAGGTAAGCTTAGGGCCCTTTAGCTTACTATAGATAAGGGTTATTATCTTAAGGCGGCTGCCTTACCTTAGAGAAAACGCTATCTACGTAGCGGACGATATACTCTTAGTACGCCGCTTACTCCTTTATATTAAGGCCGGCGAGCGCCTTACTAAGGCCTACGTTACCCCTTAGCTAAAGGAGCCTATAAATATAAAGAGCGCCTCGCTTATTAGTCTCGACCGCCTTATAGTACGCGCTAATATACTTAAATACTAACTCCTCCTTAATATTAATATAGTACTTAAAGATAAGCGTTATCTCTTAGTAAAAGAAGATAGCTAAGCTTATTAGGTTTAATATAGCTAGCCGCGTCTACTTATACGCGGTCCCTAGGTCTCTTAGGAAGGCCTTAGCCTCGTTAAGGTCGCGGGCGTAGTATACTACTAGCTATAACTTTACTAGGTTTATAATATCGTTTAGGTTTAGCGTAAACTATATAGCTAGCACCCTATGCCTTATAATAAGGGAGAGTATCTTCTTTTATATACTAAGCTAGCTCTCCCTTAATATTAGCTATCGGTCGCTAAATATAAAGAGGGACTAAATAAGCTCCTTTACCTTATTATCGCTAGTCTTACTTATAGCCTTAAGCTTAACCCTCGCTGCTTTAAGCCTTTATACCGTTAATAACTTTAGTAGGCCCTTAACCCTTATAAAGTTCTTCCTTACTATGCTTAGTATACTAGCTTAGCGGTTCTTAGACTATATACTTATATTAAAGATAAGAAAGGTAAAGATAAAGTATATTATAAACCGGCCGTTATAGCGCCGTAGTATAACGTTAGCCTATACTTAAAGCTTTATATTCCGCGTTAATATAAGGCCCTCTATAACCCGCTCCGCCTATATACCTTAGTTTCTAACGCTAGGGCACGCGCTCTCTCCTATAGCGTCCTCGTCGGCGAGCCTTAGCCCGCTTAAGCTAAAGGGGAATAAGGTTAAAAAGGCCTTTATAAAGAAGGAGGCGTCCGCTAAGTTAGCGAAATCCTTACCGCGCCGTACCTATATATATAGCTCGCCGTTACTACTATCGCCCGCTGCCTTTTAGGCCGCGGTCCTTACCTACGTCCTTAGGCTAGCGCGCGCTCCCTTAGGCTTAATAGCGTCGCGGGTAAAGAAAATCTTCTTAGCGTCTACTATATCTAGCGCCCCGTTTAATAGGAATATACTAAAAGACATTACCTCGTTAATTACGCCCTTATTCTCTTTAGGCTTAACGCCGTCCCTATTATTATATAAGTTATCCTTATATATAACCTTAATATCGCGGCTCCCTTTAATAGGGTCCCGCCCTTACCTTAGTATCGCGAGGATCTCTTTAATCTCGGTCGCTCCCCTTTTATCTATAGCCCGCTCCGATAGTAGTACTACCTACGCCGTCCGCGTCTTCTCTTACGCCGACGGCTTATTTCGCTCTAGCCGCTTATATACTACCGGTAGCACCCTATACGGCGGCGCCCCCTAGCTCGCTATCTCTGCTATATTAATCTCGACCTCGCTATAAAGCGGATTATTCTCTTTAAGCTAAGCTAGCGCCCTCTTAACCGCCGACCGCCTTACTAATAATAAGCTTAATAAGTCCCGCGGCCTAGGTTTCTTAGCGCTTTACTATAAGATATAGATCTCGTTTATAACCTATAGTAGTATAAGGGCTTTTGCCTTATATAGGCCTAGACTAGGGTCTAGGCTAAGTCTATATATAAGCGGCCTCCGCGCCTATATAGGCTAGGCCTATACTTCTCTTCCTTTTCCCCTTTATAGATTATTAACCTTTTTTTAATAGACTATACCTAAGCCTATACTTTTACCTACTCTATAATAGTATAATCTACCCTTTATTTTACCCTCTCTATATCCTTATATATAGAATAGCTATTTTTAGCTACCTTTAAAGCTAACGTTTAATTACCTAGTTTAGTTAAACCGCCCGCGCTAGTATATATATACGCGAAATATCTATACTCCTATAGTTATAAAATTAAGGCGAACGTAATACTTAGTTTACTTAGGCAATTAAGAGCCTCTTATAATAGTAGGGCTCTATACGACTAAGAGCGGTACTACTATACCTTAGTAAGTTCGACGGCTCCTTTATAGAGCTCGAGCTATAGCTACTTTATATAAAAGCAAAGCTCTATACCGATAGCGCTATAATAAGGGATATCCGCGCTTAATTTAACTATCTTTACGCGAGCCTATTCCTATACCTATAAAAGTATCTCTTACCGTTTATACGTACTAGTATAAACGGACTAGCCGACCTCCTTATAAAGCTCTATACTAATTACGGCGAACCTAATATAGCTAAGTTAGTAGGCTAAGAGCTTATAACGCTCTATTAAAAGCGGAGTAAAGCTATTTCGGCCTACCTTATACGGTTTAAAGAGGTGCTTTATCGAGTAAACGTATATAGCTAGCCCGACGTAGTAAAGTATAATTACCTCGTTACGAGCTTAAATATAGATTAGCGTACCTATTTAAGCGAAAGGTCTATACTACTAGATATATATACCGATCTCGTCTACCTTCTTCGCGAGCTTAGTAGTAATAAGTTTCTTTTTTTCGTCTTCTTTTATAGTATAAGAAGAGGATAACGCTAGTAATACTATAGATATCTCTATCTTTACTTTAAGAACTAAGAATAGAAAGAGGTAGTAATAGGAAGGTCGCTATATAGGCTATAGTAGTAAATCCTATTAGTTTTTAAAGTACCCGCGCTAGGAGGCGCGGGTAAACGTACTCTAAGTAGTAGAGGGGCGTACGCGCTAGGATAGAAAGAAGGTTAGGTTCGACGATAGCGACTTTAGCGATAAGTAATCTTAGTAACGCCTCTATAGGCTTCGTTAGCGTTCCCTCGCGTACGGTAGTAGCTACTATATAGATAGGACGTATACCTATAGCGACTAAAAGAGTGGCTAAGATATAGGAAGGCCGCTAATATAATATAACTATAGTAAAAAGGAGTGCCTATATAGCCCTATATAGAAGGGAGCGGAGCCTTATATACTAGAGTACTATCCCTTATATTATAGTACTAGGAGCTACTACTATACGCCGATATAAGGGGGGCGGGATACTATAAGATTACTAAAGCTAGCTATACGCCGTTTTATATACCTTTACTCCCTAGCTATAAGTACTAAAGCCTAACTCTTAGGGCACGGCCCTTACTAATAATATAGTCTATCTAAGAAGCTCGCTTAAGAGGGTATTATATATTATTTACTAATGTTTTTTCCGCGACTAAGCGTATATAGTCCGCGCGAGGGTTCTATCCCCTTAAGCGTAGTATTAGGTATTATTTAAAGGCGCGCTTTTTTAAAAGCTAGGTAAGGGTATAATATAAGGGCTTTTGCCCTATATAGGCCTAGACTAAGGTCTAGGCTAAGTCTATATATAAGCGGCCTCCGCGCTTATATAAGCTAGGCTTATACTTCTCTTCCTTTTCCCTTTTATAGATTATTAACCTTCTTTTAACGGACCGTACTTAAGCCTATACCTTTACTTACTTTATAATAAGTAATAGGTATAGTAGTATATTAGCGGCGAGGCCTTATATATCGTTTAGGAATATAGTAATATAGTCCTTAATATACCTTAGGTACCTTATACTTTATCAATAGCCGCTAAGGATACTATACTTTATTATAAAGCTATAATATAAGTTAAGCGAGATAAGCTTCTCCTTAAGCGGCGTAAGGTCCTTTAGCTTATTAAGGTATATATACTTATAGCTAAAACGCTTATAAAGGTATATAGCTAGCGACGCCCTCTCGCGCCCGGCTTATTATACGTACTCTATATAGACTAGTACCGGCCTACCCTTTAAGAAGTAGCTTCGGTACCTAAATAAAAACCGCCCGCCCCTTATAATATTACTCCGCGACTACCCTTCCTATACTATCTCCCTTAGCTCTCCCTTAGCCCGCTTCTAGTAGTATAGTATATAGGTCGCGATTAGTAGCGTGCCTATATCGTAGAACGCTTAGTAGAACCTCTATACCGTCCTTACTTACCTCTTATATAGTACTAGCGCGTACTATATTTATTTATTAGCTAGCCTCTCGCCCGCTTTAAACTTCTTATTAAGGTACTATAGCGCGCTAGCTAGGTCCTTAGCCTATAGCTCCCTTTATCTTAGTATCTTTTTACCTACCTTAGCGCGTTTCTACCTAGCTTACCTACTACTAAGATAGCGTTTCCTCTTTTACTTTTCTCTCGCCTACTATCTTATCCCTACTCTACTTATATCCTATTAGCTATCGCCGCTATATACCTTCCTTTTACTCTACCGCTATACCTACTAATACGCTATATCTACTACTAATAAGCGGCCGGGCTATAGTAGGAGTTATAGTAAAAGCCTTAGCCCTACTAGCTAGCTAGGACTAAATAGCTTATAGCGAGTACTAGCTTATAGCCGAGACTATAGCCGGGCTAGTCCCGCTCGATAGCGGTAAAGGGCCGGCGGCCCTTTATATTAGCTAGGGCTAGATATTTTATAGAGACCCCCGCCTTTTAGCTAAGGCTAAAGCTAAACCTATCCCGCTTAATAGCGGTAAAGGACTAGCGGCCCTCTATATCGGCTATAGCCGAATATCCTATAAAACCTTTAAACTTCTTATCGCTAGCGGCCCTCCTTAATAGCTAGGGCTAGATATTCTAAGGAGCCTAGCTTCCGGCTAATACTAAAATAAGCGGCCTAGCTATAGCGGGAGTTATAGTAGGAGCCTCGGCCTTACTAACTAGCTAGGACTAAATAGCTCGCGGCGATAGGCCGGCGGCTCTCTTTTAGGGCCGGATATCTTATAGAGCCCCCTGCCTTTTAGCTAAGGCTAAATCTAAACCTATCCTATTCGATAGCGGCAAAGGCCTAGCGGCCCTTTATATTAGCTAAGGCTAGATATCCCGCGGGGTAACTAAACTTCTCGTTGCTAGCGGCGAAGGCCCGGCGGTCTCTATTATTAGTAGAGACCGGATTTCTCTCGGTATACGCTAGCCTTTCCCTAAGGCTAAGACGGCGCTAGGCCCGCTTCGCGGTAGCTAGTGCCCCGCCGCCCTTAGTATAAGCGGTAGCTAAGTTACCGCCGTACTTAGTATTAGCAAAGGCTAGATATCCTACGGCGCGACTTAGCCTATACTAATCTTTTATTTCCTTAGTTTAGGCGGTCTTCCCTACCCTTACCTTAAAGGCGCTTCCCTTAACGCCTCTTTTTACTCTCTTTAAAAACCGCCGCGACTAAGTACTAGCGCTACTATAATTAGCTAGATCTCTAGTCCTATATATAGCGCTACTTAGGCTTCTAGCGCCGGGCTTATATTACTACTCGCTCTAAACTAAACCCTCCTATTAGCTAGCTTTATCGCGATACTAGTCTACTAAGGCCCTTATAGACCTCTTATCTTCCTTACTTATACTACCCTCTTTAGCCCTACTTACTTATAGTACTACTAAGCTCTTAGCGTAAATCCTTATAAGTATAATAATAGTATATAAGTCCTTACCTTAGCTATTTATCTTATACTTATCTTACTAACTAGTACCCCTCTTATATATATAAGATCCTTTAGGAAAGTCTATATATCTTACTTATAGCTCTTTAATATATTTATAAGCGTGCCGCTACTCTTTATATTATACTAGCGCTACCTTTCTATTAAGCCCGCCTACTATTACTTACTATTAAAGGCAGCGGGTTATATAGCCCTAGCTAGTCTTTATATATAGGTCGCTAAGATAGCTTTCTCTTACTTATAGTTTATATAGTATACTTTTCCGTTTTATTATCTAGGTCTTATTAGTTAAAGCCTTAGTATACTCCTAAACGCTCGCTTACTAAATTTTAAACCTATATCTTATATATATTATAAATAAGTCTACCTCCTTCTCCTTAAATATAGCTTCGCGCGTCCTACTTATCTTAAAACCCTTTATATCTTACTAAACCGCCTTTTAAAGTTTCCTTTTCTCCTTTTATTATATTATTCTATATATATATCTTATAGACCTCCTTTATATAGGCTCCTTATCTTAGCCTACCGCTAACGCTATATTACTTCTTTATTTAAGATCCTTTAACTTTTCTTATATACTATAGCTATTAGCCCTTCCTTACTATACTAAACTCTTAAAATAGTATATTAATAAGGAGTACTCTTACCTTTATTCCTTACTACTTTTAGCTTCGCTCTATTAACGTTACTTTTTTATTATATAGCCTCGCTATATCTTTATCTTTATTAATAGATAGCTCTACCCTATACCTCTATAAGCCCCGTATTACTAGTAAGGGTATAGGCGGCGATATATTTATAATATTTTTCGCCTAGCTTAATTACATTATAAGGTTTACTTATTAAGATAAGTATTATATTAAGGGCCTTAACGCTAATACTATCGCCCACGTCCTCCTACTAGTGCCCTTATAGCTACTAAAGTTAAAGTATATACCCTTTTAGGCTAAGGGTAACGCTTTAAGGCCCTCTCTCTTCTTTAGCGTAAACCTCTTTATTTATAGCTAGCCGGTTATTAATACTAACTAGTTTAAGTAATAGTTTTTTATAAGCGGCCGCGTTTACCCCTATGCCCTTTCTTAGGAGGTAGAGCGCCGCGATAGGCTTAAGGCTAGCCTAAACGATACTATATAACGACCGGTGTTATTCCTAAGAGATAAACCTATCGAGGGGTTTATATTAGCAGATATAATAGGGCGTGGTCTAAGCAATAATAAGTATATTACGTTGGTAATAAGTCGGAGGTCGTAGACCGTAGACTATAACTAGGTAATTAGAATTAGAGATAGAATCGTAATAAAGATCTATATTAAAAGCTATCGAGCTATCTATCTAAAGGAGTAAAAGTAGGTAGCTATATATACCCGTAGAGACTGTCCTTAGATCATAGGCCTGGCTATGATCCCTAACGTTAGATCGTATAGAGCGTAGTAATCTCGTTAATCCTAGATTACTTAGATCTCTACGATCCCCTCGATCCTATATCTATTAGATAGTCGTGCCGACTATTTATCCGTTAGACCGTGTTATATGTTTAACGCGGTCGACCGTTAGCGGCCTAGTAGCCGTAGTCGTAACACGATGTCTCCCCTCCTTTTAGTCTTATCCGTAAGACCTACTATAGCTGCCTTAGCCGTCGTATATAAATATACCCTTATCGCGTCGTGCGTAAGTATGTCGTTCCTTGTCTTTTTATCCTTTCGGGATATACTGCTAATAGTATATCTAGTCGTATACTAAAAAATCGTTTACGAAAAGCCTCTAAGCGCGCTACTCTTGCCGAACACATCGACTTAAGTAGAGATCCTGCCGATATACTATGCACTCGATGCTTTAAGGCGAAGAAGATAAATTGTCGGATAGCCGAAAATTCTTCGCGCTATAATAATTATATTGCTAGTAGTCGTCCCTATTATAATGGTGTTTTAGTAGCCTTTTCTTATAGGTGTCTTCTAATTCTTTCTACGCGTAGTAGCTAACGTATTTCTTTTAGTAACTAAATTATTAGCGGAGTAGCGTAGGCTGTATTCTAAAGAGGAGGAAGCTAGGGAAGCCTTATTAGAGCTTTAGGTATAGCTTGCGAATCTTTAGTCGTAAATGTCTATCGCCGTTAATCGTTTAGCTCGCATCCGGAAGATTCGGAATCGTACGAAGGAAAAGAGTTCCGAGTTATTTCGTCGTAGTATCTAAGAAGTAGATGCCGAGGATAGCGTTTTGCCTACGCTCGATACGCATAAGCGTTAGGTAGCAAATAACTTATAATCGTTAGGCGTTCCTAACGAGGCGAATTAGTCCTCGTTTAGTATTAGTAAGGAGTTTACGGATCTTAGTCCTTTAATCCCTCCTAAACCTTCTAGTAAAATTATCGAAGTAGAGAGCCGTAGTAGGTTAAGTGCTTAAGTAGTTCCTAGGTATTTTCCTCTAGTCTATATCCCTTCTACTTAATAAGGTATTCTTATTACTAACCTTATTTTCTTATATCTAGTATTTATTCTACTTTATATTCTTAATCGTCGTCGACTTCGATTTTTTCCTATAGTTTAGCGTTTCGTAACGCTAGTTCTAATAATAAGATATAAAATATCGGGTATATCCGCATTATTATTAGTAGCGAAAGTTTATAGTTAACTTTTAAAATAGTTTCCTTAACCTTAAACGGTCTAAGTTTCTTAAAATCTAATTTATTACTTAGTCGTTTTATTTTAATATTTCGTCGTACGAGGTAGACTATATCTCCCTCTCGAAAGATTAGTCCTTATAATCTTTTCCGATTATAGTAAGTAGACATTCGTTCTCTAACGAATTAAAGTTCTTATTATATTTCTTTATATAATTTTCGTAGCTAATCTACTTATAATATCGCTCGTTCCGCTTATAGTCCTTATCGAGTAACCTTAAATGCTTCTAGGTTATATCCGTAATTAGCGTATGCTAGTAAGAGCTTAGTTATTTCCGTAACTAAGCTATTATAAGCTAGTTACGCTATTAGTAGCTATTTAACTTAATCGTTTTATTTATAGCTAATATAGTATCGTAAATATTATTTAAGCGTTTAGTTAAGTCGTTCTATTTATCTATCTATTTATAGGTAATAAGCTATACTAAGCTTATATTTCGTCCCTAATTATACTATAAGAGCTTGCTAGAACTTAGCTATAAATATACTTCCTCTATTAAAGATAATCTCGTTTAGTAGTCCGTAATTACTAATAATTATTTATAGGAATATATATACTAGCTCTTTTATATTGCTTGCTTCTTTATATAGTAAAAAGTATCCGTACTTCGTTAATCTATCGGTAATAACGAATATACTATCGTATTTAACGTTAGTTATAAGTTCTTTTAATAGTAGTAGCTTTATAATATAGTCGAAAGCTATCGAATCCTATAGTTTTTCTAGTACTAGTAGCGGTTATAATTCTCCGTATAGTTTATATTATTTAGCTTTACTTCGTGCGTAAAGTTTATATTCTTTAATAACTTATCGTACTATTTCTTTAAGCTATAGGAAGTTATATTATCGTTTAATCCGTTCTATTATTCTTTGGATTCCTTAGTATCTATATATTAGATATTTATATATATCTTATATAACTCTATCTCGTAATTCTAGTAGTATCTAGATTTTATTTTTATATATTAGAACTTCTAAATATCCTATATCGCATCCGTTCGGTGCTTTATATTCTTTTATCTATTTTAGGATCTTTTAGTAAGTCGAGTTATCGGGTTATACTTTAAATATTATATTTAGCTATCGTTGCTAGTAGTTCCCGTTTTCGTTGATTTCTAGGAGCTATCCTTTCGCTATAGGTGCCCCTATATCGTAGTCGCTTCGTCGACTAAGGGTATTAGCTCGACCGTTTTCTATTCCTTTTCTATAGATTATCTCGTAGTCGAATTCTAATAAGTGTTCGGCCTATCGGATCTATCGTCTATTTAACTATTACGTTATTATAAAATATAAGATATTCTTATAGTCTATATAGACCTTAACTTTATATTTACTTCCGAGAAGGTAGTATCGAAATTCCTTAAAAGCTTAAATAATTATAAGGAATTCTTTATCGTAGATAGGGTAATTAAGTTCTACGCTATATAGCTTCTTCGAGTAGAATGCAATTAGTCGTAGTCTTCCTTTATTATCTTTTTATCCGATTTATGCTCCTAGAGCAAAGTCTAATATATTAGTTTCGAGTTCGATTTATTATTCTAGATCGAAGGTAGTTAGGACTAGTTCTTATATAATCGTAGTCTTAATATATTCGAAAGCTTCGTTAGCTTTATCGTCCTATATAAATTCTTTTTCCTTCTTTATTAAGTCGTATAGTAGTACTATAATCTTTCCGAAATCTTTAATAAATCGTCGGTAGTAATTTATAAATCCTAGGAAACTTTATACGTCTTTAACGTTCTTTAGCGTTAGCTATTCTTTAACTAAGTTAATTTTATCTTATTATATTCGTATCTCTCCTAGTAAGATTATATATCTAAGGAAGTCTACTTCCTATATATAGAACTTACTTTTCTCTAGTTTAACTAGTAACTTCGCATTCTAAAGTACGCGGAGTACCTTATAGACGTATTCCTTATATTCTTCTAGGGTATCTAAGAAGATTAGGATATTATCTAGGTATACTACTATAAAGATATTTAAGTATTCGCGTAGGACATTATTAATTATCCGTTAAAAGGTAGCTAGTATATTTATAAGTCTAAATAGCATTACTAGATATTCGAATAGTCCGAATTTCGTTCTAAAGGCTATTATCTATTTATGTCCCTTTTTTATACGTATTAAGTTATAGGCGCCTTTAAGATCGAGGGCTATAAACTATTTTTTACTATATAGTCGATCTCGTAGTTCCGATATAAGCGGTAATAGTATTCGGTCTTTTATTATAATATCGTTTAGGCGTCTATAGTCGATAACTAGTCGTAGCTTACCGTTTTTCTTTAGAATAAATATAACTAGGTAGCTTACTTCGGATATTAACGTTTATATATATCCCTTTTATAGATTTTCGTCGAGGTAGTCGCGTAGCGTTTATAGTTGCTTTTCGTTTAGGTTATAGATCTTATAGAACGTCGGCGTTATTCTATCCTTAAGATAAATTTCGTGGTCCTATTAGCTATATTCGGGTAACCCTATCTTAAGTTCTTCCTTAAAGAGTTTATCGTATTTCCGGTATTCCTAGGGGATATTCTTTATTCTATCTTATAGGCTTTATTCTTTCTCTTAAGAGCTAGTTTCTCTTAACTCGAGCTCTTTATTAATTTATTTAAGGTCTTTCCTTAGAGTAGCAATAACTCTTCGGATCTTTATATTATATCCTTTATTCTATTTATATCGGATGCTAGGTTATATAGCTATATTAGTTAGTACGTAGGTCTTATTAGTCGATTTTATTATATCCGCCGGTTCGGTTACTATTTTCGTTTATATCGCTAAAGCCTATAATAATTTACTTAAACGGTTATCCCTTTTATCCTATTTAGTAGCTAAATTATTATAAAATTTTACTTTCTTCTAAATCTACTAGTCCTAGAAACTTACGTCTTCGTTCTAACGTAGCTAGCTAGTTTTCTAGTTAATTAGTAGGTTGCTCTCCTATAGCTATAGAAGCCCTAATATAAGGTTGTGTTCTCTAATATCTATAATATCGAAATTAACTTATTCGTCGTAGCCCTAGATATTAATATCGAGGTAATTAATCTCTATATTAATAATTCCGTTGTTATAGTTAAAGGCCTCTCCTTCGATATTCGTAAGTTTATATAGATCTATCTTATATCTCTATATAAGTCGGTAACGATTAACGACTCTAGGTAAAACGTAATTACCTATCGCGCCGTAGTCTAAAAGTATACGTACGTAATATCCCGCGATTTAGATATCTAATACTATTTAGTCGCTATAGCTTACCGTTACTATACATAGGGTCCTTAGATCTTATCGTATCGTGCTAGTCTATAGCCCTTTTATAGATAGCGTACCTTGTTTTTTGCCTAGTCCTTATTTATTTTATTTAGGTATTCTTCTTCGATTTATTATTAATATCGTTTCTTTATATTTTCGTCGCGTAGTATTATATCGGGGCTTAAGAGACTAATTTCTTATAGCTAATCGAAGATTTCTTATTTCTTAACGCTATATCGTTTGCATTATACTACTTCGTAGTTAATTACGTACTATACTTCGTAATTCTATTCGTTTTCGTACTAAAGGTTAAGTTTTCGTTCTATATCTTTCTATTTTTCGCGTAGTATTTCTATATCGATTTTTCCTTAGTCGAATATAGCCTATAGCCTTTATACGTATTACTAATAATCTTTTAGTGCACCGTTATATCGTTTATGCTATACTTATGCTTTTTCGTATTTATAAACTCTATAGTTCGGGTATATATATTCGTTATAATCTTCTTCGTTGTATTTAACTCGTTGCGTAAGTTTTTAGAAGATTAAGGGTTCGGATATCTTAGAGCAAGTAGCGTTATGCTATTCTTTTATTTTAGCGTGTTTATAGATTTTATATATCTCTAAAAGACATCTCGTTAATAAACCGTAATTATCGCGGCATTTAAGTAGCGTGCCGTAATTAGGTTCTAATAATATAACTTAGTCGTTCGGGTAGCGTTAATCGATTTTCTAGTAGTTTAGTTCTATACTTAAGTAGGGTTTCGAAAGTACTTATCCCTCGAACCTAACTAGGAAGGCGTCGTATCGTGCCTTTATCTAGAAGTATATTATATAATTTAGGTAGACGTATAATATCTATAAAATATACTTATAGTGCTTATAAGTAAGTAGTATTTATAGATCGTCTTTAAATTCTCCTCGTAGTTACTATTCTCGTTATAGAGCTATAAAGGTATCGACTACGGCGATAGCTATAGCGTAGTCTCCTCCGCGTAGTGCCGGTTAATATCGAATTAGTATAGCTTATTAGTTTTCCGTAAGAATTTAAGGTATTTATTAGGTTCTAATTTTAAGTATTTCTTTAAATTCTTCGAAGTATAGAGCGTGTTCTCTAATCGTAGCATTCTCCCTTAGTAGCAAGGGTAGTAGTATAAGTTCGTTCTCGTCTTCCGTTTCTCTAGGTATTTCTTATTCTTTAGAGCTTATATCGTCGATACTTCGTTAGTCCTCTTTAGGTTATTATCCGAGTTTCGTAAGTATAAGGGCTACGTCTATATCTTCTTTATTATATTGTTTATAGACTGCCCGTCGTTATTATCGATTTTTATTTCGTATATCTTCCTAGAATCGTTTACCGTTCTTCTTAATCTAGTCTCGGGAGACTCCTTTAGGATAGGGGTATTCTAGTTCTACGAATTTAACTTATTTCTATATTTTAGGATCCCTTCGTTGCATTATTATAAGGGTTTTCTTTAGTAGCTTTAGGAACTATCTAGTACCGTTCTTATCGCTTAAGTATACCGTATATTCGTTGTCGTAGTATATAGTCTAACTAAGGAGTTTATGCTTTAGTTCCTATCTATTAGTAGCGTTTAGGTGTTTCTTACCTTCTAGGGCTGGTGCCTAGTGGGTTTTCTTCTCCTTATAAGGTTGTCTATATTCTTTAGAGTAATATCTAAGTTTCCCGTAGTTAAAACACTTTCTTTTGCTTTTCTATATTATATCTAGATCTATCCTACCTAGGTTAGTTATATAGGCGTAGGCAATAGGAGTTTCGCGCTTCTTTTTATAGTTAGCGCGTCGGTTAAAGTTATTCTTATAGGAAGGGTTCTAGTTTCCTCTTCCTTATTTCTTTTCTTAGCGTCGCGTATACTATCTATCGTCGATTTATACTACTATAGCAATATAGTCTAAGAGGTTATTAGGTCGATTTTCCTTATAGAGCTCGTCCTTAACTTCTTCTTTAAGCCTATCGTAGAATCGTAATATAAGAGGTTCGTCGTCCTAATTAAGCTTTAAAGTAACTTAACGGAACTTCGTAGTATAATCCGATACTAAGATCCTTTATCGGAGTTCTCGAAGTTTTTATTCGGCTTCTCGTTCCTCGTCGGTTATTCCGAATACCTTTATAATAGCTTCTTCGAATCCTTAGAAACTAGCAAATACTTTATCTATCTCGTTATCTCGTTATGCTAGTTAGTTATCGAGAAAGTCCCTTATAATAGGTCTAAACTAAGCGAGTGCCGTTCTAGATAAATAATTTCCTACGTAGAGTACCTTTTCGACTAGGTCCGAGAGTTTAGTAGGGTAAAACCGATAGTAGGCTTTAAGTTAGGTAAGAAAGTCTTAAAGCGTGCTATAAGTACCGTCGAATAGTCCTAGCTGTTTTAGTTTAACTGCTTCTTTAAGGTCCCTAACTTATCCGTTGCCTCCTCTATTCCTAAGTAACTATACCTTATATCGAAGGGTAATAATCTCGCGTATTATATCCTAAGGCGATATAGTAGCTCTAGAGTTAGTTAATCTAGTTTACTATATAGGCATATTAATAGTTACGATATTACTTAGAGTAACGCGGTATTATACTAAATAAGAGCTTTTAACGTATAACGACTAATATTATTCCTAAGGGATAAACCTATCGAGGGGTTTATATTAGTAAATATAATAGGGCGTGGTCTAAGCAATAATAAGTATATTACGTTAGTAATAAGTCGGAGGTCGTAGACCGTAGACTATAACTAGGTAATTAGAATTAGAGATAGAATCGTAATAAAGATCTATATTAAAAGCTATCGAGCTATCTATCTAAAGGAGTAAAAGTAGGTAGCTATATATACCCGTAGAGACTATCCTTAGATTATAGGCCTAGCTATAATCCCTAACGTTAGATCGTATAGAGCGTAGTGATCTCGTTAATCCTAGATTACTTAGATCTCTGCGATCCCCTTAATCCTATATCTATTAGATAGTCGTGCCGACTATTTATCCGTTAGACCGTGTCACGTGTTTAACGCGGTCGACCGTTAGCGGCCTAGTAGCCGTGGTCGTAACATACTATTCTCTATACTATACCTACCCTTATTATCCGCGACTAAGGTTATTAGCTATAGGCCCCCCTCCTTTTTTTATTTTAATATACCTCCTTACTTACCGCCCCGCTAACCTTACCCCTTAGCGTCCTACCGCGCTTCTTAGCCTTTAATAGCTAGTTCCTATCTATGCCTCCTATTATCTCTTTCTATAGTATAGTAGCTAGGCCTAGCCTTAACCTTCTTACTTAGTTATAGGCCTAACTAGCTCCGCTACTATAGCTTTATCTAGCTTATAACCTATATCGCCCCTAGCCTATTAAATAGGATTCCCTTTAAGGGCTACTACTCTTTTAAGGTCTTTATTATCTATCTTATCTACGTTAACCCTTAGGCCGTATTATATAAGAAAAACGCTAAAAAGCCTAACTCTTACTTTATACTTAGCGTCCCTTTTACTTATACTAAAAAGGTTATTAGCATTCTCGACTACCGCGTTATACTTTATCCCTTAGGCTTAGAGCGCGATTACGTTTTTATTATTATCCTAGATAGCTAGACCTTTATTAATAGACCCTTAGCCGCCTCCGCTACCTTAGCCTCCCTACTTACTACGCCCTTTAGGCCTTAGACCTAATCTACCTCCTCTACCTTTAATTCTATCCGCGCTACTTTATACTCCGTTACTATACCGGCCTCGGCTATATTAGTCCCCCCTTCCTTAGCGTTAGCCCTAATCGCCGTTAACCCTATCTCGCCGCTTCCTAAGCGCTCTTACCTAGCCCTTACTAATACGCCTATAAAGAGGGCGCGCTTACTATAGCTATAGTATTCTCCGCCTTCCTCGTTATTAAATACTATTAGCTCCGCCGTCCCCTCCTCCTCTCCCTTATTAGCTACTTCTTTATATCGACTAGACGGCGCCCCGCCCGCTCCCGCTCTAACGGCGAGCCTAGGTTACCCTCTTAACTCTATTATAGCGAGCACCTCTAACCCGCCCGCTCGCCCTCTCCGCTATTATATATAGAAATAAGTTGCTTACTATAACCCTATTACTCTCTTACGCCTCCTACTTATACTAAAATAAACCGTTTCCCTTTTAAGATACTATTTATAAGAGTCTTTAACTATTATAGGTTATAGGCTTAGGCTACGGCCTAAGCTATATAGTTATATATAAAGGGCTAGATCCTATATATATATATATAGGCTAGCCGCGTATAAAAGAGCTCTATATAGCTTATTAATATTATCTTATAAACGGCACCTATGTATACGCTTTTACTTACTTTATAATAGTATAAGCTATTAACTAATAGATTTAATAGATATCTCCTTAAAAAGGGTACTACTTCTTTAAAGGAGTACCCCGCTACCCCTTAGGTAGATAGGAAGTATTATAGCTATCTTAGAAGCGATTAAAAGTATAATAGCTAGCGAGAAGAATAAGGTTCTTACTATATTAAGGGAGCTATCTATAAGACTAGCGTTAACCCCTAAGACCTCTATAATACCTATTATAGTAGTAGTACTACCGATATAAAAGCTACTTCCTTAGCTAACTTAGGATAGTAAGCTTAAGTCCTTCTACTTCTTCCTTAGCTAGTTATAGATAAAGTTTATAATAAATAAGAAATAGGGCCTAAACGGCTATTATAATATAACGTAGTATTTACTCTTCTATACGCTATTAGAGCCTTAGATATAGTAGATCTTTAGATTCTAGGATAAGGGCGGCCCTAAGGGTAAACGCGACCTATAGGACTTCTTTTAATACCTTATATATATATTTAGTAACGTATAGGAGTAGGAGAAGGTATAGGATAGGGTATAGACCCTTAAGTAAAGGGATAGGTAGACCTTTAGCGAATTCCTCCTTAACTTTAAAAAGACGCTTTTATAGGTAGCGGGAACTATAGTATAAAAAGATAGTATAAAGCTTATATATATAAGAGTCTTTAACTATTATAGGTTATAGGCTTAGGCTATAGCTTAAGCTATATAGTTACGTATAGAGGGCTGGATCCTATATATATATATATAGGCTAGCCGCGTATAGGAGAGCTCTATATAGCTTATTAATATTATCCTATAAACGGTACCTACGTATACGCCTTTACTTACTCCGTAATAGTATAAGCTATTAATTAATAGATCTAATAAATATCTCTCTAGAGAGGGCGCCTCCCCTTAGAGGAAGTACTCCGCCCCTCCTTAGACGGATAGGAAGTATCGTAGCTATCTTAGAAGCGATTAAAAGCGCGATAGCTAGCGAGAAGGACGAGGTTCTCGCTATACTAAGGGAGCCGTTTATAAGACTAGCTTTAACCCCTACGACCTCCGTAACGCCGGTTACGGCGGCGATACTACTAATAAGGAAGCCGCTCCCTTAGCCGACTTAGGATAGTAAGCTAGAGTCCTTTTACTTCTTCCTTAGCCGGCTATAGACGAAGTTTATAACCGATAAGAAATAGGGCCTAAATAGCTATCGCGATATA
Source organism: Hirsutella rhossiliensis (assembly GCF_020360975.1). Classification (NCBI taxonomy): domain Eukaryota; kingdom Fungi; phylum Ascomycota; class Sordariomycetes; order Hypocreales; family Ophiocordycipitaceae; genus Hirsutella; species Hirsutella rhossiliensis. The sequence continues at coordinate 2,901,361 of NW_025408675.1, read as the reverse complement.
GCGTGGTATTCGCTCCTCTATATACTACTAAAGCCCTAGATATAGCGGATCTCCGGATTCTAAGATAAGGGCGGCCCTAAGGGTAGACGTAACCTATAAGACTTCTTCTAATACCTTATATATACGTTCGGCAACGTATAGGAGCGGGAGAAGGCGTAAGATAGGCTATAGACCCTAAGTAGAGACGGATAAACCTTTGGCAATTCCTTCCCGATTTCGAAGAGACGCTCTTATAGGTAGCGGGGACTATAGTATAGGAAGATAGCGCGAAGCTTATATAGCTATAGAATTTAATTACGCTAGCCCTATAGGAGCTACTTATCCCTATAATTATACCTACTAACTATAGCGAGTACGTAAGCTAGTTAATAAAGGTAGCTTAGGGCTATAAGTAGACGCCGCGTTTCTAAAAGCTCTATAAGCGCACGCTATATAGCGGCGATAAGATTACCGCCCCTCTATAAGATAAATAACCGGCTATCGACATAGATAAGGATACCTTAATATCGGCTACCTATATAGACCGGGCTAGACGCGGTAAGAAGACGCCGTCGACTACCCCTTATACCGCCCCGTACTCTAAGTAGCGGGCGAAGTAAGTAATAAGCGAGGAAATTAGGAAGAGGAAGGCTAATAGCCGCTACTTACGTTACGGAGTATCTATATACTTTATATTAAAATGCCCCTTCCTTTTAGCTAAGCGGCCTATAGCGGTTTAAGTAGCGAAGATAGAACCGCTCCTCGCCTTAGATAATAAGGAGGACTCCGCCCCCTTAAGCCTAAAGGAAAAAGAGTAGCTCTAGAGCAAAGATAGGCTCTAGAGCCCTAATTACTAGCACTAGTAAAAGAGAAGGAAGAATTATCCGCTCGTATAAAAGAAGAGCTTACTTTAATATAGGTTATAATTAATAACTCCTTACCCGTTACTACCCTTATAAACGAGGGCTGCTAGTACTATACTATAGTTAACGAGGCGCTTATATAAGAGATATAAGTACTAGTAGAAAAGATCGCCCTAAGGCGAGTAAAGGGCGCCTTAGGCGCGATAGAGGGTATAGTAATTAAGGGTATTATATAGCTAGCTATAGAGGTCGACGGTTACTATAAGCTTATCGTAGCCTATATAATCCCTTAACTAGAGTTTCCCTTAATCCTTAGGAAACCTTAGTTATTATATATAGAGTTATACTCGGTTCTATATTAAAGGAAGCTATAGTTTAGGCCTACGTAATAGTAGGTCCGCTATAACGACGGTTCTATAGGCGTAGGACTAAGCATACGAGCTTTATACTTAGTATAAGAAGTCCTTACCTCTATCTTTATAAGAACTATACGATAGGTAGAGTAAGGGTAAGGCTAGGTAGCGGCTAACGTAGCGGTCTATATAGTTAGCTTAGCGGATATCGATAAGGCCCTTTAAACGAAGAAGCTAAAGTCGCTTTCTAAGCTATAGTAATAGATACTAGAGCGCTTTTATAACCTCCTACTACTATTTAAGTCCTAGGAAGCGGATAAGCTTAACCTATATAAGCTAGGGGTAGACTAAAGGATTATACTCTATACTAATAAAAAGGGGTAAGAACTACCTATATTATTTAGACCGCTATATAGTATATTATACGCGGAGCTACTAGTACTAAAGAAGACGCTAAGGGACCTCTTAGATAAGGGTTTTATTTAAGTAAGTAGCTCTAAAGTAAGAGCGCTAGTCCTATTTATATATAAACTAAGGGGCGGGATATAGTTCTATTACGATTATAGGGCTCTAAACGTAATTATAAGGCCGGACCGCTACCCCTTACCCTTAATCTTAGATACGCTCTATAACCTTTTAAAGGTAAAGTAGTTTACGAAGCTAGATATAAAATAGGCGTTCTATAAAGTATAGATCTTAGAGGGTAACGAGTAGAAGACAGCGTTCTATATACGCTATAGCTTATTTAAGTAGCTTATAACGCCCTTTAGCTTCTTAGGAGCGCCCGCTACCTTCTAGTATTATATTAATAATATACTTTAGGACTTCCTCGATAAGTTCGCCTCTATATATATAGATAATATCCTTATCTATATAAGCGGCTCTTACGAGGACTATATATAGAAAGTATAGAGGGTCCTAGAGCGCCTCTAACTTTATAGGCTCTACCTTAACCTAGATAAGTATAAATTTAGGGTTAAGAGAGTTAAGTACCTAAGCTTTATTATCTACGTAGGTATAGGTATATAAGCGGACCCTATAAAGATCTAAGCGATTTAGGACTAGGCTGCCCTAACTATATAAATAGGTATACGGAGCTTCCTTAGGTTCGCGAACTATTATAGGATATTTATTAAGGGCTTCTCTTATATTATAATGCCCTTAAACGAGATTACCGGGAAGTAGACCGCCTTTTACTAGGGGCCCGTATAGGAAGGAGCGTTCTATACGCTTAAGGACTTATTCTCTTAAGCCCCGGTACTACTTTAATAGGACTTCGACCGGTCTACGTTAGTTAAAGTAAACTATAGCGGCTAGGTACTTAAAGGAACGCTCTCTTAAAAGGTAAATAGGCGGAAGTAACTAGTAGCGTTCTACTCCTATAAGCTAACCTTAGTAAAGTAGAATTACGCTATTTATAATAAAGAGATATTAGTATTTATTAGCTACCTTAAGTAATAGTAAGTAGAGCTCTAGAGCTATAAGAGCTTTAAGGTTCTTATAAACTATAAGAACCTCGAGTACTTTATAACTCGCTAGTACCTCTTAGAGCGGTAAGCCCGCTAAGCGGAGTATCTCTTACGCTTTAACTTCTTAATTAAGTACCGCCCTAAGTAGGACTCCGCGGTCCTAGACGCGCTTTCTTAGAGGGATTAAGACCGGCTAACGGGAGCGGATATTGAGGCCTAGGATCTATAGCTTATCCTATAAGAAGCACTATAGACTTATATAGGAGCTTCCTTAGTAAAGGAAGACGCGGTGCTAGCGAATAAGCTTCCCCCTACGCCCTTACCTTAGTCTAGCGAGGAGGGATAGACCGGCCCGGGGGCGCGTATAGCGAGAGTATTCTAAGATAAGGCCCTTTAACGCTTATAGGATAGGATAGCGGCTCTAAACTATACCTACGAGGGCGTGCACCGCGCTATTAAGTCCGGCGCTTAACGCTTAGATCTAAAGCTAAAGCTAAAGGTATAGGTAGCCGATTACTATATCGACCTATAGGGGCATCTACGCTAGCGGGGGAGACTATAGGTACCGGGCGTACTATATATTATAGAAGCTAAAGAGAAGGAGGGACCGCTAAAGCTAGACGAATAAAACGAGCTCCGAGGGAGGCTAGTCTAACTTATTTATAACTCTAGTATTATAGGTTACCTAGGTAAATAGGGTATAGTAGTAGGCCTTATAAGGGACTTTTACTAGCCCCTCTTATAGTAATACGTTCGTTGCTTCCTTTATAACTATAATATCTATAGCCGTACGAAGATCTAAAAGGCATAGCTTAAGGGGCTACTTGAGTAGCTTCCGGTACCCGACCGGTTCTATATATATATATAGATAGACTTTATAACGGACCTCTTACTTATAAAGGGCGGCAACTACTATATATAGGTAATTAAGGACCGACTTAGTAAGTCTATAGTATTAAAGCTAATACTATCTATAAATATAGAGTCTTACGTAGAGCGCTTCCTATAATACTAGGCCCGCTTATATAGCTAGCTAGCCTTTATTATAAGTAATAAGGGATTAAATTAAACTAGCCGCTTTTAGTAGTACTTATACTAGCTACTTTAGATTATATAGCTACTTAGTATAGTATATTACTTATAGACTAACGGAGGGCCTAAGAGGGTTAACTAAAAGGTATAGGCTTACCTATAAGCTATCGTAGCCTATAATTAAGTAGACTAAGACTAATAGCTCCTCGCGGCTTAACTTATATTAAATAGTAAACTATATACCTTTATTAAGATAGCCCCTTTCTTTATAACGTATAGCTTTAAACTACCCTTACTAGTTCCCTTTACTATAGATATAGTAGCGGAGTAGTATAGTAATTCGTTATTAGAGGGCCGCGCCTCTACGTTTATATAAAAGCTATAGAAGACTATAGATTATTACTAATCCGCGATAGCCGCCGCGGCGTAAGATTAAGAGCGGTATACTAATAAGACTAGGGCCCTAGTAGATAGGTTCGCGGTAAGAGATAAGGTATAGCTAGACCTTTATAACTATAGGTCGGTATAACTAAAGAAAAAGCTTAACTAGCTATACGTAAAGTTTATAGTATAGAGGGTTATTAGCCTATAGGTTATAGAGCTCGATAGTCTCTTAATAGGGGTTTATAATAAGATTAATATAGACCTTCTTTATAAAGCTTCCTTAAACCTACTACTTAAATAAGAAGTAACGGACGCTTAACCGCTTATAATTAAGGTAGAGGGAGAGGATAAGTTTAAGGTTAAAGAGATATAGGCCGCGCGCTAGAAAAAGGTTAGTAAAGGGAAACGCTAAGAGGTCCTTATTAAGTAGCGCGGGTATCTCGACCCTATATAGGAACCTATATATAAGTTTATAAGAGCTATAGCCCTCGATAAGTTTAAGGCCTTATTTAAGATAATAGATAAGAATAATAAACTAGCGGACTATTAATAGTAGCTTAAGCTAGGACTATAAAGTAAGTAAAGTAAAGTAAGTAGTTATAATAACGTAAGTATAATAATATAAGTAGAGATAAAAATAGCGTTTATTTTAAGGTAGAGCCCTTAGACTACCTAAACCTACTCCTTATCCTTATTATTATTATTATCCTTATCCTTATTATCCTTCTTTACTTTATTAATAGCGGCGGCGCTCTTTAAGGCGCTTAAGCGGCCCTTTAAGCCCGCGAGCTAGTCGGCGGTAGCGGCGGCTATAAGGGCTCTAAGGGCAAGGGGGGCCCGGCTAGTAGTAGCGGCGGGGCGGCGGCGGGCATAGCTAAGGGGACCGCCGATAGGGCGGTAGAGGTAGTATCCTTAGTACTAAGAGAGTTAGTAGTAAAAGTAAAAGAGCTAAAAGAGAGGAACTTACTTAAGGATAAGGCCTTAGTACTTAAGGGTATAGAGATTATAGTAGGCGGCGGCGGCGATAGTAAGGCGCTTCTTAGTAGCCCCCTATACTTACTTATATACGCTAGCCTTTTAAGCTAACGCTATAGTAAGTAAGATAGAAGGCACCGCCTTATAAGCGCGGCTAGTACGTATATATTAATAATAACTACCGTTATAGTAGCGCCTAACTTAGTTAGTATAGGGGAGCTCCTATAATATATATTATATATAAGGGGCCGCGCGGGTAGCTCTAGCCTATACTTAGCGCTTATACTTTAAAAAGTTAGCGGAAAATAGCTACTACGCTTACTAAGTAGTAGACTTATAGGGGTAGTAGAGGTAGAGGTAGGGGTAGAGGGGCTAGGTATTATAGGCAGCGGCGGGGACAGCGTTATTACTTAAAAGGGCGATATAAGGGCGGCTAGCGTAGTAAAGGTAAAGGCGGCGGCGGTAAGCATAGTTATAGGGGCGCGGGTAAGAGCAGCGGTAGTAGCGGAGCCGTTATTAGCTATACTTAGTATAGCGTTAATAAATAACTCTATATACTCTAAGAAAGAGGAGGTAAAGAAAGGGGAGGTAAATATATTTATTATAAAAGTTAGTATTATAGATTATAGCCTCCTACTCTATAAAGTAAGGAACTTACTAGTTAAAGTTATTATTATTATTAAGGCTATTATTACTACTATAGCTATTACTATAAGTATATATTAATAGAGCGGCCTATATAGCTAGGAATAAACTAATGCCTTAAGTAAAGTAGAACTTACTTATTACTACTACTATTATAGTTAAAGAAGAAAGAGAAGGAAGGGAAGGAGGAAGGGGTAAATACTACCTTATATACCCCTTAGTAGAGGAGGCTGCTTAAGGCTAAGGGGACGGGCAACCTAAGGCTTACGTAGGTCTAGGCCGGCCGCTAGCTACCTTAGGGCGTATATAATAAGCTATGCCCTTATTTAAATAGCTAGCTAGCTAATAAGTATAAAGCTAGGTTCTAGCTACCTAAGCTAATAAGTATAAGGATAATAAGGCTAATAGGGCTAGTATAATTAATAGGAAAGGGTAAGGTAGAGCTAGTAGTATAAGCTTAATAGTATAGAAGCTATTAATAAAGCAGCGCCGCGCCGCGCTTAAGGGAGGGCATTATATAAGAGTCTTTAACTATTATAAGTTATAGGCTTAGGCTATAGCCTAAGCTATATAATTATATATAAAGGGCCGGATCCTATATATATATATATAGGCTAGCCGCGTATAGAAGAGCTTTATATAGCTTATTAATATTATCTTATAAATAGTACCTATATATATACCTTTACTTACTCTATAATACTATTCTTAATATAACTTATTACTATAAAATTACTATTAATTTATATATTATAATATTTATCCTTTTATTAAAAGAATAGCTTTAGTTAATAAACCTATTTCTTATAAAGTACTTACTTTTAGACGTTCTTTATTATCTTATTTATATCCTAAGTATTATACCTTATCTCTTTTCTTTCCCTTCCCTCCCTTTCCTTTCTTTCTCCTTACTAGCTTACCGCTATACCTCTTAGCTATATTTAATAGCGATAAGGGGGCTATAGTTATACCTTAGTAAATAGCGTCTTTATTATAAAAGCTAACTCTACTTCTCGCTTATTAGTTATTACTTTATATTAAGGATATAGTTTTCTACTATAAAATCTTATATACCGTTCCTTAGTTATATAAGCGATAGGGATAAGGGTTATAGCGATACTACTACTATTAAACTCTTTATTTAAATAGGTAGAGAGGCGGTCTTATAGGCCTATCGTCGACCTTAGTTAGTATTCTATCTCTTAAAGTCGGCGGTAGTTTCTATAAAGGCCGTTATAGTAGTTAGCGACTATATAAGGCTAGCTATAAGGCTACCTCTATAGCGTTACTTACTTCCTCTCCCTAGCTTCCTAGCTTACCTTTAGCTTATATCCCTTCTTATATACCTTTTAGTCCTCCTTTTAATATTACTTACTATAGTACGCGACCGCTAGGTATTAGCTATACCTCCTTACCCCTACTATCTCTTTATATACCTAGTAGACCTTCCTTTTTATACTTTACTAATCTTACCTTTATATTTACTATATACTTATATTTCTACCTACTTACTTTATCTTTACTATTATATCTTATATTTCCTACCTCGCCTTAATTTTATATTCTTTTTTATTATAAAATAACAATATAACTATAAGTATAAACGGCCTCTTTATATATAGGTATAATATTAAGCTCTATAAAATATCCTTTATAAGTCCGCTATAGCTCTTATAGCGCGCCCTTAATACCTTTTAATATACTACTTTATACCTTTATAGGATCGGCCTTATCTACTATAAGAACTATACGCTAGCTTTATCGTTTAGCCTTACTTAGCCTACTTATATTATAAGCGTTTTTAGGATATTATACTTATACTTAAGTTCTATAGCCCCGAATTTATACTAGAACTCTATAGAAATATTATAAGTAGCTATACTATAGTTATTTTCTTAACTACTTAATCGGTAGCTAAGGTAGACGCTTATACTTTTATCTTCTATTTATACCTTAGCGCCTCTCTTATACTCCCTTCCTCTCTCTTACCCTATAACTATTATTATCGTATTACTTACCTTCTTACTTTTTCTACCTCTTCCTTATTATAGGATAGTACTTAAATAGCCGATTTCTTTGCCTACCTTCTTATATACTTTAGTTCTTAGCGCTACCGCTTACTTATATTCTTTTCTCTCGCCTTCTATCTTTATCTTATTTATCTCTCTAATCTTTAGTCTTCGTTCCTTAAGGCTCTTTATATAACCTATAAGGGGTTGCCTTACCCGTTCTAGATAAGATATAGGCTAATTAAGCGCCTCTAAGGCTAAGGGGGAACTAAGACGTATTAAATAGGGTAGGCGGTATTAAATAGGGTAGGCGGTATTAAATAGGGTAGGCGGTATTAATTTAAGTAGGCGGTAAGGAGACGTACTCTAACTAATATAGTAGGCGGTAACTAGAGCTAATTACCGCCTTCTTAATATATTATAGCCTTCCCGCTACCGCCTTTTAAGAGCCGTTACTACTTACTAAGTATAATTCGTATCGCTTCTACTACTACCTACTATATTTATAGGATAGTATGCTACTTTTAAAAGGCGGTAACTATATAGCTTAAGGACGTGATTTTAGTTTTTATACCTAGCCTAACTATTAAATAATAGGTAGCTATTATATTATAAAAACGCGTATTATTTTACTTATCTTTTAGCTTATATCGAACTTTAAGGTCTATTATCTACTATTATATACTATCTAATATTTCCCTATAACCTAGGACCGACCTAAGGAAAGTACTAGGGATAAGGCGGGTAGTAGATTTTTTAGGACTCGGCACTATATTAGTCGTTATAGTAGGCGCTATAAAGATACTAGTTATAGCGCTATATTTAATTAGGTAGGCGGTAGACTATACTAAGAGTTAATACCTAAATTCGTAAAGCGGGGCAGTAAGTAAACGCCGTAGGATATAGTAGGGTTACCTACTAAAAGAGGCGGCATTTACTTAAGGATAAATATTATAGTAGTATAATACCGCGTTACTTTAAGTAATATCGTAACTATTAATATACCTATATAATAAGCTAGATTAACTAACTTTAAAGCTACTATATCGCCTTAGGATATAATACGCGAGATTATAACCCTTTAATAAGAGGTATAGTTACTTAGGAATAAAGAAGGTAATAAATAAGTTAAGGACCTTAGAAAGGTAGTTAAACTAAAATAGATAGGACTATTTAATAATACTTATAGTATACTTTAAGACTTTCTTATTTAATTTAAGGCCTACTATTAGTTTTACCCTATAAAACTCTTAGACCTAGTTAAAAAGGTACTTTATATAGGAAATTATTTATCTAAAACAGTACTTACTTAGTTTAGACCTATTATAAGGGACTTTCTTAATAACTAACTAGCGGAATAAGATAATAAGATAAATAAAGTCTTTACTAGTTTCTAAGGATATTAAAGAAGCTATTATAAAGGTATTTAAAATAACTAATAAAGAATAAGAAGCTAAATAAAAACTTTAAGAACTTTAATAAAGAATCTTAGTATTAAATTATACTATAAAGTTCTATTAAGTTACCTTAAAGCTTAATTAGGATAACGAACCCCTTATATTACGATTTTATAATAGGCTTAAAAAAGAAGTTAAGGATAAGCTTTATAAGGAAAATCGACTTAATAACCTCTTAGACTATATTACTATAATAGTATAAATCGACGATAGATAGTATATATAATACTAAGAAAAGAAATAAGGAAGAGGAAACTAAAATACTTCTTATAAAAATAACTTTAACTAATACGCTAACTATAGAAAAAAGCGCGAAACTCCTATTACTTATACTTATATAACTAACCTAGGTAAAATATACCTAGATATAATATAGAAAGGTAAAAGAAATTATTTTAACTATAGGAAACTAAGATATTACTTTAAGGAATATAAATAACCTTATAAAAAGAAGAAAGTCTATTAAGCCTTAGCCTTAAAAAGTAGGAAATACTTAAACGCTATTAATAGATAGGAACTAAAGAATAAACTCCTTAGTTAAACTATATACTATAACGATAAGTATATAGTATACTCTTAAGGTATATAAGTAAAAGCGGAATTTTAGGAAATTAAGGAATTACGTAAGACTATATAATAGAAGGGAAGAAGGAGTATAAGGTAGGATTTTCAACGGAATTTATTAGTAGTATATTAGTATATAGAAGAGGTGTTAAAGTTAATAATTCTATCTCTATCTACTAGCGGACATACTGCCTTATATAGATAATTATAGCTAAACGGAAGAACCTTTCGGGACTAGATTTAGGCTGCCGTATAGCCCTGAGACTAAGGTATTTAGTAATGTCTCGAGTATAGCTAGAAGTGTCTTGGTTCCGCTGATATTCGTGTTTAAAGGAGGTTGGTCGTGCCGGTGTTCTTAAGAGGTCTTAGCTAGTATTCTAAGCTAGCTCTATTCCTTCGATTCCCGATTATACGATAACCGGCAACCTGTTTAATGTATAATAACATATAAAATAACGAGCGATTCTTGCTCTATAGGATAGGATTTTATCTATAATTAATATACTACTTATTGGCTTATATAATTGGGAGAGTATATTATAGCTGCTTTATATATAGTAGGAAAACACCGCTCCTTATATACCTAAGCAATAAAAATAGTATTAAATAGTTCCTAAAACTACTAAGGAAAACCCTTATAATAATATAATAGAGGGATCCTAAAATATAGAAATAAGTTAAATTTATATAACTAAAATACCCTTATCTTAAAAGAGTCTCTTAAAACTAAATTAAAAAGAACGGTAAATAATTCTAGGAAGATATATAAAATAAAGATTAATAAGAGCGATAAGTAGTCTACTAATAATATAATAAAAAATATAAAGATATAGCTCTTATACTTATAAATCTTAGATAATAACTTAAAAAGGGATAATAAAGTATCGACGATATAAGCTCTAAAAAATAAGAAATACCTAGAGAAATAAAAGATAAAAATAAACTTATACTCCTACCCTTACTATTAAAAGAAAATTCTATAATTAAAGAATACGCTTTATACTTTAAAGAATTTAAAGAAATATAAAAAATTAAAACTTAGTAAATACCTTAAATTCTTATAGAAAACTAATAAGCTATACTAATTTAATATTAACTTATACTACGTAAAAAAGACTATACTATAGCTATTACTATAGTTAATACCTTTAAAGCTCTATAATAAGAATAGTAACTATAAAGAGAATTTAAAGATAATCTATAAATACTACTTACTTATAAGTACTATAAATATATTCTATAGATATTATACGTTTACTTAGATTATATAATATACTTTTAAATAAAAGTATAATATAACGCTTTCTTAGTTAGGTTTTAAGGATAAATACTTTTAAAACCCTACCTAAGTATAAAACTAAACTATTAAAAAGTCGATTAATACTACTTAAATAACTAAGTTATATTATTAAAACCTAATTATAATACGCTACTTAAATACCGCGATAATTATAGTTTATTAATAAGATATCTTTTAGAGATTTTTAAAATCTATAAATATACTAAAATAAAGGAATAGTATAGCGCTACTTACTTTAAGGTACTTAAACTACTAATATTTTAAAGACTTATATAATAAGTTAAATATAATAAAGAAGAATATAACGAATATATATACTTAAACTATAGAACTTATAAATATAAAAAAGTATAAGTATAGTATAAATAATATAATAGTATACTAAAATATTATTAGTAATATATATAAAGGCTATAAGTTATATTTAACTAAGGTAAAATCGATATAGAAATACTATATAAAAGATAAAAAGATACTAAATAAAAACTTAACCTTTAATATAAAATAAATAAAATTATAAAGTATAGTATATAATTAACTATAAAGTAGTATAATATAAATAATATAGCGTTAAGAAATAAGAAATCTTTAATTAGCTAAAAGAAGTTAGTCTTTTAAGCCTTAATATAATACTATATAAGAAAATATAAAGAAATAATATTAATAATAAATTAGAAAAGAATACCTAAATAAAATAAATAAAGACTAAGTAAAAAATAAGGTATACTATCTATAAAAGGGCTATAAACTAATATAATATAATAAGATCTAAGGACCTTATATATAGTAATATTAAGCTATAGTAATTAAATAGTATTAGATATTTAAATTATAGGATATTATATATATATACTTTTAAATTATAGTATAATAAGTAATTATATTTTACTTAAAGTTATTAATTATTACTAACTTATATAGAAATATAAGAAAGGTCTATATAAACTTATAAATATTAAAGGAGAAGCTTTTAACTATAATAATAGAATTATTAATATAAAGATTAATTACCTTAATATTAATATCTAAGGCTATAATTCTTATAAAGAAAGATATAAGAAGTATATATAAAATATATAAAGGTAAAAGTAAAAGTAAGGGGTTAAATAAGTAAGGTAGAGATATTTAATTCTTATAAGGGTAGTAATTAAAGTAAGAAAGTAATTATTATATTACCTTAATTATCCTTCTTTCTTTTATTTAACGCCCCTCTTTATACCTATCTAATATCTTAATTAATAAAGAAGATCCTACTTAAAGAAGCTATTAATATCCTCTTAACTACTAAGCTTTTTACTAGTTTTTCCCCTCCTTTCTAGCTATTACTAGCTTATCCGTCTTATTTCTTACTACCTCTATAAAAAGCTATTACTACTTTTACTTCCCCTTATACCCCTACCCTCCTCTCTATACTTCCTTTTAGCTCCTTCTTTTAAACTTACTTTTTAGCTTCCTTAGTTCCTCTTACTATAGGATATCTCTAAGAACTACGAAATTAAGCTATACTTTACGATATACCCCCTTAGCTATAGCCTACCCTTATAGTAAGGGCATAGCTAATATAGCTTTAGGCTAGTAAGTATATAAAGGAGGTTCTTAGCTTTATACTTATCCCTTTACTTAAGGAAAGTAAGGGCCCTTTTAGGTCCCTAGGCTCTTTTAGACCTACTTAAGGAATAGGGGCCTAAAAAAGGGAAAGCCCTATAAGAAAGGAGGCCTTCTTAAAAGGGAGAAACCTAATTAAAATAGGGGGCCCTTTAAAGGGAAAACCTCTTCTTCTTCTTTAGCTATAGATATTACCTTCTTATATAGGCTATTAGCTCTACTTATAGACTCTTAAGGCGGGCCTCTAAGGATAGCTTCTTATAAACGTCTTTTAGCCTTATTTACTATAAAAAGATAGCTAGCTTTTACTTTAGTAAGGGCTTTATAAGACCGTTTACTTTTATCGATACTATTAAAACCTAATAGATAGAAATAAGTCCCCTTTAGATATCTTAGCGTAACTAATACTAGTAGATATTAATATACTATAGCTAGGTCGATAGCTTTACGTTTTCTATTAGAATTTATATAGTCTATATATTATTATATTTTATAGATAATAAGGTCGGAATTTATAGTTATAAAGATATTAATAGCTAGCTAAGGAAAATAGCTTCCTTTAAAGCTTTTAAAAGAGCTAGTAGCTCTACCTTTATACTTAAAGTTATAACGGTAGCTTACTTTAAAGCTCTTTAAGTAATAGTTCCTTTAAAAAGGAATATAATATTTCCTTATAAGCTCTTTTTATTTAAGGAGTTATCTATAAAGGACGAATCGCTTAAATAAAGGAAGATTTTAGTAGCTAGTTTCCTTCCCTACCCTCTTAAGCGTAGACTATATAATCTTATTAAATAGAGATAAAGTATAGCTTAGTCTACTACTTCTTAGTACCTAAGGCTAGGATTCTAGTTATACCTAGCTAGCTAAGAGACTATAAAAGAGATATCTAGCCTAGTAAAAATAGCTAAATAAAGTAAGGAGGCTACCTTCTATTAGTATAAGTATTTCTCTTACTCCCTAGCTTAAAAGAACGGATTAAGTAAAAGCTCTTTATATAATATAGGCATAGAGGGAAGCTTCTTATATTAATATAAGTATCTTAGGTAAGCTAGATAGCTTATTAGGACCTATTTTAAAGGATTTAAATCCTTAAGAACTACTTTAGCTCCCTTAGCTTAGTTATCTTATACCTTTATTATAGGCCTTATATAGCCTCCTTAGTAGTTACTTCTTCCTCTTTTAAGTAGGCTTAGATAATATTATCGACGTAAAAAAAGACTATAATTTTACCCTTTTATATTATATATAGTTCTTAAGGGACTTTCTTAAAGCCTAGGGCTTTAAGGGAACCTATTAAATACTATTACTAAAGAAGGGGTAATCTTTATAGTCTATATAGAGCTTTCCTAAGCTATAGAACCTTTCTTAGTTATTAAAAGCTTAGTAAAAGGTATATATAGATTATATTTTCTTCCTTAAGTAAGTAGTTAATAAAGGCTTTAATAGTATCTATTTAATTAAGTTCGAGGTTAAATTTTACTATTATAACTATAAGGGTCTAAGAAGATATCCTTACTAAGGTAGTTACCTTAATAAGAAGATCCTCTTTTTCCTATTAATTCCTATAAATAACTAGCTAAGCTTTATACTTTTAAAGGAAGCTATATTTATTAGTCTTATAGATAAAGACCTACTTATAGCTAAGGAGTTATTTTCCTCTTACTTTTTCCTTAAGGACTTCTTTAAAAGACCCTATCTCTTTATATAAGGCTAGATAGCCTTTCTAGGCCTAGAAAAACTAGTCTTTAAAGGGGTGTTTTTTTAGCTGCTTTTAGTTTACTAGTAGGTCCGGGAGGTCTCTTTTATATACTTTAATAGTAGCTATAGTATATACCTAAAAATATACCTACGCTAACGGTAATAGTAGTAGCTAGATACTAAAGGACGAGGGGGTCTAAGGGGGAAAAGGAAAAGAGAAAAGCACTAAGTAGGGCAAGGTAAAGGCAAAGAGGGCTAAAAAGGTATATTAGTAAAAGAGGATATAAAAGAAGATAAAAGAGATGCTAATAGAAGAAGATAATAATAATAGAAGAAGATGCTGTTTGCTAGCTAAGGAGGAAAAGAGACCTCTTTTATAGACCGAATTTTCCCTCCTTCTTCCCTAAACGAATAAGGGCTAAGGGATTATCTAATTAAGAAGACGGCTAGCTAAAGACTCTACTAAGGATCCTACTAAAGACTCTACTACGCGGGCTATATATATTCCTTAGGGTATAGATACCCCCGTTAAAATACCTTCCTTACTAATAGCTATAGCTTAAAGAGCCGACCTATTATAAATACTCTATAGGAACCGTCTTTTATAAGCGTTAGATAAAAGTTAGAAAAACAATCGACATAAGGGAGAAATTAGTCTTTTTTAGTAACTATATCGGGCCTTATACCTTCCTTTACTTCTCGAAGTAAAGATAAAAAGGCAGCTAGGTAATTATTAAAAAGAGAAAGATATACCTTTCCTACCCCTTTAAAGGTTAAGATAGGAAGACTAATAAAAAAAGCTACTTTTAGATCTTTTTATTATTTTATAAGAGGAGGTATAGGAAGGTAGGCGTATTCTAGCTCTACCGCTTTCCTTTAGTCTCTTTCTTTATCTAGATTATTTAATTTAGTAGCTTCTTTTTCTTCTTCGAAGTTAGCGTTATCCTCGATTACTTTAACGTTAGTTTCTTCCTCTATTTCCTTATCTAAGACCTCTTCTTAAGACTGTTAGGAAGGGGGGATTTAGATCTTTTAAATTAGCTAACGTTATAAGAGTAAGAGGGGCTATTAATCCCTTTTTCTATTAAAGAAGCTAGATTTATTAAAAACTATATCCTTAGTTAAAATAACCTTTTATAAAAGAGGAATCTAGATCTAAAAGATATTTATAGAATTATAGCTAACGAGGTAACTAATAAAGGCTCTAAGATTAAGCTTTCTTTTCTTTTTTCTTTTTAGCTATATATCGGTAGTTATAGCGTATACCTTATAGCTATAGGTATAAAGGTAGGCTAGTAAGGCCCTCTTCTTTATAAAGAGCTTAAAGGGAGATTTCTAGTTATTCCTTTAGTCTTAAAAAGGGTCTCTAAGCTCCTATAGTCCCTTAGGCCCCTAGGGTCCCTTAGGGTCTAGTTCTAAAAGTAATAAGCAGTCTTAATAACTTCCCTTTAAAGGTTATAGGGAAGCCTTATAGTAAGTCTTATTATATAGGCCCTTTTTATTATAGTACCTTTTAATCTTTTATCCCTTTTATTCTAAGCCTAAGTATTTAGTGCTAATAGGAGGGGTAAAATACTCTTTTTTTAAAGCTAGTTTAAAATATCTTTTATAAATAGCTCTTTATTAAACTATATCTTCTTTACTTTATAGCTAAAGTAGGATTTTATTTAGTTAATAAAGTCTTAAAAGGCAAACTAGTTATACTTACTTAGGTAAGAAATAAAGGAAAACTATCCCTAAAAAAGCGTTTATAAAAAATATTACCTTAATAAAGCTTTCCTAGTCCTTAAAGATATTAGTTTAGTCGACCTAAATTTCCTTATATAGCTAGTCTAGCTATAAAGGGGTTCGTTTAGAAATTCGTTTCTTAGTCTTTCCTTAGCTATAATATTTATATTTAATAGTCTTTAGGCCCTTTATTTATACGCTTTATTATTAGCTTAGCTTATATAAAGCTAGGGGGCCTAGATAACTAAGTCGTATATACTAAAGAAGGCTATCTCCTTAGGCTACTAAAAGATAGTCCTTAGAACCTACCTTCTTAGTAAGGAAAGCTAACTTCTTAAGAGGTTCCTTCTTAAAAATAGGTCGGAATTTAAGAATAAATTAACTAAAATTCTCCTTAATAAGCTTAATCGTTTAATCTTTTTAAACTAGCCTTATAGGCTTAGAAGTTATATTTTAAAAGATTCCTTCTTCTTAAAGAAAGTAAAAAGAAATTAAGCTTATTAAAAATTAAGGGTAAAAAGCTACCCTTTTTTACTATAGAATTTATATAAACTTATTAAGTAATTTTATTATAAAATTCACCCTTTTATATCCCTCTATCTATATAGTTAATTCCCTAGTAATAAGGTATTCCCTTTATACCTTCTTAAAAGACTAGAATTATAAGAGTATATTATAGATATCGAGGGAATTACTAAAGATAATAATAGCTGATTTTCGTAAGGGATAGTTAGAGGGTCCTAATAGGCGGTCTTACTAATCTATAAGAAAGATAAATACCGGATTTACTATACTAATAATTTTTCCTTAAGTTTATAGCTTAAATAAAAGTAGCGGCGTTAGTTACTATTTCTTAGTAACCTAAATCTTATCTATCTTCTTTTATAATAAGGGGTCCTTTATAAGAGACTATTATATTATTTCTTATAGCTTTTTTAAAGGGTTAAATCCTTTAAGTTAGTTTTCCTTAAAGACCTATTAGTATTATAATAACTAATAGCCTAGGGATTTATAGGCTAAGTAGCTATTTCGTTTAGTCTTTTATTTCTTTAAGAAATACTCGTCTTAGTTTAGAAGGTCTACTTAAAAACCCCCCCTTTTTACCCCTTATTACTAATTTTAATAAGGTTCGATTTTAACTAGTTCCTTAATTTTTCGACTAATAGACTAAAAGGTTTATTAAGGGACTAGTTAAGCTAGTCTAACTTCGGGACCTAGGCTAGGCCTAGAGTAAGAGGCGAAGCTAAGGCTAAGGTAGTAGCTATAGTTAAAGATAGTATTAAGGCTCTTAAAGGAGGAAGAGTTAGAGGGGTAGTAGTAGTAATAGTAGCGGGGGCTATAGTAATAAGGGCTATAAAAGCTAGCCTTAGCTTCGACCTCTTTTAAGATCTTAATATATAGGCTATAAGGGTAGAAGGCGCCGAGCTATTTACCCTTATTAACTTATATAATAAAAAAGAGGTTAAAGGGGCCTTAGCTAGCTAAGGCCGGTAAGGGCCCCTTATAATAGAAAGGCTACTACTAATAGCCTAGCTTTTATAGTAGCCCTTCCTACTAGTAAGGGACTTTAACCTATACTACCTTTATTAGAACCTTTTTATAGAACCCTCTAAGGCCTATAAGGTAGAAGCCCTTATTAGCTAGCTCGACCGCTATAAGGCTTCCTTACTAATAGACCTTAAGGTAGCTATAGAAAGCACCTATTAAAGGAAAAGCTTAAAAGGGGCCTTAGTTATAGACCTTACTTTCTATAGCCCTTTTAAATAGCTAACCTAAGCTAACTTCCGCTTCTTAGAGGCTATAGGCTTAGATTATAAGCCTATAGCCTTTAAAGCTAGCTTAAGGGGCCCTAATAGGCTACTACTAGCTAGGCCTACTACTTATAATTATAGGAAAGTAAACTAAAAAGTATTCTTAAAATACTTAGCTAAGAAGGAATAGGACCTCTTTATAGCTATAGAGAGGGCTATAAAAAGAGATAACTTAGAAGGGATAGCTTCCCTTTTAATAAGAACCCTTATAAAGGCCTCGAACGTAGCGATACCGAAAAAGAGGCCTTATAAGGGATCTAAGCCTTAATAGACCGATAAGCTAACCTACCTTTAAAAAGCCCTAAGCTTAGCCTAATAGGCCTATAGGCTAGCCTAGGATAAGGAGAGCTAGAAGAGCTTTATAGAGGCCTAAAATAGCTTTAAGTATACTATTAAAGCTACTAAAAAGTATTACTAAGAGAGCTTTTTAATAAAAGTAGTAGGAAAGGATATCTTTATAGCCTTTTCCTATACTAAGGCTAAAGCTAACCCTACCCTTCCTAGTATATTATATATAAAAGAAGGGATAGAGGTAAAAGCTAATACCTTTATAGAAAAATACGAGGCCTTCTTAATAACCCTTTTTCCGACCCTAGACCCTAGCCCTAGCCCTCCCTTTAGCCCCCCTTAAAGCCTAGAAAAAGAAGAGCCCTTAGGCTATATAGGTAGTAAGGGCATAGTTAAGTAAGACTAGCTAGAGCTAAAGGACCCTAAGATTAAGAGGGCTATTTTTAGCTCTTTTAATAAGAAAGCCCCTAGCCTAGACTCCCTTAGCTTCTACCCTATCTAATATATATATAGGGCTATCCTTATAGTCTTTAATAGGGCCTATAAAGCTTTATTTAACTAAGGATACTACCTTAAGGTATAAAAGGAAGCTATAAGAATTATACTTCCTAAGTAAAATAAGCTAGGCTATACTATCCCTAAGGCCTATAGGGTTATAAGTCTACTTAACTACTTAGGAAAGGTCCTCGAAAAGCTATACGCTACCCGGCTAAGCTATTTAGCTAATATAGCTAGGCTTTTAAACCTTATATAGCTAAGGAGATAAAAATAGCGGTTAGCTATAGACACGGCCTTCCTCCTTCTATATTATATCTAAAAGAAGCGGGAGTTTAATAAGAAGGCTATTACTAGTACCCTCTTATTAGATATAAAGGGCGCCTTTAATTTTATATTAAAGGAATAGCTTATAAGGGTCCTAAGGGAATTAAACCTCCTTAAAGCCCTTATAAGCTAAGTAGACTACTTCCTTACTAAAAGGAAGATCTAGCTAGCCTTTAAAAGGTAAGTCTAGCCCCTTATAGACCTAGTAATAGGGGTGCCCTAAGGGTCCCCTATTAGCCTTATTTTATTCCTCTTATATATAAGGGGGATACTAGCGGCTAAGGGATACTAGCTATCTTATATAGATAACTTTAGTATTTCTATAACGTTAACCTTAGCTAAGAAGAACGTTTAGTAGCTAAAAGTAATAGCTACTAACCTATTTAAATAAGCTAAAGACTAAGGAGTTTACTTTAACCCCTTAAAGATAGAACTTATTTACTTTAGTAGGCAACGGTAGCTTATTTTAAAGGGTATAATAATAAGAGGCTTATTTTTTAAGGTAAAGCCCTTAGTATAGTAGCTAGGGGTCTTCTTTAATTCTAGGCTCTTATTTAAATAATATATTAAGAAGAAGGTAGTATCTATATAAGCTGCCTTTAAAGGACTATCCCGCTTAACCTCTATATAAAAAGGCCTATTATTTAGAGCCTTTAAATAGCTTTACTAGGCCTATATAACTATTATAATAGACTATAGGGCCTAACTTTAATATAGGGGGCTTAAGACCCCTAAGAGCCTTATAAAGCCTTTTTAAAGGCTATAAAACTAAGCTCTTTTAAAGGTCTTAGGGGCCTTTAAAGGATCCCTTATTAAAGCTTTAAAAGCTAAAGCGGCCCTATTACTACTAAAGGTATAATTTAAAAGGGCATGCCTTTCTTATACCCTCTAGACCCTATACTTTTTACCTAGTTACCTTATAAGGTAGGCTTACGACCTAGCTATATAGGATAACCTCGCCGACTTAAGCTCTAACTTAAGGGCCTTAAGCTATATTAGGCTATATATATAGCTCTTCCGCTTCCTTAAAGGCCTAGTAGCCCTTATAGGACCTAATTATAACTTAGAAAAAAGGAAAGCTAGCTAAGAGCCCTTATAGGCCCTAAAGCCTAAGGCCTTTATTACGATAATAAAGGCCCCTAAGCCCTTAGCTAAGAAGTAATACTAACGCCTCTTAGCTAGCTTAACTAGCTTAAAAGACTTTAGGTTATAGCCCCTAGCCTTTTATACTAATAGCTTTAAGGGGTGCCTTAATAGGTCCCTTATAGAGACTAACGCTTACTCCTTTTATAAAATAAGCTTAGAAAATAGGCCTATTAAGGCGTACTATAAGAACCTAGGGCCCTTAATCGAAGTAGCTAATATAAAGCTATTCGCGATACTAAGGGTTTTAAAGGACCTAGCTAAGAGGCCTTAGCCCTTAAAGCTTAGCCCTCTTAACCCCTTTATAGATACCTATATCTTTATAGATAGCTAAACCGCTATAAAAAAGGTTATAGGCTTCTTAGACCTAGCTATATATATTAAAAGGCTCCTATCTAGCTTAGAAGCTTTTTATAATATATAGCTATACTAGTGCCCTAGCTACCTAGGGATCTTTAGTAATAAGCTAGCTAACTAGCTAGCTAAAAGAAGCTTAGGGGCCCTTACCTAAGGGACCCCCTTAGTCTTTATTAGCTACTTATAAAGAAAGGTCTAGTAAGCTACTAAGGACTATTAAAAGGGACTTTAGGCTACTAAGGCGGCTAAAGGCCCTAGGGCTAAGGGCCTAGGTAAGCACTATATATTTATTTAAAAGACCCCCCGCTTAGCCCTTAGCCTAGAAAAGGACCTTATAAGGAGGCCTAGGCTAACCCTTTTAGCCTTTTACTAGCTCTTTTTTAAGGCCGGCTTTTTATTTTCCTTCTAAAAAAGGACTAATAAGGTAGACTAAAACGACTACCGCTATAGCTAAGGAAGGTATATAGCTAGGCACCTTATCCTAAGGTGCCCGAACTATAAGAGGGAAAGAGAGGTCCTTTACTAGACCTCTAAGAGATAAAAAGGGGCCCTTAGCTTACTTATTCTTTTTAGCTCTAAAGAAAGAAGGGAAGCCCTTTTAACCTTCTTAGCTAAAATAAAGATAGGGATAGCTAAGTAGCTTAAAAAGGAGTAACCTAAGGGCCCTAGGGCCCTTAAGGGGGAAAATTACCGTATAGGAGGAACTAAACTAACCTTTCCTTTATTATTACCTTTATAGCTACCCTTTCCTTAATTAGTTATAAGCCCCTAAGCTCTATAGCTAGCTAGGACTACTAATAGGGGCCTAGGCCCTTACTAGCCTTATTATAGCCTTAGAAGCTATATATAAGTAATAATATAAAATAAAATAAAATAGTAATAAGGGCTATAGTAGCTATAAAGGTAGTAGGTCGAACTATCTAGGTCGAGTACTAGCTATAAAGGAATAAGACTACTTACTATTATACTTTAATAGCCTCTTTATTTAGTTCCTAGCTAGCTTCTTAAAAGATAGTTAAGTAATTATTATTAATAAGCTTTATTAATAAAGATATATCCTATAGCTACTAGCTAGAAAGAGCTTTTATTAAGAAGTATTAATTAGTATAAAAGTCTTTAACTATTATAAGTTATAAGCTTAAGCTATAACCTAAGCTATATAGTTATATATAAAGGGCTAGATCCTATATATATATATATAAGCTAGCTACGTATAAAAGAGCTCTATATAGCTTATTAATATTATCCTATAAATAGTACCTATATATATACCTCTACTTACTCTATAATAGTATAAGCTATTAACTAATAGATTTAATAAATATCTCCTTAAAAAGGGTACTACTTCTTAAAGGGAGTACCCCGCTACCCTTTAAGCGGATAGGAAGTATTATAGCTATCCTAAAAGTAAGTAGAAATATAACGGCTAGTAAGAAGAATAAGGTTCTTACTATATTAAAAGAGCTATTTATAAGACTAGTATTAACCCCTATAACCTTTATAATAATAGTTATAGTAGCGGTACTACTAATATAAAAGCTAATTCCTTAGCCGACTTAGGATAGTAAGCTTAAGTCCTTTTACTTCTTTCTTAGCCGGCTATAAATAAAGTTTATAATAAATAAGAAATAAAGCTTAAATAGCTATTATAATATAGTATAGTATTCGCTCCTCTATATACTATTAAAGCCTTAGATATAGTATATTATAGGGTAGGTAAAGGGTTATACTATAAGTTCCTTTTATTATATTATAATAATAAGCTATATAGGATCTAACTATACGCTATACCTACTACTACTAAATATATATTTATATATATAGCTTACCTTACCTTATAACGCTATTAGCTAAGGTCTAAGCTAATACCTAAACCTATACTAAGGGTAAATACCCTTATATAAAGTCCCTACCCCTTTTTTTATAGGCGGTCCCTTATAACGTTAATCCTATACCTTAGCGCGCGGCTAAGAGGTAAATAACCTACTAGTATACCTTTATTGCTCTTTCCTCTTAACTATACTATTATTATTAGTATTAGTATTAGTATTAATAGTAGTAGCTATAACTATAACTATAAGTCTTATAGCGCTTAGCTATATACTACTACTTATATACGAGCTAACCTATACCCTTACTAGTTATTTAATAATTTAATATATCCTCTCCTACCTTATCTTACTTTTCCGCTAAGATTAACGACTTTGTTAATCGCGCCCTTACCTCGCCCGCTACCCTACCTACTACCCCCGCCGCCTTAGTCGCGCCTACCGCCGCTCTACGCTACCCGCTGCCTAGCTTCTCGGCCGTTAACTTTACTACCCGCGCCGCCGCCGCCCCTACTACGCTCTCTACTACCGGCCGCCGCGATAACGACGATAATAACGATAATAATAATAATAATAAGCGCGGGTCCTCGCCGCCCTCCTTTATAAGCCCCTCTACCTTTATTTTCGCGAGTACTACTCACTCCCTATATTAATATAAGCGCGCTATAGCCTAGGGCGCTACCTACGATTCCTCCTATATATAGTATACTTTATAGTCCCTCCTTTACGTTAACTAAGCCGGTCGCTCTTAGGGTAGCTACTTCCTATATACCTAGGCTAGCCGCGCTTATAAGGTTACGCCGCTAATCCTTACTTATACTACCGCGGCTTAGAGCGCTATAGAGCTAGGTAAGGACTAAAATAAGGCTAAGCGCGCCTTAACTACTACCGCCGCCGCTTACTATAACTTATAGTTCCTCGAGCGCGCCGCCCTCGTGCTTAAGTATATAAGCTCCTTTTCCTATACTCTCTATAGCGCTAACTCTCTCTCTCTTAAGGGCACTATCGCCGCCGCCCTAGCCGCCCCCGCCTCTACCGCCGCCGCCTTTAATACTACCGGCACCGCCGCCGCCGCCGCCGCCGTCCTTAACGCCGCCGCCGTCGCCGCTTAGCTAGGTAGCCTAGAGGGCTAGATCCACGCCCTCGAGGCCGGGGCCGCGCCTTATACTAAGAAGGAGGACGAGGAGGAGGATAAGGAGGAGGATAAGGATAACTATTTAGTAGTCGAGACCCTACTAAAGAAAAAGGCCCGCTAGGCTTAGTCTATATGCCCTCGAGCGCGCTTATAAGGGCTAATACGATTTATTTATACTACCGCTAACCTAAGTACGCCCCGCCTATTATCTATAGTCGCGGTATCTATAATATATACTTATAGCTTATACTAGCGTAGCGACCGCCGTAGGCCCGGTGCCCCGCCGCTTTCTTAAGGGCGGGGTATAGTCTCCCCCGCGTCTTAGGGTACTAGCCGCTTTACTACTAAAGGGGTAGCTTCTCTCGCTAGGCCGTCGTTCTCCTTTATTAGCCTATAAAGGGCCTTAAACTTATCTAGAGCTACCGCGCCCTTAAACTTAGAAGCCGGCTCCTATATTAAGTCCTAGTAGCCGCGCTACTTAATAAGGACTTCGCGCCTCCTACCGCGGCCTATATTCTTTACCTATATTCTTTTAATAGGCTACCTATAACTCCTTTACTAAGAACTCTTCCTCCCCCTTAATAAGGATAGTAGCTAGTTAAGGATCTACTATCTCTTAGCCTAGTAAGGGGTCTATAGCGGCGCGATAAAGGAGGTCGATATTAATTATACTATAAATACTAAAGGGCAGTCCCTCTAGCTCTATAGTTTATAGACTTAGTACCCTCTTTACTATATACTTAGTATATAGCTAGTTAAGCTTCTTTTTTAGCTTTATTAACCTATAGTTATAGAGGTCTAGCTAGACCTTATCCCCTACCGCGAACCTATCTATAGGATCCTATAACTTATTAGCCTACCGCTCTTAGTCTTAGGCGGTAGACGCTATTAAGGATTAGTAAAACTCTATAACTTATTATAGCTTCTATATAAAGGTAGACGCCCTACCTTCTAGGGAGCTAGCTAGGTAGCGCTCTATACCTATATCTATAGTAATAGGCTACGCTAATAGCGGTTCGAACCTATATAGCGTAAGGAAGGGGGATATACTAATAGAGGAGTTCGACCTACTATTAAGCGCTATCTAGGCTATAGGAAGCTACTTATCTTAGTCCGCTTAGTTATAGGCTATTACCCCTTAAAGGTAAGCTTATACTTCTTAGTTAAAGCGTTTAAGCCCCTTATTAGTCTATAAGTAGTAAGCTATACTTAGTAACTAAGTAACTTAAAGTAGCTTATAAAGGTACTACTAAAAGCGGCCGGTTTAATTAGTGCCCTTATTACTAGTAATCGAGGCTAGCTATTAGTAGAAGCGGGCGTAGTACTAAAGGAAGCGCTTAGCGTATACCTTTACTTTTATAAATAGTATTAGCTTTAGTACTACCTCTTTACTTAAACGGTCCTTAATTACCTAGAGATTATAGTTACTGCCTACTATAAAGGGGAGGTCTATAATAAAGTCTATATATATATATATAGAACCGGTCGGGGACTAGTAGTAACTTTAATAGCTCCCTTTTAAGTACTTACTAGATCTTTAAGCAGCCGTAAATATTATAGTTATAGAGGAAATAGCGGATATATAATACTATAAGCGGCTAGTAAAAGTCCTAGCTAATCGCTACTAGTATGCCCTTATAGCTAGGATAGCTAATTACGCTTAAGTTATAGATTATTTATACGATCCGCCCTCTTAACCTATCCCGCTCCTTAACTTCTAAGGGGGCCGCCCTAGCTATAGCCTTTATCGAAGGCAGCTATAGGGGTCGATATAGTAGTCGCCTACTTAGACTTTTAACCTAAGGCTACGGTTAAGGGAGCGCGCCCCTACCTCTATAGCGCGGCGTATACTTATATATATACTATCCTATACTACTAGCTAGTCCTATAAGCGCTCCTTATCTTAGAAGATACGCCGAGGGACGTTAGGCGTACTATTAAGGGGGGCTAGGACCCTAGCCGCTCTTAGGGGGTTACCCTCTGCCCTTAATAGAGTAGCGCCGAGGTAAGTCTAAAGCGCTTTATCTAGGATTATCTATATATCTCGCGTATTAAGGTCTATAGAGGTAGGCTAATCTTACTCTCTTTATAAGAAGGCGTCTAGGACTATAGCCTCCTTAATAAGTCTATACTTAATATAGAACTAAAAGCGCGAGAGATACTCTACCTAGCGCGCCTACCGCTCTAAGAGATACTATTAGGTTATAAAGTATTTAAGGTTCTTATAGTTTATAAGGATCTTAAAGCTCTTATAGCTATAGAGCTCCGCTTACTACTACTTAAGGCAGCTAATAATCGCTAATATCTCCTTATCGTAGATTAAGTAGTTCCTCTTTACCGCGGTAAGCTTATATAAGTAAAATACTATAAGCCTCCTTTACCCTTTTACTTCTTAAGATAGGGTTCCCCTAAGTACGTAGCTACTATAGTCCGCTTTTATAGTTAAGGGATTATTAAAGTCTTACTATAGTAGTACTAAGGCCTATAAAAATAAGTCCTTAAGGGCTTAGAACGCTTCTACCTATATAGGTCCCTAAGAGAAAAGGGCCCTATCCCTTATTAGCTCGTTAAGTAGTAGTACGATCCGCGAGAACCCCTTAATAAAGACCTAGTAGTAGTTAGCGAAGCTAAGGAAGCTCTATACGCCTTATTACGATATTAGGGTCGCTTAGTCGCGGATAGCTTAAATCTTAGCTAGGTCCGCTTATATACCTACGCCTACGATAATAATAAAGCTAAGGTATTTAACGCGCTTAACGCTAAATTCGTATTTATCTAGGTCTAGGTATAAGCTATGCTCTACTAGGCGGTTTAGTACCTTTTATACCTTTTATATATAGTCTTCGTAGCTCTTACTTAAATAAATAAGAATATTATCTATATATATAAACGCGAGCTTATTGAGGAAACCCTTAGGTACCCGGTTAATATAATATTAGAACGTAGCTAGGGCACCTACTAAGCTAAAGGGGGTAACTATTTACTTAAATAAGCCGTATCTTATATAGAACGCTGTTTTCTACTCCTCCTTATACGCTATTTATACCTTATAAAACGCTTAGACAACGTTAAGCTTTATAAACTACTTTACCTTTACTAGGTTATAGAGGGTCTCTACTATAAGCGGAAGGGGGTACCGGTCTAGGCGTATAATCGCGTTTAACGCTTAGTAGTTTATATAAAAGTAAAGTCCCCCCCCTAGCTTCTATACGAATAAGACTAGAGCCGCTGCCTTAAAGGAGTTAGCCTTAATAAATCCCTTATTAAGGAGGTCTATAAGGGTCTTCTTTAATACTAGTAGTTCCTCTTATAATATACTATATAGCGGCCTAAACGGCGGGGGAAGCTCCTTACCGTTATCCCTTATATAAAGCGGTATTAAGTAGTCTACGCCTAGCTTATAGGGGTTTAACTTATCGGCCTCGCTCTTCCGGAAGTATAGTAGTAGGTCGTAGAACCGCGGTAGGATAGCCTGCTCTTAAGGTATATAAGTAAAAGCGGAATTTTAGGAAATTAAGGAATTATATAAGACTATATAATAAAGGGGAAGAAGGAGTATAAGGTAGGATTTTCAACGGAATTTATTAGTAGTATATTAGTATATAGAAGAGGTGTTTAAGTTAATAATCCTATCTCTATTTACTAGCGGACATACTATCTTATATAGATAATTATAGCTAAACGGAAGAACCTTTCGGGATTAGATTTAGGCTGCTATATAGCTCTAAGACTAAGGTATTTAGTAATACCTTAAGTATATTTAGAGGTGTCTTAGTTCTACTAATATTCGTGTTTAAAGGAGGTTGGTCGTGCCGGTACTCTTAAGAGGTCTTAGCTAGTATTTTAAGCTAGCTCTATTTCTTCGATTCCTAATTATATAATAACCGGCAACCCGTTTAATATATATTAACGCGTAAAATAACGAGCGATTCTTACTTTATAGGATAGGAATTTATCTATAATTAATATACTACTTATTAGCTTATATAATTAAGAGAGTATATTATAGCTACTTTATTTATAATAGGAAAACACCGTTCCTTATAGCCTCCTTTAAAGAGTAGATTTATATACTCTTTACTAATTTATTTATAGTAGTATATATATAGGGTAAAAACCTAATTTATGAAAACTACTCTTATACCTTAATAGGATATATAAAAACCTATTCTTTTTTAAGGAAAATAAAATCCTTAGGTATATACTAATAGAAAAACCTATAGTAGAAAAAATCTATAGTTATAATAATTATTTATAGGATAGCTTTATAAAAGGTAAAACCTATTATTACTAGGAAATTCTTAATAGATAAAAAACCTAGTAAATATTTATCTAGGAAACTTAATAAAAGAAAAAACCTAGTAAGGGAAAGATATAAAAAGTATAAGAAAATCTAAAAACCCCTTTTAATTACTTAGGAACTTCTATTAAGGATAGACCGTCTCTAAATTTATAGAGTAAGCTAGGTCTTAATTCCTTTATAAAGATATTAGCTATATTATCTTTTAATTTAATATAAAAAACTCTAATTTCCCCTTCTCTTATACTAGTTCTAGTATAGTAATAGGCTAATCTTATATACTTAGACCTTTTATAAAATTCCGGATTTTCTACTAATTTAATAGTAGTAGTACTATCTATTAAAATAGGAGGTATAGTATTAGGAATCTTAATAGATAGATCCTTAGTAATATATTTAAAAAGTATATTTAAATAAATAGCTTCTTTATTTACCTCCTTAAAGCTAATATACTCTACCTTATAAGTAGAAAGGGCAACGGCTTTCTACTTAGAGTAAGCCTAGCTTATTATATTATTATATATATAAAAATAGTAACCGGAAAAGGATTTTCCGTCCGTTAAATCTAACGCCTAGCTAGAGTCGGTAAAACCCTTTATATATAGATAGCTAGAAGGGATATTATAATTATATTTAATCTTTAGGCTAGGAAATTTATTTTAATATTTCTAAATTATATTTAAAGCCTTAATATATATCTAGTTAGGCTTAGCCGCGAATCTAGTATAGGAAATTATAGAATAAAAGATATCTAGTCTAGTAAATAAGGCTAAGTATAATAGAGATCCTATTTCTTTCTAAAATTATAATATATCTTCCTTAAAAGGTAAATCCTTTGCTTTTATAAGCTTAAAGCTTACTATAGCGGGTAAATTTAAAGTTCTTAAACCTTCTTTATTAAATTCCTTTAATTTATTTAAGGTATAAATTTCTTAGGATATATATAGCTTTTTATTTTCTTAGTTTATTATAATATTTAGACCTAAGACGTCTTTTATATCCCCTAAGATAGTAAAATCTAGGAATTTAAATAATTCTTTAAATAATCTTTCTTTTATTATAGATTTAGAGGGCCCTACTATAAGAAAGTCGTCGATATAAATTACTAAGGCTATACTATAGTCCTTATTTATAAATACTACTTTATTTATTAAAAGAGGAAGGAATCTAAGTTTATTAAGTATAATTTTTAAATAATTATACTAGAGCTTAGGACTTTATTTTAGGCTATATAATGCTTTCTTTAGCTTTGCTTTAATTAACCGGTTTTCTATAGGTCTAGGAATTTAGTTAATTTAATTCCTTTATCTTAATAATCTAATCTATATTTTAAATAATATTCTTTAAGAGCGTATTCTTTATAGCTTATAGGAAGATCGATATATACTTCGCTATCTATATCGGTATATATAAAGGCATTTATTATATCTATTTATAAAGCTTCGAAATCGTAGATAATAGCTAAAATAAGTAGAATTCTAATAGATTTAGGTCTAGCTATAGTCGAGAAGGTATCTAGGAAATCTAAGCTATAGATCTACTTAAATCCTTATATTCCGAAACGGGCTTTATATTTTATTATATTATTTTAACTATTCTTCTTAATAGTATAGACCTAGCGGCCTCCTATAGCCTCCCTATCCTTAGGGAGGTAGGAAAATTCCTAAGTTTTATATTTAATTAGCTAGATAATTTCCTTAATTATAGTATCTTTCTAAAATGCTATTTTAGGGCTATTTATTGCCTGTTTATAGGTCTTTAGAATTTTTAGATCCTAATTTTCTATACTAGCTAGAATTAACTTTATAAAATCGTAGTTTAGAAATAAATTAACGTTAGGGTATTCGATATAGTTAGAATCGAACCCTTCCGGCTTCTTAGGTAATTCTACTACTATTTTACTAGTAGTAAGAATAGGATCGTTATTTAGAGACTCTTTTTCTATAAAGGGTAAGGGACTTTTATCTCTAGGTTCTCTAGTAGCTTCCTCTATAGGGATATAGCTTTCTAGCTTATCTTTATTTAGAATAGAATTAAAATCAAAGGTATTATTACTACTAGAGATTTCTAGATTTTTTATAAATTTATTTTCTAGTATAGTAATATCTCTAGAAATAGTAATCTTTCTCTTAGAAAAATCCTAGATTTTATATATATTTTCTAAATAGCCTACTATTATTCCCTTAAAAGCTCTATTATCTAGCTTATCTTTAGGGTCTTTATTCTTATAATATATAAGGCTTCTAAAGGTCTTAATTTTATTTAAGGTCTTAAAGGGTAGTATTATATTATCCCTCTTTTCTATAGGACTTTAAAATTCTATCGTAGAATACGGTGATCTATTATATAAATAGGTAGCTGTTAAAACAGCTTCTCCCTATAGATATTTAAGAAGCCTAGCAGTAAATAAAAGAGCTCGAACTTTTTCTAATATAGTACGATTTATACTTTCTATTCTACCGTTAGATTCCGGCGTCCTAGGAGGACTAGAATTAAAGGTAATTCCTTCTTTTCATAATAAAGCTTTATTTTATATATAAATTCTTTAGCATTATTAGAAAATGCTTCTCTAATCCTAGTATTTTTAGGTTATTTTCTACCCTATTTTTAAATTCTAGGAACCTATCTAGAGCTTCTCCCTTTTTTCGAAGAAGGTATATTTCTAGATATTAGGTTCCTACGTTTAGGAAAGAGATATAATAGTAATATTTATTATAAGTAGGCACTTTAATTAGCCCTTAAATATCTAATACTATTTTTTCTAAATAAAAATAAGACTTATACGAAGGTTATTTATTAACCTTATTCGTTGCTTTAGCTCTAATATATATTTCGCATTACCTTATTTTATTTTCCTCTTTTAGAGGCATTTTTATATCCTTATTATATCTTTTTAATATTTCTAAAATAGCCCTACTATTTATATACCCTAAGCGTAAGTACTAAGTATAAAAATCTATATCCTTTGCTTTTAAAGACGTAATAAGGATTAATTAGCTTTCTAATAAAGGTTCTATAGGAATATAATATAATCTATTTCTAAGAAATCCTTTAGTAAGGACCTTAGCCTTATTATCTAATAAAAGGACTTTATTTCCTCCTATTAAGGCATAGGTATTATTAAAATAAGATTAGGATAGTATATTTACCCTTAATTCGGGTATATAAAAGTAGTCTCGAAGGATATACCTTTTTCTACTATACGGGAACTTAAATACTAAGTCCCCCTTTCCTTTTACTAATATAAAGGAAGCTTTTCCCTAGTAAACTTTAGACTTAATTTCTTTATAGTTAATAAGGAAATTCTTATTAGATACTATATACCTAGTAGCTCCGGTATTATATATAAAATTAAAGATCCTTTTATTCTTATAACTAGGAAATCCTCTTTCTCTTACCTTTAAGACTAATTCCTTTATTCTAGGAATCGAGGCTTTTAGAGGTCCTAAAAGAGAGTCTTTATTAGCTTTTACTATAGGGGTATTTATAGAGGTTAAAATTACCTCTAAATCCTTAGACGTTTATATAGGGGTCGGAGCCCTAGAAAGGTCTATAAGGTCGATATCTAGGTTTATATTTTCTTACGAAGCTATATTTAAGACCTTATTACTATCTTCCGAATCGGACTCTAGCTCGGTAATTTAAGCCTTCCTTCTTTTATTAGTAGTAGAAATACTACTAAAAGGGGATTTCTTCCTAGAAGAAGAAGAAGAAGAAGATTTTCTCTTCTTAGAAATTTAAGTCCTATCGTCCCTTTTTCCTTTATTTAATACCTAATAAGCGGGAGCCTTATTTAGGTATAATTTATAGTAATTTACTATAAAATGCCCTGGTTTTTTATATTCCTTATAATAAGGAGTATCTATAGAATTTCTATAGGATTTCTAAGGCTTCCTTTATATTAGGAAGGTTTTCTCCGAAGATTCGTCTATATCCTCTATTCTTCTAGCTTCGTCTAAAAGACTAGCTATAAGGGTTTCGAGGGTAAACGCTATAGAATTATACCTAAGGCTCTACGTAATATTTATAATATAGCTTCTAAATTCCTTATTAAGGCAATTAAGAATCTATGCTATAAGAATAACTTCTAGAATTTCTATATTATAGGATTTTAAATCCTCGTAGATTTCCTTTACCTTATAAAGGTATTTCTCTAAATTAGAGTCCGAGGGACTAAGATTAAAGAGCTGCTTAATAAGCAGATAATTCGACGAAAAGTTCGACGGATTATATAGCTTTTTAAGCTCATCCTACGCTTCTTTAGCATTTTTTAGATGCCGAATTTATATTAAGGGACTATCTTCGACTTAAAGGAATATTATAGATAAAGCCTCCGTAGTCTATATATAATTTACTTGCTCTAGAGCAGTAATAAGCTTTTCTTTTATAAGGATAGCTTCTATCCTCGTAGTCTATAAGGTATAATTTAAATTTCCCTTAAGTCTAGTAAATTCGTATTCTTTCTATCTATATATTTTATATAAATTCGGTATTATTTCGTTTATAGGGATCGAGAAGTCTAGACGGGAGTTTAAGAGCGTAGGAAGGTAAAAGAAGTTAGGGGGAATTTCGAAAGGAATTTTAATTGAATATTTCGACGAGGAATTTTAAAGGAATAAGTAGTTAATTTCCCGGCTTAAAAGGAGTAAGCCGGGCTTATAACCTCTAAAGGTATATAAGCAAAGGCGGAATTTTAGGAAATTAAGGAATTACGTAAGACTACGTAATAGAGGGGAAGAAGGAGTATAAGGTAGGATTTTCAACGGAATTTATTAGTAGTATATTAGTATATAGAAGAGGTATTAAAGTTAATAATTCTCTATCTATCTACTAGCGGACATACTATCTTATATAGATAATTATAGCTAAACGGAAGAACCTTTCGGGACTAGATTTAGGCTGCCGTCTAGCCCTATAACTAGGGAATTCCGTGATACCTCGAGTGAATCTAGAAGTGTCTTAGTTCTACTAATATTCGTGTTTAAAGGAGGTTGGTCGTGCCGGTGTTCTTAAGAGGTCTTAGCTAGCATTCTAAGCTAGCTCTATTCCTTCGATTCCCGATTATACCATAACTAGCAACCCGTTTAATATATAATAATATATAAAATAACGAGCGATTCTTGCTCTATAGGATAAGATTTTATCTATAATTAATAAACTACTTATTAGCTTATATAATCGGGAGAGTATATTATAGCTACTTTATTTATAGTAGGATCACCGTTCCTTATATATAGAGCTTTATAAGCGATAGAAGATCGACCCTTTATTTCGATAAGAAGACCTTAAAGCTAACTTAAGTACTAACGGGAGTCCCTTAAGGCTCCCCCCTATCCCCGATCCTATTTCTATACTATATAACCCCCCTATATAAGAGGCTTAGTATAATATATAGTATTTATACCGTTAGCTTCGCCGACGATATAAATATAGTTAGTATTAGACCCGATAAGGCTATAACGGTAGTACGCTTAAAGGAGGCCTAGAAGGTATACGCGGAGTAAGCGGCTAAGTTCGCGGTTACTTTCGAACTATCGAAGAGCGAGTTAATATACTTTATATAGAGGAGATAAGTAATAACGACGCCGGTCTGCCTTAGGACTAACGTAGTAATACCGGTCTAAGAGGCCCGCCTACTAAGGGTTTAAGTATACTAGAAACTACGCTAGAAGGCATACCTAAAATAGCTCTAGGTAAAGATAAAGCGCTAGACTATAGCCCTAACTAGGCTCGCGTTATCTACGTAGGGCTATACCTTACTACGCGCTAAGGAAGTCTATAGTAAGGTAATCCGGTCCTTAATCTCCTACGCTATAGTTATATTCTATAAGATAACGCCCGCGGGGGGGAAACTACGCGGGATCGCGCGGGACCTAATATAAGACTAGTTAGCCTACCTCTAAGTAGTAACGGGCGCTTACTACGCGACCTTAGTCTACTAAGTAGAGGTAGAGGTATAGGTACCTTTAATCGACCTTTACTTAAACTAAAGAATAACGGATACCCTTTAGAAGTTAAAGGATTTAGGGCTCCTAAGCTAAATCCGATATATATTTAATATAGTCGTAGGTATACTTAAGAGGCGGCGATACTAGAGAGAGAGTAGGCCCTTAGCGGCGCTACTACTTAGTAGGCCCCCCCTTATAGAGGAGATAAGGAGGGTCCGGAGCTAGATAGGATTAAACGACCTTTTAAATAAAGCTTAGTCGCTTAAAAGGCTAAATAAGAAATAGGCTGCTTAATAAAACGCTAAGGAAAACGCGATTTAATAATACTAAACTACCCTTTACCCCGCTAACTTCCTACTATAGTTTAATAAGGCGATAACGCTAAACCGTTATAAAGGCCTCCTTAAGTATATTAGTATAGTAATTACTTAGATATATATAGGAAAGATTAAGCTTAATAACTTCCTCTTTAACTAATAGGTCCTTAGTATAGTCTCGCTAATATATACCTATAAATAAAAATAAGATACTATTTACTACGCGATAATCGACTATCTATTAATAGAGGAGGTAAGGGAGTCCCTCTTAATATAGGCCTAGGATATAAGTAATATAAGAGCGGGCCTTTAAGGGAAAAGGATAGCGGCGCCGCTAGTATAATAGTTCCTTTACTTAGGTAGGCTCTATTAGTTCGACCTAGCTTAGAGGCTATATATAGATATATTAGATAATAGGACTAGGGTCGCGCTAGAGATAGAGCGGCCTTAACTAAGACTACCTTAGCTAACTACTTCCCTTACTAAGGCGATCTAAGAAGGGAGAGGACTTACGATAATAAGACTATAATATTAACTAAACTAAACCTAAACTAAGCGTAAACCTCGCCGATTAAACTATAGACTAAATAAAACTAATATAACTTAACCGAACTAGCCTTAATAGCTATAGAATAAGACTTACTACTAAAAGACTATAACTAAATAAGACCTAACTTAAAACTAAACTAAGATAGAGCTAATAATTAGCCCCTTAAACTATAACCTTAGCCTAACTCGTCGGTAGTAATATCCGCCTCGTTATTATAGCGGGAATAATAGGACCCTTCTAAGGTAGTACGCGGGGTATAGGAGGGAGTAACCTAAGACTTACGAGGAGTACGGGGACTACTACCGCTATAAGAAGCTTAATAATAACCGGTTAGGCCTAACCCTAAACCTAAACTAAAGCTAGCTTAGATAGCTAGCTTATAAGATAGAGTAATAACTAAGGTCTATACTAAGGTAAGACCTATACTAGCGGCGGCGCGGAGGCGTTTACTATAGCCTATACTATAACCCTAGATCTAATCGAGGTTAAGACTAGTAATAATCTTAGCTAAGACTAAACCGCGATAGCTATAAAGACGCTACTAAACAAAGTTAGGAGCGTTAGTAAGATTAATAAGCGATATATAATAGGGACGCTTTAGGGCGGGCTTAGCGCTAGGAGAACTACCGGGCTATAGCTTAGCGTCGGAGCCGATAGAGGGAGACGCGGTAGGTTCCCGAGCTAGCTTTACGACGACCGCGGGTATAGTAATAACGGCGGACTCCTTAGCCTTAGCCTTAAATAGAGCCTTAGGCGCGGTAGCCGCCTTACCCTTACTTTTGCCCTTCCCTTTATTAAAAGGGACTAAAGCTAGACTAAGCCTAGTAAGATTAAAACCGCTATCCCTACTATTAAGGTCGTCGCTAGTAATAAAATAGAAATAGTTAATAAGATTATTAACTGCTATAAGAGTCTTTTAGGTAACTAAGAGTAACTTAGGCCCGACCTAAGCTAAGGTCTTAATAGTATCGCTAAACTTACTTAGGTACTTCTTTAGGGACTTATATATATAGCGGGTATTATCTATAAAATAAGTAAAAGCTAACGTAAGCGTCTCGATATTCTTAGTAACTATAGCTAGACTAAGGGCGGACTCGCTTAATACGCCCTTACCCTTAGCGGCGGGGGCCTTCTAACTAGCGTAAATATAAGTTTCTAGAGCAGCGCGGTAAAGGCGCTCTTATACCGAACCCTTAATAAGGGAGGGGCGGTCGACCTTAGACTATACCTAGTAAAAGGCATGCGCGGCCTCCTTACTTTTATAGGTAATCTAAAATATAGATTAGCACTAAACTTAGATAGTACTATAGTAAGATAGGGTTACTTACTTAGTAATAGGACTAGTTAAAGTTAGCGTAAGTAATATATACTTTAACCTTTATAGCTATTAAAGTTAGCTAAAAATACTAAAGGTAGGACTAACCTAAGATAAAACTAGGATTAATACTTATAAAACTAGTTTTAATAGCCGGTAAAGGACTTATAGGTAAGCTTACTAATAAGACGCCCGATATATATAAAATATAGAATAAAGCGCTCCGATCCCGCTATAATAGCGACTTTCTTATAAGGAGGGGGTTTTAAAGGAGGCGAGCTACTACTACCTAAGTTAGCTTCTTAGTTAGATATTACGATATAGCGATAAGCGAACTAAATATAGTGCTAGAGAGACCTAGAGTTATAGAAATAAAGCGGGCGAGGTAGTAGTAAGGCCTATAAAAGAGATAGCTAATAAAGAGATAGGAGGAGGCACGAATAAAACTAAGGGGGGAGGGTAGAAGGTAAATATAGGCTACCGCGCCCCTAATCGGGAAGTCGCGTAGCTAGACGGGAACCGAATTTCGATTAGCTAGCCCTACCTAGGAGCGACCTATACTAGCGCCTAGCCTAGTAACCGGATATTACCTACCCTATTAACTAACGGACTAATAAGCCGACGTAGCTATAGCTATATAGTAGCAACGCGGGAGCTATAGTATATAGAGGCGCCTATAAGTCGGGCCCTTAGAGAGAGACTACTACCTATAACCTTAGGCTTAGGCTAGTAAGCCTAGGCCGCGGCCGCTTAAGATAGTAGCGACTATAGCCTAAGAGGGCCTACGCCGAGATATAATAGCGTAGGAGGAGCCTATAGTAGCCGGCGTAAATTTCCTATATACTACTATTATAACCTTATTTAAGGCAGACCTATATTAAAAGAGGGGAGGGTTTTCCCTTAGGTACTTTAGTTTTTCCCTTCTATTTAATACCGAAGTTCTAGATACCTCTAGCTAGGTCCCTAGCGTAATCTTAATAATATAGTTAATAAGGAAATTCTTATTAAATACTATATACTTAGTAGCTTTAGTATTATATATAAAATTAAAGATCCTTTTATTTTTATAACTAGGAAATCCTCCTTTTCTTACCTTTAAGACTAATTCCTTTATTCTAGGAATTAAGGCTTTTAAAGGTCTTAAAAGAA
The DNA here is from genome assembly GCF_020360975.1 of Hirsutella rhossiliensis. Taxonomy (NCBI): domain Eukaryota; kingdom Fungi; phylum Ascomycota; class Sordariomycetes; order Hypocreales; family Ophiocordycipitaceae; genus Hirsutella; species Hirsutella rhossiliensis. The sequence continues at coordinate 2,864,336 of NW_025408675.1, read as the reverse complement.
AGTCTTTATTAGCTTTTACTATAAGGGTAATTATAAAGGTTAAAATTACCTTTAAATCCTTAGATATTTATATAAGGGTCGGAGCCTTAAAGAGGTCTATAAGGTCGATATCTAGGTCTATATTATTTTCTTACGAAGCTATACTTAAGACCTTATTACTATCGTCTAAATCGGACTCTAGCTTTATAATTCGAGCCTTCTTTCTTTTATTAGTAATAGAAATACTACTTAAAAGGGATTTCTTCTTAAAAGAAGAAAAAAAGAAGATTTTCTCTTTTTAGAAATTTAAGTCTTATTATCCTTTTTTCTTTTATTTAAAACCTAATACGTAAGAGCCTTATTTAAGTATAATTTATAGTAATTTACTATAAAATACCCTGGTTTTTTATATTCCTTATAATAAGGAGTATCTATAGAATTTCTATAGGATTTCTAAGGCTTCCTTTATATTAAGAAGGCTTTCTCTAAAGATTTACCTATATCCTTTATTCTTCTAGCTTTATCTAAAAGACTAGCTATAAGGGATTTAAGGGTAAACGCTATAGAATTATACTTAAGGCTCTATATAATATTTATAATATAGCTTCTAAATTCCTTATTAAGGCAATTAAGAATCTATATTATAAGGATAACTTCTAAAATTTCTATATTATAGGATTTTAAATCCTTATAGATTTCCTTTACCTTATAAAGGCATTTCTTTAAATTAGAGCCTAAGGGACTAAGATTAAAGAGCTGCTTTATAAGTAAATAATTTAACGAGAAATTCAACGGATTATATAGCTTTATATCTCGCGTAGAGAGATATAAAAAGTATATAAAAATATATAAAGGTAAAATTAAAAGTAAGGGGTCGGATAGGTAGGGTAGAGAGATTTAATTCTTATAGGGGTAGTAATAAAGGTAGGGGAGTAATTATTATATTACCTTAATTATCCTTCTTTCCTCTATCTAACGCCCTTATTTATACCCGTCTAGCATCTTAATTAATAAAGAAGATCCTACTTTAAAAGCTACTAATATCCTTTTAACTACTAAGCTTTTTACCGGTTTTCCCTTCCTTTTTAGCCGTTACCGGCTTATCCTTCTTATCTCTCGCTACTTATACTTCCCCTTATACTCCTACCCTCCTTCCTATACCTCTTTTTAGCTCCTTCTTCCTTCTTCTATACTAGGTATTTTTAGCTTCCTTAGTCCCTCTTACTAACGGATATCTCCGAGAACTATAAAATTAAGCCGCGCTTCGCGATATTATAAGCTTATCCTAAGTAGCTTTAGTATTTATTAAATACTTAATTTATATTAAAGGGCTATCTTCGACTTAAAGAAAAATCTAAGATAAAGCTTTTATAGTCTTTATATAATTTTCTTACTCTAAGGTAGCGATAAGCTTTTCCTTAGTAAGGATAGCTCTTATCCTTATAGTCTAAAGAGTATAATTTAAATTTCCCTTAAGTTTAGAGAATTTATATTCTTTTTATCTACCTATTTTATATAAATTTAGTATTATTTCGTTTAAAGGGATCGAGAAGTCTAGATAGGAGTTTAAGAGCATAGGAAGGTAGAAGAAGTTATTAAGGGGATTTTTAAAAGGAATTTTAGTCGGATATTTTAATAAGTAATTTTAAAGGTATAAGTTAATTTCCTAGCTTAAAAGGAGTAAGCCGGGCTTATAACCTCTTAAGGTATATAAGAAAAAGCGGAATTTTAGGAAATTAAGGAATTACGTAAGACTATATAATTAAGGGGAAGAAAGAGTATAAGGTAGGATTTTCAACGGAATTTATTAGTAGTATATTAGTATATAGAAGAGGTATTAAAGTTAATAATTCTATCTCTATCTACTAGCGGATATACTGCCTTATATAGATAATTATAGCTAAACGGAAGAACCTTTTAGGACCGAATTTAGGCTGCTATATAGCCCTAAAACTAAGGAATTTAAAGATACCTTAAGTATAGCTAGATATATCTTAGTTCTACTAATATTCGTATTTAAAGGAGGTTAGTTATACCGGTATTCTTAAAAAGTCTTAGCTAGTATTCTAAGCTAGCTCTATTCCTTCGATTCCTAATTATATAATAACTAGTAACCTATTTAATATATAATAATATATAAAATAACGAGCGATTCTTACTCTATAGGATAGAATTTATCTATAGTTAATATACTACTTATTAGCTTATATAATCGGGAGAGTATATTATAGCTGCTTTATTTATAGTAGGAATACTATTCCTTATAATATAATAGTTAGCTACTTATACCTTTAGCTTTAGCTTTAGATCTAAGCGTCGTACGCCGGACTTAATAGTATAGCGCACGCTCTTATAGGTATAGTTAAGAGATAATATCCTATCTTATAAGCGTTAAAGGGCTTTATCTTAAAATACCCTTACTACGCGCGCCTTAGGGCCGGTCTATCCCTCCTCCTTAGACCGAGGTAGGGGTATAGGGAGGCGCCCGTTTATTAGCCCTATGCCTTCTTCCGTTAAGGAAGCTCCTATATAGGTCTATAGCGCTTCTTATAGGATAAGCTCTAGGTCTCGCGCTTCGATATCCGCTCCCGTTAGCCGGTCTTAATCTTACTAGGAAAGCGCGTTTAGTACTATAGAGTCCCGCCCTAGCCGGTACTTAATCGCGAAGTTAAAGTACAAGAGATACTCTACTTAGCGGGCTTACCGCTCTAAGAGGTACTAGCGGGTTATAAAGTACTTAAGGTTCTTATAGTCTATAAGAACCTTAAAGCTCTTATAGCTTTAAAGCTCCGCTTACTATTACTTAAGGTAGCTAATAATCGCTAGTATCTCCTTATCGTAAATAATATAATTCCGCTTTACTAGGGTTATCTTATAAGAGTAGAACGCTATTAGTTACTTCTACTTATCTACTTCCTAAGAGAGCGTTCCTTTAAGTACCTAGCCGCTATAGTTTACTTTAACTAACGTAGACTAGTTAAAATCTTATTAAAGTAATACTAAGGCTTATAAAAATAAGTCCTTAAGCGTATAAAATACTTCTTCCTATATAGGCCCTTAATAAAAAGCGGTCTACTTCCTAGTAATCTTATTTAAGGGTATTATAATATAAGAGAAGCCTTAATAGATATCTTATAATAGTTTATAAACTTAAGGAAGCTCTATACGCCTATTTATATAGTTAGGGCCGCTTAGTCCTAAATTGCTTAGATCTTTATAAGATCCGCTTATATACCTACGCTTATATAAATAATAAAGCCTAGGTACTTAACCCTTTTAACTTTAAATTCGTACTTATTTAAGTTAAAGTAAAGCCTATAAAGTTAGAGGCGCTTTAGGACCCTCTATACCTTCTATATATAGTCCTTATAAGAGCCGCTTATATAGATAAGGATATTATCTATATATATAAAGGCGAACTTATCGAGGAAGTCTTAAAGTATATTATTAATATAATATTAGAAGGTAGCGGGCGCTCTTAAGAGGCTAAAGGGCGTTATAAGCTATTCGAATAAGCTATAGTATATATAGAACGCTGTCTTTTACTCGTTACCTTCTAAGATCTATACCTTATAAAACGCTTATTTTATATCTAGCTTTATAAACTAATTCGCCTTTAAAAGGTTATAGAGCGTATCTATAATTAATAGTAAGGGGTAGCGGTCTAGCCTTATAATTATATTTAGAGCCCTATAGTCGTAATAGAACTATATCCCGCCGCTTAGTTTATATATAAATATTACTAGCGCTCTTATTTTAGAGCTACTTACTTAAATAAAGCCCTTATTTAAGAGGTCTCTTACCGTCTTCTTTAGTATTAATAGCTCTATATATAATATACTATATAGTAGTCTAAATAGTATAGGTAGTTCTTACCCCTTCTTATTAATATAGAGTATAATCCTATAGTTTACCTTTAGCTTATATAGGTTAAGCTTATCTACTTCCTAGGACTTAAATAGTAGTAGGAGGTTATAAAAGCGCTTTAGTATCTACTACTATAGCTTAGAGGGAGACTTTAGCTTCTTTATTTAAAGGGCCTTATTAATATCCGCTAAGCTAACTATATAGATAGCTATATTAGCCGCTGCCTAGCCTTCCTCCTACTCTACTTATTATATAGTTCTTATAAAGATAGAGGTAAGGACTTCTTAGGCCGCGTATAAAGCTTATACGCTTAGTCTAACGCTTATAGAACTATCGTCGTAGTAGACCTACTATTATATAAGCTTAAACTATAGCTTCTTTTAGTATAGAACTAAGTATAACTCTATATATAATAACTAGGGTTTCCTAAGGATTAAGGGAAACTTTAGTTAAGGGATTATATAGGCTATAATAAGCTTATAGTAACCGTTAACCTCTATAGCTAGCTATATAATACCCTTAATTACTATACCCTCTATCGCGCTTAAGGCGCTTTTTACTCGCCTTAGGGCGATCTTTTCTACTAGTACTTATATCTCTTATATAAGCGCCTCGTTAACTACGGCGTAGTATTAATAGCCCTTATTTATAAGAGCAACGATAAGTAAAGAGTTATTAATTATAACCTATATTAAAGTAAGCTCCTTTTCTATATAAGCGGATAATTCTTCCTTTTCCTTTACTAGTATTAGTAATTAAGGCTCTAGAGCCCATCTTTACTTTAGAGCTACTCTTTTTCCTTTAAGCTTAGGGGCGCGGAGTCCTCTTTATCGTTTAAGGTAAGGAGTAGTTCTATCTTCGCTACTTAAACTATTATAGGCCGCTAAGCTAAAAGGAAGGGGCTTTATAATATAAAGTATATAAACGCGCTATAATATAAGTAGCGGCTATTAGCTTTCTTTTTCCTAATTTCCTTACTTATTACTTACTTCGCCCGCTACTTAGAGTATAAGATAGTATAGGGGATATTCGATAATAACTTCCTATTACGTTTAGCTCAGTCTATATAGGTAGCCGATATTATAGTATCCTTATTAGTATTAATAGTTAGCTATTCCTCTTATAAAGGGGCGGTAATCCTATTACCGCTATATAGTATATACTTATAAAGCTTTTAGAAATATAGCGTTTACTTATAGCCTTATACTACTATTATTAACTAGCTTATATACTCGCTATAGTTAATAGGTATAATTATAAAGATAAATAGCTCTTATAGGGCTAGCGTAATTAAATTCTATAGCTATATAAGCTTCGCTCTATCTTCTTATACTATAGTCCCTACTACCTATAAGAGCGTCTCTTTAAAATTAAAAAGGAATTCGCTAAAGGTTTATCTATCTCTTTACCTAAGGGTCTATAGCCTATCTTACGCTTTCTCCTACTCTTATATATTACTAAATATATATATTAGGTATTAAAAGAAGTCCTATAGGTCGCGTCTATTATTAGGGCTACCCTTATCTTAGAATCTAGAGATCCGCTATATCTAAGGCTCTAGTAGTATATAAAAGAGCGAATACTATACTATATCGCGATAGCTATTTAGGCCCTATTTCTTATTAGTTATAAACTTTATTTATAGCTAGCTAAGGAAGAAGTAAAAGGACTCTAGCTTACTATCTTAAGTTAGCTAAGGGAGTAGCTTTTATATTAGTAGTATCGCTACTATAACTAGCGTTATAGAGGTTATAGGGGTTAAAGCTAGTCTTATAAATAGCTCCCTTAATATAGTAAGAACCTTATCCTTCTTACTAGCCGTCGCGCTTTTAATTGCTTCTAGGATAGCTATAATACTTCCTATCTATCTAAGGAGGGGCGGAGTACTCCCTTAAGAAAGTAGTACCCTCTTTAAAGGGATATCTATTAGATCTATTAGTTAATAGCTTATACTATTATAGAGTAGGTAGAGGTATATATATAGGTACTATTTATAGGATAATATTAATAAGCTATATAGAGCTCTTTTATATATAGCTAGCCTATATATATATATATAAGATCCGGCCCTTTATATATAATTATATAGCTTAGGCTATAGCCTAAGCCTATAACTTAAAATAGTTAGACTCTTATATATACCTCTATTAAAATAGCCCTTTTCTTTATAATATAGAGCTTTAAACCGCCCTTACTAGTTCCCTTTACTATAGATATAATACCGGAGTAATATAGTAATTTATTACTAGAGGGCCGCGCCTTTATATTTATATAAAAGCTATAAGAAACTATAGATTATTATTAATCCGCGATAGCTACTATAGTATAAGATTAAGAGCGGTATACTAATAAGATTAAGGCTTTAATAAATAGGTTTATAGTAAAGGATAAGGTATAGCTAAACCTCTTTAACTATAGGTCGGCACGGCTAAAAAAGAAGCTTAATAAGCTATATATAAAGTTTATAGTATAAAGAGTTATTAGCCTATAGGTTATAAAGCTTAATAGTCTTTTAATAGGGGTCTAAAATCACGGTCTTCTTTTATATCGACGATATTATCTAGGCCTACTAAAAAGAAGAAGAAGTAACTACTAAGGAGGCTATAAAAGGCCTATAATAAAAGTATAAGATAACTAGGCTAGGGGAGCTAAAGTAGTTCCTAGGGATATAAATCCTTTAAAATAGGTCCTAATAAACTATCTAGCTTACCTAAGACGCTTATATCGATAAGGTCGCTTATAAATTCCTCCTTAATTCCCTCGATAAGAAGCTTCCCTCTATACTTATATTAAACGAAGAGCTTTTACTTAATCTATCCTTTCTAGCTAAGGAGTAAGAGAAACACCTATACTAATAGAAGGTAGGCTCCCTACTTTTTTTTTAGCTATTTCTACTAGACTAGATATCTCTTTTACGGTCTCCTAGCTAGCTAGGTATAACTAGAATCCTAGCCTTAGGCATTAAGAAGTAGTAGACTAAGCTATCTTTTATTTCTATTTAATAAGATTATATAGTCTACGCTTAAGAGGGTAGGGAAGGAAGAAATTAGCTACTAAAATCTTCCTTTATTTAAGCGATTTATCCTTTATAGATATTTCCTTAGATAGAAAGAGCTTATAGGGGTATATTATATCCCTTTTTAAAGGAACTATTGCTTAGAGAGCTTCGAAGTAAGCTACTATTATAACTTTAAGTATAGAAGTAGAGCTACTAGCTCTTTTAAAAGCGTTAAAAGAAGCGATTTCTCTTAGCTTACTACTTATATCTTTATAACTATAAGTTCCGACCCCGTTATTTATAGAATATAATAATATATAGACTATATAAATTCTTATAGAGGAAAATAGTAAACTATCGACCTAGCTATAGTATATCGATATCTATTAGTATTAGTTACGCTAAGAGGTCTAAAGGGGATTTATTTCCGTCCTTTAGGTTTTAATAGTAGTAATAAAAGCCGACGGTCTTATAAAGCCCTTATTAAAGTAGAAGCTAGCTATCTTTTTATAGTAAATTAGGCTAGAAGACGTTCGAGAGAAGCTATCCTTAGAAGCCCGCCTTAAGAGTCTACGAGAAGAGCTAACGGTACGTAGGAGGAAAGAGACGTCTATAGCTAAAGAGAGGAACTAGGACTTATCTTAAAGGAGGGCCCCTAGCTTAATTAGGACTTATTCTTCTTAAAGGTCCCTTTTTAGGGACTTATCCTTAGAGAAGCCCCCCTTTCTTATAGGACTTAATTTCCTCCTTAGGCCCTTTTTTCCTAAAGTAGGTCTAAAAGAGCCTAGGGCTAAAACCCGGATTTCTTAAGTAAGGGATAAGTATAGACTAAGACCTCCTCTATACGCTTACCGGCCTAATTATTTAGATTTACCCTTTTTATAAGGGCAGGCTATAGCTAAGGGGGTATATCGCGAAGCGTAGCCTAATTTCGTAGTTCTTAGAGATATCCCTTAGCACGAGGGACCTAGGAAGCTAAAAAACCGGTTTAAAAGAAAGAGCTAAAAAGAGGTATAAAGAGGAGGGTAGGAGTAAGAGGGGAAGCAAAAGTAGCGATAGCTTCCTATAGAGGTAGCGAAAGATAAGACGGATATACCGGTAACGGCTAGAATAAAGGGGAAAACCTAGTAAAAAGCTCGGTAGTTAAGAGGATATTAGTAGCTTCTTTAAGTAGGATCTTCTTTATTAATTAAGATGCTAGATAGGTATAGAAAGGGGCGTTAAATAAAGGAAAGAGGGATAATTAAGGTAATATAATAATTACTCCCTTACTATAATTGCTGCTCCCGTAAGAATTAAATATCTCTGCCTTACCTATCTAACCCCTTACTTTTACTTTTACCTTTATATATTTTATATATACTTCTCGCGTCTCTCTTTACGAGAGAATAATATATTAAAAGAATAGCGTTATAAAAGATACTTACGAACTTACTTATTCTACCTCCTACTCCTAGGGAAATCCTTTATCTTTTATAGACTATTACTCGCTTATTAATAGACCGATTAGTTAGCTTTCTAGCAAATTCTATAGTGCTTAAAAAGCTCTATCTATAGTAAGTCCTCTAGAGTTAGTAGGTGGTCCGATTATAGCGTAATAGTCGACGTAAGACTATAGGCTCTAGTATAAGTATTAGATTTAACTAGAATATTCTATGCCCTACCTATTCTCGTATCGTAGATATCTTTAGAACCGCTAAGCTAAAATAGGTAATAGGGTATCCGTTCTATTCGTAATTAACTTATATATTTTATATATATTCTTATTTATTAAGATAGGCTTATCTCGACCCGCTTTTCCTAAAAGAAGCTATAGATATCTAGTAGAGGTCTTTTTATCTTTAAGGGTTATTCTCTTAGACTATATTATAGAGCCTCCCTATACCTATTATTTCTTTATAATAGTAAAATAGGAATATAGTGGTATATTCTTATATAAAGCTACTAGAACCCTTCCTCCTTCTCTATATTAATAAGGCTAAAAGTAAAGCTAGCTATAGACTATTAACTAGTAACTCTAGTAGCTAAGAAGAGATATATCTTAAACTAGTTTATTTTATATATATTATTAAGTCCTAAGACTTCTATAAAGCGCTTCTATATCTACTTATACTAAGGGTATATCTAAAAGATAGCCTTAACCTTTTACTTATCGATATCGTCGCTAAATTTAACTATATACTTAAGGCCGCCGCGTTAAAGGTAATTAATAAAAGCCTATTTTATAGTCTTACTACTAAGGGCCGCGGTATAGATCTTCTAGCGGTCGTTATATATATCTCGCTAGCGGAAGAAGCTCTCTTTAATAGAGTCCTTAATAATTAAGGCTATCTCGCGAGCTAGGAGGGCATAATACTTAGAAAAGCTTCTCTTAAGCTCTTACTATACTTAAGTTTAGCGGCGATAGACGTTATAAGCTAAAAGGTCGATTAATTTCCTATAGTTATATTAACTATTATTAACGCGAAAAGTCTACTTTTAGTAGGATATCTTTATTATAGATACGATAATCTTAATAGGGTAGTTAAGCTTTTATAAGGAAGCTTTATAAAGGCTGTTACTTAATAAAGCTTACTAAAGGTTACGATTATAAATAAATATAATATATATAGGTAAGACCTATACGTTAATTATATACTTATATAAGCTAGAGCTCTTAACGATAGCGGCGCTATAACTACGATAGAAGCTCTAAAGGAAGTTATAGAGCTCGTTAAAGGAGTTAAAGGTTAGCGAGGGCGGTAGAAGAGGAATTAGTAGCCCGACGAGCTCTTTAATAGGCTCTTCGGTAGGCTCTTTAGTAGGCTCTTCGGCAGGCTCTTCGGCAGGCTCTTTAGTAGGCTCTTTGGTAGGCTCTTCGGTAGGCTCTTTAGCAAGCTTATTAAGGATAAATCGTAGGTCTATCGCGAATAGCTTTACTTTACGATATAGGTAGGAAGGGTAGATTTCTCCCTTAGTAGGGCTTTACGCTACGCTTAGCACGGCTCCCTTCTTTACTACGTTAGTGCAGCTAAATTAGGTAGCGGGGCCTAGGCGGGCGGGGTACGCGTAGAAAAAGTAGATCGTCTATATAAATAGAGACTTTTATCTATATAAATAATAATACTTATACTAATTTAAGCTCCCTTATATATATACGATCCTTTAACGCTTCTAAGCTAGTTTAACGCTTATAAAGCGTAATATTCTCTTGTAATAGTAGCTTAAGAAGCTATTAGTAAAGAACCCCCCCTTTTTAGGTAATTTTAATACTAATTATAACTATTAGGACCTTAAGGAGCTATTACTACGAATCCGTGATCCCGACGTTATTACCGTTATACGCGGCCGGCCCCGTAATAATAAGCTACCTATACTAAGTTCCTATATAGCGAGGGCATCATAGACGGTATTATAGACGGTATTATAGCCGGTACTAGAGGTATAGCCGCCTATTGCGGCTATACGGGCGTTATAGCTTCCTAATTCGAGTTAGGCTAGCTTAAGGCGGCTCAACGCGAGCGTTCGAAGGCGCTAGGGGCGGGACGAGATCGATAAACTTAGCTATAGCCCGCGCTCTCTCGCAGCGTCACAACAAGGATCGTCAGCTCGAGGAAATATAAGGGGAAGGGGATTAAGAGGAGGACGCGGCAGGAGGGGCGCGCCGCCGGCTTCGTCAGGGCAGCCGGCTTCGTTAGGGCAGCCGGCTTCGTTAGGGCAGCCGGCTTCGTTAGGCGTTGGAGGGATCGTTGAGTGGGATGCAATTGAGGCAGCGCCGCCGCCGCCTACACAGCTGTAAGGGCCAGAGGAGGAGCCGGATCAATTGACGGGCCGATTGTTGCAACTTCGAGCTCAAGGCTCGGAAATGCGTTATTTAAGCGAATTAAGAGGCATGCGTTATGTGGCCTTTATTGCCTCTATGTGTGTGCGGGCGGGCGCAGGCGCGGGTGCGGGCATTTGGGCGGTACGGGTACTTGCCAGGCGCGCGCGGTATAAATGGGCGGGGCGGGCTGGCGTTGGTACGTATCTTAAAAATGGGGCGAATGTACGGATAGCAATACGTACATGTACAGTTAGCAATACTCTTAGATATACCCTTAATTTCACTAGGCTCTTTAAAAAGGTATATTCTAATATTCACCTACCCGGTGTTTTTTGCAATCCTATGTCTACGTCGGATGAAAAACGCTAATATATGGTAAGCCAAACCGTGTCGGGGTCGCCATCTGATCACCGTTGCTGCCTTTATAGCCGGAGAAGTCTCGATCAACCTTATTCAAGAGCAGTAAAGTACCATTTGGTACTGTGCAACCCTTTCACCTGTCGGAATTTACGCGTTCATCGCCTTGCCGGACACGTGTTGCATCCATCTTCTCTATGCGAAACGGGGCCAGCATTTTTGACTCACAGCCTTGTTGCTTAAAACAGCTACGTGGAAAGACGCGGGTCTGACTCTGCGACGGAGCGTAGCCCAGAGGTTCTGAAAGAAGGATCCAGGCGACTGATCTACCCTCCTGGTCTTCGGATAGATGTCTTTGAGGCTGGTTCTGGCCAACAAATGCCGACTGGCCTTGCATTCTGCTAGAAATAGGACTCTGGGGGATTCCCCATTTCTGAGCAACCTAAAGATGCGAGAGACCTCTATCCGTAACATAAAAAATTGCCCCAGACATCACTCACCCCATATAGGTTAAATGAAGTTTTTCCTAGAGACATTATAAGATGTGGTGGAAGATTGGTGAGGGAGGAAAGCGAAAGTAGGCAGGAGGAGATTGGGGGTCGAAATTGCCATTTTGCGATGCCAGGGTGCCGCAGGCCACGACGCTCCGCGCCACCAGATAATAGTATAAAAATGAAGTCTAGTCATTCTTGTACACGTGAGAGGCAACAGCTTGTGAATATCTTCAAATTTGGACAGATGCCGTGTAAGTGAAGTTGGTCAATTTTGTATGGGGCGGCGCTATTTTGCTGAGCATAAGGTGGGTGTGAGCCAAAGGTGGGGGTAGGATGGTAGTTGGCGATAGAGGGTCATCAAGCAAGTGTCATTTGACGAGACATCGCAAACACCTGCGCCAATCCGATCTCATATTACGTATTCGCTAAAGATGTCATAAATTGTATTCGCTTAGTGGTTTCCGGAATGGGGCCTCTATATGCATTGTAGGCCAAGAGGACGCGATTGGACTTGAGGGGTGACGTGTCGAGATGGTGAGCGTGAATTGCTACGGCAGGCCACCTCGAGTCTCGTCTGTAGCTGACGAGGAAAGACTTTGAGCCTCCCCCTATAGGCTATTTAGCCTCCACATTATACTTGACACGGAGGCGCTCAACCGTGTGCGTTGCCAGCTCTCCAATCGTCTTCGCCCTCGATGTTTGATCCATACCAATGTCCATGTTCATGTTCCCCCTTACCCAGTCCTTGATCTCAATGGCCATGAGTGAGTCTATGACAATGTTTGCAATCTCCTCTTCATTATAGTTTTGCGCAGCCCCGAGGTAACCAGTAATCAGTCGACCCAGTTCACGGCGGACCAAGAGCTCAGTTTCCGGCTCATTCAGGATTGAAGGATCTTTCTCCATCTTGTCGACGAACATTCTGAATTTGTCGTCCACAACTTGGGGCTTAGCCTCCGAGTTCGGTTCCAGGTTGGAGTATATGGCGAAACGGGCTTCGTTGGCCCATGGCGCACATATATGTGATTTTGATGGTTCTTTCGTCATGCTGAGACCAATATTGACTATCCCCGACGATGACGACGAGTTGCTGGCAGCGCCTTGGTGTCTGCGATGTTGGACCGCTCAGTGATCAAGGACTGACATATTGCGAGCTGCAACCCTTCCATAACCTCCTTTTCAGATAAAAGGTGGCTGGAAGTGGATCGAAAGGCTTGGAGGAGTTTGACGTCCCGGCTCAACATTCCGACATCTTCTACCGGGCCAAGATTCAGTATTGAGCAAGGCAATCCCAGCTGACGGCGGTAACGCACAAAGCACTCGAGAAAAGTGTTTGCCGCTGCGTAGTTGGTCTGACCACTGTTTCCGCAGACGCCAGCCAGAGAACCGAAGACCACAAAGAAGTCAAGCAGGAGGTCGTCGGGGATTGCCTCGTGGATATTCCAAGCTCCTTGAACCTTTGGCGCTAAGCAGTCTGTCCATTCATCGTAGGCCATATTGCCGTATGTACGATCCTGTTCAGTACATGTCAGTCTTTGGTTGTATAAGAAGGCGGTACATGTTTGCGCTACTCACTTGAAGGACCCCGGATATATGCAGGATACCACGCAGGGGATTGGTACACGCCTTGATGGCGCGCTTCACATCCTGTAACTCTGCCACACTGCCCGCAATGCACACTGCTTTGCAACCCTGTGCAATCAGTTCCTGCAAGAAGCCTTGCTCGTCTTGTGTGTGACCAGCAGAGCGAGAGAGATACACCAGTTCTGTCGCGCCATGTTCCGCCATCCAGTTCGAAACTGCCCGACCAAGGCCCCCTAGCCCGCCAGCTATGATGTAGGAGGCATTGGGAGAGAAAGTGAAGGTGGTCGTAGTAGGCGACGCAGGAAGCCGGCTAGGGTCCTCAGGTATCCTCAACAGCAACTTACCGATGTGTACTCCTTTCTGCATGTGTCGGAAGGCGTCCATAGCATCGGTGGCAGCGTATATAAGTACAGGAAGAGAGGCTCCAAGTTTCCCGGCTTCGTACCGGTTGAGGATCTCGTCAAGCAAACTATAGATTCGTCAGCACGATTATACCATAAGCATATATCCACGGCCTCATAATGCGCACCTCCTGAGAAGATCTGGACGTTCCTCGCCGAGCTGAAGAAGATCCACACCAAAGAATGCCCGGTTCTTGGCAAACGGAGCCATGCTGAGAGCCCCGTTCATCAACATGTCTACTTTGCCGAGCTCGACCATTGTGCCGAAATTTGAAACGCACTCCCAAGAAGCGTGCAGTAGTTTGCCAGCCAGAGAGTTGAGAACGATGTCAGCGCCTCTGCCGTCGGTCTCGGCCATTAACCCAGCCACAAATGAGTCGTCTCGAGAATTGAAGATGTGGTTACGAGGAAGTGAAAAATGCTTGCTCAGGTACTCTGCCTTCTCTTCACTACCCACCGTTGCGTAAATCTATACATGTTAACCAGCGCCCTTCGGAAAGAATCAGGTGGACACAGGGGATACCTTGGCCCCCATTGCTTGAGATATTTGCATAGCTGCCAAGCCAACACCTCCACAAGCGGAGTGTATCAGTACGGTCTAAGGAGGGATTAGTATACTCTATTATATCTCGCTGTCAAGAGAATCAATTACCGAGTTTTTTCGAAGGCGGCCAAGGTGTATGAGTGAATGCATGGCTGTTAGGTATGGGACCAGCATTGCGGCTGCATCTTGAAGGGATAGAGATTGGGGCAGTTTCCAGCATGAGCTGCTCTTCGTTATAGTGCTTGACTGGCACAAGCCAGATCCTATCACGCCAACTCGATCACCAGGCTGCAATCCCGACACATCAGGGCCTACGCGGCGAATGACCCCGGTAGCCTCCAAGCCTAGCTGTGATTTATTTCCGACGAATCCCATGCCGATCATGATATCCTTTTCATAGATGATGGTCAGCCAATATTTCTTCATGTTTCATATGCGAAATCGAACATACGCGGAAATTGAGGCCAACATAGCTTATGTCGACTTCAACTTCGTCGCCGACAGGGGCATGTGTTCTCTGTGCAGCCCAACCACAGTTCTGCATCAAGCCGTATGATGGAAGGTGCAATTTCCTCGAAGCATTACTGAATGACAAGTCGATGCGTTGTGTCGAAGGGTCGACCCAGTGGTATCGGCCGACGTAGACTGTTCTGTTAGATATGGAAAACTCAGTGTCCTGACAATTGGTTCGATTTTCATCCTTTCCAGGCCGAGTCGCAAACTCATAGACGTTCAAAATCTGCTCGACATCGGCCGAGTTGACATCGTCCAGCTCTAATATCGAGATGTCCAGCATCGTTTCTCGACGTAAACTTCGGATAAATCCGTGGGAGAGTCCATACCGAGGGTCGCTACACGTGAGTTGCGTGTCCCTAGTCAGCCATAGGATGTGTTGAGCTTCGGCTTTGACGAGGTAGTTTCTCAAGTCATAGAATGCTTCTTCAGATAAGTCATAGAGGGCGGGTCCACCAAGGTCCAGAAGGGAGATGATGCAATGCCCTGATGCAGATGGATTCTTAACCGTGCTCCATGATACTCTATAACCTCTGCTTTCAAGAGCGGAGGCCACTCTAGCCTCGAGAACGCCTTGTGAACCGGGAGTCAGGAGTGTGATGTCGTCTTCTCTACGACGACTCGATGAGAGTTTGGCGTAGAAGGCAAAGCCACCGCTGTGCGATGATATAGAATGACTGGACGTCGGTGCTAGGAAGTCGAAGCCAGCTGAAAGCATTTCGCTTTCCCATCCCTCAGTCGTGGCGGGCAGATTGCTGGTTATCCTACCTGCTTCGCTCATTCCACACTGCGGTAACATACCCTATTAAGAGCCATTTAGAAGATTCCGGGTTATAGGTCAGGCAGCTTAACTCACAAATGCATAATTGGATGCCAATGCTGCTATAGCGACGTCAGAATACTCAAACAGTGCGTGGTACGGGGGGAAACTACCTAGGTAGTCTGCCTTTTTCGTCATCAGCCATCCAGATGGGGCAAGGAGTTCGTGTATGCTTTGAAGCGACTCCCGAAGCCCGCAAGTCATGTCTGACAACTGATACAAATCAGCAACGTCTAGGCTAGTTCAAGCAAGAGCATGATCATTGCAGCTTACGTCAAATGCGATGATGAGGTCGAAGCTTTGTGGATCAAACCCCTGGCCCCGAATATCACGGCGTACATCCAGCAGCCTGTAGGTGATGCCGCCGGGGTTGTCTTTGAACTTGAGCCTGGCCTCATCTAGGACCACGTTTGAGGTGTCGGTGACAGTGTAGGAGGAGAAAAGCTGCGTACCCTCCATCGTCGTCAGGCCCTCAAGAGCCATTGTTGTCGTAGTGCCCGAACCGGCCTTGATCTCGAGGACGCGGAGCCGAGGATACGTATTACCAAGCATACCCAGTATATGCTTCCCCTGCTGGAGTGAATTGTCTCGTAGCTCGTTATGCCTCGACAGGACATTTTCGCCAGACAGAACCTCAGTCGCCGAAAATTGTCCATGGATAATCTGCCGGCAGTGTTCAAGGATCAACAGCGCGCCTCTGATCAAGACGTCCCAATCTTCATCGGCAGTCTTTATGGCGTCCAATTTGGAAAAGGTCCTTATAAAGTGCTGTCGACACTCTGGACTGCCCATGACCTCCAATGCGGTGGTCGAATCTTGATATTTGGTGTGGAACCTCGCATCCTGAGCGACAATCCAGCTCTTCCACTGGAGCATCTCAGGCTGCTCAACCGTGAGGTCCAATATGCGAGGAGCGGTTTCCAAGATGCAACATGTTATAAATGTGTCGACTAAGCTCTCCACTGAGCATTCATCATTTTCAACACTGGTCATGGTTGGCTTTGACATGAGCAAGTCGATGAGAGGCTCCCATCTCAGGCTGGCTGTCTTGGGTATAGATACCGAAGTCCCGGCGCGCTTGTCAATCGGGACAGATCGTAGCCTTTTAACAGCGAGCACCAGATCCATGTTCTCAGATGCTATTGTTGCAGCCCACGAGAAGCTGCGACTCCCGTCGTCGTGACCGTGGACCTCGCATCTCATTCTGGGGGCTCTCTCGGCAACATATATCTCCCCAATCGACTGGGGAACTTGCATGGAGTCAACGCGACGGGGAAGCCCATGTGCAGATGCCACGCCCATCAGCTGCAAACATCGGTCGATGTCGGTCGGATGAAGAATGTAATCGGATTCGTGGGAACTGCCATAAGCATGTATGGTTGCCGAGGCTATGGGTTTGACTGGATCGACTGAAATGTCGGCTAGCCTTCGAAAGGCCTGCCCATACTCGTAGCCATGTTTCCTCATCAGCTTGTACCATTCTTGTGCATCAACAGCTCGGACATGAGGCTTGATTCTAGGAAGAAATTGTCCCCTATCCTGGTCACATCGTGCGCGCACCTCTCCATGACAGTGTTTGGTCCAGGCCAGCCCATCATAAGATGAGATGGTGAATGAGTGCCATTCCGAGTCCACCAAGTCGGTATATCGTGCCATCTTCAGAGTGGTGATGATCTCAATCTGTTTTCCTGGATAAAGATCCAAGAAGGCTGTCAAAGCAAGGTTTCGAATTGAGTAGGCTGTGCTTTTCAGCTGCAGTTGCGCACAAGCAGCCCCAGCCATTGCAATATAGCCAGCAACAGGGAACACCACCCTTCCGCGAAGGACATGATCGCCGAGCCAGAGGACATCGCCGAGTCGTAGAAGATTTCTCCATGCTGGTTCGAGCTCAGACATGACAGTGATTCTTGAACCGAGCAGTTCGTGGTGTGGTGCTTTACGCAGTCGCCAGTCTCGGGCGAGTCGGCTCTCCCGCCAATACCTCACCCGGTTCCATGGATACGCGGGCAGATCGGGAAGTACGCTACCCATGCCGGTGACGCTCAAGAGGTCCATTGGAACACCGAGACAATGCAACGAGCCCAAGGCGGAAAGAAGCTGGGACTGGAGATCTGGGTCGTTGCGAGTCAGGGTTGGGACATAGACGGGATTCCTGCCAGGTGCTGCTTTGTGTCTCTCAAAGATCTGTCTCAGAGGTCCCGAGAGTGCCGAATGTGGTCCAATCTCCAGGAATGCTCGGGATTGATTACCGTCTTGCAAGATGGTTTGAACTGCCTCAGAAAACTGCACGGTGGAGGCCATGCCTCGACCCCAGTATGCAGCATCAAGTGCGGTCGGTTCCGTGATCTTGGCCAAGGATACTGTTGAATACAGAGGGACCATTTCCGTGTTATGACGAATGTGAGAAGATATTACACGCTCAAAGTCGGCGGCTGATGTCGATATCTGATCTATTCAGGAGTTAACAATGATGTGATGAATTGCATGAAGCTGCTGCACCTACATGAATGATAGGCCACGGACAGCCGAAGCTTCCTGCAAACCACTTCCGCCTGCTGGTCTTTAATTCTGTTGTACACAAGCCCGAGCTCGCCGGGATCTCCCGATAGAACTGTGCTGGATGGGCTATTCTTGCAAGCTACGGCAACATGGCCGGCGCCTTCGAGATATGGCATTATCTCCTGCCATCCCATGCCCACAGAAATCATGCCTCCTTTTCCCTCCTGAGGCTTGACCACGATACCTCGGTAGTATGCAAGCACAATGGCGCTTCTGGCCGAGATTGCTCCAGATGCATAGCCTGCCGCAATCTCGCCGCTGGAATGCCCAACCACTGCCGAAGGCTTCAGGCCCCAGCGGCGCAGTTGGTTGACGAGTCCTATTGCAAGAGCAGTGCAGAGTGGTTGCGCAATATCTGTCTCATGTATGCGTGCATCTGTTGCAGTCTTGGAAAGCTCAGCTTCCATTCGTTAGCTTCAGTAAGACGAGAGCAAGCAAACACGAACCTTGTATACGCCAAACCGGTGCATCGGGCAATTCCTGCAGGAATTTATCCAGCGACTGGATATCTTCTCTAAACTGTTTAGATCTTTCCAGCAGTTGTTTCCCCATGGCAGCCCACTGCGACCCCTGCCCAGTGAACACCCAAATGGGGTCGATTGGCCTTACTGAGAGCTTCCGAAACTCGGACTTGGCTAGCGGTCGATTAGGGTGACCTATCGCAAATGCACGATGGGAGAAATGTTGCCGTCGACAGCAGAGGCTATAAGCGAGATCATCCAAGACGTTGAGCCTCGTCTCAGTGTATTTGACGAGATCATCAAGTCTCCTGTCCAGAGCAGCTGGGTCCTTGGCGGATAGCAGCAACAGTCGGGAGCCATCGCAAAATGTTGACGTCGGTCTTTCAAGGTGTCCAGTCTGCGGCAATGAGGAGAAGTGCGTGGCAGAGTCGATTATGACGTGAGCATTTGACCCGCCAACACCAAAGCAGTTGATGCTCACTCGCTTGCTCTTCCCGCGAGGAAACCTCATGGGCTCCGTTGGAACAAGAAGGTTCGCCTCTTTGAATGGAATCTTGGGATTTGGCGTTTTGAAGTAGATGTTTGGTGGGATGGTGTCATGCTCAAGGCAAAGAACGGATTTGATGACGGCCGTAATTCCAGACGCTCCCTCAGTGTGACCGACATTTGGCTTCACGGATCCTATCACAGTTCCAGCTCCAGTCCCAGCTTCGGTAAGCAACTTTGCAATGGCGGATGCTTCGATGACGTCTCCGACCCTAGTGCCTGTTCCGTGACATTCAAAGAATGCTGTCTGGCTTATATCCTGAATGCCGGCCCGCTGGTAGGCTCGTCTGATGAGTGACTCCTGTCCGTCCAGCCCAGGAGTGCTTGCGTTTGGTGTCCGTCCGTCAAAATTGGTCGAAGTAGCACGTATAACGGCTCGGATGGGGTCATTGGCCTTGATAGCATCGGCCAACCGCTTGATGTAGATGACGGTGACACCTTCTCCGCGACCGTACCCATCGGCCGCTTCATCAAAGGTTCTGCAGACGCCACTTGGTGAGAGCACTTTGCTATCAGACATGCCTATGGTCATGAAAGGGCTCAAGATGAGGTTAACTCCAGCGACTACCGCCGATGAGCACTCGCCGGCGAGCAAGGCCTGGCTAGCTTCGTGCAAGCCTACCAGCGAGGACGAGCAAGCCGTCTGAATAGTCATGCTATAACAAAGGTCAGTTCCACTGCCTCTACGAGGTTATAAGGCTGACCTACCTCGGTCCGCGCCAGTCATTCTCATATGACAGCCTGTTGGCAAGAGTAAATTGCCCCGTGCTCGAGACATGATATCTGTCCGTGGCCTGAGGGTCCTTGCTGTCAAGATCGAGCCAGTCCTCGCCAAACACTCCAACATAACATCCCACGGCTCTTCCTCTTGCGTCCGTTTCACCTGCACTTTCGATACACTCCCACGTAACCTCCAACAGTTGCCGCTGCTGGGGATCCATTCTTTCCGCGTCCGCAGGCTTGATGGAGAAAAAGTCGGCGTCAAAGAGAGCCGGGTCGTCTTGTAAAAAATAACCTCGACGAACCTTGATCGACTGGGTCTTGCCGGGTCCATAGAATGAGTCAATTGAGTAACGCGTACCGGGGACTTCACAGAGCCCGTCCTTCTTCTTCATGAGAAAATCCCAAAAGCTGTCTGTGGACCTGATACCTCCAGATAGCAGTACAGCCATTCCAATGATGGCAATATCAGTGTCAGCTTGGTCATGCTCGAGCCCATTTTTGGTGGCGGCAGACTTTGGCGATTGCACGCCGTATGTTGAGTGATGATACCCATGCCCTGATGGCGTTGGTTGAGTGCATGGCTCCGTGGTCACACTCTTACCGCGCTCCGCTGTCTGTGAGCTCATAGCTCCAAACAGCTCTGTCTCAGTCATTTGCACGATGGGTGTGGTGTGCTGCCCACTGAAGAATAAAGACTTGGAGCAGCCGCAATAACACTCGAAACATCCGCTTGCGTAGATAAGCGAAAGATTGAAAAGATATGGCAACGTTGTTCGAGGAGCCATAAGCCCTTTCATATATGAAGCGGGATGCCACAGTAGATGCTCATTAGGTTACGCTGCTTACCCATGGTTGAGCAAGGGTGGAAGTCTCGAAGTGTCTCAAGTTGCATCAGCCGCTCTGCGCCATCAAATCCGTTCCGCAGCAGCCACATTCCGCAATGTAAACAGCCGGGACACCCTTCCCTCAGGTTTAAGACCTTCCTAAGAAGGGGCAAGCTTGAAATAGGAGAAGTACTGCGGCCCGGAATCATCACCTCATTCCACTAAGATGAGCATTGAGCACACAGCTAGCCAACCTCGATCAGCCGAGCTGTGTTCTGTTCACCTGGTATAGAGTATACTCGGCCAAGAAATTGCTACTAGTTAAGATTTGTACCTGGAGTATAGTTACATACCATCTCTGGATCGGGTCATCCCCAAGGCCGTCCTCTCTGCCACTGATTCACAACAAAACGCCCAGCCGTTTTGACCATCGTTCCACTCGCTCGCGAAAGACCTCCTCACAGACATGAGTGCATTGAAGACCGATAGGGCCCGGCGTATTCTTTAGGTGCTTGGAACGTTGACAGTCAAATATCCAATCCCGCCATTCTTCCATTAGCAGCCCATGGAAATCCAACGGCAGCTGGCGGGGTTGCCCCTGCTTCGTACCATTCGCAGCTATTCGCTCCACCACATCCTTCGGTGCATATTTCCGTGCTCTGGAGACGTATTCGGCAACAGTAAGAGTTTCGTAGAGCTGTGCAGCCGCGTGGACAACACCAGTTGTGCCGGCTGCCACGTGGAGGAGACAGGTGTTGGCAACGAGGTCAACGGGTATCTCATCCAAGATGAATTCTTGTGGGAGGCCGTTGATGATTTCCAGCACGTCGTATCCCCGTGCAAGAGCCAATGTGACGAAAGTGTGCAGCGGGATGGCCCCGTCCGGACCATACTGCGGAAACGGGTCGCTGACTGCTGGCGAGATGCTGGAGGGCCGGACTATCAGTATCGGGAAGCTGTCATGGTACTCCATGAGAAGCTGCTCTGCAAGGTACTTTGCCTGCGCATATGGCGTGATGAAGTGATGGGCGTATGGCGACTTTCCCGTCCTGAGGATGGAGGCCAGTTGCGTCTGCGGAGGAGGTTCATCGTCGGCAACCTTGACGATCCTCTCGGGCACCACGCCGGCCGATAGGTGCATCTGTGCAAACGTCGAAGAGATGTGCGCGAACAGCTTGACGGCTTTGAAGCTCTGCACGAGACTGGCGATGCGGATAACGGGTAGGCAATCGCTCTGAATGGAATCGGGAAGGCTCTGGGCAAGGGAAATGTCGGCCGCCGCGTGAATAACGACTGTCACCTCTTCTTGCAGGCGTTTCAGGTCGTCCGGATCGAGACCGAAGCCATCCCGGTTCAGGTTGCCCCGGATGCAGTGGACCTTTCCGGAATCCAGGATGTCGTCGATTTGCTCTGCCATGTAGAACTCCCATTTCTGAACCGCCTCATTGACTGTCCCGCGACAGAGGACGTAAATCTTGGCAGCAGGCAACTGCAGCGCGAGTTTGTAGAGCAGACAACTGCCGAGGCTGCCCGTTCCGCCCGTCAAGAGAACCACTTGCTCCTGGTACCAATCGACATGGTTTGAAGACAATGGTCTCGTGCCTTTCTTGGCTTGCTCCTCGCGGGTTGCCATGGATTAAATGTATAGGTGGACGATATAAGATAACCGGCAATACCTCCAAGTCTGCTGAGGCCCAGAGCGCTGTGCGTACCATGGGGAGATGCCGGTCGGGAGTGGCAGCTGCTTCGAATAGTCAAAATGGTCGGAGGATTGCTTACAAGGGACCTGACCCTTGATATGTGATGCATTCCATTGGATTCACGCATAAGGATGCCTCAGCTCTCTAGCGGGAAAAGACGGCACGGTGAGTGTCGGTTCTGCCAATCGCGACGCGATGGTTTTACGCAGAATAATACAAGGGCGGTGGTGAATATTTCGTATTTCGCCCAGACAAATTCTCACTGCCGTGTCTCGGTAATCTCCCCCCTTCCCTCGATTTCTTGCGATCAACTCGCGACGAGAACACAAACGACGAGTCAATAGCAGGACAGGATTAACGGTGACGTAGACGGATGGGTTTTGGCTGCCACACTCCTGCTCTTTAGTCAACATAGTGCGCGAATGTCACGTCGTGGTGACGCCAAGACGCCGCTTTTCGCCACATACTTAAGCAACTACCTACCTATGCTTTTTCTCTTCTCGTCCCTGAATTCTATTGCCTTTCAAGCCGAAGATTCTTCAATCTCGCCAGAGTGATTTGCCAAAAGACCAAATCTCAAGCATGCTCCTTGGGCGCATTACCCTTGCCGCCTGTCTGCCTTCCATTGCGGCGGCGTTTCCAGGAGGCGCCGCTGCTCTGGACAGCGTCCAATCAGCCACCAATAGCTTGGACAGGGGCCTTCAAAACTGGAACGGGTTCCCTCTTGGCATTATCTCCGTCGGCTTTCAGGCACAGCGGCTGTTGACAGACATTGGCAGCACCGCCACTACACTCCAGCGCTTGGGGAATCGAACCGGAAATGACGACAAGCAAATCATGACGTCTGCACAGAAAGCCCTTGACAGCCTGGACCACATTATTGATACCGTTGTCAACTCGAAGACAAAATTCACCAAGCTGCCCCTTGGCACTGCCGTCATCTTTGGCGTCCTCAAAACTCTAGAAGTGGCGACGAACAAGATGGTTCAGAATGGAGTCGATGGTGCGTCGCCGGGATATAGGAAGCAGATGGAGAAAATGCAGGATCACGCAAAGGGGGATTTTACAAGGGCTTTCTCTGCCATTGGCTAGAGTCTGGTCCGGGACAGTCGGCTTTGCGTCGCCAACAATCCTTTCAACATGGTGACTGGAAGCAAATTTCTGCATTCTTGCCGGTTCGTGCGAGGCTGTCCTGCGAGAGCTTTCAAGCTTATACGGGGCCGAGCCCTCGGGTTGTCAGCCTTAATATCGACACCGCTTTCGAAGTCTTCGTTATTGTCGTTGTTATTGCCCTATTTTCTGGGAAGCGCCAGCGTTCGTCCTCACTGACTACATGGCCCAGGGTAAAACGTTAGCAGAAGTACCCTTGGAGCTGCGTGGAAATCGCGTGACCAATGGCGAACACTCTAAATGCGATTTTACGAGCCTCTATGTGCAACTGCCCAAGTGCACCCCGCTTGAGGGCATCAAGCTTCTTAGTCCTGTGAGACATCATGATCTTATTGGAAATGGGCTGGATCAGGCCATAGTTAATGGAATGCAGAGACTTAAGAATTTGGCTGTAGAAACGAGACGGATCTACGAGAATTGGGGTTGCGAAAGATAGGCATCCTAACCTACATCGGGGGGAGGGGTATAACGACCGGTGTTATTCCTAAGGGATAAACCTATCGAGGGGTTTATACTAGTAGATATAATAGGGCGTGGTCTAAGCAATAATAAGTATATTATATTAGTAATAAGTTAGAGGTTATAGACTATAGACTATAACTAGGTAATTAAAATTAGAGATAGAATCGTAATAAAGATCTATATTAAAAGCTATCGAGCTATCTATTTAAAGAAGTATTCCGTTCCTTCCTTATATATTTCGAGAGCTTCCCTAGATCGCCGAGAGTACTAGGTGATCCTATAGCTTAAGAGCGCTAGAGCGCTAGAGCGATCCTACGATCCTAGCTATAGAGCGTTAGAGCGCTAGAGTAACCTATTGCTCTAAACTTAATTAGCCTATCGGTCTATTTAATATTCCTTGCTCCCTACGTTATATATCCTCGTAATATATACTAGTCCCCGCGGTTTACTAGACTATAGTCGTAATAGGATGCCTCCCTTTCTTTTAGTCTTACCCTTAAGACCTACTACCTTAGCCGCTATATATAAATATACCTTTATTATATTATATATAAGTATACCGTTCTTTATTCTTTTATCTTTTTAGGATATACTATTAATAGTATATTTAGTTATATTTAAAAATCTTATTCTTATAATTCTAATAAATCGCGTTAACGATTAAAGCTAGTATCTATAACGACCGGTATTATTCCTAAGGGATAAACCTATTAAGGGGTTTATATTAGTAGATATAATAGGGCGTGGTCTAAGTAATAATAAGTATATTACGTTAATAATAAGTCGGAGGTTATAGACTATAGACTATAACTAGGTAATTAGAATTAGAGATAGAATTATAATAAAGATCTATATTAAAAGCTAGAAAGCTATTTATCTAAAGGAGTAAAAGTAAGTAGCTATATATACCTATAGAGACTATCCTTAGATTACGGTCTTAGCTATAATCCCCTTTATAGCTTACTATAGCTTACTTATAAGCTATACTCTTAAGTAGTAATCTATCTATATAAGGCTTACTTAGCTTACGTACGCTCTAGGTAAGCTAAGCCTAAGTAACTTCTCGTCCTAACTATTATTCCGAGCCGCCTTATTACGTAAACGTAGCCGGCTCTCCTATAGCCCGCTAACTATAGTCGTAACACGATGTCTCCCCTCCTTTTAGTCTTATCCGTAAGACCTATTACTACCTTAGCCGCTATATATAAATATACCCTTATCGCGCGTATATATATTCCCCGTTTATCCTTTCTATCCCTTAAGATATACTACTAATAGTATATCTAGTCGCGTATTAAAGGATCGTTGGCGTAAGACCCTTAAGCGTATTTATTTAGCTAAGTCTATTAATCGCTTAGGTTCGACGTTATACTATATTCTTTTTATTCGTTGCGCGGCTTCCGCTATAAAATACTAGAGAAATCTTCTAAATATACCGAATATATATAGCGGGGTCGTTCCTATAATACGTTAAGCGTAGCGATTAGCTCTTATAGGTAACTTTATTATTTTACTTATTATTTATAGCTAACGTATTTCCTAGTATCCCGAATAAATCTAGAGTCTAATCGATTAGATAAAGAAGAAGAAATTGCTAAGGAGCGAATATTAAAAGCTTAAGCCGACCTAAATAAAGCCTTAGCTTATTTAGCGCGGCTTTATAGTTAAAAGCGCTAGCTAAAAATAAAGGGTACTAAGATAGTCTATTAGGGCCTTTATTCCTTAGATAACCTTAATAAGGCTAAGCGCTAAGAATCTAAAGCGGTAGTCGATATTTAATTTATAAGTAGATTTAATATAATTAATTAGAATACTATTAGTTTATTAGGCGATTTTATAATACCTAGGGTAGATTTTGCTAGTAGAACTATCGAAGTAGAGAACTATAGTAGGTTAAGTGCTTAAGTAATTCCTAGGTATTTTCTTCTAGTCTATATCCCTTTTACTTAATAAGGTATTCCTATTATTAACCTTATTTTCTTATATTTAGTATTTATTCGGCTTTATATTCTTAATTATTATTAACTTCGATTTTATCTTATAGTTTAGCGTTTTATAGTATTAGATCTAATAATAAGATATAAAATATTAGGTATATCTATATTATTATTAGTAGTAAAAGTTTATAGTTAACTTTTAAAATAGTTTTCTTAACTTTAAACGGTTTAAGTTTCTTAAAATCTAATTTATTACTTAGTCGTTTTATTTTAATATTTCGTTATATAAGGTAGACTATATCTCCCTCTTAAAAGATTAATCCTTATAATCTTTTCTAATTATAGTAAGTAGATATTTATTTTCTAATAAATTAAAGTTCTTATTATATTTCTTTATATAATATTTATAGCTAATCTACTTATAGTATCGCGCGTTCTACTTATAGTCCTTATTAAGTAACCTTAAATACTTCTAAGTTATATCTTTAATTAGCGTATACTAGTAAGAGCTTAGTTATTTCTATAACTAAGCTATAATAAGCTAGTTACGCTATTAATAGCTATTTAACTTAATCGTTTTATTCGTAGCTAATATAGTATCGTAAATATTATTTAAGCGTTTAATTAAGTCGTTCTATTTATCTATCTATTTATAGGTAATAAGCTATACTAAGCTTATATTTCGTTCTTAATTATACTATAAGAGCTTATTAAAACTTAGCTATAAATATACTTCTTTTATTAAAGATAATCTTATTTAGTAGTCTATAATTACTAATAATTATTTATAGGAATATATATACTAGCTCTTCTATATTACTTACTTCTTTATATAGTAAGAAGTATCTATACTTTATTAATTAGTCGGTAATAATAAATATACTATTATACTTAACGTTAGTTATAGGTTCTTTTAATAGTAGTAGCTTTATAATATAATTAAAAGCTATTAAATCTTATAGTTTCTCTAGTACTAATAGCGGTTATAATTCTCTATATAGCTTATATTATTTAGCTTTACTTTATATATAAAGTTTATATTTTTTAATAACGTATCGTACTACTTCCTTAAGCGATAGGAAGTTATATTATCGTTTAATTTATTTTATTATTCTAAGGATTCCTTAGTATCTATATATTAGATATTTATATATATCTTATATAACTTTATCTTATAATTCTAGTAATATCTAGATTTTATTTTTATATATTAAAACTTCTAAATATTCTATATTATATCCCTTTAGTACTTTATATTCTTTTATTTATTTTAGGATCTTTTAGTATATCGAATCGTTAGGTTATACTTTAAATATTATATTTAGCTATTATTACTAGTAGTTCCCGTTTTCGCTAATTTCTAGGAGCTATCCTTTCGCTATAGGTACTCTTATATTATAGTTACTTTATTAACTAAGGGTATTAGCTTAACCGTTTTCTATTCCTTTTCTATAGATTATTTTATAGTCGAATTCTAATAAGTATTCGGCCTATTAGATCTATTATCTATTTAACTATTATATTATTATAAAGTATAAGATATTCTTATAATCTATATAAACCTTAACTTTATATTTACTTTTAAGAAGGTAGTATCGAAATTCCTTAAAAGCTTAAATAATTATAAGGAATTCTTTATTATAGATAAGGTAATTAAGTTCTACGCTATATAGCTTTTTTAAGTAAAATATAATTAATCGTAGTCTTCCTTTATTATCTTTTTATTTAATTTATACTCTTAGAGTAAAGTTTAATATATTAGTTTTAAGTTTAATTTATTATTTTAGATTAAAGGTAGTTAAGACTAGTTCTTATATAATTATAGTTTTAATATATTTAAAAGCTTCGCTAGCTTTATCGTCCTATATAAATTCTTTTTCTTTTTTTATTAAGTCGTATTATAGTATTATAATCTTTCTAAAATCTTTAATAAATTATTAGTAGTAATTTATAAATCCTAGGAAACTTTATATATCTTTAACGTTCTTTAGCGTTAGCTATTCTTTAACTAAGTTAATCTTATCTTATTATATTTATATCTTTCTTAGTAAGATTATATATCTAAGGAAGTTTACTTCTTATATATAAAACTTACTTTTCTTTAGTTTAACTAGTAACTTTATATTCTAAAGTACGTAGAGTACCTTATAGATATATTCCTTATATTCTTCTAAGGTATCTAAGAAGATTAGGATATTATCTAAGTATACTACTATAAAGATATCTAAGTATTCGCGTAGGATATTATTAATTATCTATTAAAAGGTAGCTAGTATATTTATAAGTCTAAATAGTATTACTAGATATTTAAATAGTCTAAATTTCGTTTTAAAGGCTATTATCTATTCGCGTCCTTTTTTTATATATATTAAGTTATAGGCGCCTTTAAGGTTAAGGGCTATAAACTATTTTTTACTATATAGTCGATCTTATAGTTTTAATATAAGCGGTAATAGTATTCGGTCCTTTATTATAATATCGTTTAGGCGTCTATAGTCGATAACTAGTTATAGCTTACTATTTTTCTTTAGAATAAATATAACTAGATAGCCTACTTTAGATATTAATATTCGTATATATCCTTTTCGTAGATTCTCGTTAAGGTAGTCGCGTAGCGTTTATAGTTACTTTTCGTTTAGGTTATAGATTTTATAGAACGTCGGCGTTATTTTATCCTTAAGATAAATTTTATAGTCCTATTAGCTATATTCGGGTAACCTTATCTTAAGTTCTTCTTTAAAGAGTTTATTATATTTCCGGTATTCTTAAGGGATATTCTTTATTCTATCTTATAGGCTTTATTCTTTCTCTTAAGAGCTAGTTTCTCTTAACTTAAGCTCTTTATTAATTTATTTAAGGTCTTTCCTTAAAGTAGTAATAACTCTTTAGATCTTTATATTATATCCTTTATTCTATTTATATTAGATACTAGGTTATATAGCTATATTAGTTAGTACGTAGGTCTTATTAGTTGATTTTATTATATCCGCCGGTTTAGTTACTATCTTTATTTATATTACTAAAGCCTATAATAATTTACTTAAACGGTTATCCCTTTTATTTTATTTAGTAGCTAAATTATCGTAAAATTTTACTTTCTCCTAAATCTACTAGTCCTAGAAACTTACGTCTTCGTTCTAATATAGCTAGCTAGTTTTCTAGTTAATTAGTAGGTTACTCTCCTATAGCTATAGAAGCCCTAATATAAGGTTATATTCTTTAATATCTATAATATTAAAGTTAACTTATTTATTATAGCCCTAGATATTAATATTAAGGTAATTAATCTTTATATTAATAATTCTATTATTATAGTTAAAGGCCTCTCCTTTAATATTCGTAAGTTTATATAGATCTATCTTATATCTCTATATAAGTCGGTAACGATTAACGACTTTAGGTAAAACGTAATTACCTATCGCGCTATAGTCTAAAAGTATACGTATATAATATCCCGCGATTTAGATATCTAATACTATTTAGTCGCTATAGCTTACTATTGCTATATATAAGGTCCTTAGATCTTATTATATCGTGCTAGTCTATAGCCCTTTTATAGATAGCGTACCTCGTCTTTTACCTAGTCCTTATTCGTTTTATTTAGGTATTCTTCTTTAATTTATTATTAGTATCGTTTCTTTATATTTTCGTCGCGTAGTATTATATTAGGGCTTAAGAGACTAAGTTCTTATAGTTAATCGAAGATTTCTTATTTCTTAACGCTATATCGTTTATATTACGCTACTTCGTAGTTAATTACGTACTATACTTTATAATTTTATTTGTTTTCGTATTAAAGGTTAAGTTTTCGTTTAGCGTCTTTTTATTTTTCGCGTAGTATTTCTATATCGATTTTTCCTTAGTCGAATATAGCTTATAGCCTTTATATATATTACTAATAATCTTTTAGTATACTATTATATCGTTTATACTATACTTATACTTTTTTATATTTATAAACTCTATAGTTTAGGTATATATATTCGTTATAATCTTCTTTATCGTATTTAATTCGTTATATAAGTCTTTAAAAGATTAATAGTTTAGATACCTTAAAGTAGCGCTATACTATTCCTCTATTTTAGCGTATTTATAGATTTTATATATCTCTAAAAGATATCTCGTTAATAAACTATAATTATCGCGGTATTTAAGTAGTATACCGTAATTAGGTTTTAATAATATAACTTAGTTATTTAGGTAGCGTTAATCGATTTTCTAGTAGTCTAGTTCTATACTTAAGTAGGGTTTCGAAAGTACTTATCCCTCGAACCTAACTAAGAAGGCGTTATATCGTGCCTTTATCTAAAAGTATATTATATAATCTAGGTAGATATATAATATCTATAAAATATACTTATAGTGCTTATAAGTAAGTAGTATTTATAGATCGTCTTTAAATTCTCTACGTAGTACCGGTTAATATCGAATTAGTATAGCTTATTAGTTTTCTATAAGAATTTAAGGTATTTATTAAGTTTTAATTTTAAGTATTTCTTTAAATCCTTTAAAGTATAAAGCGTGTTCTTTAATCGTAGTATTCTCCCTTAGTAGCGAGGGTAGTAGTATAAGTTCGTTCTTATCTTTTATTTCTCTAGGTATTTCTTATTTTTTAGAGCTTATATCGTTAATACTTTATTATTCCTCTTTAGGTTATTATCTAAGTTTCGTAAGTATAAGGGCTACGTCTATATCTTCTTTATTATATTATTTATAGACTGCCTATTATTATTATCGATTTTTATTTTATATATCTTCCTAGAATCGTTTACCATTCTTTTTAATCTAGTCTTAGGAGACTTCTTTAGGATAGGGGTATTCCGGTTCTACGAATTTAACTTATTTCTATATTTTAGGATCCCTTCGTTATATTATTATAAGGGTTTTCTTTAATAGCTTTAGGAACTATCCGGTACCGTTTTTATCGCTTAAGTATACTATATATTCGTCGTCGTAGTATATAGTCTAATTAAGGAGTTTATACTTTAGTTCCTATTTATTAATAGCGTTTAGGTATTTCTTACCTTCTAGGGCTAGTACTTAGTAGGTTTTCTTCTCCTTATAAGGTTATCTATATTCTTTAGAGTAATATCTAGGTTTCCCGTAATTAAAATACTTTCCTTTACTTTTCTATATTATATTTAGATCTATCTTACCTAGGTTAATTATATAGGTATAGGTAATAGGAGTTTCGCGCTTCTTTTTATAGTTAGTGCGTTAGTTAAAGTTATTCTTATAAGAAGGGTTCTAGTTTTATCTTCCTTATTTCTTTTCTTAGCGTCGCGCATACTATCTATTGTCGATTTATACTACTATAGTAATATAGTCCGAGAGGTTATTAGGTCGATTTTCCTTATAGAGCTCGTCCTTAACTTCTTCTTTAAGCCCGTCGTAGAATTATAATATAAGAGGTTTATAGTCCTAATTAAGCTTTAAGGTAACTTAACGGAACTTTATAGTATAATCCGATACTAAGATCCTTTATCGGAGTTCTTAAAGTTTTTATTTAGCTTCTTATTCCTTATTAGTTATTCCGAATACCTTTATAATAGCTTCTTTAAATCCTTAGAAACTAGTAAAGACTTTATCTATCTCGTTATCTCGTCGCGCTAGTTAGTTATTAAGAAAATCCCTTATAATAGGTCTAAACTAAGCGAGTACTATTCTAGATAAATAATTTCCTACGTAAAGTACCTTTTCGACTAGGTCTAAGAGTTTAGTAGGGTAAAACCGGTAGTAGGCCTTAAGTTAAGTAAGAAAGTCTTAAAGCGTGCTATAAGTACCGTTAAATAGTCCTAGCTATTTTAGTTTAACTGCTTCTCTAAGGTCCCTAACTTATCCGTTACCTCCTCTATTCCTAAGTAACTATACCTTATATTAAAGGGTAATAATCTCGCGTATTATATCCTAAGGCGATATAGTAGCTCTAGAGTTAGTTAATCTAGCTTACTATATAGGTATATTAATAGTTATAATATTACTTAAAGTAACGTAGTATTATACTAAATAAGAGCTTTTAACGTATAACGACCGGTATTATTCCTAAGGGATAAACCTATCGAGGGGTTTATATTAATAGATATAATAAGGCGTGGTCTAAGTAATAATAAGTATATTACGTTAGTAATAAGTTAGAGGTTATAGACTATAGACTATAACTAGGTAATTAGAATTAGAGATAGAATCGTAATAAAGATCTATATTATATTAAAAGCTAGAGAGCTATTTATCTAAAGGAGTAAAAGTAGGTAGCTATATATACCTATAGAGACTATCCTTAGATTATAGGCCTAGCTATAATCCCTAACGTTAGATTATATAGAGCGTAGTAATCCCTAACGTTAAATCGTATAAAGTATAGTAATCCTATTAATCCTAGATTACTTAGATCTCTACGATCCCCTCGATCCTATATCTATTAGATAGTCGTACCGACTATTTATCTATTAGACCGTGTTATATACTTAACGCGGTCGACTATTAGTAGCTTAGTAGCTATAGTTATAATACTAATAATCTTTTAGTATACTATTATATCGTTTATACTATACTTATACTTTCTTATATTTATAAGCTCTATAGTTTAAGTATATATATTTATTATAATCTTTTTTATTATATTTAACTTATTACGTAAGTCTTTAAAAGATTAAGGGTTTAAATACTTTAAAGCGAGTAGCGTTATACTATTCCTTTATTTTAGTATATTTATAGATTTTATATATTTCTAAAAGATATCTTATTAATAAACCGTAATTATTATAGTATTTAAATAGTATACTATAATTAGGTTCTAATAATATAACTTAGTCGTTTAGGTAGCGTTAATCGATTTTCTAGTAGTTTAGTTTTATACTTAAGTAAGGTTTTAAAAGTACTTATCCCTTAAACTTAACTAGGAAGGCGTTGTATTATACCTTTATTTAAAAGTATATTATATAGTCTAGGTAGATATATAATATTTATAAAATATACTTATAGTACTTATAAGTAAGTAGTATTTATAGATCGTCTTTAAATTCTCCTTATAGTTACTATTCTTATTATAAAGCTATAAAGGTATTAATTATAGCGATAGTTATAGTATAGTTTCCTTTATATAGTACTAGTTAATATCGAATTAATATAGCTTATTAGTTTTCTATAAGAATTTAAGGTATTTATTAGGTTCTAATTTTAAGTATTTCTTTAAATTCTTTAAAGTATAAAGTATATTCTCTAATTATAGTATTTTCCCTTAATAGCGAAGGTAGTAGTATAAGTTCGTTCTTATCTTCCGTTTCTTTAAGTATTTCTTATTCTTTAGAAGTATAAGGGCTATATCTATATCTTCTTTATTATATTATTTATAGACTACCTATCGTTATTATCGATTTTTATTTTATATATCTTCTTAGAATCGTTTACTATTCTTTTTAATCTAGTTTTAAGAGACTCCTTTAAGATAAAGGTATTTTAGTTCTATAAATTTAACTTATTTCTATATTTTAGGATCCCTTTATTATATTATTATAAGGGTTTTCTTTAATAGCTTTAAGAACTATCTAGTACCGTTCTTATCGCTTAAGTATACTATATATTCGTCGTTATAGTATATAGTTTAACTAAGGAGTTTATACTTTAGTTCTTATTTATAAGTAGCGTTTAGGTATTTCTTACCTTTTAAGGCTAGTACCTAGTAGGTTTTCTTCTCCTTATAAGTCTATCTATATTCTTTAGAGTAATATCTAAGTTTTCTATAGTTAAAATATTTTCCTTTACTTTTCTATATTATATTTAGATCTATCCTACCTAGGTTAGTTATATAGGTATAGGTAATAAGAGTTTCGCGCTTCTTCTTATAGTTAGCGCGTTAGTTAAAGTTATTCTTATAAGAAGGGTTTTAGTTTCCTCTTCCTTATTTCTTTTCTTAGCATCGTATATATTATCTATCGTTAATTTATACTACTATAGCGATATAGTTTAAGAGGCTATTAGGTCGATCTTTCTTATAGAGTTTATCCTTAACTTCTTCCTTAAGTTTATTATAGAATCGCGATATAAGGGGTTTATCGTCTTATTTAAGTTTTAAGGTAACTTAACGGAATTTAATAGTATAGTCTAATACTAAGGTCCTTTATTAAAGTTCTTAAAGTTTCTATTTAGCTTCTCGTTCTTTATTAGTTATTCTAAATACCTTAGTAATAGCTTCTTTAAATCCTTAAAAACTAGTAAAGACTTTATCTATTTCGCTATTTTATTATACTAGTTAGTTATTAAGATAGTCCCTTATAATAGGTCTAAACTAAGTAAGTGCTATTCTAGATAAATAATTTCCTATATAGAGTACCTTTTCGACTAGGTTTAAAAGTTTCGTTAGGTAAAACTAGTAGTAGGCCTTAAGTTAAGTAAGAAAGTCTTAAAGAGTGCTATAAGTACCGTCGAATAGTCCTAGCTATTTTAGTTTAACTACTTCTTTAAGGTCCCTAACTTATCTATTACCTCCTTTATTCTTAAGTAACTATACCTCTTATTAAAGGGTAATAATCTCGCGTATTATATCCTAAGGTAATATAGTAGCTCTAGAGTTAGTTAATCTAGTTTACTATATAGGTATATTAATAGTTATAGTATTACTTAGAGTAACGTAGTATTATATTAAATAAGAGCTTTTAACGTATAATAACTAGTATTATTCTTAAGGGATAAACCTATCGAGGGGTTTATATTAGTAGATATAATAGGGCGTGGTCTAAGCAATAATAAGTATATTACGTTAGTAATAAGTTAGAGGTTATAGACTATAGACTATAACTAAGTAATTAGAATTAAAGATAGAATTATAATAAAGATCTATATTAAAAGCTAGAGAGCTATCTATTTAAAGGAGTAAAAGTAGGTAGCTATATATACCTATAAAGACTATCCTTAGATTACGGTCCTAGCTATAATCCCCTTTATAGCTTACTATAGCTTACTTATAAGCTATACTCCTAAGTAGTAATTTATCTATATAAGGCTTACTTAGCTTATATACGCTCTAAGTAAGCTAAGCCTAAGTAACTTCTTATCCTAACTATTATTCCGAGCCGCCTTATTATATAAATATAGCCGGCTCTCTTATAGCCCGCTAACTATAGTTATAATAGTATCCTAGACTAAGATCTATAGTATTAAAGTTATACTTTACTCTTATTATTTTTAGTTAAGCTTAACTTATAAGGTCGGCGATCGTTTTAATTAGTATTTTAAATATACCTTTATAGGCCGTTCTTATAATAGTTATAATATAGCGTTTACTTATTTATTTTATCCCTTTCCTTCCTTATTATTCTTTTTACTAATATTCCTTTTTTTTTAGTTTATTATATTATAAATTAATAGTAAAAGATTAATTTAAATAAATAGAAAGTAAAAAAAGCATTAAAGAAAGCGATAGCTCGCTTAGCTTAGATTTAAAAATAAAAGCGTTTCTTAAAGGACTAAGGTAATAAGTTATTTTAGTAAGGTATATAAGCTATTAATAAAGAAGATAGTATAACGCGTTCTTTTTAAGATAAATCGGTTTATTTATTAAATAAAGAAACTATTACTATTAGTAAGGTTTAATTATTTAGTACTTTAGATATATTAAACTAAGATACTATTCTTAGTAACCTTATATTTCTAAGTAAAGGTTTACTTAGTAGAACTATTAAAGTAAAGAACTATAGTAAGTTAAATACTTAAGTAGTTCTTAGGTATTTTCCTTTAGTTTATATCCTTTTTATTTAATAAGGTATTCTTATTACTAACCTTATTTTCTTATATTTAGTATTTATTCTATTTTATATTCTTAATTATTATAGACTTTAATTTTTTCCTATAGTTTAGCGTTTTATAGTACTAGTTCTAATAATAAGATATAAAATATTAGGTATATCTATATTACTATTAATAGTATAAGTTTATAGTTAACTTTTAAAATAGTTTTCTTAACTTTAAATAGTTTAAGTTTCTTAAAATCTAATTTATTACTTAGTTATTTTATTTTAATATTTCGTTATATAAGGTAGACTATATCTCTTTCTTAAAAGATTAATCCCTATAATCTTTTCTAATTATAGTAAGTAGATATTTATTCTTTAATAAATTAAAGTTCTTATTATATTTCTTTATATAATTTTTATAGCTAATCTACTTATAGTATTACTTATTCCGCTTATAGTCCTTATTACGTAACCTTAAATACTTTTAGGTTATATCTATAACTAGCGTATACTAGTAAGAGCTTAGTTATTTCTATAACTAAGCTATTATAAGCTAGTTATATTATTAGTAGCTATTTAACTTAATTATTTTATTCGTAGCTAATATAGTATTATAGATATTACTTAAGCGTTTAGTTAAGTCGTTTTATTTATTTATTTATTTAGAGGTAATAAGCTATACTAAGCTCATATTTTATCCTTAATTATACTATAAGAGCTTACTAAAACTTAGCTATAAATATACTTCCTTTATTAAAGATAATCTCGTTTAATAGTTTATAATTACTAATAATTATTTATAGGAATATATCTACTAGCTCTTTTATATTACTTACTTTTTTATATAGTAAGAAGTATCTATACTATATTAGTTTATTAGTAATAATAAATATACTATTATACTTAACGTTAGTTATAGGTTCTTTTAATAGTAGTAGCTTTATAATATAGTCGAAAGCTATTAAATCCTATAGTTTTTCTAGTACTAGTAGCGGTTATAGTTCTTTATATAGTTTATATTATTTAGCTTTACTTTATATATAAAGTTTATATTTTTTTAATAACTTATTATACTACTTCCTTAAGCTATAAAAAGTTATATTATTATTTAATCCGTTTTATTATTCTTTAGACTCCTTAGTATCTCTATATTAAATATTTATATATATCTTATATAACTTTATCTTATAATTCTAGTAGTATCTAGATTTTATTTTTATATATTAGAACTTCTAAATATTTTATATTATATCTATTTAGTACTTTATATTATTTTATCTATTTTAGGATCTTTTAATATATTAAGTTATCGGGTTATACTTTAAATATTATATTTAGCTCTTATTACTAGTAGTTCTTATTTTTATTAATTTCTAAGAGCTATCTTTTTACTATAAGTACCTTTATATTATAGTTACTTTATTAACTAAGAGTATTAGCTCGACCGTTTTCTATTCCTTTTTTATAGATTATTTTATAGTCGAATTCTAATAAGTATTTAGCTTATTAGATCTATCGTCCGTTTAACTATTATATCGTTATAAAATATAAGATATTCTTATAATCTAGATAGACCTTAACTTTATATTTACTTTTAAGAAGGTAGTATTAAAATTCCTTAAAAGCTTAAATAATTATAAGGAATTCTTTATTATAGATAGGGTAATTAAGTTCTACGCTATATAGCTTTTTCGAGTAAAATATAATTAGTCGTAGTCTTCCTTTATTATCTTTTTATTTAATTTATACTCTTAAAATAAAGTCTAATATATTAGTTTTAAGTTCGATTTATTATTTTAGATTAAAGGTAGTTAAAACTAGTTCTTATATAATTATAGTCTTAATATATTTAAAAGCTTTATTAGCTTTATTATCCTATATAAATTCTTTTTCCTACTTTATTAAGTTATATAGTAGTATTACGATCTTTCTAAAATCTTTAATAAATCGTTAGTAGTAATTTATAAATCCTAAGAAACTTTATTTATCCTTAACGTTCTTTAGTATTAGCTATTCTTTAACTAAGTTAATTTTATCTTATTATATTTATATCTCTCTTAGTAAGATTATATATCTAAGGAAGTTTACTTCTTATATATAGAACTTACTTTTCTTTAGTTTAACTAATAACTTTATATTTTAAAGTATATAGAGTACCTTATAAACGTATTCCTTATATTCTTCTAGGGTTTCTAAGAAGATTAGGATATTATCTAAGTATACTACTATAAAGATATCTAAGTATTTATATAGGATATTATTAATTATTTATTAAAAGGTAGCTAGTATATTTATAAGTCTAAATAGTATTACTAAATATTTAAATAGTCTAAATTTCGTTCTAAAGGCTATTATCTATTTATATCCTTTTTTTATATATATTAAGTTATAAGCGCCTTTAAGGTTAAAGGCTATAAACTATTTTTTACTATATAGTTAATCTTATAGTTTTAATATAAGCGGTAATAGTATTTAGTCTTTTATTATAATATCGTTTAAGCGTTTATAGTCGATAACTAGTTATAGCTTACTATTTTTCTTTAAAATAAATATAACTAGGTAGCTTACTTTAGATATTAACGTTTATATATATCCCTTTTATAGATTCTTATTAAGGTAGTCGTATAGCGCTTATAGTTACTTTTCGTTTAAGTTATAGATCTTATAAAACGTTAGCGTTATTCTATCCTTAAGATAGATTTTATAGTCTTATTAGCTATATTTAAGCAACCCTATCTTAAGTTCTTCCTTAAAGAGTTTATTATATTTCTAGTATTCCTAAGGGATATTCTTTATTCTATCTTATAAGCTTTATTCTTTCTTTTAAGAGCTAGTTTCTCTTAACTTAAGCTCTTTATTAATTTATTTAAGGTCTTTCCTTAAAGTAGTAATAACTCTTTAGATCTTTATATTATATCCTTTATTCTATTTATATTAAATACTAAGTTATATAGCTATATTAGTTAGTATATAGGTCTTATTAATCGATTTTATATTTATTAGTTCGGTTACTATCTTTATTTATATCGCTAAAGCCTATAATAATTTACTTAAACGGTTATCCCTTTTATCTTATTTAATAGCTAAACTATTATAAAAGTTTACTTTCTTTTAAATCTACTAGTCTTAGAAACTTATATCTTTATTTTAATATAGCTAGCTAGTTTTCTAGTTAATTAATAGGTTGCTCTCTTATAGTTATAAAAGCCTTAATATAAGGTTATATTCTTTAATATCTATAATATTTAAGTTAACTTATTTATTATAGCTCTAGATATTAATATTAAGGTAATTAATCTCTATATTAATAATTCTATTATTATAGTTAAAAGCCTCTCTTTTAATATTTATAAGTTTATATAGATCTTTCTTATATCTTTATATAAGTTAGTAATAATTAACGACTTTAAGTAAAATATAATTACTTATTACGCTATAATTTAAAAGTATATATATATAATATCCCGCGATTTAGATATCTAATATTATTTAGTTACTATAGCTTACCGTTACTATATATAAGGTCCTTAGATCTTATTATATTATACTTATTACGAAAAAGATATAGCCGCTTATTAAATATAATCGATAGCGTTAATTAACGTATATAGTATACGCGATATACCCCTTTAAGGATATCTCTTACGAAGAGAGATATAAGAAGTATATAAAAATATATAAAGGTAAAATTAAAAGTAAGGGGTCGGATAGGTAGGGCAGAGAGATTTAATTCTTATAGGAGTAGTAATTACGGTAAGGGAGTAATTATTATATTGCCTTAATTATCCTTCTTTCCTCTATCTAACGCCCCTCTTTATACCCGTCTAGTATCTTAATTAATAAAGAAGATCCTACTTAAAGAAGCTACTAATATCCTTTTAACTACTGAGCTTTTACCGGTTTTTCCTCCTTTCTAGCCGTTACTAGTATATCCGTCTTATCTCTCGCACTTAGGAAGCTATCGCTACTTCTACTTCCCTCTGCCCCTACCCTCCTCTCTATACCTCCTTTTAGCTCCTTCCTTAAAACCTGTTTTTTAGCTTCCTAGGTCCCTCGTGCTAAGGGATATCTCCGAGAACTACGAAATTAGGCCACGCTTCGCGACACACCCCCTTAGCTATAGCCTGCCCTTATAGTAAGGGCATAGCTAATACGGCTTTAGGCTAGTAAGCGTATAGAGGAGGTCTTAGTCTATACTTATCCCTTACTCGAGAAATCCGGGTTTTAGCCCCGGGCTCTTTTAGACCTACTTTAGGAAAAAGGGGCCTAAGGAGGAAATTAAGTCCTATAAGAAAGGGGGCTTTCTAAGGATAAGTCCCTAAAAGGGGCCTTAAGAAGAATAAGTCCTAATTAAGCTAGGGGCCCTCCTTTAGGATAAGTCCTAATTCCTCTCTTCGGCTATAGACGTCTCCTTCCTCCTACGTACTATTAGCTCCTCGCGTAGATTCTTAAGGCGGGCTTCTAAGGACAGCTTCTCTCGAACGTCTTCTAGCCTAATTTACTATAAAAAGACAGCTAGCTTCTACTTTAGTAAGGGCTTCGTAAGACCGTTGGCTTTTATCGATACCGTTAGAACCTAACGGACGGAAATAAGTCCCCTTTAGACCTCTTAGCGTAACTAATGCTAGTAGATATCGATATACTATAGCTAGGTTAATAGCTTACTATTTTCCTTTATAAGAATTCGTATAGTCTGCGTGTTATCGTATTCTATAGCTAATAGGGACGGAATTTATAGTTGTAACGATATTAGTAGCCGGCTAAGGAAAATCGCTTCTTTTAACGCTTTTAAAAGAGCTAGTACCTCTGCTTCTATGCTTAATATAGTAATAGTAGCTTACTTCAAAGCTCTCTAAGCAATAGTTCCTTTAAAAAGGGATATAATATACCCCTATAAGCTTTTTCTATCTAATAAATTATCCGTAAAGGATAAATCGCTCGAATAGAGGAAGATTTCGGTAGCTTATTTCCTTCCCTACCCTCCTAGGCGTAGACTATATAATCTCGTTAAATAAAGATAAAGG
Organism: Hirsutella rhossiliensis; assembly: GCF_020360975.1. Lineage (NCBI taxonomy): Eukaryota > Fungi > Ascomycota > Sordariomycetes > Hypocreales > Ophiocordycipitaceae > Hirsutella > Hirsutella rhossiliensis. The sequence goes on along the minus strand of NW_025408675.1, from coordinate 2,823,843 downwards.
ATAGCTCTATCTACTACTTCTTAATACCTAGGGCTAGGATTCTAGTTATACTTAGCTAGCTAGGAGACCGTAAAAGAGATATCCGGTCTAGTAGAAATAGCTAAAAAGTAGGAGCCTACCTTTATTAATATTAGTGTTTCTCTTACTCCCTAGCTTAAAAGGACGGATTAGGTAAAAGCTCTTTATCTAATATAGGCGTAGAGGGAAGCTTCTTATTAAGGGAATTAAGGAGGAATTTATAAGCGACCTTATCGATATAGGCGTCTTAGGTAAGCTAGATAGTCCGTTAGGACCTATTCTAAAGGGTTCGTATCCCTAGGAACTACTTTAGCTCCCCTAGCCTAGTTATTTTATACCTTTATTATAGGCCTTATATAGCCTCCCTAGTAATAGCTTCTTCCTCTTTCGGGTAGGCCTAGATAATATCGTCGACGTAGAAGAAGACTATAATTTTACCCTTCTATATTATATACGGTTCCTAAGGGACTTTCGTAAAGCCTAGGGCTTCGACGGAACCTATTAAATGCTATTACTAAAGAAGGGGTAATCTTTATAGTCTATATAGAGCTTTCCTAAGCTATAGAACCTTTCCTAGTTATTAGAAACTAGGAGGAAGTCGTATATAGATAACTTCTTCTTCCTCGAGAGGGTAGTTAACGAAGGCGTTAACTATATCTATCTAATCGAGCTCGAGGTCGAATTCTACTACTATAGCTATAAGGGTCCGAAAAGACATCCTTACTAGGGTGGTTGCCTTAGTAGGTAGATCCCCTTTTTCCTATTAATTCCTATAGATAACTAGCCGGGCTTTATACTTCTAAAGGAAGCTATATTTATTAGTCTTATAGATAAAGACCTACTTATAGCTAAGGACCTATTTTCCTCTTGCCTTTTCCTTAAGGACCTCTTTAAAAGACCCTATTTCCTCGTATAAGGCTAGGTAGTCTTTCTAGGCCTAGAAAAACTAGTCTCTAAAGGGGTGTTTTTCTAGCTGCTTCTAGTTTGCTAGTAGGTCTAGGAGGTCTCTTTTATATACCTTCCTTGCTAATAGCTATAGCTTAAAGAGCCGGCCTGCTATAAATGCTCCGTAGGAACCGTCTTCTATAGGCGTTAGATAGAAGTCGGAAAAACGATCGAAATAGGGGAGTAGTTAGTCTTCTTTAGTATCCGTATTAGGCCCTATACCTTCCTTTACTTCTCGAAGCAGGGATAAAAAGGCAGCTAGGTAATCCTTCGAGAGAGGTGCCTTTCCTACCCCCTTAGGGGTCGAGACGGGAAGACTAACTAAAAAAGCTACTTCTAGATCTTCTTCTTATTCTATAAGAGGAGGCGTAGGGAGGTAGGCGTATTCTAGCTCTACTACTTTCCTATAGTCTCCTTCTTTATCTAGACTATCTAATCTAGCAGCTTCCTCTTCTTCTTCGAAGTCGCCGTTATCCTTAACTACTTCGATATCGGTTTCTTCTTCCGTTTCTTTATCTAGGACCTCTTCTTAAGACTGTTTAGAAGGGGGGATTTAAATCTTCTAAATTAGCTAACGTTAAGAGAGTAAGGGGCTATTAATCCCTCTTTCCGTCGAAGAAGCTAGATTCGTCGAAAATCATATCCCTAGTTAAAATAACCTTCCGTAGAAGAGGAATCTAGATTTAAAAGATATTTATAGAATTATAACTAACGAGGTAACTAATAAAGGCTCTCGGATTAAGCTTTCTTTTCTTCTTCCTTTTTAGCTATATATCGGTAGTTATTGCGTATACCTTATAGCCGTAGGTATAAAGGTAGGCTAGCGAGGCCCTCTTCTTCGTAAAGAGCTTAAAGGGGGATTTCTAGTCTATTCCTTAGGTAGTCCCTCTAAGGGTCCGGTTCCGAAGGTAATAGGCGGTCTTAACGACTTCCCTCTAAAGGTCGTATAGAAGCCTTATAGTAAGTCTTATCGTATAGGCCCTTTCTATTATAGCACCCCCTAATCTTTTTGCCCCTCTATTCTAGGCCTAGGTATTCGGTGCTAACGGGAGGGTAAATGCCCTTTTCGAAGCTAATTTAAGATATCCTTCGTAAATAGCTCTCCGTTAGACCGTATCTTCTTTACCTCGTAGCTAAAGTAGGATTTTATCTAGTTAACGAAGTCCTAAAGGGCAGACTAGTTATACTTACTTAGGTAGGTCCGTAAGAAATAGGGGAAAACCATCCCTAAAAAAGCGTCTATAAAAAACATTACCCTAACGAAGCTTTCCTAATCCCTAGAGACGTCGGTCTAGTCGACCTAAATTTCCTTATACGGCTAGTCCGGCCGTAAAGGCGTTCGTTTAGAAATTCGTCTCCTAGTCTTTCCTTAGCCGTAGTATTCGCATTTAACGGTCTTTAGGCCCCTTATTCGTACGCCTTATTATCCTAGCTTATATAAAGCTAGGGCCTGTAACTAAGTCGTGCGTGCTAAAGAAGACCGTCTCCTTAGGCTGCCGGAAGAGGGTCCTTTAAACCTACCCTCCTTTAAGCAGGGAAAGCTAACTTCTCGAGAGATTCCTTCCTAAGGATAGGTCGGAATTCGAGAATAAATTAACCGAATTTCTCCTCGATAAGCCTAATAGTCTAATTCTTCTAGACTAGCCTCGTAGGCTTAGACGTTATATCTTAGAAGATTCCTTTCTCTTAAAGAAGGCGGAAGGAAATTAAGCTCGTTAAAAATCGAGGGTAAAAAGCTACCCTTTTTCGTCGAAGAATTTATATAGTCCTATTAAGTAATTTTATCGTGAAATTTACCCTTCTATATCCCTCTATCTATACGGTTAATTCCCCGGTAATAAGATATTCCCTCTATGCCTTCTTAAAGGACCGGAATCGTAAGAGTATATTATAAATATCGAGGGAAGCACTAGAGTTAAGGATAGCTAATTTTCGTAGGGGATAGTCGGAGGGTCCTAACGGTTAGTCTTACTAATCTATAGGGAAGACGAATACCGGATTTACTATACTAACGATTTTTCCTTAAATTTACGGCTCGAATAAGGGCAGCGGCGTTAGTTACTATTTCTTAGCGACCCGAATCTCGTCTATCTTCTTCTATAGCGAGGGGTCCTCCTTAAGAGACTATTATATTATTTCTTATAGCCTCTTTAAAGGGTTAAATCCTTTAGGTTAGTTTTCCTCGAAGACCTACTAGTATTATAATAATCGATAGCTTAGGGATTTATAGGCTAAGTAGCCGTTTCGCTTAGTCTTTCGTTTCTTTAAGGAATCCTCGTCCCGATCTAGAAGGTCTGCTTAAAAACCTCCCCTTTTTACCCCTTATTGCTAATTTTAACGAAGAGGTTCGATTTCGACTAGTTCCCTAATTTTTCGACTAACGGACTAAAAGGTCTATTAAGGGACTAGTCGGGCCTGTCTAACTAACGGGACCGGGGCCGGGCCCGGAGCAAGAGGCGGAGCCGGGGCCGGGACTAGGGCAGCCGTTAATAACGGTGTTAAGGCTCTCGAGGGAGAAGGAGCCGAAGGAGCAACAGCCGTAACAGCAGTAGCGGGGGCCGTAGCAATAGGGGCTGCAGCAGCTATAGGTCGAGCCGTCTAGGTCGAGTGCTAGCTACGAAGGAATAAGACTACTTACTATTATACTCTAGTAGCCTCTTCGTTTAGTTCCCGGCTAGCTTCTCGAAAGATAGTCGAGTAACCGTTACTAATAGGCTTTATTAGCAGAGATATATCCTATAGCTACTAGCCGGAAAGAGCTTCTATAAGGAAGTATTAGTTAGCTTCCTCGAGGATTTCTTCCTACTTAGCTAGCTATAAAGAAGCTAGTAGGTTCCTAGTAGAAAAGGCTCTTAGATATACCGTATAGGTCTTCCTAATACGGTTAGTTATATAGCCCCTCGAGGGAGCTATCGAGGTCTCGAGCTTTAAAAGCTACTGCCTAGGAGTCTCTTCCTCTTAAAGAGAGATTAGCTTTATAGCACTAACGGATTCCGTTATTACCGTACGAGCAGTAGTTAGCAGCTTCGTCTCGTAAAGGTATTCCTTTCGGTAACTCTCGTAGTCGCCTAAGGCAGTAGAAAAAGCTCTCTGCTATATAGAGGTTAGCTTAGAGAAGAGGGAAGCTCCCTCTATAAATTCCGTTGCCCTAGGATAAAGAGGGGGCTCGAGAGGGTCCTACTTATTAAAGAAGACTAAATTATAGATAGTTCTATCTATACGAGCCCATAGCTCCTTTACCTACTTATCCTAATCTTAGGGCTTTATAAGAATCGTCCTATAGACCGTAGGGACGGTAGAGGAGTCGGTTTTCGTTATTATTACGGAAGAGGGGGGATAGAAAAGTTAGGTAAAAATCGGCTTTTCTAATAAGAGGGGTAAAAGGAAGCTACGAGGGATATAAGAAAGGTGCCTTTTATAGCAGCCGGAAGGTATAGGAATTCTATTCCTCCCGGGCTTATAACTCTCGTAAAGAAAGATATAAAAAGTATATAAAAATGCACGAAGGTAAAATTAAAAGTAAGGGGTCGGATAGGCAGGGCAGAGAAATTTAATTCTTATAGGAGTAGTAATTACGGTAGGGGAGTAATTATTATATTGCTTTAATTATCCTTCTTTCCTCTATCTAACGCCCCTCTTTATACCCGTCTAGCATCTTAATTAATAAAGAAGATCCTACTTAAAGAAGCTACTAATATCCTTTCGACTACCGAGCTTTTTACCGGTTTTTCCCCTCCTTTCTAGCCGTTACTAGTATATCCGTCTTATCTCTCGCTACCTCTATAAGAAGCTATCGCTACTTCTACTTCCCCTCTTGCCCCTACCCTCCTCTCTATACCTCCTTTTAGCTCCTTCCTTAAAACCTGTTTTTTAGCTTCCTAGGTCCCTCGTGCTAAGGGATATCTCCGAGAACTACGAAATTAAGCTACGCTTCGTAATAATATCGGGTTAATTTATCCCGGGATACCTAAGGGGGTATATCGCGTATACTATATATATTAATTAACGCTATCGCTTATATCTAATAGGTAGCGATATCTTTTTCGTAATAGTTATAAGCCTAGGCGGAGGGGTTACCCTTTTAAGAACTTCCCGGTAACTACGTATATACTTCTTTTAGCTAGCCTAGCGCGTACTACTTAAAAGGCCCGTAGTTTAAGTCCCGCTAGCGTAGTTAAGCGCGGTTTTAGTATAGGGCCTACCTATATAAAAATTCCCGCTATAGTCTAGGATATCTAGGTATCCTAGGACGAATTAACCTAATATCCCTAAAGGGGTATATCGCGTATATTATATACGTTAAGTAACGCTATCGCTTATATCTAATAGGCGGCTATATCTTTTTTCGTGATATTCTCGCGAAGAGAGATACGAGAAGTATATATAAAATATATAAAGGTAAAAGTAAAAGTAAGGGGTCGGATAGGTAGGGCAGAGATATTTAATTCTTACGGGAGCAGTAATTATAGTAGGGGAGTAATTATTATATTACCTTAATTATCCTTCCTTCCTCTATCTAACGCCCCTTTTTATACCCGTCTAGTATCTTAATTAATAAAGAAGATCCTACTTAAAGAAGCTACTAATATCCTTTTAACTACTAAGCTTTTTACCGGTTTTTCCCCTCCTTTTTAGCCGTTGCCGGTATATCTATCTTATCTCTCGCTACCTCTATAGGAAGCTATCGCTACTTCTACTTCCCCTTATACCCCTACCCTCCTTTCTATACCTCTTTTTAGCTCCTTCTTCCTTCTTCTATACTAGGTGTTTTTAGCTTCCTTAGTCCCTCTTACTAAGGGATATCTCTAAGAACTATAAATTTAAGCTATACTTTATAATATACCCTCTTAGCTATAGCCTGCCCTTATAGTAAGGGCATAGCTAATACGGCTTCGGGCTAGTAAGCGTATAGAGGAGGTTCTTAGCTCTATACTTCTCCCTTTACTCGAGGAAAGTAAGGGCCCTTTTAGGTCCCTAGGCTCTTTTAGACTCTAAAGGTATATAAGCAAAAGCGGAATTTTAGGAAATCAAGGAATCACGTAAGACTACGTAATAGAGGGGAAGAAGGAGTATAAGGTAGGATTTTCAACGGAATTTATTAGTAGTGTATTAGTATGTAGAAGAGGTGTTAAAGTTAATAATTCTTAATCTATTTACTAGCGGACATGCTGTCTTATATAGATAATTATAGCTAAACGGAAGAACCTTTCGGGACCAGATTTAGGCTGCCGTCTAGCCCTAAGACTAGGGAATTCCGTGATATCTCGAGTAAATCTAGAAGTGTCTTAGTTCCACTGATATTCGTGTTTAGAGGAGGTTGGTCGTGCCGGTGTTCTTAAGAGGTCTTAGCTAGCATTCTAAGCTAGCTCTATTCCTTCGATTCCCGATTATACGATAACCGGCAACCCGTTTAATGCATAATAACATGCAAAATAACGAGCGATTCTTGCTCTATAGGATAAGATTTTATCTATAATTAATATACTACTTATTAGCTTATATAATTAGGAGAGTATATTATAGCTGCTTTATTTATATTAAGAACACCGTTCCTTATAGCCCCTTAAAGAGTAGATTTATATACTCTTTACTAATTTATTATAGTAGTATATATATAGGTAAAAACCTAATATAGGAAAACCATTCTTATACCTTAATAGGATATATAAAACCTATTCTTTCTTAGGAAAAAATCCTTAGGTATATACTAATAGAAGAACCTATAGTAGGAAAAATCTATAGTTATAATAATTATTTATAGGATATCCTTATATAAGGTAAAACCTATTATTACTAGGAAAATCTTAATAGATAAAAACCTAGTAAATATTTCTCTAGGAAACCTAAAAAAGGAAAACCTAGTAGGGAAAGATATAAAAGCATAAGAAATATCTAAAACCCCTTTTAATTGCTTAGGAACTTATATTAAGGATAGACCGTTTCTAAATTTATAGAGTAATCTAGGTCTTAATTCCTTCAAAAATATTAGCTATATTATCTTCTAATTTAATATAAAAACTCTAATTTCCCTTTCTCTTATACTAGTTTAAGTATAGTAATAGGCTAATCTTATATACTTAGACCTTTTATAAAATTCCGGATTTTCTACTAATTTAATAGTAGTAGTATTATCTATTAAAATAGGAGGTATAGTATTAGGAATCTTAATAGATAGATCCTTAGTAATATTTTTAAAAAGTATGTTTAAATAAATAGCTTCTTTATTTACCTCCCTAAGGCTAATATACTCTACTTCGTAGGTAGAAAGGGCAACGGCTTTCTACTTAGAGCAAGCCTAGCTTATTATATTATTATATATATAAAAACAGTAACCGGAAAAGGATTTTCCGTCCGTTAAATCCGACGCCTAGCTAGAGTCGGTAAAACCCTTTATATATAGATAGGTAAAAGGGATATTATAATTATATTTAATCTTTAGGCTAGGGAATTTATTTAAATATTTCTAAATTATATTTAAAGCCTTAAAATACGTCTAGTCGGCTTAGCCGCGAATCTAGCGTAGGAAATTATAGAATATAAGATATCTAGCCTAGTAAATAAGGCTAAGTATAATAGAGATCCTATTTCTTTCTAAAATTATAATATATCTTCCTTAGAAGGTAATTCCTTTACTTTTATAAGCTTAAAGCCTACTATAGCGGTTAAATTCGAAGTTCCTAAACCTTCTTTATTAAATTCCTTTAATTTATTTAAGGTATAATTTTCTTAGGATATATATAGCTCTTTATTTTCTCGGTTTATTATAATATTTAGACCTAAGAAGTCTTTTATATCTCCTAAGATAGTAAAATCTAGGAATTTAAATAATTCTTTAAATAATCTTTCTTCTATTATAGATTTAAAGGGCCCTACTATAAGAAAGTCGTCGACGTAAATTGCTAAGGCTATACTATAGTCCTTATTTATAAATACTCCTTTGTCTATTAAAAGAGGAAGAAATCCGAGATTATTTAGTATAATTTTTAAATGATTATACTAGAGCTTAGGACTTTGTTTTAGGCTATATAATACTTTCTTTAGCTTTGCTTTAATTTGACCGGTTTTATATAGGTCTAGGAATTTAGTTAATTTAATTCCTTTAGCTCTATAAGCTGATCTATATTTTAAATAATATTCTTTAAGAGCGTATTCTTCGTAGCCTATAGGAAGATCGATATATACTTCGCTATCTATATCGGTATATATAAAGGCATTTATTATATCTATTTATAAAGCTTCGAATTTATAGATAATAGCTAAAATAAGTAGAATTTTAATAGATTCGGGTCTAGCTATAGTCGAGAAGGTATCTAGGAAATCTAAGCTATAGATCTACTTAAATCCCTATATTACGAAACGGGCTTTATATTTTATTATATTATTTTAACTATCCTTCTTAATAGTATAGACCTAGCGGCCTCTTATAGCCTCCCTATCCCTAAGGAGGTAGGAAAATTCCTAAGTTTTATATTTAATTAGCTAGATAATTTCCTTAATTATAGTATATTTCTAAAATGCTATTTTAGGGCTATTTATTGCCTATTTATAGGTCTTTAGAATTTTTAGATCCTAATTTTCTATACTAGCTAGAATTAACTCTATAAAATCGTAGTTTAAAAATAAATTAACGTTAGGGTATTCGATATAGTTAGAATCGAACCCTTCCGGCTTCTTAGGTAATTCTACTACTATTTTACTAGTAGTAGGAATAGGATCGTTATATAAAGACTCTTCTTCTATAAAGGGCGAGGGACTTTTATCTCTAGGTTCTTTAGTAGCTTCCTTTATAGGGATATAGCTTTCTAGCTTATCTTTATTCGGAATAAAATTAAAATCAAAGGTATTATTACTACTAGAGATTTCTAGATTTTTTATAAATTTATTTTCTAGTATAGTAATATTTCTAGAGATAGTAGTCTTTCTCTTAGAAAAATCCTAGATTTTATATGTATTTTCTAAATAGCCTACTATTATTCCCTTAAAAGCTCTATTATCTAGCTTATCTTTAGGGTCTTTATTCTTATAATATATAAGGCTTCTAAAGGTCTTAATTTTATTTAAGGTCTCGAAGGGTAGTATTATATTATCCCTCTTTTCTATAGGACTTTTAAATCCTATCGTAGAATACGGTAATCTATTATATAAATAGGTAGCTATTAAAACAGCTTCTCCTTATAGATATTTAGGAAGCCTAGCAGTAAATAAAAGAGCTCGTACTTTTTCTAATATAGTACGATTTATTCTTTCTATTCTACCGTTAGATTCCGGCGTCCTAGGAGGACTAGAATTAAAGGTAATTCCTTCTTTTTTGCAATAGAGCTTTATTTTATATATAAATTCTTTAGCATTATTAGAAAATGCTCTAATCCTAGTATTTTTAGGGTTATTTTCTACCCTATTTTTAAATTCTAGGAACCTATTTAGAGCTTCCTTTTTTCAAGAAGGTATATTTCTAGATATCGGGTTCCTACGTCTAGGAAAGAAATATAATAGTAATATTTATTATAAGTAGGCACTTTAATTAGCTCCTAAATATCTAATACTATAATTTCTAAATAAGAATAAGACTTATACGAAGGTTATTTATTAACCTTATTCGTTGCTTTAGCTCTAATATATATTTCGCATTGCCTTATTTTATTTTCCTCTTCTAGAAGCATTTTTATATCCTTATTATATCTTTTTAATATTTCTAAAATAGCCCTACTATTTATATGCCCTAAGCGTAAGTGCTAAGTATAAAAATCTATATCCTTTGCTTTTACAGACGTAATAAGGATTAATTAGCTTTCTAATAAAGGTTCTATAGGAATATAATATAATTTATTTCTAAGAAATCCTTTAGTAAGGACCTTAGCCTTATTATCTAATAAAAGGACTTTATTTCCTCCTATTAAGGCATAGGTATTATTAAAATAAGATTAGGATAGTATATTTACCCCTAATTTAGGTATATAAAAGCAGTCTCGAAGGATATACCTTTTTCTACTATATAGGAACTTAAATACTAAGTCCCCTTTTCCTTTTACTAATATAAAGGAAGCTTTTCCCTAGTAAACTTTAGACTTAATTTCTTTATAATTAATAAGGAAATTCTTATTAGATACTATATGCTTAGTAGCTCCGGTATTATATATAAAATTAAAGATCCTTTTACTCTTATAACTAGGAAATCCTCCTTCTCTTGCCTTTAAGACTAATTCCTTTATTCTAGGAATCGAGGTTTTTAAAGGTCCTAAAAGAGAGTCTTTATTAGCTTCTACTATAGGGGTATTTATAGAGGTTAAAATTACCTCTAAATCCTTAGACGTTTATATAGGGGTCGGAGCCCTAGAAAGGTCTATAAGGTCGATATCTAGGTCTATATTTTCTTACGAAGCTATATTTAAGACCTTATTACTATCGTCCGAATCGGACTTTAGCTCTATAATTCGAGCCTTCCTTCTTTTATTAGTAGTAGAAATACTACTAGAAGGGGATTTCTTCTTAGAAGAAGATTTTCTCTTCTTAGAAATTCGAGTCCTATTGTCCTTCTTTCCTTTATTTAAAACCTAATAAGTAGGAGCCTTATTCGGGTATAATTTATAGCAATTTACTATAAAATGCCCTGGTTTTTTGCATTCCTTATAATAAGGAGTATCCGTAGAATTTCTATGGGATTTCTAAGGCTTCCTTCGTATTAAGAAGGCTTTCTCCGAAGATTTATCTATATCCTCTATTCTTCTAGCTTTGTCTAAAAGACTAGCTATTAGGGATTCGAGGGTAAACGCCGTAGAATTATACCTAAGGCTCTACGTAATATTTATAATATAGCTTCTAAATTCCTTATTAAGGCAATTAAGAATCTATGCTATAAGGATAACTTCTAGAATTTCTATATTATAGGATTTTAAATCCTCGTAGATTTCTTTTACCTTATAAAGGTATTTCTCTAAATTAGAGCCCGAGGGACTAAGATTAAAGAGCTACTTTATAAGTAAATAATTCGACGAGAAATTCGACGGATTATATAGCTTTATAAGCTTATCCTAAGTAGCTTTAGTATTTATTAAATGCTTAATTTATATTAAAGGGCTATCTTCGACTTAAAGAAAAATCTAGGATAAAGCTTCTATAGTCTTTATATAATTTTCTTGCTCTAAGGTAGCGATGTTTTCCTTAGTAAGGATAGCTCTTATCCTCGTAGTCTAAAGAGTATAATTTAAATTTCCCTTAAGTCTAGAAAATTTATATTCTTTTTATCTACCTATTTTATATAAATTCGGTATTATTTCGTTCGTAGGGATCGAGAAGTCTAGGCGGGAGTTTAAGAGCGTAGGAAGGTAGAAAAAGTCGTTAGGAGGATTTTCGAAAGGAATTTTAATCGGGTATTTCGACAAGGAATTTCAAAGGTATAAGTTAATTTCCCGGCTTAAAAGGAGTAAGCCGGGCTTATAACCTCTAAAGGTATATAAGCAAAAGCGGAATTTTAGGAAATCAAGGAATCACGTAAGACTACGTAATAGAGGGGAAGAAGGAGTATAAGGTAGGAATTTCAACGGAATTTATTAGTAGTATATTAGTATATAGAAGAGGTATTAAAGTTAATAATTCTTAATCTATCTACTAGCGGACATGCTATCTTATATAGACAATTATAGCTAAACGGAAGAACCTTTCGGGACTAGATTTAGGCTGCCGTATAGCCCTAAGACTAGGGAATTCCGTAATATCTCGAGTGAATCTAGAAGTGTCTTAGTTCTACTAATATTCGTGTTTAGAGGAGGTTAGTCGTGCCGGTGTTCTTAAGAGGTCTTAGCTAGTATTCTAAGCTAGCTCTATTCCTTCGATTCCCGATTTTACGATAACCGGCAACCCGTTTAGTGCATAATAACATATAAAATAACGAGCGATTCTTGCTCTATAGGATAAGATTTTGTCTATAATTAATATACTACTTATTAGCTTATATAATCGGGAGAGTATATTATAGCTGCTTTATTTATAGTAGGAACACCGTTCCTTATATAGACCTACTTAAGGAAAAGGGGCCTAAAGAGGGGAAAGTCCTATAAGAAAGGGGGCCTTCTTTAAAGGGAAAAACCTAATTAAAATAGGGGGCCCTTTAAAGGGAAAAACCTCTTCCTTTTCTTTAGCTATAGACGTTACCTTCTTATACGTACTATTAGCTCCTCTCGTAGACTCTTAAGGCGGGCCTCTAAGGATAGCTTCTCTTAAACGTCTTCTAGCCTAATTTACTATAAAAAGATAGCTAGCTTCTACTTCGGTAGGGGCTTTATAAGACCGTTAGCTTTTATTAATACCGTTAGAACCTAACGGACGGAAATAAGTCCCCTTTAAACTTCTTAGCGTAACTAATACTAGTAGATATCGATATACTATAGCTAGGTCGATAACTTACTATTTTCTATAAGAATTTATATAGTCTATATATTATCGTATTCTATAGCTAATAAGGTTAGAATTTATAGTTATAAAGATATTAGTAGCCGGCTAAGGAAAATCGCTTCTTTTAACGCTTCTAAAAGAGCTAATAGCTCTGCCTCTATATTAAAAGTTATAATAGTAGCTTACTTTAAAGCTCTTTAAGTAATAGTTCCTCTAAAAAGGGATATAATATACCCCTATAAGCTCTTTCTATCTAAGGAATTATCCGTAAAGGACGAATCGCTTAAATAAAGGAAGATTTCTATAGCTAGTTTCCTTCCCTGCCCTCCTAAGCGTAGACTATATAATCTCGTTAAATAGAGATAAAGGATTACTTAGTCTACTACTTCTTAGTGCCTAGGGCTAGGATTCTAGCTATGCCTAGCTAGCCGGGAGACCGTAAAAGAGATATCCGGTCTAGTAGAAATAGCTAAAAAAAGCAAGGAGCCTACCTTTTATTAATATTAGTATTTCTCTTACTCCCTAGCTTAAATAGACGGATTAGGTAAAAGCTCTTTATCTAATATAGGCGTAGAGGGAAGCGTCTTATCGAGGGAATTAGGGAGGAATTTATAAGCGACCTTATCGATATAGGCGTCTTAGGTAAGCTAGATAGTCTATTAAGACCTATTCTAAAGGATTTATATCCCTAGGAACTACTTTAGCTCCCTTAGCTTAGTTATCTTATACCTTTATTATAGGCCTTATATAGCCTCCTTAGTAGTAGCCTCTTTCTCTTTTAGGTAGGCCTAGATAATATCGTCGATATAAAAGAAGACTATGATTTTACCCTTCTATATTATATACGGTTCCTAAGGGACTTTCTTAAAGCCTAGGGCTTCGAGGGAACCTATTAAATGCTATTGCTAAAGAAGGGGTAATCTTTATAGTCCGTATAGAGCTTTCCTAAGCTATAGAACCTTTCCTAGCTATTAAAAGCCTAGTAGAAGGTATATATAGATAACTTCTTCTTCCTTAAGTAGGTAGTTAATAAAGGCGTTAACTATATCTATCTAATCGAGCTCGAGGTCGAATTCTACTACTATAGCTATAAGGGTCCGAAAAGATATCCCTACTAAGGTAGTTGCCTTAATAGGTAGATCCCCTTTTTCCTATTAATTCTTATAGATAACTAGCCGGGCCTTATACTTTTAAAGGAATCCGTATTTATTAGTCTTATAGATAAAGACCTACTTATAGCTAAGGACCTATTTTCCTCTTACTTTTTCTTTAAGGACCTCTTTAAAAGACCCTATCTCTTTATATAAAGCTAGGTAGTCTTTCTAAGCCTAGAAAAACTAGTCTTTAAAGGGGTGTTTTTCTAGCTACTTCTAGTTTACTAGTAGGTCTAAGAGGTCCTTTTTATATACCTTCCTTGCTAATAACTATAGCTTAAAGAGCCGGCCTACTATAAATGCTCTATAAGAACCGTCTTCTATAGGCGTTAGATAAAAGTTAGAAAAACGATCGAAATAAGGGAGTAATTAGTCTTCTTTTATATCGGGCCCTATACCTTCCTTTGCTTCTCGAAGTAGGGATAAAAAGGCAGCTAGGTAATCCTTTAAGAGAGGTGCCTTTCCTACCCCCTTAGGGGTTAAGACGGGAAGACTAACCGAAAAAGCTACTGCTAGATCTTCTTCTTATTCTATAAGAGGAGGCGTAGGGAGGTAAGCGTATTCTAGCTCTATTACTTTCCTATAGTCTCCTTCTTTATCTAGATTATTTAATCTAGTAGCTTCCTCTTCTTTAAAGTTAGCGTTATCCTTAACTACTTCGATATTAGTTTCTTCTTCCGTTTCCTTATTTAGGACCTCTTCTTAAAACTATTAAGAAGGGGGAATTTAAATCTTCTAAATTAGCTAACGTTAAGAGAGTAAGAGGGGCTATTAATCCCTCTTTCTATTAAAGAAGCTAGATTTATCGAAAATTATATCCTTAGTCGAAATAACCTTCTATAAAAGAGGAATCTAGATCTAGAAGATATTCGTAGAATTATAACTAACGAGGTAACTAATAAAGGCTCTAAGATTAAGCTTTCTTTTCTTCTTCCCTTTTAGCTACGCATCGGTAGTTATAGTATATACCTTATAGCCGTAGGTACGAAGGTAGGCTAGCGAGGCCCTCTTCTTTATAAAGAGCTCGAGGGGAGATTTCTAGTCTATTCCTTAGGTCCTTAAGGTCCGGTTCCGAAGGTAATAGGCGGTCTTAAAGACTTCCCTCTAAAGGTCGTATAAAAGCTTTATAGCAAGTCTTATTATACGGGCCCTTTCTATTATAGCACCCCCTAATCTTTCTACCCCTCTATTCTAGGCCTAGGTATTTAGTGCTAATAAGAGGGGTAAAATACCCCTTTTTTAAAGCTAATTTAAGATATCCTTTATAAATAGCTCTCTATTAGACTATATCTTCTTTACCTCGTAGCTAAAGTAGGATTTTATCTATTTAACGAAGTTTTAAAGAGTAAACTAGTTATACTTACTTAGGTAGGTCCGTAAGAAATAGGGGAAAACTATCCTTAAAAAGGCGTCTATAAAAAACATTACCTTAACGAAGCTTTCCTAATCCCTAGAGACGTCGGTCTAGTCGACCTAAATTTCCTTATATAGCTAGTCCGGCCGTAAAGGCGTTCGTTTAGAAATTCGTCTCCTAGTCTTTCCTTAGCTATAGTATTCGCATTTAACGGTCTTTAGGCCCTTTATTCGTACGCCCTATTATAGGCCTAGCTTATATAAAGCTAAGGGGCCTAGGTAACTAAGTCGTGCGTGCTAAAGAAGGCCGTCTCCTTAGGCTACCGGAAGAGGGTCCTTTATAGTAGACCTATTCCTCTTAGTAAGGAAAGCTAACTTCTCGAGTAATTCCTTCCTAAGGATAGGTCGGAATTCGAGAATAGATTAACCGAATTTCTCCTCGATAAGCCTAATAGTCTAATTCTTTTAAACTAGCCTCGTAGGCTTAGACGTTATATCCTAGAAGATTCCTTCCTTTCGAAGAAGGCGGAAGGAAATTAAGCTCGTTAAAAATCGAGGGCAAAAAGCTACCCTTTTTCTTCGAAGAATTTATATAGATCCGTTAAGTAATTTTATCGTAAAATTCACCCTTCTATATCCCTCTATCTATACGGTTAATTCCCTAGTAATAAGATATTCCTTCTATGCTTTCTTAAAGAACTAGAATTATAAGAGTATATTATAGATATCGAGGGAAGTACTAGAGTTAAGGATAGCTGATTTTCGTAGGGGATAGTTAGAGGGTCCTAACGGTTAGTCTTACTAATCCGTAGGGAAGATAAATACCGGATTTACTATACTAACGATTTTTCCTTAAATTTACGGCTCGAATAAGGGCAGCGGCGTCGTTAGTTACTATTTCTTAGTAACCTAAATCTCGTCTATCTTCTTTTATAACGAGGGGTCCTCCTTAAGAGACTATTATACTATTTCTTATAGTCTCTTTAAAGGGTTAACTCCTTTAGGTCGGTTTTCCTTAAAGACCTACTAGTAGTCTTCTAGCCGATAGGGCTTTTTATATACTTAGTAGGTAGGTTAATTCCTCCTTATATATTATTTCTTCGAGGAATCCTTGTTCCGGTCTAGAAGGTCTGCTTAAAAACCCCCCCTTTTTACCCCTTATTATTGATTTTAATAAAGAGGTTCGATTTCGACTAGTTCCTTAATTTTTCGACTAACGGACTAAAAGGTCTATTAGGGGACTAGTCGGGCCGGTCTAACTAACGGGACCGGGGCCGGGCCTAGAGTAAGATACGGAGCTAGGGCCGGGGCCGTAGCTATAGTTAACGACGGCGTTAAGGCTCTTAAGGGAGGAGGAGCTAAAGGAGTAATAGCTATAGCAGTAGTAGCGGGAGCAGTAGTAATAAGGGCTATAGCAGCTATAGGGGCAGTAGGTCGAGCCGTCTAAGTTAAGTGCTAGCTATAAAGGAATAAGACTACTTACTATTATACTCTAGTAGCCTCTTTATTTAGTTCCTAGCTAGCCTCTTAAAAGATAGTTAAGTAACTATTACTAATAAGCTTTATTAGTAGAGATATATCCTATAGCTATTAGCCGGAAAGAGCTTCTATAAGGAAGTATTAGTTAGCTTCCTCGAGGATTTCTTCTTACTTAGCTAGCTATAAAGAAGCTAGTAGGTTCCTAGTAGAAAAAGCTCCTAGGTAGGCCGTATAGGTCTTCCTAATACGGTTAGTTATATAGCCCCTCGAGGGAGCTATCGAGGTCTCGAGCTTTAAAAGCTACTACCTAAGAGTCTCTTTCTCTTATAGAGAGATTAGCTTTACGGTACTAATAGATTCCGTTATTGCTATACGAGCAGTAGTTAGTAGCTTTATCTTATAAAGGTATTCCTTTCGGTGACTCTTATAGTCGCCTAGGGCAGCAGAAAAAGCTCTCTACTATATAGAGGTTAGCTCGGAGAAAAGGGTAGCTCCCTCTATAAAGTCCGTTGCCCTAGGATAAAGAGGGGGCTTAAGAGGGTCCTACTTATTAAAGAGGACTAAATTATAGATAGTTTTATCTATACGAGCCTATAGCTCCTTTATCTACTTATCTTAATCTTAGGCCTTTATAAGAATCGTCTTATAGACTATAAGGTCGGTAAAAGAATCGTTTTTCGATATTATTATAAGGAAGGGTAGAAAAGTTAGGTAAAAATCGGCTTTTCTAGTAAGAGGGGTAAAAGGGAGCTATAAGGGATATAAGAAAGGTGCCTTTTTTTTATATATATTATTACTCGTATATAGCCTCTAAGGCTATAGCGAGGCTAGTAAGGGCCTAGGCCCTTATTAGTAGTCCTAGCTAGCTATAGAGCCTAGGGGCTTATAACTAATTAAGGAAAGGGTAGCTATAAAAGTAATAATAAAGGAAAGGTTAGTTTAGTTTCTCCCGCGTAGTAATTTTCCCCCTTAAGGGCCCTAGGGCCCTTAGGTTACTCCTTTTCGAGCTACTTAGCTATCCCTATCTCTATTTTAGCTAAGAAGGTTAGAAGGGCTTCCCTTCCTTCCTTAGAGCTATAGAGAATAGGTAGGCTAAGGGCCCCCTTCCGTCTCTTAAAGGTCTAGTAAAGGACCTCTCTTTCCCTCCTATAGTTCGGGTACCTTAGGATAAGGTACCTAGCCGTATACCTTCCTTAGCTATAGCGGTAGTCGTCTTAGTCTACCTTATTAGTCCTTTTTAGGAAGGAAAATAAGAAGCTAGCCTTAAAGAGGAGCTAGTAAAAGGCTAAGAGGGTTAGCCTAGGCCTCCTTATAAGGTCCTTTTCTAGGCTAAGGGCTAGGCGAGGGGTCTTTTAAATAAATATATAGTACTTACCTAGGCCCTTAGCCCTAGGGCCTTTAACCGCCTTAGTAGCCTAGAGTCCTTTTTAATAGTCCTTAGTAGCTTACTAGACCTTTCTTTATAAGTAGCTAATAGAGACTAAGGGGGTCCCTTAAGTAGGGGCCTCTAAGCCTCTTTTAGCTAGCTAGTTAGCTAGCTAGTTACTAAAGATCCCTAGGTAGCTAGGGTATTAGTATAGTTATATATTATAAAAGGCTTCTAAGCTAAATAGGAGCCTTTTAATACGTATAGCTAGGTCTAAGAAACCTATAACCTTCTTTATAGCGGCTTAGCTATCTATAAAGATATAGGTATCTATAAGGGGGTTAAGAGGGCTAAGCTTTAGGGGCCGAGGCCTCTTAGCTAGGTCCTCTAGGACCCTTAGTATCGCGAATAGCTCTACGTTAGCTACTTTAATTAAAGGCCCTAGGTTCTTATAGTACGCCTTAATAGGCCTATTTTCTAGGCCTATTTCGTAAAAGGAGTAAGCGTTAGTCTTTATAAAGGACCCCTTAAGGCACCCCTTAGAGCTATCGGTATAAAAGGCTAGGGGCCGTACCCTAAAGTCTTCTAAGCTAGCTAGGCTAGCTAAGAAGTATTAGTATTACTTCTTAGCTAAGGGCTTAGGGGCCTTTATTATCGTAATAAAGGCCTTAGGCTTTAGGGCCTATAAGGGCTCCTAGCTAGCTTTCCTTTTTTCTAAGTTATAATTAGGTCCTATAAGGGCTACTAGGCCTTTAAGGAGGCAGAATAGCTATATATATAGCCTAATATAGCTTAAGGCCCTTAGGTCGGAGCTTAAGTCGGCGAGGTTATCCTATATAGCTAGGTCGTAAGCCTACCTTATAAGGTAACTAAGTAAAAAGTATAGGGTCTAAAGGGCGTAGGAAAGGTATACCCTTTTAAATTATACCTTTAGTAGTAGTAGGGCCGCTTTAGCTTCTAAAGCCCTAATAGGGGATCCTTTAAAGGCCTTTAAGACCTTTAAAAAAGCTTAGTTTTATAGCCTTTAAAAAGGCTTTATAAGGCTCTTAGGGGTCTTAGGCCCCCTATACTAAAGTTAGGCCCTATAGTCTATTATAAAGGTTACGTAGGCTTAGTAGAGCTATTTAGAGGCTTTAAATAATAGGCCTTTTTATATAGAGGTTAAGCGGGATAGTCTTTTAAAGGCAGCTTATATAGATACTACCTTCTTCTTAATATATTATTTAAATAGGAGCTTAGAATTAAAGAAGACCCCTAGCTACTATACTAAGGGCTTTACCTTAAAAAATAAGCCTCCTACTATTATACCCTTTAAAATAGGCTGCTATTACCTACTAAAGTAAATAAGTTCTATCTTTAAGGGGTTAAAGTAGACCCCTTAGTTTTTAGCTTATTTAAATAGGTTAGTAGCTATTACTTTTAGCTACCGAACGTTCTTTTTAGCTAAGGTCGACGTTATAGAGATACTAAAGTTATCTATATAAAATAGCTAGTATCCCTTAGCCGCTAGTATCCCCCTTACGTATAAGAGGAATAAAATAGGGCTAATAGGGGACCCTTAGAGCACCCTTATTACTAGGTCTATAAGGGGCTAGACTTACCCTTTAAAGGCTAGCTAGATCTTCCTTTTAGTAAGGAAGTAGTCTACCTAGCTTATAAAGGCCTTAGGGAGGTTTAATTCCCTTAGGACCCTTATAAGCTATTCCTTCGATATAAAATCGAAGGCGCCCTTTATATCTAATAAGAGGGTACTAGTAATAGCCTTCTTATTAGACTCCCGCTTCTTTTAGATATAGTATAGAAGGAGGAAGGCCGTGTCTATAGCTAACCGCTATTTTCGTCCCCTTAGCTACGTAGGGTTTAGAAGCCCGGCCGTATTAGCTAAATAGCTTAGCCGGGTAGCGTATAGCTTTTCGAGGACCTTTCCTAAGTAGTTAAGTAGACTTATAACCCTATAAGCCTTAGGGATAGTATAGTCTAGCTTATTTTACTTAAGAAGTATAATTCCTATAGCTTCCTTTTATACCTTAAGGTAGTATCCTTAGTTAAATAGAGCTTTATAGGCCCTATTAAAGACCGTAGGGATAGCCTTATACGCGTATTAGATAGGGAGGAAGCTAAGGGAGTCCGGGCTAGGGGCTTTCTTATTAAAAGAGCTAAAAATAGCCCTCTTAATCTTAGGGTCCTTTAGCTTTAGCTAGTCCTACTTAACCGTGCCCTTACTACCTATATAGCCCGGGGGCTCTTCTTTTTCTAGGCTCTAAGGGGGGCTAAAGGGAGGGCTAGGGCTAGGGTCTAAGGTCGGAAAAAGGGTTATTAAGAAGGCCTCGTATTTTTCTATAAAGGTATTAGCTTTTACCTCTATCCTTTCTTTTATATATAAGATACTAGGAAAGGTAGGGTTAGCTTTAGCCTTAGTATAAGAAAAGGCTATAAAGATATCCTTTCCTACTACTTTTATTAAGAAGCTCTCTTAGTATTACTTTTTAGTAGCCTTAATAGTATACTTAAAGCTATTTTAGGCCTCTATAAAGCTCTTTTAGCTCTCCTTATCTTAGGCTAGCCTATAAGCCCGTTAGGCTAGGCTTAGGGCTTTCCGAAGGTAGGTTAGCTTATTAGTCTACTAAGGCTTAGATCCCTTATAAGGCCTCTTTTTCGGTATCGCTATATTTAAGGCCTTTATAAGGGTTCTTATTAAAAGGGAAGCTATCCCTTTTAAGTCGTTTCTTTTTATAGCCCTCTCTATAGCTATAAGGAGGTCCTATTCCTTCTTAGCTAGGTATTCTAAGAATACCTTTTAGTTTACTTTCCTATAAATATAAGTAGTAGGCCTAGCTAGTAGTAGCTTATTAAGGCCCCTTAAGCTAGCTTTAAAGGCTATAAGCTTATAATCTAAGCCTATAGCCTCTAGGAAGCGGAAGTTAGCTTAGGTTAGCTATTTAAAGGGGCTATAGAAAGTAAGGCCTATAACTAAGGCCCCTTTTAAGCCTTTCCTTTAATAGGTGCTTTTTATAGCTACCTTAAGGTCTATTAGTAAGGAAGCCTTATAGCGGTCGAGCTAGCTAATAAGGGCTTCTACCTTATAGGCCTTAAAGGGTTTTATAAAAGGGTTCTAATAAGGGTAGTATAAGTTAAAGTCCCCTACTAGTAAGAAGGGCTACTATAAGAGCTAGGCTATTAATAGTAGCCTTTCTATTATAAGGGGCCCTTACTAGCCTTAGCTAGCTAAGGCCCCTTTAACTTCTTTTTTATTATATAGGTTAATAAGGGTAAACGGCTTAGCGCCTTTTACCTTTATAGCTTATATATTAAGATTATAAAAGAGGTTAAAGCTAGGGCTAGCTTCTATCTAAGCTTCCTTCCTCTTATAAGCTATAACCCTAGGCCTCTTAGTAAGCTTAGAAAAGTCGGTAGAGGGGATAGGGGTTATAACGTTATAGGCCGGATACTATATAAGGATATAGCTATTATCGATCTTATAGAGGTAAGGCTCTTATAATAAGATAAGGTCTACTCTTATTTCTAGGGCCTACTCTAAGATCGATAGGTTAGCTATTTCCTACCTATTAGTATTATACTATATAATACTAATTATAAGGAACGGTGTTCCTACTATAAATAAAGTAGCTATAATATACTCTCCCGATTATATAAGCTAATAAGTAGTATATTAATTATAGATAAAATCTTATCCTATAGAGCAAGAATCGCTCGTTATTTTATATATTATTATACATTAAACGGGTTGCCGGTTATCGTACAATCGGGAATCGAAGGAACAGAGCTAGCTTAGAATACTAGCTAAGACCTCTTAAGAACACCAGTACGACCAACCTCCTTTAAACACGAATATTAGTGGAACTAAGACACTTCTAGACTTACTCGAGGTATCACGGAATTCCCTAGTCTTAGGGCTATATAGCAGCCTAAATCTGGTCCCGAAAGGTTCTTCCGTTTAGCTATAATTGTCTATATAAGATAGTATGTCCGCTAGTAGATAGATTAAGAATCATTAACTTTAACACCTCTTCTATATACTAATATACTACTAATAAATTCTATTAAAAATCCTACCTTATACTCCTTCTTCCCCTCTATTACGTAGTCTTACGTAATTCCTTAATTTCCTAAAATTCCGCTTTTGCTTATATACCTTAAGACTAATAAGGTCGTAGTTAGGCCTAGGGGGCCTAAGGGGCTTTAAGGGCCCTATAGGCGTAAGAGGGCTAAGGCTATTAAGTATTAGTTATTCCCTTATAGACTCTATATTATACTTTATTAGTTATAAGGTACTCTCCCTTATAGTTATAGTATTAGACCTTAAAGTAAGAGTAGCCTTAGCTAGCTTTATAGCTAGGGTAGTTATAGTCCTTAGTTAGGTGCTTTTCTAGGTAAAAGGTATACCTAATAGGCTGCCGGTAGGTCTAGGGGTTATAGCTAAAGGAAAGGCACCTATAGTACTATATACGTATAGTATATTCCTTATAGGCCTTAACTTAAATCTATAGACCTACTATATAGAGGCCTTTTTTCTAGTATTTAGCCCTTATAGCCTTTAAAGGGACTATAAAGACGACCGATCCTACCTTCTATATTAGGCCTAGGATGCCTAGCTACCTAAGCTGCCCTAGGATATCGATCCTACTAAAGGTTTTAGCTTTTATAGCAAAGATATCGAGGATAGGGGTCTCTAAGAGGTTAGGGACGCTCTAGGCTACTAGCTTAGTCTAGCTAGTAGGAAGGTCGGCCGATTTAATAGGTAGCTCCTTAAGGCATAGGGACTACTTCTCCCGCTACTCTAAAAGCTTCTTTGCCGTATATAGGGCTTTTATCGTTATAACTATATTACTTTTATTTAAGGTCGATAGAGCTAATATAGCTAGTTCCCCTATAGCCTTATTAAGCTCGTTATAAAGCGTAATAGGGTTAATAGTTAGCATTAGCGATTCCTTCTTTAGCTTTAGGATAAGTTAGAAGTTTTCTTTTACGTTCCTCTTAGCTAGGGCCTTAGCTAGGGTCTTAGCTAGGGCTTTTACCGGAGCCTTAGCCGGGGCCTTAGCCGGGGTATTAAGCGCCTTCTTTATAGTAACCTTAGCTTATAAGCTCGCTTCGAGGTTTCCTTAGGTAGCCCTAGGCTACTAAGCGGCCTTAAGCTAGTATAGGGGCTATTATAGGGGCTATTAGCGGTCCGGGGTCCTTATAGCTGCCTTCTTAAGCCCTTCTATAAGGGTCTTATAGAAGGGTTCGATTTTTTAGGCTTTCTTAAGGGCCTAGAGGGCCTACTAAAGGAAGCCCTAGGCCCGGTCCCTAGGGAAGGAGTGCTAGGGCTAGGGCTAGGTCTACTATAAGCGTTAAAATATAGGTTAGATAAGCGTAGGGCTAATAAAGCTACTAAGCGTAGCTCTCTTTTACCCCTTTACTTACTTTAGGGGCTAGTTAGGCTAAAAGTAGCTAGCCTAAGGTAGGGCTAGGCTAGGCCTAAAAAGGCTAGTCTTTAGTATAGGCTAAGTATTATCTTCTATCTTAATATCCTCTAGGTCCTAGTCTTAGGTCCTAGGCCTTTCTTTTAAGGTCCTTAGAAGGCGTTAGCCTTTTAAAGCTTCTCTTAAGCGGGCCCTAGCCTCTAAGGTACTTATTTTAACCCTTAAGTTAAGGGGGTTAGTTAAAGGGCCCTCCTTATATCTAGGCCGGGGTCTTAAGTTAGGTCCGGGCTTAGTCCTATTAGCGGGGGGGGGCATATACCCTTAGTTAGCGAGGGCAGGGAAGAGTTTTCTACCTATATAAAGGAGAACCTCGCTTAATTTATAATCTTTAGTAGTATATTACGCACCTACTAGTAGCTATATAAGGCTATACTTAAGGGGGCGTAATATACTATTTATAACGGTTCTAGGCGTATACTTTTTCTATATTTTAGGCTTAGTTTCGAAAAGTTAGCTAAGAAGATATAATAATATCTAAAGGTACCTTTTATAGTAGCTAGAAGGTATAAGAATTCTATTCCTCCTAGGCTTATAACTATTATAAAAAAAGATATAGCCGCTTATTAGATTTAAGCAATAGCATTAATTAACGTATATAGTATACGCGATAAGGGTAGTAGTATAAGTTCGTTTTTATCTTTTATTTCTCTAGGTATTTCTTATTTTTAAAGCTTATATCGTTAATACTTTATTATTCCTCCTTAAGTTATTATCTAAGTTTTATAAGTATAAGGGCTATATTTATATCTTCTTTATTATATTATTTATAGACTACCTATTATTATTATCGATTTTTATTTTATATATCTTCTTAGAATTAGTTACTATTTTTCTTAATTTAGTCTTAAGAGACTCGTTTAAAATAAGGGTGTTTTAGTTCTATAAATTTAACTTATTTCTATATTTTAAAATCCCTTTATTATATTATTATAAGGGTTTTCTTTAGTAGCTTTAAGAACTATTTAATACTATTCTTATCGCTTAAGTATACTATATATTCGTCGTTATAGTATATAGTTTAACTAAGGAGTTTATACTTTAGTTCTTATTTATTAGTAGCGTTTAGGTATTTCTTACCTTTTAAGGCTAGTACTTAGTAGGTTTTCTTCTCCTTATAAGGTTATTTATACTCTTTAAAGTAATATCTAAGTTTCCTATAGTTAAAATACTTTCCTTTACCTTTTTATATTATACTTAAATCTATTAGTCTAGG
Source organism: Hirsutella rhossiliensis (assembly GCF_020360975.1). Lineage (NCBI taxonomy): Eukaryota > Fungi > Ascomycota > Sordariomycetes > Hypocreales > Ophiocordycipitaceae > Hirsutella > Hirsutella rhossiliensis. The sequence continues at coordinate 2,799,444 of NW_025408675.1, read as the reverse complement.
ATTTATTATATATACCTAGGCTATTTATATTTCGCGCTTTTTCTTATAGTTAGCGCGTTAGCTAAAGTTATTTTTATAGGAAGGGTTTTAGTTTCCTCTTCCTTATTTCTTTTCTTAGTATTATATATACTATTTATACTTAATTTATATTACTATAGTAATATAGTCCGAGAGGTTATTAAGTCGATTTTCCTTATAAAGCTCGTCCTTAACTTCTTCGTTAAGCTTATTATAAAATCGTAATATAAAAGGTTCGTTGTTTTAATTAAGCTTTAAGGTAACTTAATAGAACTTTATAGTATAATCTAATACTAAGATCCTTTATCGGAGTTCTTAAAGTTTTTATTTAGCTTCTTATTTCTTATTAGTTATTTTAAATACCTTTATAATAGCTTCTTTAAATCCTTAGAAACTAATAAAGACTTTATCTATCTTATTATCTTATCGCGCTAGTTAGTTATTAAGAAAGTCCCTTATAATAGGTTTAAACTAAGCGAGTACTATTTTAAATAAATAATTTCCTATATAAAGTACCTTTTAGACTAGGTCTAAGAGTTTAGTAAGGTAAAACTAGTAGTAGGCCTTAAGTTAGGTAAGAAAGTCTTAAAGCGTACTATAAGTACCGTCGAATAGTCCTAGCTATTTTAGTTTAATTACTTCTTTAATATCCTTAACTTATTTATTACCTCCTTTATTCCTAAGTAACTATACTTTATATTAAAAGGTAATAATTTCGCGTATTATATCTTAAAGTAATATAGTAGCTCTAGAATTAGTTAATCTAGCTTACTATATAAGTATATTAATAGTTATAATATTACTTAAAGTAATATAGTATTATACTAAATAAGAGCTTTTAATATATAATAACTAATATTATTCTTAAGGGATAAACCTATTAAAGGGTTTATATTAATAGATATAATAAAGCGTAGTCTAAGTAGTAATAAGTATATTATATTAGTAATAAGTTAGAGGTTATAGACTATAGACTATAACTAGGTAATTAAAATTAAAGATAGAATTATAATAAAGATCTATATTAAAAGCTATCGAGCTATCTATTTAAAGGAGTATTTTATTCCTTCCTTATATATTTCGAGAGCTTTCTTAGATCGCTAAGAGCACTAAGTAATCCTATATCCTAGGAGCGCTAAAGCGCTAGAGCGATCTTATAATCCTAGCTATAAAGTATTAAAGCGCTAAAGTAACCTATTACTTTAAACTTAATTAGCCTATTAGTTTATTTAATATTCCTTACTCCCTACGTTATATATCCTTATAATATATACTAGTCCCCGCGGTTTACTAGACCGTAGTCGTAATAAGGGGGGGGTATAAATACTAAGCGTATACCTTCTTACTACTAGCTAACTTATTATACTTTAATACGTTCCTTAAGGTATCGGCGGACCTTAGAAGGGCCGGTCTCTTATTTTATAATAGGGTAGGTATTACTCTTAGCTAAGAGTATAAGTAAAAGGATAAGGGCGGGCATAATTAAGTCTAAATAATAATATATAGCTATTAGGCTTTAGGACTAAGTCTTAGACCCTTCTTCTCGATACTAGGACCTCTAAGAACCTCTTTTATATTATCTCGTACTAAGGATAGGTCTAAACGATTACCTTAACCTTATTCTTAAGTAGAGGCTTAAAAGTATAGTAGAAGAAATAAAGGTATAAAAAGGTAAACTTAGTAATATATATCTTAGTTTATCTATTAAGATAAGGGAGGGGCTTATATAGGTATAGTAACTATATATAGCTAGCTAAAAGAGGGTATTAAGATATTCCTATACCTAAGTTAAGCTTATATTATATCTTAAAGCTAAGGGAGTTATATTATATAAGTAGGCTTTATTATATATAACTATTAGGTTTACTAAGTATAACTATAGCCTCTTATACTTACTCTTCTTAATATACCTTATTACTACCTTAACTATTTAAATAGTAAGTATTATAGGCTATAATTATAAAGGGCTAATATTATATTATAGCGATTATATTAAAGGTAAGCTAAAGTAGACCTATATATAGGCAGAGCTCGACCTAAAATTAGGCTAAATAGCACCTAAATATAAGTTAAGCTAAAGTATTATTATATCTTCTTAGCTAACTTTTTAAAACTAAGCTTAAAATATAAGAAAGGTATATACCTAGAATCCTTATAAATAGCGTATTACGCCCCCTTAAGTATAGCCCTATTTCGCTACTAGTAGGTATATAATATACTATTAAAGATCGCGAATTAAGCGAGGTTTTCCCTTATATAAGTAGAAAACTCTTTCTTACCCTTACTAACTAAGGGTATATACCCCCCGCTAATAAGACCTAGCCTATATAACGACTAGTAATATTCTTAAGGGATAAACCTATCGAGGGGTTTATATTAATAGATATAATAGGGCGTAGTCTAAGTAATAATAAGTATATTATATTAGTAATAAGTTAAAGGTTATAAACTATAGACTATAACTAGGTAATTAAGTAATTAAAATTAAAGATAAGATTATAATAAAGATTATAATAATTATATTAAAAGCTAGAGAGCTATTTATCTAAAGGAGTAAAAGTAGGTAGCTATATATACCTATAAAGACTATCCTTAGATTATATACCTAGCTATAATCCCTTACGTTAGATCGTATAAAGTATAGTAATCTTATTAATCTTAGATTACTTAGATCTTTATAATCCCCTTAATTTTATATCTATTAAATAGTTATACTAACTATTTATTTATTAAACTATATTATATACTTAATATAGTTAACTATTAGCGGCTTAGTAGTTATAGTTATAATATAATATCTCCCCTCCTTTTAGTCTTATTTATAAGACTTAGTATAGCTACCTTAGCTACTATATATAAATATACCTTTATCGCGTTATATATAAGTATATCGTTCTTTATTTCTTTATCCTTTTAGGATATACTACTAATAGTATATTTAGTTATATACTAAAAAATCGTTCTTAAAAAGCTTTTAAGCCTACTACTCTTACTAAATATATCGACTTAAGTAGAGATCCTATTAATATACTATATACTTAATATTTTAAGGTAAAAAAGACGAATTATTAAATAGCTAAAAATTCTTTATACTATAATAATTATATTATTAATAGTCGTCTATATTATAATAGTATTTTAGTAGCCTCTTTTTATAAGTATCTTTTAATTCTTTCTATATATAATAGCTAATATATTTCTTTTAGTAACTAAATTATTAGCGGAGTAGTATAGGCTATATTCTAAAAAAGAGGAAGTTAGGAAGCCTTATTAAAGCTTTAAGTATAGCTTACGAACCTTTAGTCGTAAATATCTATTACCGTTAATTATTTAGCTTATATCTAAAAGATTTAAAATTATATAAAAGAAAAGAGTTCTAAGTTATTTTATTATAGTATCTAAAAAGTAAATACTAAGGATAGCGTTTTACCTATACTTAATATATATAAGTATTAAGTAGTAAATAACTTATAATCGTTAAGCGTTCTTAATAAGGTAAATTAATCCTTATTTAGTATTAGTAAGGAGTTTATAAATCTTAGTCTTTTAATCCCTTTTAAACCTTTTAGTAAAATTATTAAAGTAAAGAGCTATAGTAAGTTAAGTGCTTAAGTAGTTCCTAGGTATTTTCCTTTAGTCTATATCCTTTCTACTTAATAAGGTATTCTTATTACTAACTTTATTTTCTTATACTTAGTACTTATTTTACTTTATATTCTTAATTATTCCTAACTTTTATTTTTTCCTATAGTTTATATAAGAATATACCCTTATATTCCTATTTTACTATTATAAATAAATAATAGGCATAGGGAGGCTCTATAAAATAAGCTAGTAAAAAGAGGCTCTATAATATAGTCTAAGGGAATAACCCTTAAAGATAAAGACCTATACTAGATATCTATACCTTCCTCTAGGAAAGGCGGGTTAGGATAAGCCTATCCTTATAAATAGAAATATATATAAAATGCATAAGTGAATTACGAGTAGAACGGATACCCTATTGCCTATTTTAGCCTAGCGGTTCTAAAGATATCCGCGATATAAGAATAGGTAGGGCATAGAATATTCTAGTTAAATCTACTACTTATACTAGAACCCATAGTCTTACGTTAACTATCACGTTATAATTAGACTACCTACTAAGTTAAGAAGATATACTATAGATAGAGCTTTTTAAGCACTATAGAATATACTAGAAAGCTAACTAATTAGTCTACTAGTAGGCGAGCAATAGTCTATAAAAGACAAAGGATTTCCTTAGGAGTAGTAGATAGAATAAGTAAGTTTATAAGCATCCTTTATAATGCTATTCTTTTAATATATTATTTAGCCCCTTATATGCTTGTTATAAATTCCGGACGAAATCCTACCCTATACTCCTTCGACCGATCTTTCCGCTTACGTTATTAATTACCCGATTCTATACTTATTACTTATACCTTTTAATAGTTTAGTATTTTATAGCTCTAGTTTTAATAATAAGATATAAAATATTAGGTATATCTATATTATTATTAATAACGAAAGTTTATAATTAACTTTTAAAATAGTTTTCTTAACTTTAAATAGTTTAAGTTTCTTAAAATCTAATTTATTACTTAGTCGTTTTATTTTAATATTTTATTATATAAAGTAAACTATATCTCCCTTTTAAAAGATTAGTTCTTTTAATCTTTTCTAATTATAGTAAGTAGATATTTATTCTTTTATAAATTAAAGTTTTTATTATATTTCTTTATATAATTTTTATAGCTAATCTACTTATAATATTACTTATTCCGCTTATAGTCCTTATCTAGTAACCTTAAATACTTCTAGGTTATATCTATAATTAGCGTATATTAGTAAGAGCTTAGTTATTTCTATAACTAAGCTATTATTATTAGTAGTTCCTATTTTTATTAATTTCTAAGAGCTATCCTTTTACTATAAGTACTCCTATATTATAGTTACTTTATTAACTAAAGGTATTAGCTCGACCGTTTTCTATTTCTTCTCTATATATTATTTTATAGTCGAATTCTAATAAATATTTAGCTTATTAAATCTATTATCTATTTAACTATTATTAATATTATTAATAAGATTATACTAGTAATCTATTTAAAAGTATTTAGAACTTTAGCGTTAAATAAGAAAGAAAAACTAAAGTTCTTATAAAGAGAGATATAGGAAGTATATATAAAATATATAAAGGTAAAATTAAAAGTAAGGGGTTAGATAGGTAGGGTAGAGATATATAATTCTTATAGGGGCAGTAATTATAGAAAGGGAATAATTATTATATTGCCTTAATTTCCCTTCTTTCCTTTATTTAACGCCCCTCTTTATACCTATCTAGCATCTTAATTAATAAAGAAGATCCTACTTAAAGAAGCTACTAATATCCTCTTAACTACTAAGCTTTTTACTAGTTTTTCCCCTCCTTTTTAGCCGTTACCGGTATATCTATCTTATCTTTCGCTACCTTTATAGGAAGCTATTACTACTTATACTTCCCCTTATACCCCTACCCTCCTTTCTATACCTCTTTTTAGCTCCTTCTTCCTTCTTCTATACTAGGTGTTTTTAGCTTCCTTAGTCCCTCTTACTAAGGGATATCTCCGAGAACTACGAATTAAGCTACGCTTCGCGATATACCCCCTTAGCTATAGCCTACCCTTATAGTAAGGGTATAGCTAATATAGCTTCGGGCTAGTAAGCGTATAGAGGAGGACTTAGTTTATACTTATCCCTTACTTAAGAAATCCGGGTTTTAGCCCTAGGCTCTTTTAGACCTACTTTAGGAAAAAGGGGCCTAAAGAGGAAATTAAGTCCTATAAGAAAGGGGGGCTTCTCTAAGGATAAGTCCCTAAAAGGGGGCCTTTAAGAAGAATAAGTCCTAATTAAGCTAGTAGCCCTCCTTTAAGATAAGTCCTAATTCCTCTCTTTAGCTATAAACGTCTCTTTCCTCCTATATATTATTAGCTCCTCTTATAGACTCTTAAGGCGGGCTTCTAAGGATAGCTTCTCTTAAACGTCTTCTAGCCTAATTTACTATAAAAAGATAGCTAGCTTCTACTTTAGTAAGGGCTTTATAAGACCGTTAGCTTTTATTAATACTATTAGAACTTAATAGACGGAAATAAGTCCCCTTTAAAACCTCTTAGTATAACTAATACTAATAGATATTAATATACTATAGCCGGGTTAATAGCTTACTATTTTCCTTTATAAGAATTTATATAGTCTATATATTATCGTATTCTATAGCTAATAGAGTCGGAATTTATAGTTATAGAGATATTAGTAGCCGGCTAAGGGAAATCGCTTCTTTTAATGCTTTTAAAAGAGCTAATAGCTCTACCTCCGTATTAAAAGTTATAACGGTAGCTTACTTCGAAGCTCTTTAAGCAATAGTTCCTCTAAAAAGGGATATAATATACCCCTATAAGCTCTTTCTATCTAAGGAATTATCTGTAAAGGACGAATCGCTTAAATAAAGGAAGATTTCTATAGCTAGTTTCCTTCCCTGCCCTCCTAAGCGTAGACTATATAATCTCGTTAAATAGAGATAAAGGATTACTTAGTCTATTACTTCTTAGTGCCTAGGGCTAGGATTCTAGTTATGCCTAGCTAGCCGGGAGACCGTAAAAAAGATATCCGGTCTAGTAGAAATAGCTAAAAAAAGCAAGGAGCCTACCTTTTATTAATATTAGTATTTCTCTTACTCCCTAGCTTAAAAGTATAGATTAAGTAAAAGCTCTTTATTTAATATAAGCGTAGAGGGAAGCTTCTTATTAAGGGAATTAAGGAGGAATTTATAAGCGACCTTATTGATATAGGCGTCCTAAGTAAGCTAGATAGTCTATTAGGACCTATTTTAAAGGATTTATATCCCTAGGAACTACTTTAGCTCCCTTAGCCTAGTTATCTTATACCTTTATTATAGGCCTTTTATAGCCTCCTTAGTAGTTACTTCTTTTTCTTTTAGGTAAGCTTAGATAATATCGTCGACGTAAAAGAAGACTATAATTTTACCCTTTTATATTATATACGGTTCCTAAGGGACTTTCTTAAAGCCTAGGGCTTTAAAGGAACCGGTTAAATACTATTACTAAAGAAGGGGTAATCTTCGTAGTCTATATAGAGCTTTCCTAAGCTATAGAACCTTTCCTAGCTATTAAAAGCTTAGTAGAAAGTATATATAAATAACTTCTTCTTCCTTAAGTAAGTAGTTAATAAAGGCGTTAACTATATCTATCTAATTAAGTTTAAGGTCGAATTCTACTACTATAGCTATAAAGGTCTAAAAAGATATCCCTACTAAGGTAGTTGCCTTAGTAGGTAGATCCCCTTTTTCTTATTAATTCCTATAAATAACTAGCCGGGCTTTATACTTTTAAAGGAAGCTATATTTATTAGTCTTATAGATAAAGACTTACTTATAGCTAAGGACTTATTTTCCTCTTACCTTTTCCTTAAGGACCTCTTTAAAAGACCCTATCTCTTTATATAAGGCTAGGTAGTCTTTCTAGGCCTAGAAAAACTAGTCTTTAAAGGGGTGTTTTTCTAGCTGCTTTTAGTTTACTAATAGGTCCGGGAGGTCTCTTTTATATACCTTCCTTACTAATATTAGCTTAAAAAGCCGGCCTACTATAAATGCTCTATAAGAACCGTCTTTTATTAGCGTTAGATAAAGGTTAGAAAAACGATCGAAATAAGGGAGAGGTTAGTTTTCTTTTATATCGGGCCCTATACCTTCCTTTACTTCTCGAAGTAGGGATAAAAAGGCAGCCGGGTAATCCTTTAAGAGATATGCCTTTCCTACCCCCTTAAGGGTCGATATAAGAAGACTAATAAAGAAAGCTACTTTTAGATCTTCTTCTTATTCTATAAGAGGAGGCGTAGGAAGGTAGGCGTATTCTAGCTCTACCGCTTTCTTATAGTCTCCTTCTTCGTCTAGATTATATAATCTAGTAGCTTCCTCTTCTTTTTTAAAGTCGGCGTTATCCTCGACTACTTCGATATTAGTTTCTTTTTCCGTTTCCTTATCTAGGGCTAATTACCTAGTTATAGTCTACGGTCTATAACCTCTAACTTATTACTAACGTAATATACTTATTATTACTTAGACTACGCCCTATTATATCTATTAATATAAACCCCTTAATAGGTTTATCCCTTAAGAGTAATACTAGTTATTATACCCTAAGAATAATATTAAACGGTATAAGCAATAAGCGTAGAATTAGGTAATTAATAACGTAAGCAGAAAGATCGGTCGAAGGAGTATAGGGTAGGATTTCGTCCGGAATTTATAACGAGCATATAAGGGGCTAAATAATATATTAAAAGAATAGCGTTGTAAAGGATGCTTATAAACTTGCTTATTCTATCTACTACTCCTAGGGAAATCCTTCGTCTTTTATAGACTATTGCTCGCCTACTAGTAAACCAATTAGTTAGCTTTTTAGTACATTCTATAGTACTTAAAAAGCTCTATCTATAGCATGTCTTCCTAACTTAGTAGGTGGTCTAATTGTAACGTGATAGTTAACGTAAGACTATAGGTTCTAGTATAAGTAGTAGATTTAACTAGAATGTTCTATGCCCTACCTATTCTCGTATCGCGGATATCTTTGGAACCGCTAGGCTAAAATAGGCAATAGGGTATCCGCTCTGCTCGTAATTGACTTATGCAATTTATGTATATTTTATTTTATTAGGATAGGCTTATCTTAACCCGCTTTTCCTAAAGGAAGGTATAGATGTCTAGTAGAGGTCTTTATCTTTAAGGGTTATTCCCTTAGACTATATTATAGAGCCGCTTTTTACTAGCTTATTCTATAGAGCCTCCCTATGCCTATTATTTCTTTATAATAGTAAAATAGGAATATAAGGGTATATTCTTATAAATAATAAGCGCGAATACCTAGGAGCGTATATAGAGGGTAGTAGATAATTATTTAAAAAAAAGAAGTATATAATTAAAGATAGAAAAGAGCTAAATAAGTAGCTTATAAGTAAAGGAAAGAATAAATAATATAAAAGGAAGGAATTATAGTAAAGGAGAAAAGTTCTATTAATAGTTTATTTACTTACTTACTTATTTAAGATAAGAACCCTTACTTATTATTATTACGCCCTTTCTATTAGTATCTTAAGCTATAAAGCCGCTAAGGAGGAGTTTAATAGGTAAGATTATACCCTTATAGATATTAGCCCGTTAAAGGGATAAGACCCTTAGCGCTTCCTATCTACCCCCCCCCTCCCCCCCCTAAGTATACTTAAAGGCTTTATAAAAGCCTAGATTATTTAATTAAATATTATCCTTAAGAATAGTTAATTTAAACGTTTATTTTTCCCTTTTAAAGTAAAGGCCGCTAGTTATACGACTTTAGTAAATATAAAGAGGTATAGAGTAAAGAAATCTCTAAGACTTATATTAATAACCTAAGACCCTTAGAGCTATATATAAGACCGATAATTAGATAATTACGCGGTTAATTGCTCTACTAATCCTTAGCTATATACTACGCGTGCTTTAGGTATATACCCTCGTCCCTATTAAACTAGCTAGCTAATAAGTATAGAGCTAGGTACTAGCCGCTTAGATTAATAAGCGTAGGGATAATAAGGCTAGTAAGATTAATATAATTAATAAAGAAGGTAGTAGGTAGCTAGCGGTATAAAGAGCTTAGGGTATAATTATATAAAAGCTATTAATAAAGTAGTACTATACTATACTAAAAGAAGGGTATTATATAAGAGTCTTTAACTATTATAAGCTATATAGTTATATATAGAAGGCCGGATCCTATATATATATATATATATATATAGGCTAGCTATATATAAAAGAGCTTTATATAGCTTATTAATATTATCTTATAAATAGTACCTATATATATACCTTTACTTACTCTATAATACTTAACGTCCCTTATAGTCCTTAGGCTAGGTAAGAAGCTAGGTATAGCTTTTAAGGTAGCTAGGGCGGTCTTTTTCGTCTTTCTAGGGCGCTAGGCGCTCCTAGGTATAATAGGGTCGCGTATATAGGTCGGGGTCTATAGGGCCGGGCTAGGGTCGGTCTAACTAAGTAGGGAGGAATTTTCGCTAGTATCTATAAGTCGGGTAAACTGCCCGCTAGTTAAGGATATTATTTAAACGGTCGCACTTATGCATAGATATAATGTATAGGCTGTTCGGAGGAAGGTAGGGTCGGCTCGAGCGGGCGTACCGGGCTAGGGGCATTTTAGCCGTTTTAATAGCGTTACGCGGTAGTTAGCATCTAGCTACTATAGATATAGGAGTCTAAGGATAACCTCCTTAAATAAATAGTAAAGCTACTAAATTTAATATCGGAATAGCCTTATATTTATTAAACTAAAGACTCCTTTACCTATTACCCTACTATTTAAAAAACTAAGGTAATAAAAGGGTATATTAAGGAGTAAGTATAATAAGCTAAAGTTATACTTAATAGACTTAATAGTTATATATAAGGAAGCTTACCTAATTAATATAACTCCTTTAGCTTAAGGATATTATATAAGCCTAACTTAAGTATAGGGATATCTTAATACCTTCTTTTAACTAGCTATATATAGTTACTATACCTATATAAGCCCCTCCCTTATCTTTAATAGATAGACTAAGATATATATTACTAAATTTACCTTTCTATGCCCCTATTTCTTCTACTATGCTCTCATGCCTCTGCTTACGAGTTACGAAGTAGAGAATAGAGAACGAGGAAAGTGCCCCTGCAAGCGCGGGGTTAGGGCTTAGTCAGGGAGTAGACTAATCCTCTAGCGAACGCGAGAAAGGGTGTAGAGGAGATATGGCAAAGGATCGAGGAAGACAGCCGAGAGCAAGAAGCCTTGCATTCGGTAGCTGATAACGTGAGGCTCTCCTCTGGTACCTTAAACGTCAAGAAACGATGGGTTTCAGAACCTCAGCCAATTCCAAAGCCTTGCCCATTTGATCTGACCTTGAGAGACCATGGCGGCACAAAGAAGACACGGCAAAGCGTTCCAGTAACAAGAACTCCCGACATAGAAAGCACGAGAAACAGAATGGCCAGACCAACAATTGCAAGGCTGATGCCCAAGGCATGCCGCTTGTCCCCATGAAAGCCGGAGGTGATAGGACTCACTGAAAAAGTGGTGGAAAAGGGTGACCTTGAGACGGTAGGGGTCCCAAACGAAATGCTGGAAGCACAAGGCTCATCGATACTAGATGGTGTAAAGGCTATAGTAGACATCGACCCCGACTCTCGTGATTGGGCCCAGCTATGAGCAGCCGCAACGACCAATACTGCTATATATGTCATGATTGGGATGGTGCAAACGAGTTCGATGCCAGATAAGGTTATCTGCTATAGGCTTATACCAGCCAGTAGCAGTTGAACTGGTGCCACGCACCAAAGTATATGTCGACTCTAAGATAGCCTCGAGTTTGCTAAGAGCGGTGACACTTAAGCAACCTAATTTAATTAGCAACGTACTGAATATATTGGTAATAAAGAACCTACCTCATAAAAGCTGATTCCTAGGATGCAAATAGCTCTCTAGATGTCCCCTACTATTTCCTTAATAGAAGCTAAGAAATGCTCTAATTGGCTAAAGCTTATCAGGACAAAGGATGCTCTTCCGCAAGCCTGCTCTCAATGAGTGTGGCCCCGAGCACGATGGAGCTGATGAACTGCGCGAAGCGTTCAGGGGGGGGCATCCCTGACTGGAAGCTGTGGGAGCAGAGTGAGGCGACACAGGCGTTCCTGGAGTAGTTCAGGTTCGGCCTGTTCATGAAACTTGAAGGCTTGGCAGACGACGAGAGGAGGACCTTTGGCGGGAAAAAATCCGGGTTGTCGATTTTAAGCAAGTATTCGTAGCCTTGACGATGAATGGCATCCGTGTGAGACTCTATCGCCGATTTTGACTCCCTAGGATCTCCTTTCCACCTATGAATTTGCATCCCGAGCCCTTCGCGGCAGAGATCTGGTGTGAGCAGAATTACCTGTACGCACCTATGATTCTTCTGCCCATTGTCCTGTGCGAATAGCCACGGAGAGAGAAAGCAATAGACGCGGCTGTATGATTTTCCCATCCATTGTCCTGCGAAGAGAGACTGAGAGAAAGAGGGAAACAGACCGTACAGTTCTTTCTTCCAACCATTGTCCGCCATCTCATCCATCCCGTCAAAGGGGAAATGGCCGGCAACTCCAAAAATTCAGGGTATCTATCCCCAAGCAGCATTTCCCAACGCATGTGTCTCATTGCTCTCCAACACCTGGTGGAGGAAGCCTCGCGCGCTCAAGATGCCCGACCGACGCCGACTCCCCGTCCTCCCGAGCAACCAGTCATGCCGCCCACTTGTATTCCTGTTCGCCGTAAGCAAATCGAGTAACCTTGTCAGTAACATTTCTTTTGTCCAGTCCGACGAAGCTGTCCAAAAAGACCCACTGCCTAGGTACGCAACCATCTTCGTCTCCTCTGCGCAGTCTGTCTCTGCCGCCCGTACACGTAGACGGGGCTGTTTCATCCCCATCTCGATTCCACATCCCTAAAGGGCACAAAAGCGTCTCGGTCGACGAACCTGTCCAGGTCGTTGACGGGGTTTCCTTGCTCGCCAGTCGCCCCGCTTCGGCCGTCGCCCATCGGGTCCAGCATGTCGTCGACTCCACGCTTGGTCCTCGTGCCAAGGCCCATGCCCGAGGCTACAGATGGCGTCGAAGTCTCCCATTCCATGTCAATTTCTCCCGGGTGATTCCGCTGCTGCTGCTGCTGCTGTTGGGTTTCTGGCCCCCCTGACCCCCAGGCGACGACGCGGCGGGCCAGCAAGATATCCTCCCAGGCTAGCAGGGAGCGCTTGACATCCGCCTCGAAGCTGCAGCAGAAGCGCTGCATGTTTGTAAACTGAATGGTGGGGACGAGGCTCTTGCCAAACATGGCCATGATGTAGGCAGCCACGATGGCGGCGGAGCGCTCGTTGCCCGACTCGCACACCACCAGGACCTTGCCGTGACGGTTGGTGAGTAGGCCGTTGCTCCCGAGAGCCTGGGTGTTGTGGACAGCTAGCATGTGGTCGTTGATGAGACGGACAGCCTGGGGGTAGGCGCGGATCATGCCGTGTGTGCCGTCAATGTCGATGTACTGACCGACGATGCCCAGGGCAGACGCGGCCGTTTCGACACTGACGAGCTTGGCAGCCCCCATGCGAGCGTCACGGGCGGCGAGCACCATGGTGATGGCCTCACGCGCCAGGAAGTCGTGATCACGGACGACGCTCGTGGGGCCGAGGTAGAGAAAATCAAGGATGGGCTGAGCTTGTCGGCGCAGCGCGTAGTGCCAGGAGCCAACGCAGTCGCTAGCCGTTTGGATTTTGCCGCGGGTGATGATTTCAAGGTCGCGGCCCGAGAGCTGCGTCGGGTCGACGTGCTCGAACGACGGCACCAGCTCGGCGGCGGACTCGTGCCTATCGTCACGCAAAGTCTGCTGCTGCTGTTGGGGGATGGGGACGAGGATGTTGGGCGGGCTGGGCGCACGGTACTCGTAGGGAGCCATGCGGACGGCGCCCTGCGACACGGGTGTGGAGCGCTCCGGCTTGCTTCGCGATGACATTCTGGTGATGGTGGTGGTTGATCGAGACCGAGGGAGTGACTCGAGTGAGTGAGTTTAAAGCTGTGGGCGAGTTGCCACGTCCCGAGAGGAAGTGTGAGAGAGAGCGGAATGAGAATATCGAGGCTCGCCGAGCTGCTGTTCAACTCGCGGCGAAGGCGAGACGGTCAGAAGGAAATGGCATGTCGTCTTGAATGGTTTGGCGCGAGAGACCAACGCTTGATGAGACGAGACAAAGGGCCGCAGAGGTGGAGCGGATGGAAGATGGCGACGGCGGCTGGCGAGCAGCAACAGGAGCACAAAGAGCCGGTACGTCGGGAGCAATCGCCTTGTTCATCAGACGGCCTCTGCTGCTATCGAGAGAGGAAGGTGGTTCAAGAGGCCATCCAGAAAGGAACGGTACCTTTTGACCGCGCAACCGCTCGTACCTCCCTGGGGTGAGTCTTTACAGTGCCGACTGTACGGTAGTGCAGTATGTGTACTGTACTTGCGACCCCCGCCGCCAATCAACGCCGTCGACTTCGCACCCGTTTGGTAGTGGAGCAGTGGAGGAACACTCTCCCCAAGTCCCTGGCCCCACAGTGTGCACCTATCTAATTACCCTATCTTACAGAATGAACCTTCAGGCACGCCTAGCAAGCACTAGCAAAGCCTTGGGTGGCCATTTTTAAATATATAATGAATTCCAAAACTCGTATGGATTCGCAACAAGATCTAATGGCGTCCCAAGAGGCTATTCCAGCTATCAATTCCTGTAACGGGTCTCTTTTAGGGCGAATCAACCACCGTCAGCGCGAGCAGGCAGCTAGCAAAGACTCGAAAAGAACGCTTCTATCTAGTGCATTTTGTTGGCAAAATAATATACCTTTAACCTAGCTGCGTTTTGAATCCCGTCTTGTGATCCCTCCTCTAATGCCAAAGGGATGCGTGCTGCTCGTCTCCAAAAGGCCCGTCGAACAAATAACGATCCATCAATGACAAAGATCAACCTTTGTTCCAGCTGGTTCGTGTTTCCCCTTTATAGCAGCAGCCCCAGGTACTGTACAAGTATGCTTCATGCTTGTGATGCAAAAAGAGTAGCGTTCCGAGACGGGCACAGAGCCCGTTCATGCACAGTCAGTCGACGGCGACGATGGCGACAATGTCCCAAGCCCAACGCCATCCATCCAAAATGAAACGCCATGTCTTGCGCCCCATTTCCGAGCGACTTGCTTTTGTCCAGTCATCCAGCTCCTGGCATAGTGCCTCCCAGTTTCCCCAGCGTACATGTCCGCCTCCATCTAGCCGTCGCCAGCTCGACCCAACGTCTAGCCTCCAGCCACACTCCGCGGCCGCACTCGCACACCTTCTTCCTTCGGCGTCCCTTGCCAAGGGCGAGTGCCTTGGCTCTCCACCGGCTCCCACTCCTCTTCTGGTTCCTTGGCGTCCATCTCGTCCAGTCTCGAATCATATGGGATTGCAGCCATCCTCTTGCTGCGCCGTCTGCTCTCGAGCTCGCCCTTGGCAAAATTCATGCGCTCCAGAGCATCCACCAGCCGCTTTTCCACCAGGGACCGCACATGAAGCGCCATCGTCTGGCTCCGGAACACGCCCGCGTAGCGGAAAGAGAGCCACAGGTACTGGTTGATGGTGACATGCAGCGCTTCCAACTTGGCCAGGTACGCCAGTGGGCTGTTCTCGTACACTGCCCCCTGAAAGTCCTCGAGTTTCAGGTCCAGGTACTCGAGTGGTATTTCCTTGATGTTGAGTAGGTCTCCCGCCGAGTTCTCCGCCACAACCTGGGCCAGCGCTATGAGACAGCCCCTGCTCTCGGGTACACGAAGCGCCACGGGCAAGAAGCAGAACGTCAACCTGTCGTAAATGCTGAGTGGGAGGTGCTGCAGAACGTCTGCAATTTCGAGAATCGTCTTGGAAATGTCGAGTTGATATCGCGGTCCGACTCTCGCCATTGCCTTGATGCGAAGCAAGATATAGGAAAGGGGCGTGCCAGGCGGGAAAAAGGACGCGAACCGCTCTATTATCCCTGCGGCAGGGTAGATGGAGGCCTTTCTGATGTTTTCGACGCGCATATTGAAGGCCTGGTGGACGACTCGCAGGTCCGATGACTCCAACGTCGTCACCAGCCCCAGCTTTTCCGGCTCTGCCGCACCCCAGGCTGCCACCGTGTCACTAGCTGCCGTCCGGTACCGCCCAGCCCTGCCGCCGATTTGCTTGATCTCGGGAAAATAGAGCCTCCGACGCTGGCGGCCGTCAAACTTGACAATCGTCTCAAAGATGACGCGCCGAATCTCCAGGTTGAGGCCCATGCCGATGGCGTCGCTCGCGACGACGTAATCGTAGTCGTTGTTGGGATCGTTAAACAAGGCCGCCTGCTGAACGCGCACCTCGGGCGGCAGATTGCCATAGATGATGGCGCACCTCCGGCCCGTCCATTCCTCAATCTTCTTCTTGAGGGCGTGGATTGCCACCCGGCTAAAGGACACAACGGCGTCGCCCTTTTTCAGCTTGCTAAAGTCGTTGTCGATGGAGCTTTGCATGGTTTCGAGGGGGCTGAGGCGTTGGTAGTGATAGATGATGCACTTGTCGCCGATGCCAGCGCACAGCGCCTGGATCAGGGGAACGGTACGCTCCTCGCCGCAGAGATGCACCTCCTTTGCCTGCACGCCCAGGAAGGCAGTGGACCAGGCGTTTCCGCGCTCGTCGTCGGCAATCATCTGGATCTCGTCAATGACGGCGACGTCGTATCGCGTGTTGAGCGGAGTCATTTCCACCGTGCAGCTGGCAAAGTACGTGTCGGTGTCGTCGGGAATGCGCACCTCCTCTCCCGTGACGAGCGAGCAGGCGTGGCCCTTTGCACTGAGGCGCTGGTAGACCTCGGTGGCCAGCAGGCGAAGCGGGCCGGCGTAGACGCCGCTCTTTGCGTTTTCCAGGGCCTTGAGGGCATTGTACGTCTTGCCCGAGTTGGTGGGCCCGACATGGACGTGTATGGTTCGCTGCATGGCCCTCGTGGCCGGGAACCATTCGTGGGGGAATCGCATGTCGAGCAGCCGCTTCATCGTCTCCTGAATCTCAGGGGTGAAGCGAGTTGCGGCAATGTGCGTCGTGAAGGCGAAGTGGACCTGCTTCTTGAGGGCGCCAGGTTCGGCGTTGTAAAAAGCATCCCTAAGCCTGGAGTACAAGGGGTTGAGGTCGAACTTTGTGATGTTTTGCTCTGCCAGCCGAAACGACTTGTCCAACTCCTTGGTAAAGGATCTGGCATGCTTGCTAAGCTCATCTTGACCAACGCCCTCGTCCGACGACTGCAAAGACTTGAGGTGACTGAGGACAGACTGGAAGTGGGAGCGCACTGTGGACTGGAAGATGTCATGGAATTGCCTGCGCTGCCTGCTGAAGAGCTGCTCTTGCGCGGTTTTGGGTGCCTTTCTGACCTGCTGGAGCGTGTCAGTTCCAGTCCCATGAGTGTTTGTTTACTTTGACGAGGGCTGATGTCAAGACATATTGGTGACGGCTCACAGGGGCGGCTCGGGAGGCATCTTGCGAGGCAACTTGGGAGGCGGCTTGAGAGGCAGCGTCACTGCCCAGCCCGGGTTCTAATGCTGACCCGAACCGGGCCTTTATGCGGTGAAGAGCCCTCAAGGGGTCCCGGCCCTTTTTCTTGGACGGATTGCGAGAAAGCTGGGGAGTCGTGGACAGCGAGCGACGGCAGGTCTGCGGAGGCGCGACTCTCCAAGACACAGCTCGGGCCGGACGATTCATGGCCGCGGCCTTGTGCAGGATATGAGCATGCTTTTTTGCTCGCCAAAGGCCAAGGGAGGGAGTGAGGAATAAGTGCAAAGTCTAGACGGTTTGAAGTTTAGAGGGTAGAAAACCCGTCTTGTTGCCAGTTCCCGATTTGGGCCTTAGTGAGGTCTCTTATTCCGATGCTTTTTTATTCAGTTGATGAAGCTGGCGACGGGTGAAAAAACACGCTGTCACGTGATGACCCGTCCTACTGACATTGAGAGATGTACTCTGTACGGATACTTCTGTCTTGTACCATTCACGCACAGCCTGCGCGCCACACATCTCCAGAACGGCATGGTGACGTTTTGTGGCGTCAGGTACTTCCTTCTTCTCTTCCTCTTCCAAACAACTTCATCCAGCCAACCATTGTGACGGCATCGATACCCCCTGCGAAACCCAAAGCTCCCTCTTGCGCGCGCACTTCTCTCCGAGTCTCCCTTGAGCTTCCAAGCATCGCCTCTCCCTCGCCGTCTCGCCTGCTGTCCACCACCGAATCCAGCCCGCGAGAGCCCTTTTCCAAGTGACCGCCGACGACGAGTCACGCAAACTGCCCACAATGGCGTCGTCATCCACGCCGGCCACGCCCCTCCTATAGTAAGTTCGCCGTCTTCCAGCTTTCCTCGCCGTGGGCACCCTGCTGCTTCGCTCGAGCCGCTCGACTCACCGCATGTCCCAGCTCCTGCATCGCGCACAAGACGACGATACTCTCAGAATGCACCACGTCGGCCTCGTCGCAAGCCTCATCGCTCGCCTCGCTCATCCTGCCCAAGATCGAGCATGCCTCGCCGCAAAAGTTGACGTACACACACGGCCAGCACCAGATCCACTACGTCGCCGAGTCCCCCTCGGAGCACCCGGGCCACCCAGCCGCCGGCGGCCTCACCTTCCTCGTCATCGCCGACGCCTCGCTCGGCCGCCGCGTACCGTTTGGCTACCTCGTCGAGATCCGCCGGCGTTTCTTCGAGCACTTCCCCGAGAGCGGCGACTTTGCCGACATGCCCAACTACGGCGCCGGGTCCTTCAACGCCGAGCTCAAGAGCCTCATGGTCGAGTACGGGTCCACGACGGGCGGCCGCGACGACGCCATTGGCAACGCCAAGCGCGAGATTGATGACGTCCGCGGAATCATGACGCGCAACATTGAGAGCCTGCTCGAGCGCGGCGAGCGCGTCGACCTGCTCGTCGACAAGACGGACCGCCTGGGCGGCAGCGCCCGCGAGTTCCGCGTCCGGAGCCGCGGCCTCAAGCGCCAGATGTGGTGGAAGAACGTCAAGCTCATGGCCCTGCTCGCCCTCGTCATCATTCTCATTGTCGTGGTCATTGTCCTTGCCGCCAAGGGTGGATCTTGATGGTTCAGTGCGTGGCGTTGGAAAAGAAAGGACAAACAGGGGGCCGCGAGCGGGCGGCTGGCCGTCCAGAGTGCACACACTCGAACAATACCGCTTCTTCTTTTTAGTACAATTGGCTATTCACAGGAGAAGGAAATGATGGACGGGCTATACAAGAGACTGCGATTACAGCTAATTCGGTTTTTGGGCATGGTGTGACGGCAGGCGTTGAATTGTCTTCTATTTCCGTCTGACTCTCCTCTTGGTCTCTTGCTCGTCCGGTGCGTGCTGTGCCGCATGCAATGATTGGTGAATCGCGGCACTCTCATGGCCAATTAGCCAACGCGCTCCAGCCCGTCCATTGTCCCGCAACAAGGCCTCGGCAAAGCCCCCCCGAGCCATGACGAAATGCACAGCTCAATCACAGCCCTCCCTCACCCTCAGGTCGTCACCCTGCGCCCTCTCCTCACAGCCTGGACCCGCCGGCCGTCCTCCACTGATAGACGTAACCCCTCGCCACAGGACTCGTCGTCGTCGTCGCCGCCTCTGCGCGCATCACCGCACCCGGCGGCGACGGCGGCACCAGCTGCAGCCTCTCGGTGAAGAAGACGGGATGTGTAGTCGACGCACTGTACGGCGGCGGTGGGCTCCTGTTGTCCGGGACGGTGGACGGTGCTTGCCGGGCAAGGGGGGCCGCTGTTGCGCCGGTGGGGGGTCCCATTTCCGTCTCTTCCTTTTTTTTTTTAACTCAAGTTGACGGGACCAGGAGGCCGGTTCGAGTGAGACAAAAGGGAGCCTTAGGAGGAGGCCAAGGCGGCATGTGTGAAGTTGTAAATGGTATGGTGAGCTCACGTCATATGCGGGTTGCAGAGTCTCTCAGCCCATGACTAATAAACCCATCACTCACATGCCGAGCGACTACATTTCAACGCGCTTCATCCCTTGTTAAAGCCTCCTGTTCTTCCCCGTCGCTTATGGTGGGAGAACATCGCTCGTCAAGATGCAAAAGTCCCCGTCTATATCTTGTCCATACACACACGTAGCTCGTCGCCAAAAAGAAGAGGTATCCTTGAAACAACGAACAGCTCATGACAGACTCACTGCCCCGGGATATCGCCCAGAAAACCAATCGCCCAGACGCCCTCACCCCCTCGACGCCCTTGAGTGCTCCTCGTAAAACTCGAGCGTCAGCGCCGCCAGGAACCCCGGGATGCAGCCCTTCTCGCGCACCCAGAAGCCAATCTGGTCGCCGATGCGCTGCGCAAACGCGCTCTTGGGCCCGCCGCCCACCTTCATCGTGCCCCTTTCCCCGTCAAACACAATCGAGTTTTCGTGTTCGTCCGTCTGCGAGGGGGAAAAGGTGCTCTCCACGCGCATCTTGCCGTTGGGGATAAACGTCACTGTCCACCCCAGCGTCGAGAAGATGGCCTCCTTGAACTCCTGCGACTTGGACCCCCACACCTCCTTGAGCCGCCGCGCAGACTTTTGCGCAGACGCCGTCTCCGCCTTGGCCGCCGCAATCTCCCGTTCCATAGCGCCCAGCACCGACGTCGGAATCACCGGCACCGACGCGTCCGCGTGCTTGGACCGCAGCGTCGCCAGCAGGTCCTTGTTCTCCCGCTGCAGCGCCTCGAGCGTGCTGCGCTTGATGGCCTCGTAGTCTGACGTCGGGTTCGACCGCAGCGACAGCACCCGCGTTTGGTTCTGCTGCTTGGCCGCCGACAGCTGCTCCCGGCTCGCCGACAGGTCCTTTTCCAGCACTGCCACCCTTGTCTGCCAGCCCGCCAGCTCCTCTTGCATCTTTCGATTCTTACGCGTCAGCTGTCCGAGCTGCTCCTGGTAGCCGCCGCCGCCGTCGCCTTCGTCGTCTGCGGAATGTGGGCGCTTCGTCCCGGCCACCGGTGGGACTTGTGCGCCTGCGGACGGCTCCGCGGCCGATAATTCGGCGTGGAGGCTCTGCACCTCGGCCTTGTAACCATCAATGAGCATCTCGAGCTCCTGGATCCTGGTGGCTCGTGTCTCGTCGTAGTCGTTCGGCTGCATCGTGTGGTCCTCCTCATCGACTGCTTTGAGCTGTGCACGCAGATACTCGACCTCCTTGAGGGCCAGGGCGCGCTGACGGTCCAGCCGCGCCCGCGCCTTGTCTGTCGATGCGGCGCCGGCAGAGGCCTTGGCACCCTCGAGCTGTTTCTGGAGCTGTGACTTGTCGCCCTTCAAGGTCTGGATCGCGCTTTCCTGCGCAGACATGTCTGCTTGCAGAGCGCCGAGTTGCTCCACGTACGAGGCCGTCGTCAGCCGCTCCTGGACCAGCGCCCGGGCCATGGCCTCGGGAGAGTCAAACTCGTCGCTTCCTGTCTCCGACGCGTGGCTGAGGTATGAGGTCCAGGCCAGGCGCTCGTCCTGCAATCGTTGCCGCTGCAGACGCGCCTCGGCGAGCTCTGCCTCGAGGGCCTCGGCCGCCTCCAACCGTCGCTGGAGCGACCTCTTTTCCTCCTCGACGACCTGGACGGCCTTGTTGATGGCTCTGAGCTGTTTGAGTTCTGATAGTTGATCGCGATTGGTAGCCTCGAGGGCGCGAATGTGCTGAACCTGTTCGGACAGCTCGCGCCTGATTATGTCCATGGTTTCGGCGTCGCCGCTTTGGGCCTTGAGACGAAGCACATCAGCCTCCAACTGGGCCATTTGGTTATCCCTTTCAGCGACCTGGGCCAGGGTCTGCTGGAGCGCCTTGTCCGCCTCTTGACTCTCCTGTCCCAGTTCGTGGATTGAGTTTTGGCAGGCGGCGAGCTGCATCTGCATGTCCTTCATCTTCTTTTCCGCCATGCGGGCAGCTTCGTCCTTGGCGGCGGACAAGTCGTCGAGCTGCTCCTGCAAGAGGGTCGCCTCGTCGCGGGCTTCGCGGGCCCTGTGCTCGAGCGCTCTCTGATCCGTCTCGGCGGTCTCTTTCAGCGCGTCCATTTCCTTCTTGACGGACTCGATGAGGTCCGCCGCCTTGGCCCTTTCAGCCTCGGCAGCCTGTCTCTGCTGTGCCTCGTCTTGCTCGCGGCGCCGGGCCTGCTCCAGCTTGTTGCTCTGCTGGGAGAGGGCGATTTCCTTTTCCTGCTCGGCCGTCTGCATGCGGTACTGCAGGGTGCCAATCTCGGCCTTGAGCGTCTCAATCTCCTTTCTGTACTTTTCGTACTCGTCAGCGTCGAGGGGCGCCATGTTCTCCTTTGAGCTCTCGCGCGAGCCCGGGCGCAGGGAGTCTGCGACGTAGCTCTGGCGCGACGAGGGCCGCGTGTCGGCGGCATCTGCGCCGGTGATGAGGTTGTACGTCGGCTGCGTGGCGCGAAAGGATGAGATCTGCGTCAGAGCCTGCTGGTTAGGACGGTGCGCGGTGCGGACAAGTGTTTGTTAACTTACTCGAGACTCGCGCAGACTGCTCTGGGGTCGCGGCAGGGCCGAGGAGCTGGCGCGCATTCTAGAGGAGATGGAGCTGCTTCGGCCCCGGGGAGGCGCGTTGCGATCCCCCTCGTGCGGCGTGCTGCTCCGCATGCTGAGGGGAGGATTGGGCTTGGCGACGCGTCTCGAGAGATGCTCTGGTTTGCCTTGGTTGAGGCTCGCGATAACGAGTGGGTAGGACAGTCACGTGATGCCGTCCTCCCGCATACCAGACGACGACGAGGCATTGGGCCAATTGAAAAGTAACAGCTACAAAAGAAATGGTTTATATGCAAACGTCATATTTTCTTTTCAGTTGTCTGTTTTGCACGCTATAGGGTAGAATATGCCGATATTCACATGACGATGGATTGGCCTCGGCCCGTGACAGCTCACTTGCTCGGCCGCAGCGCCTCGAGATGATTGCAAGCTGCCCCAGGCGGCCATGGTTGACCCCAAAGCTTTGCAGGCCCGTTAATTGATCAAATCTCATTTATTATTCCGAACCGCTAGACGTTCAATATGTCGAGTCGAAACGGCTGAAAGCCCCGTAAAATAGCGCGACCGTATGTATGACCCCACTCGCAGCATCCCTCTCGAGCTGTCCCAAAGCTCCTCATCCATCAACCCCCCCCCCCCGACATTGACTATCCTTGCACCCCCGCGGAGGAGCGACAAGACATAACCTGTATCCCCGAAGCGAGCGACACCGACTAAGCAGCTCCGAAGCGTCTACCCCCATACCCTGCGGTGCAAACAGCTCATCGCTCTCCTCCCGCCGCCGCCGCCGCCGCCGTCCCGGACCCCCCACACGTCGCTGCATGGAAGCCTCGCCGCTCATATAGCCGGCCCTCGACGCGTCCTGCGAGCCTCAGACAGACGCCCTCTCCCATAAAGCCTCCAGACTCTCCCGCGCTGTGCTCCCGGGAAAATCCGGCCTCGAAGACGCGATACCTCCCGAGATATAGCTCCCAGGCGCAATGGCCGTCCTCGAGCTCCGCCTCACGGTAGGGCTCTTGAAACACTGTATCTCTTGGAGAGACGTGTCCCGGCTGACCGCGTCGTGTGGTGGCAATTGCAGGCGGCAGCTCCCGCGATAGCCTCGGCCGTGGCGCCTCGGGCCGCCCGACTCGGCCCCCCGCGTCTCCGATGCCTCCGCACAGCCCTCGACCGTCCCCGGCGGCCAAGGCTGTTAATAACTCCCTGGCATGGGATGAGATGTCAGTCCACGTCGTCGCGCGATTCCCGCGACAAGTCTGATGGCTCGTCTCCTCCCTCGGACGCGGCATCTTCCTCCTCGCCGTCTCCCCCTTCAACCACTTCCAGCGACTCCGGCGCCACGGGCAGCGACAACAAAAACGCCAACCCCTTTGGCCACGACTGGGAGGACTCGGTCGACTTTGCAATCAAGTCGTTCGAGGACCTCCCCCACCGCCTCTTCGGCATCAACCAACACATGATCATCAACTACGAGCTCAAGGAGGCCCTGCGCATCATGCTGCGCCAGTTCAACGCGCCCATCGTCTACTGCTTCGCCTACGGCTCCGGCGTCTTCCCCCAGGACAGCGGCAGCCGTAGCATCACAGAGGCCGATTTCCGCGCCGTCCACCCGCGCCCGCCCGACGCCCTCGTCCGCTCCCAGCGCGGCTCCCCCAAGATGATCGACTTCATCTTCGGCGTCAGCCACACCCAGCACTGGCACTCGATCAACATGAAGCAGCACCGCGCCCACTACTCGGCCGTTGCCTCGCTCGGCTCCGGCTTCGTCTCGCGCGTCCAGCGCTGGGGTGCCGGCGTCTACTTCAACCCCTACGTCGAAATGGACGGCATGCTCATCAAGTACGGCGTCACCAGCATCGATAACCTCGTCAACGACCTGTCCACCTGGGACAACCTCTACCTCGCCGGCCGCCTGCACAAGCCCGTCAAGATCTTGCGCGACCACCCCCAGGTCCGCCTCGCCAACCAGCACAACCTCATCGCCGCCCTCCGCACCGCCCTCCTCCTGCTGCCCCCGCGCTTCTCCGAGACGGACCTCTACAGCACCATTGCCGGCCTCAGCTATCTCGGCGACCCGCGCATGGCACTCCCCACCGAGGACAAGTCTAAGATCAACAACATTGTCAGCCACAACGTCGTCCACTTCCGCCGCCTCTACGCGCCCCTCGTCAAGACGCTGCCCAACGTCGCCTACGCCCACCCCGTCCGCCTCGACGACGACGACTGGATCCTCGATCCCGCCGCCGACAGCGCCCTCGCCCAGGACATGGACCCCCGCAAGCGCGGCAACATGGTCCGCCGCCTGCCCAAGCACTTTCGCTCGCGCCTCTACTTTCAGTACCAGAAGAAGCTCGCCATGCCCAACGACGACTTTCGCCGCATGATAGACGAGGCAGACTCCGAGGACTGCGACGCCGCCGGTCCCGGCGACAGGGCCATCATCCGCCGTCGTCAGGGCGGCCAGTTCGAGCGCCGCATCGCCGCCGACGACCCCCAGCAGCTCAAGCGCATCGTCCGCCAGGTCATCAAGCAGACGGTCAACTGGCCCAGCACCGCCCAGAGCGCAAAGGGCCTGCTCATGGGCGGCTGGCGGCGCAGCATGCGCTACCTCGGCGATAAGTTTGCAAAGTGGCGCAAGGGTCGCAGCAGACAGGCGGCCAAGGGCAAAGCCGGGCACGACAGCAGCAGCAACAAGTCGGACTAACGGCCATGGCGTCATGTACCATTACTTTTTGTATCCTCTTTATGTGTCCGATCCGGGCTGAGCTCATTCTTATACAAGTAGCGTTGGGAGGGTTGAGGCAAGAGACGACTTGCCATGGGCCAAGGTCTCCTCCACGTCAGGGGGGGGAGACTCGAGCGCGCAGGCATACAGCGTCGCACCATGTTCTATCCGAAGAAGTAAAAAGACGAATCAAAAAAAGTACAAAAGGGTTACTCACAACCACGGTCAAAGCCCGGTTGTGCAGCACTGTACGTAATGTCGCGAGTCTATCCATGCACGCCTCGACAACTCGCATCACCTCCACCATCGGTGCGGCAATGGGGATCAAGAGGAAGGCAGCCGCGTGAAAGGCGCCCACTGCTGCTTTGGTATAGGGCTAGAATCATGTAGTCATACAAAAAGGATTACCGACAATGCTTTCCCTTCCGTCCTGCTCCCCTTTTTTGCCTCTCCGCCAAGAGTGTTTGTTCCGTTGCCACCTCATCGGCCACACGCGGCTGCTGCTGCTGCCCCCCGTCCACGCCTCGGTATACCATCAAAATGCTGGACGAAGAGGGAAAAAAAAGGTGAAAAATCTTGCGTCGTGTCAAGATGATCAAACAATAGTCTTTGAAACTCAAAAACCTCGATGCGCACGTGGCTGGAGATGGGACGAGAATTGACAAATTCCTCCTCGCTAGGTATGGGCAAGAAGCAGGCAAGACAAGAGGCGAATTCGATACATAGAAAAAAGAAGATTGCGATGCCAGAGTTCATCCTCTGCATAACGCGACGAGAGTGAATAACGTGGGGGAGCGTGCCCAAGTCGTGCTGCCGAAGAGGCCGCGCATCTTCTCGAGCGTGCGCCGACCTACTTGCCCTCGTATTTGCCGCTCACGAGCTTTCTTTGCAGCGGCACGCTGACCCAGTTCTGGCCCCCGGCAGCAGGCTGGCTCTGGTCGGCAAACGGATCGTCCTCGGCAGCCTCTGCCGCCTTGTCCGTCTCCTCCAGCCTCGAGATGGAGATGCCGCTGCCCACAGCGTCGTGGCCCGTAGCCGCATATTCCCAACGGGCCTCAATGAGGCCGGCGGTTGGGGTCACGCCGTCCGCCCCGACGATGCGGCACACAATCTTTTGCATGTCACCCGTCAGGGTGATGTCGCCGAGGCGCCAGTAGACCAGGTGCTTGTCCTTGAGATGTGTTCCGCTCGGCTTCGTCTGTGCGCCACTGGCCTTGCCCTCGTACCTGGCCACGAGCACGACATCGTGCAGCGTCGTCGGGGCTGTAAACTGGGCTGACGGGTTGAGCTGATACTGCAGCAGGAGGCCCAGCTTGTCGCCCTGCGGCTTCCACGCCGGCTTCAAGAGCAGCGGCGCGTGCTGGCCGTGAACGGGGGGCTCGGCCTCCTCGGCGAAGACGCGATAGGAGAATGCCGTCGCCGTCTTGGCCAGGTGAGAGGCGTCAAGCGTGAACTGATCAGGTTGGTCTGGCGAAGAGTTCTGAACAAATATGCGGTTGGGCCCAATGCGTTCCAGGTTTGGGAAGTTGTTGATCCGGATGATCTCATGTGCTTGTCATAAACGTCAGCGACCAGACGCCGACATGGTCAGAGGAGTCAAAAAACTTACGCTTGCTCTCCGAGTCCGATGGATTATTGGCGAAAGCGATCTCACCCGTTATCGACGCGCTCTTGACCACTCCGTCCTCAAAAACGGCCGAGATGGTTTCGACGATGGAGCTATTCAGCCCGGGGCCCGTCATGTCAGGATGCTTGGCGTGGGTCAAGCTACCAAGCGAGTTACCGGACCGGACCGACTGCGTATCCGACGTGCCCGCGATGCTCGCCTCGGATGCGAGCGCAGTAACTGGCGTTTGCCGGGGAAAGGATGACGAGGACGCGGGAGGGGAGCCTGCTATCGACGGCATGGCGCCGTCGGACTGGCCCTCGCGTATGCTCGACGAAGGGGCGGGTACGTAGACGGTGTTGCGCACGTCGCGACGCCCTCTGATGGTGCTGGAGCGGCGAGTCGCAGGACCAAGCTTGAGCGTGTTGACCACGCTCGACAACGCGGCCTGCTTCGCTTGAGGATCTTCCTCCTCGACGGGCGTGGTCTGTATATTGAGCTTGAAGAGTTGATCCGCGTCCTCGCCCGCAGCCTCACGCTGAGCCTCGGAAATCGGATCGTTCATGGGTGCCCGTATCGTGAAGCCTTCCGCATCCTTGCTCTCCGGCGAAGAGCCTTCGGCCTGCTGTGCAGGCGGCGGGCCAGGCGGAGGAGCAACGTCCGATATGTCGGCGGCGTGGGTCCCGTTCACCCCTCCAGCGGTAGCGGCCGACGAGGAGGGGGGATCCACCGGCCCGGCATGGCTGTCAGCCACCCCGTTGGTTCCCTCGTGCGAAGGTTTGTGCTCGTCGGCAGCCGCTTCGTCTTGGCTTGGCTGGTCAGGCGTCTCGGCGAGCGCGGACAGCCGGCCCGAGTCTTGATGGAAGTTGCTCGTCGAGGGCCTGGGAGATATGCCGCGTCCATGGCTGCTGCCCAAGCGCCCAAAGGTCGTGCCCGTCTTCTGAACCGCCAACGGGCCGAATCCAAGGTGAACGCTCTGCCGCCGTCGGCCTCCAAGCATTGTTCCCAGGCGCCGAAGCTTGGATCCTACGAAGGTGTCAACAGAAGGGAAACTAGGCAACGGGCTCTTTCGGGGAGCGGCTTTACCTGGCTTGGCCTCGGTCGGGAGGGGGTTGTGATCGCTGACATCGTCATCGGCCGGGGCTTGAGAGCTTGCGGTCGGAGCAGGGCCTGACAAGGTTGAGTTGTTTGTGGTGCCGGGGAGAAGCGATGGCGGTGCCCCGGCCGAGCTGACAGGTCTAGGGCCGGCGGCGGGCGAGCGCCTAGTCGAGGACCTTGTGAGAGCCGCGGGTCTGCCAGCCGTTGTTCTCTGAGCAAAGTCGCGAATTTCCTTTTCGGTGCTTATCTCGAGCATGGCAGCGAGGGCCTCGACGGCGTTGTCCTGGGCTCGCTGGGCCTGGTTGGCCTCGTTGGTCTGGTACTGAGTCAGGAGGTCGCGCAGCTGATTGACGCGCGATTCGTCCAAGGCCTGCAGCGTCTCGAAGACAAAGGGGGCCTGGGACTCCCATTGCTGGGTGGCCGACTCGAGCCTCGAGGTGGCGGCGTCGACCTTTTGGGCGCTGACCTTGTTGCCCTTTCTGTTGAGCTTGTCGGCCTTGTCCTGCGCATCCTCGAGGTCCTTGGCCATGGCGCCGAGGTTGCTCGAGATGTTGTACATGCTCTGGATGTCACGCCGCTGCTGATATGCGCGCAGGGGATGCTCGACATCTTGCTCGATGCGCTCGGCGAAGACGTGGTGGGAGTGGGCAATGCGTTCGACGGACTCGATGATTCGGGCCCAGGGGGCTTGGAAGACTCTGCGATTGAGGGAAGGCCATGATCAGCGGTGTGGAGACCCAGGATGGTGGGTGGCCGGGATGTTTCTCTTTTCGGGAGGGAGAGAGAGAGCTCGAAGCAGGCTGTGAGGATGAGGTGAGGGGAGAAGGGGGGGTTGCAGGGGCGAGGCGCACCCCAAGTCTGAGTGCGAATTGGGAGCACGGTATTGGGTAAGTTTGCGCAGGCCGAGGGCGTATTGTTCCTCGACGCGACGGCGCTCCTGAAGGATTGCAGAGGCGGAAAAGTCAGCGATGATTGGGCGGCATGGCGCGTCGAGTCGCGAGCCCTCGTACCTGGAGCCAGTCGGCAATCTCGAGGTTGATCTTGTTGATGCGCTTGACGCGCTCGTTGAGCGTCTGCGTGGCCTGGCCGGGCTGCAGATGGGCCTGGCCGAGGTCAGCGCCGTCGGGCAGGGCAGGGCTCTGTCGTGGGCTCACCAGCATGCCGGGATACTCGGTCCTGGCCAGGTCGTCCATGGCGATGGCACAAGAGATGATGCAGAATAAGGGATGCTGTATGGACTAGCCAAGTGAGGCGCGCATGGTGGTGGCAGCGGGCGTAAGGTAAGGATGAGGCGGCGGACGTCAGCAGCGGATCATGCCGCTGACACGGGGAGAGAGAAGGGAAAGTTGGGACGGAAGAAGGGGAAAGAGAAAAAACGAGCGGCTTGAGATGACGGTTGGCAGCAGGCCGCGGTGGTGGTGTGGTGGTGGTGGTGGTGGTGATGATGACGACGGGTGCTGCTGAGAGTTGATTGGAGTGGAGGAGGAAGATTATTAGTGGGTGCCCGCCGCGAGTTTCAGCGACCTGTAGCCGGTAGCCAGTGGGCACTACAGGCCCCGTTAGGGCGTTTGACGGGTGCCGCAAGCAGCGCGAGCGCGTGGGAATACGGGGAGATTGGACGCTGCAGGAGCCTTACCGTGCCGCCGCCGGGTCATGCACTATACGGGCTGCTAGAGAAGGCTCCTTTGCAGCCGCGGTACGGGGGACCGACGAGGCATCGTCCATATTTGCACTGTCTGAGCACGGGAACGATTATGCGCTCCTGATCTGCGACCTGTCAATTCACACGGTCATGGATGCTACCGCGGCTGGTGCCCCGCTCCGCATTTGGTCTTTTTTTTTTTTACCCTGCTACCTGCTCTCCAATTGTCAAGTGTTTTTCCTTCTGCTTGTTTGTTTTTGCCCTCGGCATGAGTCGCATGACCAGCAAGCACTGTGCCGCACTGTCAGTCTCCAAACAAACAAGCATCTCCAGAAGCTCCTGCTGCCTAAGGCATCAGTGCCTGCCGGTCTTCGGAAAGTATCCGGTACACTAGGTTTTAGCATGTCAAGCTGGGCGCTGCAGGTACTGCGTACTTTGGCAGGGCCTCCGAGCTCGGGGTAATTCATCAATTCCATTGGCAATTCCTCCGCGCCAATGCAAGTTACTCCGTACCCACTTGTTCATGCTGCATCATGACGACCTCTTGGTAGTCAGGGATCCTCTTCCTCAAATCTATCGTCTCCCTCCCATCCTCTGCAATGTCCTCCTCGGGCAACTGGAAATCGTCCCTGTCGGCCCTCGACCGGTACGATGCCGTTCGGAAGATGTGAGGCGGCCCAGTCGTCTTGTCCTTTGCCCGTCGCCGCCCTCGTCTGACTGTTCGACTTGCCATCCGCCTTCACAGACAATCATCCCTGGGTCCCGCCAGGACTGCGAGTGACGCCATCGCCATTGAGCAAGAGGCTTACGGCATCTCCTCGACACGCGTACGTCGCGGCATTGGCTGGGACTGGCGCCGTGCTCTGACCTCTGTAGGACGAGTACGACGCGGCTTGCGCCTCCGCAGCTCATCAACCTCCTCCTTCTCGTCCAGACATTGCCGTCTCCCCTCACGATGCCGTCCGCATTGGGCCTTATGACGGCTGCATCTTTGTCGCCGAGGGCGTCACATCTGAGGTCTACCGCGCTGGCGACTTTGCCCTCAAGGTCATCACCACCGCCCACCGCTCCATGGAACCTCACAACCCCCAGCGCGAGGCCAAGATCCTGAACATGCTCCGCCCGCCCTGCATCCCGCTGCTCGACGTCTTCCGTGACCAGGAACAGCAGCTCGTCCTCCGCTTCCCCTTTATGCCCCTCGCCCTCGCCCAGCTTCTCGCCGCCGGGCCCCTGTCCAAGCAGCAGCTGCGTGTTATATTCACCGACACGCTGCGCGCCCTCGAGCACATCCATGCCCGCGGCATCATCCACAGGGACATTAAACCCTCGGCCGTTCTCCTCAGTTCGCCCTCTGGCCCGGCCTTCTTGTCCGATTTCGGTACCGCATGGCACCCGGAGCTCTCGGCACACAGCGAGCCCGCCGCCGACAAGATCCTCGACATTGGCACCGGGCCCTACCGTGCCCCTGAGGTCCTCTTTGGCAACAAGGCCTACGGGCCTCCCGTCGACATGTGGGGCTTCGGCGTCATGCTCGCCGAGGCCATCTGCTCCCCGCCCGTGCCGCCCTTTGAGTCGCGGCCGGTCGACGAGGACGGGAACCAGCTCGGCCTGATCCTCAGCATTTTCAAGACGCTCGGCACGCCGACGCCCGAGACCTGGCCAGAGGCCCGTCACTTCAAGGTCTCGCCCTTTGAGCTGTGGACCGTCTTTCCTCCCCGGTCGTGGCCCGAGATACTCCCTCAAGCGGACCCTCTATTCCGAGACCTCGTTTCTGCCCTGGTGCGCTACGATGGCCAGCGAGCATCTGCCACGACTGTATGCGCCGTCTTATCAGTTGATCACCACTAATACGTCTCGCTAATGTCATTACAGGCTCTCGGGTTTCCCTGCCTCGCTGCAGAGGGCAACGAATGATGTCACGAAGGACTCCCACCAGATCCTGCACGCACGGCATTCCCCTCCGCTCATTCGCTCTCACCTTTGGACGCGGAATCCGTTCACTTTGAACACACTCACCGGCTTCGAATTTATTGGCATCTGAATATACCATTGGCTCTTGTAGACTTGACGAGCATTGCTTCGGCAAATGCGATTATCCGGCTGCCTCACCACTCTTTGTCTGCCTAACACGTCAGACTAGCCTGCGTGGTCAGGTGGTTCGGGGGTCATGGATGTCTACCAGACCAACCAGCTGTCGGCGTAAACCTGCGACGTGCAAACGGCAGCTATGCCATTTAAATGCGGGATCTGGAGTGTCAAATAGCCCCTGATTCAAGACCGCTGTCGTCATGTAATGAGAAGCGCTACGATCCCGCCATCGTGTCCAGCCACATAGACAAAGGGGAGAATTTAAAACCAATCCTTACTCAATCATTCATCTTAAAATCAAGTTGTGCTTTTTACCCCTTTCCCTCACTACCCACGACGCCTCGTGACTCGTAATGCCCAGCACTGTCCCACCGGACCATGCCCAACACTCTCTTCAGAAGCACATAGCCTCCATCCCCCCCCTCACCCCTAAACCTGCCTCCGCTTGGCCGTGTCGGCCCCCAGGTAGTCGATGGGGTTCCTGCACAGCGGGCACGTATTCTGGTTGCTGCTCTGGAACCACTTGTACAGGCACGACCGGTGGAAGAGGTTTTTACACGTCGCGCACCGCTTGTCGGGCATGCGCCGGTCGGCCGAGATGATGCTGTAGCAGATGGCGCACTCGCTCTGGCCCTTGAGCGCGCCCGCCACGTTGCGCCGAAAGACCTGCAGCCCGTCGATAATGCTGCCGTTGGAAAAGGCAATGACCCCTTGCGTCGTCATGATCCAGCTTTGCCACTTGCGCTCCGTCACGGCCACGCGGTGCAGGCTCGCCACCGCCACCGCCCCGATGGGGTAGTCGGCCGGCATCTTGATGACAATGGCCGCCTGCGACTCGTCTACCTCGTAGCCCGCCGTCACCTCGCGCGCCGCCTTGGACACCTTGACCAGCAGCTCCTTGTCGTCGCCGCCCGTCTCTTGAGAGTCCGCCCACGCCTGGACCTTGTCGAGCGTGTCGGCCACAATGAGCGGCGAAAAGTACTTGGTCGTCCACGACTCGACCGCGATTCGCGTCTGCTTGGAGCGGCAGTCAATGTACCATGCCTTGAAGAGGCCCGGTATGTACTTGAGCGCCAGATAGAACAGGTGTGCGAGCAGCCAGTGCATGCTCTTCTCACCCGGTTCCGAGTCGGCCAGCCCGATGTCGTATTCGCAGATTTGCTCCCCCCCAATGTTCTCCTTGTCGAGGTTCAACGGGTGGGCTGCCGAGTGGCCGAGGACGTCAAAGAGAAAGTCCAGCAACGGGCGCACAAACTCGCCCGTCTTGAGGTGCTCGGCAAAGTCATTCCTGACTTTGAAGGACGGCGTCGAAAACGCGTCAAAGAGAAGCTTCCAGGAGAGGAGATAGCAGCGGACCGACGATGGGAAGAGCAAGAGAGCCTCGTCCGAGTATTTCTCCAGCGTCGGGGGATCGAGCAGCAACGAAAGAAGCTCATCGGGAAGGCGAGCATCTGCGGCAGGTTAATAGCTGATCAAGGGACGCAGAATCCAGTAACTTGCCTGTCTTGTCCAGCAAAACATTGATCGACTGCTCTTCCTGCTGTGCGGGTATCTTTCTGTGGAGCATATTGAATGCCGCAGTTTGAATGTCTCGTGATGCTGAAGCAACCAGTGGGAAGACATCTGTCGGCTCAGGGAGACGCGCCACGGGAATCTTTTCCGTCTCGCGGCACAACATCGCATCCACAATCTCCATTGGCTGGGAACCTTCCTCGCGCGGTAACCTCATCAGTTCCAACAAGCCTCTGCATTTCATGGTAGCAACATCTCTCAAGGCATCTTGCAAGTCGTCATTCGTATCCGGCATTCGCTCGAGAACTCTAAACAGCTTGAGCGACGAGTGTATAAAGGGCAACGCTTCCCAGAGAACGTGCTGCCCCGCGCGTTCCCACAGCGCGACACAAAATTGCAAAGTCTTTTCCCAGTAAGACCCGTAGACATCCATCATGCAAGGCAGCAGCTGGCCAAGCGCGCGGCACATATCGGCGCAAATGTCAGGGTCCAAGTCGGCAAGGTCTTCTGTCCAAGAGGTGATTTGCTTCACCGCAAAGACGACTCGATTATTCGCAACGGGAAGTTGACCAGGTTCGTAGACTTGGGCGCACAGCGTGAGAAGCACCAGCGTCATCCTCGACTTGTCTTTCTCTGGCGAGGTGCCGGCGACATCGCTGACGAGTCGGTTGCAGAAGTTGCTAGCTGCCTTTGACGGTTTTAGGGTCTCCCCAAAGCCGGCCATCAACCCCGCCGCCAGCAAAGCCGTCTCCGGCGTGGCTTTGAGGACGTCTGGCTTGAAGAAGGTTTCTTCCAGGCTGGGCGGAGTTCCATGGGCCTCTGTGAGTGTCTGGATGAGCTCAGTCAACACCTTGGCACTGTAAACACCGCGAGGTGTAAGCTCCATGGCCTCCTTCATGGTCAAGTCGACAAGGTCGCGAACAACACTCGACACGCCTTGTTCAGGGGTTTTGTCCCACTGAGTGGCGGCGGCAAGAATTTTACTGAGGAGGTTCCTGGACGAAGTGACGAGCTCTTCTGCTTGAGCCATTGTGTAATTATCGTCCAATGTCATCCAGAGCCCGTCACTATCCAGCGAGGTAACTTGATCAGAGGCGAGCTGCAAGGATAGGCATTGAAGGTACAGGAGCTCGACGTGGAACTGGCGGGGAAGATCAACATCTACAGGCGCAGAAGAAAGGAGTTCATAGGTGTAGAGCGCCATTCTTGCGGGTATGGAGCGTCCTTGTCGGTCCCTTTGCGTGGAAGTCTGGGTTTTCCGGGGGAGCGAACGGACACGAGGAAGCGTCACAGCGCCTCCAATGGCGCTCGTGATGGCTAGTGCAGGGTTGACAGGCTGCTCCAGGAGGGTTGAAAGCTCCGTCATCCACACGTTGGTGTTTGGACATACGTCTTCCCAACGCACAGTCGTGTCGACAGCTCTTTTGGCCTGCGATGCGAGAGTGCTGATCCTGAACAAAATAAATTAGCTCGGCACGAGGCCGTTGATGCCGAAGGAACATACTCAAGAGACTGAGGACCGGCTCGCTCCAAGTTTGACTGAATAATCTCCACCACTGGCAGTGTGCCGTCTCCGTGGCCATCCAGTAGCGAACGCACTCGTGCTGCTTTAGGGGAGACGGAGTTGTCACCAATTTCCGACAAGCTCAGTAGCTGGGCCACGATATCGGTGTGGATTGCTTCTTGCTGGTAAAAGAGCTCGGGCTGTCTTTGGACGACAATTTCCAGCAGATCCAGGACACTCTCCGTGTATCGCGTTTCCTTTCCCAGCAGTGTCACCATGTCGCCCGTAAGATGGCGGCTGGTGTCGGAATCAAGAGCTTGGTTGACAATGGCGGCTTCCAGAAAGGCCCTCGCATTTCCCTCCGTTTCGTTTCCATGTGGTTCAATTGCCTCCATGGTTTGAGAACGCACCAGCTCCTGGAGCCTTGGGGCTTTCTTGGCAAGCGGAGCGGCGTTTTTCTGCGAGACGAGCTGAGCGAGTGCCACATTTCGAGACACCTTTGACGATAGGTCTATGGACGCTTGTGTCCACAGCGACCAAATGCTCTCGTAGTCGCCTTGGCGATCTGGAATGGTCCCGAGAATGTTTAGAGAAGAAAAGAGGTGACGAGACGAGGAGGAGCCGACAACTTTGTCCATGTCTTTCGCAGCCAAGAGGAGAAACCGGGTGAGGTTATCTCCGGTCTCTGCCGTGAACAGGTGGGGTGATGTACTCAGTGCATATTCTAGAGCTTGAGCGGCGCCATATGGCTTCAAATTTCGACTTTCAAGAAGCGCTAGGCAATCCATAACGATTTGTGTCGAAGGAGCCCTGGCATTGTCGAAGTCGTCGTTCAGACCTTGCAACTTGCTGTGCAGCGATCCAACAAGCCCAAACCATCTTCTGCCTTGCTCACCAACTTTGGCTTGAGATGCTTGAAACTCCTTGGACACCTCGGGGAGGGATGAGGATATGTCCTTGCAAAGCATGGTCCCAAGACGGGCCCATTCACCGGCGACGGCTGAGGCGAGGCGGGAAGTCTTCACCAAGCCAATATGAATTTCGACGAGAATAGTCATTGCATTTGGGCCAAGCGGAATAGACGTTGGATTTTTGGAAACGGAGAACAAAAATTGCTCGACAAGGGGGAAGAGTTGTTGTTTCGCCAGAGCCAGCTGATCGTCGTCGGGGAGAGCGTTGAGGCATCGGGTGGCTGCATCGACGTAGCATTTCCACGAGGACGAGGTGTTTGTTCGGGGCTCGTCGCGACTTGTGATGCCAGACTTCAAAGAAGAAAGGAGACCTGACGCTTCCTCGAGGGTCAAGCTTTCGTTAGGAAGGCAGGCGAGGAGCCTGCCCAGGCACTCCCAGAACTTAGCGGGGCTTCCTTGTGAACCCTTTGCGATAAAGGCCTGCAGCCTCGAAAATGGAGACTTCTTTTCACCAGAGCTTATAGCCCATACGCTTGGATCTTGTTGAGTCAACTTGGTCAGGGCTCGTACGTACTCCAGTGCAGATCCTGACTGGTTGGTCTTGAGGCCGCCGGTGATAAATGCTTGCTTCGCCATGGCCGATTCAGCATATGGAAGGTGGCGCTCGATGGACATGAACAGCAGCTGACACGCGGCCTTTCTGACTTGGGGGTCTTTGAACGTGATGCTTTTCCAGACGACGTCCTCGGCGAAGAAGGCATCAAGCTTTGGGCGTGACTTTTCAACGACGCCATTTTCCAGCTGGAGTAGGCTGAGAACCAGGGACAAGCTGGCGGCAATGACTCTGAAGTACTTGGCATCGGCGTCCTCGGCCGTGGTCGTCCGCTCATCACTCAAGGTATCCCGAGACTCTTGAGCGGCCTCGATGGCGTAGTCGAGGATCGGGGACTGGCATTTGATCCAGAAGGCGGAAACCTTGTCGGGGGTGTCTAAGAAGGAAGACAGGCTGTCTTCAGCGGACCTGGCAACGACTCGATCGCGGTCATAGAGACCTGAGAGCCATGCGCCGACAATGGTGGGAATGTGCCGCTCCATACGCTTGCGGGCCGACTTCAGCAGCTGGAGCTGCACGGAGTGGGAGAGTTCGCGAACGCGGCGGGAATTGTCGATGGAGATGCGCGGATACAGCTGAGCCTGCGATTTGTGAGCAACAGGCCCCTCTGACAGTCGGGAGCGAACGGCTTACCCATATTTCAAGAAGAGCTTCGTCGACGCCGGCTCCCTGGTCAAAGGGATGAGCCTGGACATGGTGCAGCAGGTCCTCGAGGGCCTTTGCCTTTGTGGTGCTGTCCTTTTTCAGGACGTTTTTGAGCGACACGACGAGGTTAGGATCCGAGACGGCGGCGAAAGATGGGGGCTCGGTCAGATATGACAGGGAGGTTCCCGAGGACCCGATGCCGAAGCCGGTGCCGAAGCCTCGAGACGCGGCTTTGCCCTGTTGGACGCGCTTCATGATGCTGAGTCGGCAACGTGGCGCGAGCTGGAGGAGCTGCTGAGACTCGGGGAGAGAAAGCTTCGCGGATGATGTCACGGGCCGCCATTTGAAGTACTTGAGCTTTTCGGGGACGGCAGGCACGGAATTTGGGAATACAGTCACGCCGAGGCAGAAAAGCGGGTCCAGGGACGGCGAGCCCAACTCGGCACTCGGGCCAACTCTGCAGAGAACTCTTCACAATCACGCTCTTCGTGGTCCTCGGCCTCTCCGTTGCGCTGGTTGCACACCTGTCATGGATTAGAATACGCCAGCACCAACCGTTAGTCACTTCCTCAACACTTGACGTCAGAGTCGATGAAGAGACCTGGCTCAGCAAGGCGCAACGTCACCGATCCTAGTCGACGGGAGGGTCCGACCATCCAAGACAACTGGAAGATGGATCGGCAGGCTGTCTAGCCTTGCAGCACGCGGCTCGGCCTGCATCGTTGACGGGGAATTCAATGGCCCAAGACTCGGTTGCAATTTGCCGTGTAACAGGAGGTATCGGTATTTTCATGCCTCGGTAGCGCATTGGCAACTTGCAAAAGTGTTGCTGCCACCGCAAACTGGCCGAGCAAGCTAGACCACGAATACTGTGAAACCCAACTCGTGTCTCGACCCCAACCAATGTCTTGACTTCAGCGTTTTATCTGCTGCTCAAAGTCTGGAGGCGCCAATAACCTGATGAAGACACGCAACGGCGCTGCAGCTCCATGCAGATGACTGGGGCATCGATCGTCACAAGCTGCAGCCACATCCAAATGCCGATTGCAATCGCTCGGCTCCTCGGATGGGCGTCGACAAGTCTCTTGAGCGGGACAGAGGTGGCCAAGCAGAGAAGCTGACTGGCACTGCTGGGTGATATTATTCACTTTGACTGCGTGATGAGCAGACGACTGTCAGCCAAGGCAGAGCTCAAGATTGCATACAACCTTTCGAGTCCACAATTGAGAGTTCGCGGACGAGATTCCGACCAACAAACATCTCGGGGTTGCCGGAGTCGCAAACAAAAGAGGGGATCTAATCGTGATTCCTCTCGCAGAACCTAGCTACCTAATCCTTTCCTCAGAAAGATCCGCCATCGACAACAAAGTGCCCAACCTGTATCCGTGCGAGAGTCTCAGCAGACAACCCGGTTCTCCCCGGATTTCCCCGTTATAGACAGGCTGTTGCGGAGCTCGGCCAGGGGCCATGATTGGCCACGTCGCAGACGGCAGCCCGGCCGGGAGTTTCAGCGCTCCCCCTCACTAAAACGGTAGCGGTGCGGTCGGGGCGAGCAGGGCGCTGTGGCGTCCACCCACGTCACTGCGGCACTGGCTTTAGTGGCTCCGGGGCCTGTGGTGGGGGCCATTCTGGGGTGCCCGCAGCTACCCCGCAGGTCTCTGGCGCCGACTCGCCTTGCTCTAAGCCCCATCGAGTACCTCCAGCTCTCCCCTCCGTCACCCTTTAAACTCCCGCCTCTCTTCGTCAGCCTTCGGCCTCCTCATCCTCATCCGTCAGATATCCACCCAACGGTTTTCTCCTGCTACTCGCTCCACGCTCGTCCTCTGGTCCCTCCCTCGCCCGTTGACATTCCTTCCCATCTTGCTCGCCGGCAGCCCGTCAGCGGCCATTTTCCAACGCCGTCATAACCCGCTGCCCGCCACCCCTCTCCGTCTCAAGCATCCCAGGCCACATGCTCCCGCTTCTGCATCTCCAAAGCTTTGTTTGGTATGTCCTCCGTCTTCTGTGTCAGCGACCTCTCGCAAGCAGTATCTGTGCTTCGCCTGCCGAGACTGCCCGAATGCTTACGCTCCCAAACACAGCCAACAAGAGCGTCGCTGATTCTTGGTCGCCGAGTCTTCCGGCTGGGAGCACCTCGACGCCATGTTGCCAGCAAGGGCTACTCCCGCTTCTCGCCTGAGACTTGGCTTCATGCCGCGGCCGTCTCCACGATGTTCCCTTCTCTCCATGTACAGCCTGGGCACAGAAGCACAGTCTCGGGGCTTCCGCTTTGGCTCATGGTCAGATGCCGATGTGCGATGGCGTCACCATGTCTTGCGATATAGGTACATGGAATCTCTGAGCCGCAACCTCTCCTGGGAAAACGGCTCCCGCGACAGCAGTTTCCCGGATTGCATGAGCGCAACATCTCGCTCCTGGGGGGCACCACGCTCCTCAACCGATGGCGTATATGCCGATCTCGACGACATTAAGTCATGGTCAGACGCAATTTCGGGCCTGCGCCCAAGCAGAAACACCGACCGCGTCGAGTCCGAGGCCTTCGACGATTTGTTTGCCTCTGGCGGCGGCGCTTCCAAGCAGCACAGTCCGTGGACGTCATTCCACCACATCCGCAAATATCTCCCAAAGCGCCGATCACCCATAGAAGCTACCTCGAAATCTGACCTACACACGTCAAAGCAAGGGCAAGACGAGGGCTTCATCGACCCCATTACCAATCGCCGGGTGTTTAAACCAACCACCACGGCGGCGGCCCTAGCAGCGTCCAATCTCGAGCATCAAACCCTCGGCAAGAACACTTTGGCGTCTAGCGCGCGAGATATAGACGCCCAATCTGGCCGGAACTCAGCAGCCATTTCCAAGACTGAACCGAAGCCGGAGCGACAAAGGGGTCCAGCAAATCTTCCTTCAGCAAGTCGCGATGACTCGATTGCCTCCCGGGAAAGAAGCCACCGGCTGGAGTCTCGGAGGCCCAATGGATTTAGCAAGAATAAGCTCGACGGTTGGAAAGGATCCGAAGATTCACTGCAACAGGCTTCGCACAAGGAGCCCAAGCTCTATGACGACTTGAACCAGGCCTATGCCAACTTGAACAAGTTCAATTACGGCTTGGGGAGCAAGAACTCCGCCGAGAACGATGGCAACCACCCGGCGCAATCCCAATCCAGCGTCGAACTGGAGTCGAAGAATCCTAGCGACCATGCCAAGTTCAAGTCCGTGTCTGGGAATGAATCTACCACTATTCCACAAAAGCCCTCTGAGGAGCTCTCCAATGGCTACGATGATCTCGAAAAGTATGGACCTGTGCTCTGGAACGAACCAGATGGCCTTTGTAAGCCCGCTCCCGAGGAGTCGTCGAAGAACTACCCGGATCTCGACAAGTACGGCCCAATCTATTTCAATGAGCCGGACGGCCAGCAGCACCGGACCGCGGATAAGTCAAAGCAGGACAAAGACCTGGACCTGTACAAGAAGCTCGAAGGATACAAGGTCCCGTTTGGTGCTGACGACGCCATCCTTGCTGCCCACGAAAGAAGCCAACAGGTTTTTGCGCCAAAAGCCGAGCCGATTGCGGCCAAAGTCGAGGTTCCCTTTGAGGACCCGGCCAAACAGTACACAGACCTGGATAAATATGGTCCGGTATACTGGAACGAGCCTGATGTTTTCCGACAATTGAATCAAGGCCTGGGCAAGTGCTCGCATTACGCTGCCACGCCTCTCGCGCACTCTCGAGGGGCGCATGCTGCCGCCAGCTGCAAAGCACCGGAAAGCCATCCTGTGGAACAGACGAAGCTGAAGTATGAAGAACCACCCAAGAAGCGACCTGACTTTGACGCCTCACGCCGCGCCTACGCAGTTGATCGTAATGTCACATCGAAGCTTTACACAGGCCTGTCTCGAGACGGGTTGGAATCGCACAAGAAGTCTGACGAAATCTGCCCAGATTCCGCTGCAAGCAGCCGCACGATTATCAATGCGACTAGAACGCCTTTAAGCGCAACAGACCGCTTATCGGATAAGCATCGGGGTCAATCAGACGGCGTCCGTTGTGATTCCCTCGGCACCAGTCGGGAGTCGGTGGGTTTCAGGACAGCTGCTGACATCCGCGCCGACGTGCTTCGCCGGGCGCGCAATGACGACAAGAAAGCGAAGCTCCAAAAGGCCAAGTCGGAGCACGAGCTGACCTGGGACGCGACATCAAAGGACGCACAGGACACTCTGAAGCAGGTGAAGATAAAGACGGAACGAACTCTGACCGGCAACTACGTAAGGGATTTTCCACAAGAGTTCGCGACATCCTGGAGCACCGCCAACTCCCCCTCCAAGTCAAGCCTTTCCCCCAAGAACGGCGGCGGCAGCGGGCAGCCGGCTGCGGCATCGTCCGAAATGCTCAATATGGAGAGAGACGAGGCCGAGCCGAGCTCGATGGATGAGAGCTTCCCAAGCGAGGAAACAAAGTTGGAGCCCTCCCTCGATCGCCGATCAACGAGAAGCTCGGCGAGAGCGGCCACTCCTCGTCTGGATACGCAACCAGCAGAGGAGGACATGCACTCGAGGGAACCACAGGGGCTGGAGACTAATTACATGGAGGAATGCGGCGACCGGCCGGCGCAGCCAGCTTTTGTGAAGCACTACAAGGCGAGGACGCCCGCGGAGACGAAGAATGTGCCGGGAGAAGCGTCAGCAGAGGGTGAACAGCCCGCATCATATAGGATACTTGCATATGATGCAGCGACGGGGTCCCTCAGCATCGCCGAGACGACGTCTGGCGTTGCGGACACACAAACATGGGCGTCGCCCGCGGCCGTTTTGCCACGCCTCTCGAGCCCATCGAAGTTCCTCCCGCACTTTGCGCGGCTGCATGAGCAGGGGTATGAGATTGTGGCGGGCGGCGGCGACGTGCTGGTTTTCCGCAAGGTCCGAGCCGCCTCGCCCGAGGCCACCTCGAAGCCCGGTGAGACTTGCCAAGCCTGGGAGGCTCCAGTCAACCCCATTGACCTGATGGGCAAGCCTGTGACAGGCAACTTTGCGAGCCCGACGGGGTTTGTCAACTACGATGCGCCGGCAGGTCGAGACGATAGCAAGCCGTCACCTCCGTTCCGGACGAGCGGGGGCGCCGCGACCGACGAGCGCCGGGGAGGCGAACACGGCCGCCGGAGGGGGAAGCGCGGGTTCGGACGCAAAGTCGTGATAGGTGCGGTGTGGGTGACGGGAATTGCTTACGCGGCGGGTGTCTTGGGAGAGTACTTTGCAACTGGAGGTGTCGACGGCTTGGGGCCCACGGGTTTCTAGCCGGGCTGTCAAGTGATGAGGAGCATTGCGCGGGTTGAAGGAGAGACGCCGATGGTCAAGATTAAGTATCAGGGGGAGGCAGCGGAAGAGGACTCGCCGGCGGTGGCCGTCTCATTTTTTCCCTGTGTCATTTGCAGATGGAGGTTCCTGACAACTCACTTTTAACTTTGCATTTGGCGTCTGAGGAGTAGAGAGAGTGTACATTATAGCCATGGGGCAAGCGGATAGCATGAGCAGAGCAATCAACAACGATTCCCACAGTCTTTCCTTGGCGGGTCCCCAACCACGCTTCTTTCCCGAAGAAGCGATGTCGCCTTGGGGCGCTTTGCCCATCAGGTCGTGGGCTTCTCCGTAAAGCCGGGACCCGTGTTTCCGACGGCCATGCCCGACATTTGCAGCACGTGCTTCTGGTCCTCCTTATTCCAGCTCTGGCGGCGGTCGAGGGAGGGCTTCCAGGCGTTTGTGTGGTCGATGGCGCGCGCGGCGTCGGCCTGGGCGTGCGTCGTCGTCGTCGTCGCCGCCGCCTGCTGGGAGTGAGGATAGTGGTGGGGAATGGCGGCGGATGACGTTGGCTGGGTTTGGCCCTGGGTGGAAGAAGACATGGCCGCAAGGATGTGGGGAGGGGACGTATGTGGTGCTGGTGTCGCAGGTGCGGTTTGGCTGTTTCGACGGTTGGTTGGTTGGGGGAGGTTGATGTCGATTTGGCGTGTAAGTGTTGTGGTGTGTGAAGATGCGTTGACAAGGATTGATTCAGGGTTGGGGAAGATGGGAGAGATGGAGAG
Organism: Hirsutella rhossiliensis; assembly: GCF_020360975.1. Classification (NCBI taxonomy): domain Eukaryota; kingdom Fungi; phylum Ascomycota; class Sordariomycetes; order Hypocreales; family Ophiocordycipitaceae; genus Hirsutella; species Hirsutella rhossiliensis. The sequence continues at coordinate 2,756,873 of NW_025408675.1, read as the reverse complement.
ATGGGAGAGGTGGAGTGAGGAGGAGAGGATAGGATTAAATGGATTGTTTATTCGGGTATTTATTAGTTTAATGCCTGCCCATCGGTAGCCGTGGCAGGAGCAGCATCGCCACCCGCTTCGGGAGGGGTACCTTCCAAGATTCGCGGCAGCATGGCGTGAGGTGGGCGTGAGGTGGGCGTGAGGCGGGGTCAGTCGATCTCGAGACCGTCCATTCCCTCTCCTCTCATTCTCTCCTCTCCCTTTCGCCCTCGCAGGACTAGACTCCGAGGTCCGGCTCGATTGGAACGCAGCTCACTTTGGCCCGACCAGTCGAGGCGGTTGATGGTTCGTTCCACGTCAACAGTCAATTGCCGCTCCATCAACTACCGTCCAGGTGCTGTTGCTGCTCCCGTCGTCCAACGCTCTGCACAGCAGCATCAAAAGCGCCATCCTCGCTCTGTTCGTTGCAAACACACGGCTGCCTCCAACTCGACATGCAACTATACAAGCCCAGCACGCCACGTCACGGGCTACCTATGCAGCTCCTCGCGTCCACGCCACCAGAGGGGGGAACGCCTTACTATGTACGCTGGAATAAAACAACAATGGGGCCGTCGCTGGCGTCAGGCGACGTCTAGCTCTAACGCGCCAAATGAAAATGGGGGATATTCGCCTAGCTCATCCTCTGCCTCGCCAGAAGCACCTTAGCCCAGCAGCCATTGGCCAACAGGACAAGCTCGACAAGCTTACGGAGTGCGCGGGCGCTTCCAGTAATATTGCTATGCATTCAGTCAGCATGGCCCGTCTATTCCCCCCTCACGGCACTGGCCACCTACCTTGTGTTGCTTCCTGCAGGCTCGCAGGCTGGGCTTCCGCAAGCCGTCAACCACGGCGGCGCGGCGCTGCTCGTCATCATCGTGCTCCGGGATATAGTAGTACTCGCTCTCAAGCGCCTTGCCCGCCGCGTCCTTGCCCTCACGGCGGATGATGCCGATACACGCCGTTGACTCGATGGCCTCGCGCAGCGCGTCATGGTCCAGCCCGACGGCCCTCGACTCGGCCGGCAGGTGCTGCACAATGGTCGACAGCGGCGTCGACGAAAGGCGTGAAAAGGCAAGCTGGTTGACGACGTGGTTGGCGATGACGGGGTCCATCATGGGGCTGGGGCAAGGTGGCGGGGACGACAGTGGCCCTTCAGGCGAGGATGGCGTTTCGGCTGCTTCGGCCGCCGGCGACGGCGCTGCTACCGTCTCAATACTCGACGCCGATGAGCGCTTGTTACGTGGCGATGAAGGCGTCGCGTTGTCGGCTCCAGAGAAGGTGGTGAGCGAATCGCCCAAAGACGCGTTGCGAGCATGTCGACGAGCTGCCGCCTTGGTGGCCATTGCTTTGGGAGACTTTGACATTATCGAAGCCATCCTGCCCGAAATGTCGGCACCAAAGGGCCCAAAGGAGTGGATGATGGGGTCGTTTTCCTCGTCCGGGTTGTGATCCTCGCCATCGCTCAGCGTCTCGCTCGAGAAGCTCGCCGTGGCCTCGGTACGCATGCTGGCGCCGACATTCAGGTTGGCCACGGCAGCCGGAGACGGCGAGGCGGGGCTCGGAAGCTCAGGCTCGACGTCGGAATCGTCCTCATAAATTTGGATGCCCTCTTGGTCGCGAAGGTGGCCGCCGGGAGGCAGAAGCAGAGACTGCTGCAGCCGCTGCGAGCTCGACATTGGCATGCGTCCGGTCGAAGCCGGGGTCGGGCTCTCAGGAGAGGCAATGCGCGTGGAGCGGCGCAGAGGCGACGACTGGATCAGCAGCGAGTGGCTGGCAGGGGCGTGGGACGAGGGCGGAGAGTCATCCCAGCTCGACGAGTCGGAGAGGCTGGCAGCGACGTTATCGCCGCCGACGCCACTACGTCTCGGCCACTGGATCATGACGCGTGCGTCGAGCACGTCGACCATGACATCTGCACACTCGGTCTCGCTGGTGAAGCTGTCTCCCTTAAATAGCTCCCACGTGCGGCCCTGGCAGTGCAGCTTGAGCCCGTTCCAGCCGTTGCAGACAATCTCAATTTTGGCTCCGCCCGCAGCCGCAGCGGGGATGTAGCGGGCCAGGACATGGACGCGGGATATGAGGCGGTTGGCCGAGAGCTGGACGTGCGACGAGTTGCTGGAGCGGCCGAGGAAGACTGTCTCGCCGCTGTCGGACAGCTCGACGGCGGGCACGGCAGAGAGAGGGACACGCTCCGAGACGGCAGCAACTGTGGGAGAGGCTGAGGCGGCGGCAGACAAGCGAGCCTGGAGGCCGCGGCGTCGGGACGCGTGCTGGGGAGGCGAGCTGGAGAAGAGGATGCCGGTGCTCGAGGTGGGCACGGGGGTGGGGAGGCTAGGCTTGCCCGTGTTCTGACGCTTCAGAGGGCGAGGCAGGCCGGGCGACGAGGACAGCGGCTCAAAGGCCGGCAGCAGAGAGGGAGCGGGACGCTTGCCGCCAGAGAGGGAGGTTGACGACAAAGAGGGCTCGTCGTGGCGGGCTGGTGGTTGCTGAGCCGCGGGCAGAGACGGAGGCGAGTCCATGGCTGCGAGGTCGCGTGGGAGCTCGTTGGGGGGTCGAGTTCACTGCCCCCGGGGCGTGGCTATGGAGTCGTGTCGTGAGGTCAGAAGATGAAGAGCATTTCCCGCCGTGATTGTTGGATATGTTTGTCGTAGGGTGCATCAAGACGTGGCAGTGGAAATCAGGGCATCAAGGATGAGAGACGCGCCGCGTTGTCGATGGTGCTGGAGGGACGAAGAGGTATTATTGAGGACAAAGAGGTGGTGGCCTCGATGGTAGGTCGGCGGCCCGGGAACAGGGAGTATGGGAGGAGAGAGGGGACGGGTGCAGAGGCGAGGAGGTATTTAAAAGAAGGGGAAAGGGAAAAAAGAAGCGGCGGTGGGTTCGACACGAAGGAACGCGATGTACACGCATCGCGTTTTGGCGTTGGCGTTGGCGTTGGGGCGGGCCTTTGTGCGCGCGCGGGGGGGCATAAACTGGGCGACTGTGCACTGCAAGATGTGCATTTACAGTGGGTGGCGGTGATTACTCAGGCCCTGGAAGCACGGCGAGGGGCGCTGGGAGCACGCCTCTGTATGACGGCGGCGGCCGATTTACAGGGCATCGGTGGCTGCACAGGAGCCCTGCAGGGTTATCCCTCCATTGTGCAGTGGTCTTTTTTTGGATGGTTCACGGCGGCGTGCACAATGGCAGCACTGGCGGCTCCACTAACCATTCACTGTAGCAGCACTCACCAGACGTGCCAAAGTGCTACTGGATAGAATCGGAGATGAGCGCTCATCTTCCCCCCAGAACGCGTCTTTCTCACTTTACCCACCTTGACAACTTCTTTTCTTCGCCGTCCTTTCTTTTCCCTTGCTCGACCCGCATGACGCACATGGGCTGTCGATGTCTTCCTTTGATTAACCCTCACAGTCGCCTGCATGACGGCGTTGGCCAGAAAACACGTCTCCACCTGTGCTGCTCGCCTACCATGACCGCGTTTCTCTCTCTTATTTCACTGTGGCTTTATCACCGCCGTATCCGTACCCTGGCGCCTAACCTGTTTCTACGGGTTGCCCTGTCCATCCGAGGTATCAAGTGTTTCCGCCTCGGGGAACAAGCCCTGGGCAGAAAGCTGGGCAGAAAGCTGGGCAGAAAGCTGGGCAGAAAGACGCCAGCGCCTACGGCATGCCCGGTCCAATATTGCCTGTCCAGCTGCTCGTCCGTCAGCCCGCAGCGGCAAATGGGACCCGATGCACTCTGCCTCTTTCTTGTTCACTTCATCATCAGTCTGCCCCTCCCCTGGCCCCGTGAAACCGTGCACGCGCGGGAACCAGGCGCGCGAATCGGAGAGACTACAGCTCCCTCTCTTGTCGCTGCTGGCGTCCAGGACGGAGGGTGGCCGCCGCCGCCTCGTCCTCGGATACCGACATGGCCCTCTATTCTCTGGCTCTCTCACGCGCGCCTACTTGCTCGCTCAGCGAGCCAGGGCAGGCAAGGGGAAAGGGGTCAAGTCTTGCCCCTTTTCCTTTGGCCCGAGTGACGCATGCCGTGCCGCTGCCGCCCTGGTGCTTCCCCTCACGACCATCCCGCCGCGGTTTGCCGCCGTCGACCTGTTTGCTGAAAGTCAAAGGGCTTGCGTGCTGCTGCGGCTATCGGCGTCGTGCGCCCCCCCGACGGGGCAAATCGTGCATGGGGCGCTCGCGGCGGAATCAGCCGCAGGCCCTTGCTCGCAAAAGGGGTCGCGTCGCTCAGCGGCCGCGTCCACTTATATTTCCGCTGGGCGACAGAGGGGTGCGGGTGGCCGCTGCGTTTCGTCTCCTTGGCTTCGCGGTTTGGTCTCTGACCTGCCCTAAGTCTGGGTCGGAGACGCTGGTGTTGAAGCTCGTGGAACGCCTCCCGGGCCAACGGTTCTCCTGGCGTGGCTTGCATTGATTCGTTTATGACTCTGTCTTGGCTCCGGTGCCGTCAGAAGAAAGGGGCGAAGTTGAGGCGTCGTGAATCGTGAATCGCGGCTTCGTCGTGCACGAGGTCGGTGTAAGTGACAGCCAACCAAACGCAGAAACGAGAGAATGTCTCTGGCGACCCTGGACCGACCGTTAGAATATGAAGAGTTGAACCGTGATGGCGAGCCCAAGGTCTTCATTCCCGTACAGCAGCCACGGGCGCGTCCTGACGTGCATCTGTGGCGTCGCCTCGGGTCCGGGACCATCGGCGGGCGGGGCTCCGAAGTTCGGAGACAAAATGGCAAGTCATGGCGGGGTACAGGCCCGATCTTCCGGTGGTGAGTGGTGGATACCTCGGACTGCCTGCCGGCGCCCCGCCCGGACCCCGGGACTTGCATATTCCGAACGCCGAAGGTACCTCGTACCAGGCGAAAATTTTGGATCTTTTTTTTTTCTCAACGGTGGGAGCCTTGGAACGGAGCAGAGCAAAGCAACCATCACCACATTCATCTGCCCTCGCTCGTCCACATCGTCGTCGAGCTCGCTCTCTCACAAATCGCCCATCATGGCGCCGCCGTCCAAAGAAGTCGTCGCCGCCGGCTCGAGTGCCCTGACGCGCATTGATCCCGACCAGGTTCGCTCGACTCTTCCTCGCTGCCTCCAACCCAGCTGCTCGCTTTCCTTTCGTGTTGCCATTTTGCTGATTCTGTATCTTGCGCAGACCCTAAAGGCGTCCAAGGCCCTGCTCGCGCACATCAAAAAGGCGGCTCGGCAGCAGCAAGAGGGCGCCGACGGCAAGCGGAACCTGCTGCAGGACGACGACGACGACGTCGACGACGACACGCCCGTTTGGCTCACGCTGACGACCAAGCGCCATATTGCCGACAAGGCGCGCCTGCAGCCGGGAAAGATTGCGCTGCCGCACCCGCTCGTCGACGAGGCGGCGGCGACGACCGTGTGCGCCATCACGGCCGACCCGCAGCGCGCGTACAAGAACCTCATCGGCTCCGACGACTTCCCCGCCGCCCTGCGCCGCCGCATCACGCGCGTCATCGACCTGTCCAAGCTCAAGGCCAAGTACGGCCAGTACGAGGCCCAGCGCAAGCTGTTTGCCGAGCACGACGTCTTTGTCGCCGACGACCGCATCATCAACCGCCTGCCCAAGATGCTCGGCAAGACGTTTTACAAGACGACCGTCAAGCGCCCTATCCCTGTCGTCCTCCAGGCCAAGCGGCCCAAGGTCGACGGCAAGCGGGTCAAGAGGCCTGAGAAGAAGAAGAGCAAGACCGACGACGACACCGACGACGTTGCCGTCAACGCCGGCACGGCCGCCGACATTGCCAAGGAGATTGAAAAGGCCCTCGGCTCCGCCCTCGTCAGCCTCGCGCCCACGACCAACACGGCCGTGCGCGTCGGCTACGCCCACTGGCCGCCCGAGCACATTGCCGACAACGTCGACGCCGTCGTCTCGGCCCTCGTCGACCGCTGGGTGCCGCAAAAGTGGCGCAACGTCAAGAGCATCTACATCAAGGGCCCGCGCACCGCCGCCCTGCCCATTTGGCAGACGGACGAGCTCTGGCTGGGAGAGGGCGACGTTGTCGCCGACCAAGACGACGACGAAAAGGCCGGCTCGGAAAAGGCAAACGTTGGCAAGAAGCGCAAGTCGCTCGACGCCGCCGGCGCCGCCGACGCCTCGCCCGCCCCCAAGAAGAAGAAGAAGGAGGCCAAGCCCGACGGTGATGACGAGCAGCTGGACAAGCAGATTACCGAGCGCAAAGCCAAGCTCAAGAAACAAAAGGCTGCGGCCAAAAAGGCCATGGAGGAGTAACCCGGCTATCTTTCTTTCTTTTCTTTCCTATCGTATCTTACTACTTGGTACATGGGGACAGTACATTGGGACTTTGCTCGCATATGGATGGCTTGCGCGGACCGGCGTTGCGGCGTTGAGAGGGACGACGGACGGGAGGGGAAGAGGAAGAGTAAAAATGATCAAAGTAAATGCAATGGACACCAAATCCGTGCCTCGGGTAATCTCGCAGGAAATGCACCCTGTTCTCAGTTTCTCACATTACAGCTCGTCGGGCTCAAACTCGGCGCCGCTCTTGGCAAAGGAGCGCTTCGAGGGCCCAAAGAATTCGACCATGGTGTCGTTGAGCACCTGGAGCGGAATGTCCATGTGGTCGCCCGGCAGGGAGCGGAAGAACAGACGGCCCTTGTCGTCGAGCTGGCGCAGGCCGAGCCAGTCATCGCGGTAGAGCTGGCGCTCACGCAGGGGCACCACGTCGGAGCCGTTGACCTCTGCGAACCATGACGTCTGGCGCGGGACGACGGTGGTGTCGGCGTCGAACATGTACAGGACAAAGTTTGCGAGACGGGCGAGGTTGCGGCGGTACGTGTCGTTGCGGCGGGCGGGCCCGCGCTCGTTGTTGATGTCGGCGAGGAAGTTGGAGTTGTCGAGGTACGGCTGCAGGTCGGCCGGGTCGCGGAAGTACTGGGCGGGGACGAGGCGGCCCTGGACAAAGGAGCTCCAGGTGCTGTAGCGCAGGAGCAGCATGGCGCCGCGGCAGAGCCAGTCGGCGGGGCCGCAGGCGCGGAACTCGACGATGCCGTTGTGCTGGCTGCCAAAGGTGACGAGGCTGCGGACGGGGGGCGCGTTGCAGCGCTCGACGTAGGCGCGCAGGAACTGGCCGCCCTGGGAGAAGCCGAGGGCGTCGACGGCCGGGGCGGTGGAGAGGATGGGGTGGGCGGCGAGGGCGTCGCACACGGCCTGGACCTGGTCCGTCAGGTTGCCGTACCAGGTGGCGTAGCGGTCCGCGGCCGGGTCCTTGCCGAGGGCGACGGTGTGGACGTAGGTGCCCGGGTGGACGGCGTCGGCGAGGGCGGCCACCTCGCGGACGCCGTCGCCGGCGAAGCTGTCGCCCAGGCCGTGCCAGATGACGAGCGGGAGCGGGGTGTCGTCGGAGGCGGCGGCGGGCGGCTGGTCATGCACGCGGAGGGTGGCTGGGTGGGGGGGGACGACGGCGAGCGAGGAGCGGGTGAGCAGGGAGGTGGCGAGGAGGAGGCCGAGGCGGAGGGATGCCGGGGCGGGTGGCCGACGCGTCATGTTGTTGTTGGATGTCGTCGTGATGTTGTAGGGAGAGGGCAGGGCTCTTTTCGAAAGTGCTGCCTCAGGAGTTGTGTTGATGAGTGTTTTCGATCGAGAGTGGTGCTGATGATGAGAGCCGGAGGGATGGCAGCAGAGGGGCTCATGTGGATTCGCCCAGCGTCGTCGAGACCCTTGCACACGGTGTGGACGTCGACATGCTGCGCCTCTCTTCTCTCACCCTGGCAGCCTGGGTGGCTGACGCCGTGGCGCAACGCCTGGCGGAAGCGTCGGCGCCAGATGATCGATCCTCCTCCCACGTGACTCCCCTTCTCCACCACGTCCTGTCTCTGTCCCCGCCTTTTCTGCCCACGATGCCGAAACCTCGGACCCGTCTCGTCTTCGCCGGCCAACAATAATGCCCAACAGCCGGCCGTGCTGAGATGATGGCGCAAGCGCCCGCGTCTTCATCCCACCCCCGGTCGGCAGGAAACGTCATGCCGGCCGCCCAGTTCCACGGTCCGTCGGCCACGAGCAGCTGCCCATGAAACACCAGGCGCCTCAGGTTGGTTGTGGTTCGCATTGATCGGCAGCATCCTCTCGTTTCACCATGCCGCCGCGCACGACGACCGAGAAATATAGAGCCGCGCCTCCCCCCCCCGTCTTGTGCCTTTGTCTGCCTCCCTCCATGACCGCCCTCGATCGCTGCCATCGCCGTTGACTGCCTCACCTGCGCCCTGCCAGCCTCCTTGAAGAACGGACACGCTCTCCCCGCCGACGACTCACGATGAAGGCCTCCGCCATGCTCGCCGCCGCCCTGGCCTCGCTCGCCGTCGCCGCGCCCTCCAACATCTTCGACCCGTCCAAGGTGGCGGGCCTCTCCGACAGTGCCTCCAAGTCCGAGGCTTGATGCGCCATCCCAAGGTACGCCGCTTCCGTCGCTGCCCCGTTGCCTCGTCTCCCCCGACTGCCCTGATGAGAACACATGTCCAAATATGTTTCAAGACGGGAATGAGATGCTCCGTGATTCCAACGCTTTTTTCCTGATAGCGGCGATCCTTCGGTGTCCTTCTCTCGTTTCTCTCCGGGTTATCGGCCAAGCAGCTCCGGCTAACCGCGCAAGTAGTTGCGATGCGGGCCCCTGCGCTCGCCCGCCGCGATACTGGCTCGCAAAACTACCGCTTGATCTCGGACGCAGCTTGTGTGAAGGCCGGCTTGTCTGCTTGTTTGATAGTTGGCTCCATCAATTCACATGCGCGTTGCGCACCCAAGCCTTTACGATGCTTGATTGCTCAAGTGCGTGCTCGTCGTGTCCAAATGCCAAGCGGGCCATCAAGCCCGGTCTCTGAAACTCTCGGACGGACCGACTCTGCCCATCTGAGACCTTGTTTGCGGGAGAAGCAGCGTTGTCCCTGCTGCAGGAGTCTCTTCTCGCCGCGCTCTTCCCGCCGTGGCCTTTCATTCCGGTAGTGGCTATGGCCGCATGTGACCCCATGGACGAAGCATTTGTTCCTGCCCGCCGCCCCGACTTCCGCCTTTTCCTCGGGGCTGCCCGAAGACGTCCGGAAGCCGAGGCGACGACGACTCGCATGTCTATATCCGTAACCCGCGCGTAATAAGCAGCAGCACCTCGTCCTCCGCCACGAACCCTCCCCTCGACGCAGCCCTCACGGGGGCATGAATCATTGTCAGCGACCAAGGGAGGGATCACCGCCCATGGCCCTCGCGAGTCGTCCACCGCCCCGAACGCCCGCCACGACCATCCCGTAGCCCACAACCCGTCGCGGCAGCTCACCTCCCCGAACCAACAGGGCGCGGAGCCGTGGATCCGCCGCCTCTTGCCCATGCGCCTGACGTCGTATCCTGATCCCATGCGCCGATAATCTCCGTCATGTAGCTGCAAACAGCCCTCGAGCCAAAGCCGGCAGCTATCCCCCGCGCTCCTCATGGGGCTGTCGCGCGGCCGCGACTCGCCGCTGGTCAAGGCGGGCATGGGACAAGGATCTGGACCGAGCGACTTGGCCTCCGCTGACGCTGTATGTCCAGCGTAGCTGCGGACAAGTGACACCGGCGGCGACACAGACAGCCAGGAGAGGGGGAGAGGCGAGGAACAGACGCGTGGATGGCATGGCACAGCAGCATGGTGGTCGTCTCCCCTCCCGTCCCTGCCTTGCGCCCAGGGGGCGGCGAATACAGGCCCGGAGCAACCCCAGCATGCGCAACCTTGAGGAACAAGAAAGGACGGGTGAGTGCTATGCGTATTCCCCAAGTACAAGGCCCCTTGACGACGCCGGATGCTAACTGATTCCCCCACCCAAGTCTCGTCACGGCTCTCAAGCTTCTCATCAACGTCGACACGCCCGTCGCTCATGCGCTGCGTCCACCTGGTGCAGACCGTACTGAGTCCTAGCCCTCCATCGCCCTGGCAGCGCTGGACAGAGAGGCCTGAGCATCGTGCCGCGGGCATAAAGCGAGACGGAGAGCCCCGTATCTTTGCACCGCATCACCAGTCGTATCGTGAGAATTGCCTACCCTCTTATCAATGTCCCGTCCCCCTTGGACCTTGCGGGGTCGTCTCTTGGATGTTCGTGTCTTCATAATGTTTGTTTCCAAAGTATAGCACAGCGTCGCTGGTAAGCACCACGTATCCCGTTCATATCCTTTTGAACTCTGACAAGCATGAGAGCCAAGCCCACGAGAGATCATCTACAGCCCAAATTCATACCATTTCCAAAGTGTATGCGCTCCTTCGCATATAGGCCCGTTGATCGTGTCGCGCCTGGCCCAGGACCGAGCTTACAGCTCACCGACAAACTCGTCGTCCCCCGCCTCATCCCCGACGACAAAGTAGTCCTTGACTTGTACCTTGCCCGCGCGTACCCTGTCCCATACGTCGGGCGTGCACGTCTCGGGGGCGAGGATGTAGCATCTCGGGGCGGGAGGATCGCTGGGCGGCTCGTTTTTGATGTGCCAGGTGTCGAGCGGGCCGACGGTGGCCAGGTCGTCGCGGACGGCAACGAGGCCGGTGGACACGTCGCGGTTGAAGATTGCGCGCATGAAGACGGCGTAGGCCGCGGCCGGCTGGTAGGCGGGCACCTCGTGGCCGGCTTGGAAGACGCGGGTGAAGCTGTAATTGCCGAGCTGGCGCGTCATGCCGCCGATGGCGCCCTCGGCCGTCAGCAGGGGCGAGTAGCCGGCCCGGGCAAAGTCGGGGGCGCGCGAGTAGGGAACGGCGAGAGAGGCGCGCTCGCCACCGACCCAGTTGCATGCGTAGTCGCGGTCCCCGTACATCATGTGCACCTTGACGCCCGCGTCGAGGAGATGGGCGACGGCGTCGAGAAAGCCGCCGTGGACCTCGTCGCGCGTGAAGCCGAAGCCGTTGGCCACGACGGGTGAGTTGGCGGTGAAGTTGACGGGCGATCCGAGCGAGGCGAGCACGTCTCGCTCGGCCATGAAGCCGTTGAGATGTGGCGGAGGGAATGGATCCTGCTTGGGATGGGCGATGTCGAACCATCCGCTGTTTTGCTGCATGTAGAGCCGGACGGCCGGCTGATCGCACGAGCCGTCAATGTCACAGACGTCAAGGGGCTTTGAAGTATGCAGGCTGGAGCCCACAAGCCTGTCCTGGCACTTGAGCAGCTGCTCCTTGCAGCCGCCGGGTCGCGTAAAGTTGTGCATGAGCTCCTCGTAGACGGACTGGTTGTACACCTGGGTTCCGTACGTCTGCAGGGAGAGTTTAGTATGGGGGGTCACGAGAATGGGAATCTTGGGAGCCGCAACCGGACTCACATTATTAAAAGGGAAGCTTATGTAGGCCTCCTCTTGGATGACGGCATCGAGGAAGCCGTTGATGATGCCGAGGGTGTCGAGATGCAGGTAGTGGGCGGTGGCGTCGCCAAGGGAGCCATTTGCGATCCTGTCGTTTTGCTGCTGGAAGAAGCGCATGAAGCGCGGGCCGTAGTGGCCGCCATAGCTCTCTGCAAACAGACTGATGCGGTCGTCATGGGGCTTATAGTGGGGGAACTCGAAGAAGAAGGTCTGGGCAAAGTGCCAGAGGGCGTGGGCGGCCTGGGCCGTCGTGTTCGCCGTGTGGGAGGGCTCCTGGCTGGCGAGGGTGCCGGCGCGGGTGGTGAGGTTGAGCCGGGGCCATTCTTGGGAGAAGTCGGTGGGGGTGATGACCACGTCGTCGTTGTCGATTCGGATGGTGACGTTTGTGGGCACGTCGTAGGAGAGGCCGACCTGGTTGGGCTCGTCGATGTAGAGCATGTTGACCTCGTTGTTCCAGCTCCAGGGATTCAGGTCCGTCGTCTTGGAGTCGTCGCGAACGAAGCACGGACCGTTTTCCTGGAGCAGGCCGAAGAGAGAGGAGCTGCCGGGCCCGCCGTTGAGCCAGATGGCGAGGGGCGCATTGGCGGGGTCCTTGCGGGCCTCGAAGAACCAGAAGAAGCTTTGGGCGGGGGGTGAGAGGCGAGCGGGCGAAGGAGTTGACGCAGCGAGACTCACGTGTTGATGGGATAGTCTTGGGGGCCGCCATCGACGAGGCCCGGGGGCAGATGGACATGGCCGGCAAAGGAGCGGACGCCGGGCGTGGTTTCGCAGATGCCGGGCTGGCGGGGTGTCAGTAGGCCATGGCGGGGCGAGGGGATAAGTAAGAGACGGAGTGTCGGCGAGAGGAGCGGACCTCTTTGAAGGAGATGGTGACGTTTTCGTGATGCTTGGAGCGGAGAATCGTCAGGCCCTCGGGCTCGGGCGGAAAGGGGAACTGCTGAGCGGCTGCGACGGTGGCGGCGAGGGCGAGGCCGGCGATGGCGAGCATTGCGGGGGTGGAGCCGATGGCGCCGGCTCCAAGATGCAGGAAGAGATGGAGTGATGGGGAAAGGAGAGAGTTGAAGCTGCGCGGACGTCGTCGAGGAGAATGAGTGCGGGCGAGGTTGTTGAAAGCTGCTAAGGAGGTACCTGTGCGAGGCGCTAAACGGAGTGATGTCATCCGTGTGTGGTCAAGTACCGGCCTTATTACTGTACTGTAATTACAGGCCTACAAGGAAGCATGCAGCTTAATCGTGCTGACCATCAGGCTGCGCGCTTATTGTTACAGTACTTTTCTGCTTCTTTCTCCCCCCTCTTGGCATTTCTTCTTCCGTCAATCAGCCTCTTGCTCATTCTCGGGTGATGCGCCTCCGCATTTCCCACGTGGCAAAGATGGAAAAGCAACCATGGGCGTTGTTATAAATGACGCCTCCAACGGCGAGGTAGCAACGGCCCGCAAACACATCAACCGCCTTTAAGTTACACCTTATTACTTATACAAGCTTTCATTATAAAGTGGAACCCTTTCTCCTTCCCGTCTCCATCCACACACGGCATCGGACGAGAAGAAAGAAGACGGACGGGTTGAAACAAGGCCCCAAGACGTGCGTGGTGCTTCCACCCTCATTAATCGGCCACGCCCCCAAGAGACGGCCGCTCGCCGATCCACGCTCCAGGAAATGGGGAGTGCCAAAGTTTTCACGGTAGATGATGATGCTCGAAAGAACAAGCCTGTACCGGACTGTAGATGGACTCGGTTCCTCACTCGCTCACCGGGGAAGGGAACTTGTGGAAGACGGAAGACAAGAACGAAAGAGGAAGAAGCAAGGTGAAACAGAGGGGGACGAGGTGCAGCGGCGGGAAAAAGCAAAGGGACATGGCAAGGAACCGGCCTTGATCAACCGCTGGGCCTGGCACCGAGAGTTGAAGCCCGTTGGCGGCGGTCCACCGGCCATGTTTCGAGACATGATGAACCACGAGGGTTTGCCACGGTAAAGGTGCCCCCTTTTCCCACCGTGGCCGTATGGTTGATCGGAGGAGCAAAAACTGCACATTGACACGCCGGCAGGTCATGGATTGCGTGTGTGGCTGCCGAATATTGGGCCAATATTCACAACAGCCACCTCTCGCCGTTGACGAGAGACATGGATGTCACACACGCGTCTGAAGAATCACGACTCTCGGCCTGCACCGCACAGACGGGACGGTAGCGCTCGGCAAAGGCCCTGCATGCACCCCCGGTCCTTGGGTATCCGCTTGTTCGAGACACGGAGACGGAGGCTCAAGGGAGGAACTGGCTCTCGAGACAAAAAAGATACACGCGGGCGGGTACTCCGTACTCGGTACGTATTATCTTTTCGTTTGCATTGGCTTCCACCCATAGCATAGTACCTACCTAGGGTAGGCAGGCACCAAGCCCCACTATGCGCAAAGCGGTCAAGGCGTGGGCGGATACCGGCGCTATAATTCGCGCGCGTCGTCTGTACATACCTACTTACCTCCTATAAGGTAGTAGGTATCCTGCTTGCAGCCTCGAAAGAGACGGCATAGGTAGGTAGGTAGGTAGTCAGGTACGGGCTTAGCTCAGGTATGTTGCTGCTTACAGGACGGGACCCCCTCTACGTTAGTAAGATACAGTCAATACCGCACCGTCCGTGTTGTACTGTAATAGATAGTTACAGCCCAGTCCAGCCCAGCCCAGCCGGCCTCATCCATGTCCAGCTAAAACACGGACCCGGTCAATAGTAATACCACTTGCGTCCATATACCGGCCTCGTCCATCCGTCTCCGGGCCGCAAGTATCCCTTGCGTGCAAGCGAGTGAGTACAGTAGGCACATGCAGCCAGCACATTGGTCGAAGCCCCCCGTCTTCGTCATGCAGCCGCCCTCTCGGCCCTCTGCTCGCAACCAAATACGAAGCACCGCGTCTGCTGGAAGCCGCCGGTCCCCTGCAAGGAACCCGGTACCTGAAATGGCCCGCATGAAAAGAAAAACCGCCCGGTCTGCAGCACCCGCACGCCATTCCGGCTGCAGCCACTCTCATGCCTCTCACGCCTCTCATGCTTCTCACGCCTCTCACGCCTCTCACGCCTCTCACGCCTCTCACGCCTCTCACGCCTCTCACGCCTCTCACGCCTCTCACGCCTCCTCTCACCCACACTAACTCGGAGCAGCTCGTTCTTGCAAGCCAAACTCTGTGCGGCCGGTGCTGCACGCTCGCATGTGTCCTAGCAGCTTCCTCAACCAAGGGCACACATACTTACATACTCCGTACTACATACATACCGTATGCAAGTCATGCTATACCCGTACCCACCACCACCATCACCACCATCAATCTACCTACACCACCGCCTTTTGCCGTATATACAGCAGTATACAGTAATATATATATACCTAGAATCATCCTCCCCCTCCCCTATCGGTACCGACCAGCAAGCACGCACCCCATCAGGTACGCCGCCTATCCGCGAGCTGAGGCTATCCCAACCCTCTCGAGCCCTCCCTCCAACTCTCCTACCCCCGGTACACTCACCACCCACACGCCCGGACGTCCCTCTACTTCTACCCGCCCTCCCCCCTTGCCCCCTTGCCCTCTCGTCTTTCGACTTCTTCTCCCCCACCCCCGCCATCCTCAGCCCTGAAACACCTGCAACGCCACCACTGACCATGCCTCGCCTCTCCAAACAGCCTCATTCATGATCCTTCATTCGCGTCCCATCCCCCCCCGTGCCATGGGCCGCCCGGCTATCCCGCCATGGGCTTTTTCAGCTTCTTGACCAGGAGACGCGCCCTCGACCGAGCTGCCGCGAAACCTCCTCCCGCCACCGCCGCCGAGCCCCCACCCATCCAAGGTAGGCCTGCAAAACCCCCAAGTTTGACATGCCCATGGCAGTGCCTCCGGCATTGCGTCTTCCGCTGCCGATGGTTAACCATCTCTTCATCATGGCAGGCGCCCGTCCCAAGACGTCAGGCCCATCGCATTCCTCCGAGAATCCGAAGCATGCGTCGACGAGAAAGGCTAGCCAGTCTCGGATCGCGTCTCCCGCCAAGCCCTTCTTCCTAGGCATCCGCAACGACGACGCACACCCCCGTCAACAGCAGCCGCCGCCGTCGTCCGATCCAAAACCCCGGCACGGCGTCCGGAGCTTCCGCTCACCGCCCGTCTCCAAGACCGCCCATGCCACCAGAGGCCAGCCTACCGAGGCCGACGCCCAGCTTCTCGCATCCTGGAAACGATCGTCGGCCGCGTATAGCATTGCCAGCGTGCCCGCCGGCTACGCCTACCCCCGGACCAGCCGCCATATCGATCTCCTCGAGGCGCAGAGCGTCATCAGGCCCTACGACTTCAAGTCGCGCGTCCTCGCCGTCGGCACAAGGGACTACGGCGAAGATGTCGCCGACAGGAACCTGGGCCATAACGCTGCCGACCTGACCATTCCCGCCGTCCAGACCTACTATGCGTCCTTGGCAGGCCCTCCCTCGGTCTTCCGCCCCAGGGATGACCTTGCGTCTGCATCCCGCCACAGACCCCTCTCAGTCGTGGCCCTCTCCGCCCTTGCACAGCCCCAAGACCATGCAGCCAGCAGCCGACGACACCGGCAGTACAGCTCCGTGCCTGCGGCGACCCCGGACGGGCCCGAGGCCGAGGAACGGCAGCCGCGGGCCTCGAGGACCAAGAACCTAGACCCGACGCCTCTTCTTCCTCGCCCAAACTCCATCGCGGGCTATCCTGTCCCTGCGCGAGGCAGACGGGTCAGGGCAGGGACTGGCGGCTCGCTAAAGAGGAGGGCACGGCGTGGCCCGTCCCTTGAGAGAACGCCAACCCCCCACAGCTCGAAAGCAAGCCAGAATCGCAAGCCGGCCGGCCAAGCCCGGGAAAAGCATCGGGAGTCCGATGGCCCTCAAGCCGCCGAGCGGTCCAGGCCTCGAAGCCGACCTGCTTCGCCGCCGCACGTGCCACGGTACCGCCCGAGAGAAACCCAGCCGCCGCCGCCCGTGACTCGCGCCCACAAAGCGCGCAAGAATCATCGTTCCCGATCCCATGGCGAGGACGCGAGGACCCGAGCGCACACTCCACGCCCGGCGCCCCGGCAAGCGGTGCGCAGCCTCGACAAGCCCATGGAACCCAAAATCCCGGTCCACGACATTTTCTTCGACACGGGACGGGCCGACGAGCGCGCCAGCCAAATCCCGTCGCGGTGGCCCGACAGCTCAAGTGAAGAGGACATGAATGACTGGGCGCCAGCACCATGTTCGTTTTGCCCACCCGCCTCCCACATGACCGGGAACACCTTGGCTAACAGCTCGGCCGCAGTGATTCCAAGCCGCCGCGATCAAGGCTGGCCCATGCCGACTCTCGCCAGCCCAGGGACGCATGCCCCATGGCAGAGTCCCTGGAGCCACGCCCACAGAGATGCTCTCCGCTCCAGGGGCGCGGCGGCCAGTCTCTCGCGAGACGGATCCTGCAAAAGCGGCACTTCTGTCCAGGCCCTGACCATGGACATTGCCGGCTACGTGCCGGACAGGAAATCGTCCCTCAAGCACTGGTCCTTTTCGTCAATCACACCCACGACGGAGTTGTCTGATCATTCCAGCACCCTCGCCGTCCGTCCGCGGAGCATCCACACCGCCAATACGTCGATCGACCTACCGCCGCTGGCCAGCCCTGCCAACCTCCCAGAACTGAAGGAATCCCCCAGCAGCATTGGCAGTCAGAGTAGGCCGGTAAGCTCGCCGTATCTGACGGCGCTCGAGAACATGGACACCAATACAACTGTCGCCACCCAGCCCGAGGCCGCAGCCGGGTTCGACGAGGACCACCCTGAAGGAGAGCAAGATGGCATGGCTGCCGAGATGACGGGATATGGCAACGACACCGACGCCAACTACTCCTACGTCAACTCTTTCGCCGCGCGGCGCCGGCCCCAACACCGGCAGGACGATGAGTCCATGCTGCTCAAGCGAGGAGGCTACATCGACCTCGGAAATAACCTTCCAGGCTTGTTTGATACTGCCGCGACATCGCCGTGCCTCATGTGCTCTCTGCTTGAGAGCGCAGCAATTGGTCCTGCGTCGGACGACAAAGGCACGGAGCCTTGGGCACCAAGAGCGCCCTGCAACCACAAGGGCTTAAACTCCCCTCGAGAACGTCTTCGCGCACTCGGGTACGAATACGACACGGACGACAGCGAGTCGGGGCCCGAGCGCGCCTCTCGCGGACGCACGCGGACGCTGGAGCAGACAAGGGAACCCAATGCCGCCGGCAAGCGCCAGCGGGAGACGTGGGAGACGATCGAGGAGGAGGCTGAGGAAGATTGCGACAGCCAAATGGCAGTCCCGAAGCTGCAAGGGGGTTCCGGCACCAGGATCGAGGAACTGAGCGGGAGCCGCGGGTTTGAGCCTGTGCTAAAGGACTATGAGGAGGGACACGCGGCAGACGTCGAGTAGTTTGTTGTCTGTCGGCGCGTAGGAAGCTGCAGGGCGGGGGCGAGAGAACGAGGCCGAAGGGGCCACCGCGAGCCCTTGACGAGGCACCAACCTTTTTCTATGTGTTTGATGCTTTCTGCCGATACGAGCCTTGACGAGGCACCGAACCTTTTCTATGTGTTGATGCTTTCTGTCGATACGAGCCTTGACGAGGCACCAAACCTTTTATATGTGTTGATGCTTTCTATCGATTTGGGAGCGAGCAATATACTGTACAT
This sequence comes from Hirsutella rhossiliensis, assembly GCF_020360975.1. NCBI lineage: Eukaryota > Fungi > Ascomycota > Sordariomycetes > Hypocreales > Ophiocordycipitaceae > Hirsutella > Hirsutella rhossiliensis. The sequence continues at coordinate 2,738,832 of NW_025408675.1, read as the reverse complement.
ACCCAGGCGATATCGGAGGAGTTTAGACTGTGTGTGGATTCCATTTGCTGCGTGAGCTGCGTGAGCCCTGGTGGAGCAAGGTTGAAAGACCGCGAGCCTAGCCCAGCCAAGGGGAGGCTTGTGGACGTCGGGGGATGATGTAGCATGCTTCATCGACGGCCAAAGACGAGGCGTGGGAAATGGGTGGGCGCAGAGAGAGAGAGAGACTGAGGCCGAATGGAGTGAATGGCCTGGGTCCGACAAAATGCTCGCACAGCTGTGTCTATGCGGGGCGACTGAAGCAGCCGGCGGCTTGCCATTGTGCCGACCTGCTGCTGTTTGGGTGTGAGGCTGTTGACGGCGCAGAGCTTGAGAGTAGGAATGCACCTCAAGAGGTTGAGCGAGCGGCGGGTCGTGGCGGAGGAGCTGTCTGGACCAAGAGTAGGTACATAAGTAACTTATGTACAGAGGTAGTGAGTACTTTGTCGGACACTGGTCGTTAACGTTAGTGAGGTAGCGAATTGCCATGCTCTATCACCACCACCTGCCCTGGATAAGGTGCTTGTCGAGCTATGTACACTTTGACAGTATGAAAAGACAGCCAGGCACACGGTATTTGTACAAGAACAATCAGCCAGGGGTCGGCACGCTCTCCCCCGTGCCATCATCACCGCCCGCCTTGTCGGCCTCGGCCGCCTTCCTCCTCCGCTTCCGCTTGCCGTCGCGTCCGCGCTCCGCCGTCTGCGGCCTGCCGGAGCGATGGCCGTCGACGACGTGCTCGTCGAGGACGCGGCTGCCGCGGGTGAAGCCCCTCTGCGTGGCCCTGCGGATCAGGGCGTAAAAGGCACCCGACTTGATGCCCGTCCGCTGCGTGATGACGTGCATGGGCGTGTGGAGGTTGTAGAGCTCCAGCGCCACGGCCCGCGCCGCCGTCGACGACTGCTTGCGCGTCACGTCCGGTGCTGGTGTCGCTGCCGGTGGCGAGTCGACGTGCTCGTCGTTGGCGGTGTCGACGGCGGCGAGGGAGGTTGGTGAGTATGGGGAGGCTGCCTGTCAGTCGTCAACACACGATGGAGCGATGCATTGGTCCGGGCTCAAGGCCAACCTACGATGCCCAGTTGCGCTGAGCTCTCGAGGGGCGCATCATGGCTGACGACGGCTTCCTCGTCGCCGGGGACGTCTTCGTCGGATAGAGCCATGCCGTGAGAAGTCTTTGGGTCTCGCAAACGGCGACGCGGAGAGCATCGCCCTGATGCGGGCTTACTTGAGACGGTGCAAGAGGAAGAAAATAAATTAGCGTTTGATGGGGACGGGCGGTGGCGAGCTCTTCACTTTGTTTTCCCCCTCACCCCCCCGGGGCAGTGGCTCCGATCAGGTGGTAAGGCAATCTGCACTGTGCTCGGCAACATGGCGAGATAAGCAGCTTCCAAGAGACATTCAGAGCCGAGTGCCGAGAGCCAAGAGAGCTCCCGGAGCTCTTGCCCCACTCAGGCACAGCCGGGGAGCAGCGAACCAACCAGAGCCGAGGAGAATGAAGCAAGTACTTTCTGCTCGCCAAAGTACTTTTGCTGCATATTTCATCGATTGGATACTTGGTGAGTCCCTGCCTGTACGTACCATGTAAAGCTCGGTCAAATCTTAACGGTCCCGGCCCCACCAACTAACCGTGCATTTTATGCCGGAAGCTCTTCTCTCAGCCTCGTCTAAACTCAACGCTTCCCTCTTGATTTTCTCCTGCACCTCCCACCCTACCAACTCACACGACCCGAAGCAACAGCGAGAAATACGCCCACGCCCACGCCCACGCCAGACGCCCAGCTTCCACTCTCGGCTTCATATACACACGCGCCGCCATCCCACTGCCGCCGCATCCTCCCCGATCCAAACTCGCGCCACGGCATCCGACAGCGCATCGCCGCAATCTAACCCGACAGACGACGACCCCCTCCCACCACCTCCCGCCGAGGGAGCCTGGGCAACCCCCAGATGGCGCCTCCCAATGGCGCCGTCGCCGCAGACGATGCACCGCCGCCGGCGGCAGTCAACGGCGACGCCTCGGCGGCTGCCCCCCCCCGCGTCGGCCCGCACCCGGGCTTCATCTCCAGCTCCAACCAGTACAGCGCCGAGATCAAGCTGCGGCGCATGCTCAAGGACAACGGCTGCGACCCGGCGCGAGAGGACACGTACCGCCTGCAGGGCGTCCAGCTCATCGACAACGTGCGCGAGCACCTGCTGTTGTGCGTCTTCTCTCCCTCCTGCGTCCCCGGCGCGACCATGGCGTCGGAAGAGGGCAGTGATGTCTGGGTCTCCGGCTGACTGTTCGGTTGACGGATACAGGCCGGTACGCACTTTCGACACGGCGTGTACCTACTTTCACAAGTTCCGCCTCAACTTTCGCGACTCCGAGTACAACTACCAAGACGCCGCGCTCGCCTCCCTCTTCGTCGCCTGCAAGGTCGAAGACACCATCAAAAAGTCCAAAGACATCCTCGCCGCCGCGTACAACGTCAAGAACCCGGATAAGCCCGCGGCGCCCGATGACAAGGTTCGTTTGTCGTGAAAGGGCAACCTCGCCTGTCAGCCAGGCTGCTAACGGTCCGCCCCCAGATCTTCGAGTCGCCCGGCAAAGTCATCATCGGGCTCGAGCGCCTCATCCTCGAGACCATCGGCTTCGACTTCCGCACCCGCTATCCGCAAAAGCTGCTCGTCAAGGTGGTACGCAGCATCCTCGGCCGGTCCGCAGCCGGCAGCCGCGCCTTCTTCGCCACCGCCTACGCCATGTGCATCGACCTGTACAAGACATTTGTCCCCGTCAAGCGCACCACCCTGTCCATGGTAATGGCCGTCGTCGAGCTGACGGCCCGCGCGCGCGGCGCCGGCGCCAATAATCTCGGAAACGGCGAAAACGACCTCGTCGATCGCGTCCGCCGCTTCGCCGCTCGTCGCCGCCAGTACGACCGCGACGCCGTCGTCGAGACCATGCTCGACCTGCTCGACCTCTACGTCCAGCACCACAAGGCCACCAAGGTCGGCGCCCTCTTCGACCTAAACACCTTCATCGACATCAAGATTCGCCTCAACACCGACCTCGACGCCACCGCCTCGCCCCGCTACCTCTTCCACTGCTCCCGCTGCGAGGTCGCAGACCCGAACCCGCTCACCCCCATCGCCCCGGGTGCCAGCCCCACGACGACGGCCGCCGCCGCCATGGCAGCAGGCGCCTGGCCGCCCGACGCGGCCATCCGCCGCACCGCCCGCGGCCAGGACGGCACCATGCGCTTCGTCTTCGACCCGGAGGCCGCCGACAAGGAGCAGGCCAAGGCAGGCGAGTTCTTCAAGGACGAGTACGAGGACTACGAGGTCGAGGTCGAGGAGCCCGTGGCGCCACCGCCCCCGTACGAGAGGGATGGTGGTGGCGGCGGCGGCGGCGGGAGAGGAGGATACCGAGGGTCCTACAGAGACCGGGGGGACCACAGGAGGGGCGGGGGGCCGTACGGGGGGTACAGGGGCGACGGCAGACATCATAGGGGCCGGGGACGCTATCACTAGAGGCGGGTTTGTGTCCAGCAAGAGGGCGAGGAACCAGTTTTCCCCATTCATGCAGGCGAACCGAACACAAGACACGTGCCCACCAAGCTCATGCTCTCCTGTCCGCCTGGTGACAAGCCTCCTAGTCTCAACCAAGGGAAATGCGGAGGGGTGATCAAGAGGCGACAAGGAACAGCTCGACAACCGACCTGTCTGCCGCAATTCCCAACCGTCCCTTCACCGCCCCTTGGCGCCGTTGAGGAGCTCCTCCCCCGCCGGCCCGCTACACCGAACTCCCTCCAACGACGCCCCGTCATCCTCGCCGCCGTCCTTGCGCGGCGGGGCAGGCACGCCCTCGGCGCTGCGCAGGCTGCTCGCCCTGCTGACGTCTTCGCTCGCGGGGCTCTGCACCCGCAGGCCGAGGTCCGGCTCCACCTCGGGGCCCTCGGCGTTGCCGCCCGCCCAGTCGGCCGCCTGCAGCTGCGGCACGGGCTGGCCCTCGGGCGGCTCGACAATCTCCTCGCCCGCCGGGGCGCCGGGCACGGCACCCTCGCCGACGGCCCTCCACACCACGGCGAGGCGGTCCAGGGCACGGGCGCCCTTGCGGCTCGAGCCCTTGATGCCGTCCATGGCGTCCCAGTCGATGGCGAAGACGCCGCTGTCGTTTGCCGTGCCGCCCTGCTCAGGGCCCTGGCCGTCGAAGAAGGCGTTGAACCAGACGTGCGCGACCGCCGTCACCATGGTGAGCCCCATGCTCTTGGGCGTCTTGTTGCGCCGCTCCACCGAGATGTTGACGTCGCTCGTTGGGATCCTGATGGGTTCGCTCGGCTTGAGGATGACGGCCATGCCACCGGGCTCCGCGTCGTCGGGCGGCTCCGTGCGGACGGAGGAGGAGGACGTCGCTGCCGACGTGCTCGGCTCGATGATGGTCTTGGACCTGCGCTTGTCGAACGTCGGGCGGGATCCCTGCGCGGAAACCTTTTGGATGAGGTCGGTGCCCTTGCGCTTCAGCATGTGATGCTTCTTCTCGTTGAGAGGAGCGGTTTCGGGGCGGTCGGGCGCAGCAGCAGTAAGGGGGGTTCCCCGGGCGTTGGCGCCGTTGGCCAGCTCGACGCCTTCGGGGGCCTTTTCGGCGGCCGAAGCCGGGTAGCCGGCCCACTCCCACATGATGGAGCCGAGGCCGCCGCCGGCAGGCACGTCGCCCTCGACGACGACCCTTTCCTTCTTGGTAAAAGTGTGGAAGACGCGAATCTTCCTGCCATGGTCCTCGAAGCCCTCAACGTCGACCTTGACGCCGTTGCGGAGCCCCCAGACATGGACCTCGAGGATCTCGATGGCGCGGTCGACGTAGCGTTTGCCGTTTTGGGTCCAGCGGTCGACGTAACCGATCCACCGCAGCTGCGAGGGGATGGAGACGCCGGCTCCAAACCTGGGGCGCATGCGCCTCTCGGTGAAGCGGGCCAGCGCGTCCTCCGCCTTCCAGCCCTGCTCGGAGATGAGGTAGCTGCAGGTTGCGGTACCGCTGCGGCCCTTGCCGGCCTTGCAGTGCACGACGACGACCCGCTTTCCCCTCTTTCCCGCTCCCAGAGCCTTGCCGTCGGCGTTGCTGGCGGCTGGAGGCGGCGGTGAGAGAGACGAGGAATCCTGCCGAGCAGCGGTGGCGCCCTCGAGAGGGCCGCCGTGCAGCCAGTTCCTCATGCTGGCCATGATCATGGGGACGAGGCGAAAGGGCGGGGGGTGGTGGTCGGGCCAGGGGTAGTGGCGGATGCGGCCGTAGACGGCGTCGTCGGGGTATCCAGTGCCCTCTGCGCGAAACTCCCAGATGGCCCAGTCGTCGCCATGCTTGGAGTCGAGGAAGGCGACGAGCTGGTCGAGGGGGTTTCGGTAGGCCAGCTGAGGGTATGTCTGGGATGGGCCGGACCTGTGGGTGCGCGGCGGCGTCAGCAGGGGGACTCGAGGCGGCGGTGACGAGTGTTTGAGGAGGAGAGGGCTGGACGGACGTGGCAATGATGTCGTCGGTCACGTAGCAGAGGTCCAGCCCGGCCTCGGGGTGTCTTGCCCTGGGCCCGGCGACAATCTGCCGCAGAATGGAGGCCATGGAGGGGAGCGCAGGCTGGCTGCCGCCTCGGCCGATGGATGGGCTGTGTCTCTTTGTCTGTTTGCGTGTTTCGTCTGACTTGTGCTTCGACGATGTCTCGTCTCGTCTCGTTTGGCAGAGGCTCCGAGGGAGTCAGATCCGTGCAGCCCAAGAGCTTGTCGAAAGGTGCAGGCGGGCCGTGGAGGCACCAGTGAGAAATGGCCGGACGAAAGGGACCAAGAAAACGTCGGGCGCACACGAAGAAAGATGAAGAGAGAGAGAGGGAGACAGAGTGCGGAGGGGAGCGAGAGAGGAGCGAGAGAGAGGCGCGCGAGACGTTGCACGAGGGGACAGGCGGCCAAGTACCTCTCACCCACCGTGGCAGTGGAGATACTTGGGGCTCGGGTGGGGCCCGTGTCCACCCGTGGTACCGGTAGGCGGAGAGCTCCGAGGGGAAGCTTCCGGAGCAGCAAGGACAAGGCAAAAAAAAAAGAGAGAGACGAAAAGAGAGGCTCCAGGAATATGGGGGTTTTTTCATCAGCTGGTAGCCTGGGCGGCCGCTTGGATCCAATGCGAGTGAGTGAATGACGGCTGGTCTTGCTTCAGCCTCGGCGGCGACGTCATGGCGACGAGTTACGGCTCGGACCCCGCCATGGCAGCTCTTCTCCCCCGCCGTGCCGTCAGGGGGTATTAATTACAAGGTACTACTTGTTAATAACCTAACTAGGACCTCGCACGAAAGGGGGGAAGAGGGGGGAAAGTCCCGTGGACAAAGTATGTGTTTGCTTGGTTACCTCCTAATAATTACTACTCTGTACCTAATTTTTAATTTCCTGCGTCGCTGGTAGCGCCTGCAGCTTGGACATCTACAGTACATGTACTAGTTTCTTGTCTCTCCTTAAGCTGGGTGCTCTTTATGTCTGCTGGCCAAGTACTAACTCCTTGGCCCCCATAAGCGCCCCAGCTTCCACATGTAATTAGCCCAGCTTCATATCAAGTGCCTGGGTGTAATTAAGGGGGCATACAAGTAGAATAATACAGGGAGTAGAGAAGAGGCAGTTATTTTACCTAGCGATGCATAGAGGATCCCCCTCTTTTCGCCCGAGAGGATGTGCCCTTTTAACGCATCGTTTCTCTGCGTTGCTGCGTTTCAGAGATCTGCTGTCATTCGAGATGAGTAGCAACTCGGTATTGGGACCTAGTTAACATGAGTATCGCGATATGTTAGGCCAGGGATACGATTCTACAATTGCTAACATAATAATAGGTCATCCTGTCGGTTGTCGCCGCCCAGTCCGCCCGCCGTAGAGCACGGGTTGCTTGATCTGTGTCTAGCACAACTCTCTGCGTAGAGCGGGACGGTGAACTTCGGCCGAGACTCGGCATATTCGCCTATGTCCGACGACTGCGCGCCACTGCGGACCTTACGGAGCCGTCGTCTGGCCCGTCTAGCCAAGTTCGTTACGCCTCCCGTGCCGAGTGACGGGGCCGGGGACTGGACGTGAAACTCGACGTTCCTGATCCTCTGGTCCTCCATGGAGCGACAACATGAGCGCAGGCGGCGTCGAAGGCCGGCCCTGTCCTGCCTAGAGTGCCGGCGCCGCAAGATCAAGTGCGACCGAAACGACCCGTGTGCCCACTGTGTCTCGGCCGAGACGCCGTGCACTTACAACGTCCACGGCAGCGAGTCTATTCTTCGGCCGCAACATCCCCGCCGGGACGGCTCGGGGGTCCAGACGGCGAGCACCCCGTCCGCTGCTGGACACTCGCCTTTTGCCTATGCCGCCCAGCAGAGCCGCATTGGCAGAGGCGGGTTGGAAACAAGGCTTCGCCGTGGCCCGTCTCCGTCTCGGGCCGAAGCAGCGGCCGCCCAAAACGACAGCCCGGATGTTGGTGGCGGCGGCGGTGATTCGTGTACTCGGCCTCCGGACCGGCATCGGGCCTCGGACCCGAACCTCCGGGATGTTTTGCAGCGCGTACAGAGGCTTGAGAAGTCCTCGGCATCCCATCCTGTCGATGCGCTGGCCGAGATCGGGCGAGAGGTTTTGGCGCCCTGGTCCAGGCTGCAGGACTCGCAGGTCATTCTCAACAAGACGAGAATCCTGAGATGGAGCCACTGGGTGGGCATGGCTCAAGAGGTACAAAAAGAGCATTCTCCCTGTTCCCATATGCTCCGTCCCGCCTCACTCATTGCATCGCTAGTTCGGAACCGTCTTTTCCTGCTATGCCGCGGCTTGCGGCCACGGTCATGGAACCTCATTTCAGGGAGCCGAGACGGAAGCCTTGGTTGTCGAGATGGGCGTTCTTCTTCAAAAGTGCAAGACAGTTGCGAAGAGCACCAAGATGGGACGGCCCAGCAGAAGCCTCACCCGTCTCGAGTTCGACCTCTCACCCCCTGCCCGCGAAGTGGCCGACTCGATGGTAACGCTGTATTTCCAATCTTTTGAGTCGACGTACAGGATCCTCCACAAATCCACATTTTGGGCCGAGTACGAGAGATACTGGAGTCATCCGGAACGTGTTTCGAATGGCCTGCGTCTTATAATCCTCCTAGTCATTGGGATTGGATCTGGTCTTCACCAGCGGGGAGACGGCAATGTTGGGCTCGGCACCAACGTTCATCAATGGGTATACGCCGCTCAGACATGGCTTTCTGGACCGCTGGAAAAGGACCGCCTGGACATAACCGGCATACAGATCCACTGCCTGACGATCCTGGCGCGGCAGATTTTCTCCATTGGCGGCGACCTCGTATGGATGTCAATGGGATCGCTCATCCATAGTGCCATGCAGATAGGCCTGCACCGGGACCCAACACACCTTCCGGCAATGCCCCCGTTGCAGGCCGAGCTCCGGAGGCGGCTCTGGGCCACCGTCGTCGAGATGACGGTACAGTCGTCTTTGGACTCAGCAATGCCGCCCAGGATCTCCCTTGACGAGTTCGACGTTGAGCCGCCGTCCAACATCGACGACGATGAGATGGACGGCATGGAGCCAGACACGACGTTCCAGGCTCACCCCAGGGGCACTTATACGGCCACCTCGATGCAGCTTCTTCTGCTCGACTCACTGCCGACCCGCCTGCGCATCCTCCAGCTTCTCAACTGTTTGAATTCTCAACTGTCTTACATGGATGTCCTTGCGCTGAGCTCAGAGATGACGGACGCCTGTCACGCATGCAGCAGCTTCATGAAGAATCATGAGCACTCCGGGGTGACGCCCTTTCACCGGAACCTGCTCGACTACCTGGTGCGCCGGTTCCTGATCCCTCTGCACTGCCCATTCGCCAGCAAAGCGCGGACAAACCCGCTGTTTCATTACTCGCTCAAGGCCAGCCTCGACACGGCCCTGGCCATCATCTCTCCCGAACCAGACCCTGGCTTCTCTCGTCTCATGGCTATCGGCGGAGGCCTTTTCCGAGAAGGCTTCCGGTACGCGTCGGCCATCATCAGCCTCGAGCTCGTCACCCAGGTCGAGGCCCAGCGTCGCGACGGGACGCTGCACCGCAACGCGCAGTACAGGGATTTCCTCAAACACGCCATGAGAGACATGATCGCTTTGTCGTCGGAGCGAATCCGGCAAGGAGAGACTAATATCAAGGGCCACATGTTCCTCAGCATGCTCATGGCCCAGGTCGAGGCTATGGAAGCCGACACGCCCTGCGATGTTGAGTTGCAGATTGCACGGAGTGCAAGAGATAGCCTTGAGTTTTGCCACGACCTGCTGCGCACACGGGCCGGCACTGCCTCTCCGGATTCACGGTCCGCATCTCCTGGCCTTGATGGCGGACAAGATAGCGAGGGCTATGGGCTGGACTTGGATATGGATATTTTCTTTCCGGAGATGCACTTTTCATAAGACAGTCGAATGGCTTAAAGGACTACTAGCGAGATTCCGGGTTTGTGTCTAAAACCCCATGTATTTGACAATGCAATCCCGCCTTGGACTATATTCGTCCCGGTCCTCTGGGCATGACGGGTTGGCTGATTTTGCTCAAGTTGCATGTATCTCGTCCAAGTAGCCAAGAAGACATGATTTGACCACTTGCTGTGCGCCAGGTTCCATGTCGCCAAGGGGCCGTTTTGACATATATATAACTTTCCTTGGCACTGATCGAATAGTTCGTCGGACTCGACTTTATCACGATACTAGATTCAACTCGGGGTACTCTGGAAGTCTCCATCCATGCTTTTCTTGAGACATCAACCGCAAGGTAACTTGATCCATCCAGGACATGGCCCAAAGCGCGTTGCGAACAACCCAAGCACCAAGCTGCGAGGACGGAAAGAAGGCGCCCAGCGCCGCGCCAGGCATCTTCTGGCACTCCGCAATGGGAGGCCGCATGATCTCATCGTACGCCTTGAGCGCCATTGCCACGTCGTCGCCCTGTCTCGCCAACTCCCCCGCGAGCACGTAGGCGCCGATGAGGCAGCCGGTGGTCCCCATTCCCGTAAAGGGGCTCGGGCAGTAGCCGGCGTCGCCGAGGAGCACGACCCGGCCGCTGTACAGCTGCTTCATCTTGATCTGGCCCACCTCGTGCGCGTAAAAGTCGTTGCAGGCTTTCAAGCCGCTGAGAAATCGGTCGGCCTGCCACCCGGCGTCTGCAAATGCCTCGGCAAATGCCGCCTTTTGCTCGTCCACCGGGCCGCTGTATGAAGTCTTCATTCTTTCCGTGTCCTTCATGGTGAAGAGCAGCACCTGCGTCACCGGGCGGCCGCTCGTTCTGGTAATCATCAGCCGACGTCCGGGAGCGATGTATGCTCTGGCAAGCGTCCCTTCGCCTGGGATCCGCGGGATGCTGTAGTACGCGGCATGGACCCCGAGTGATTGGAAGGCCTCGTCGCTGGTGTCCTGGCCGAAGGCGAGGCGTCTGGTCCGCGATCCCTGCCCATCTGCGCCGACGACGAGGTCGTATCGTCTCTTCTGCCCATCCGAGAAAGTGACCTCCACACAATCGTCGCTCTGCGTGAGCTTTGAGATTGTCTGGTCGAATTGGTACGTCAAGCTTCCCGCCTTCCCTGGCCCTCGTCTCAACTTTGAGTCCTGTTCAAGACTGGCCTCGTAAAGCACTTTCAATACATCGCCACGCATAATCTCATACTCGGCCGTCAAAGTCGGCCGTCGCTGGCCCGAAGGGTTGATGCCAAAGACAGCCGTCGGCTTACCGTTCGGATTCAAAATCTCGAGTCCAGTTTCATCGACGCAGTATGACTTGAAGGTGTCCATAAGGCCCATCTTGCGCACAACCTGGACGCCCTGGTCCTTCAGATCGATTTGCTGCCCAGCCACCCGCAGAGACGAGGAACGCTCCACGACTGTAATGCTGTGGCCGGGGTTGGAGCGCTGCAGAAGGGTGGCAAGTGCCGGGCCGCAGACGCCAGCGCCTACGATGAGGATATTGAGAGGCATCGCGGCCGAAGATTGCAGGGTTAGGTGACGCTTATAGCCGGCGCTGTCCTGCGGCACGCTGGCAGCGAAGAAGCGACGGGTCGGCTGCAGAGCACGCTGACGGAGAAGGAGGGTTTGTAGATTCATGTGTATGTTGATCCGGTGGTTTCGGAGATGTGGAAAGGAACTTGACATAACAAAATTCTATCAAAGTTGCCGCTGGGCTGAAGAGAGACAGTATGATAGAGATGTTGTCGCGTGGGATGAAATGGCGAAATTGAGTCGGGCCAATTCGCGCTGTTTCTTCAGCAGTCTCAATGACTCTTTGACAGCCCGGTCGTTGAATTCTTTTCCGACAGGGGATGGCAAAGCGATGGCTCAACTGCGATGTATTGAAGACCCAAAAATACGCAACGGAAGGCGAGTATAAAAAGGGAAAGGGGGGGATGGAGGTGGAGAGTCGCCGACGACAAGATATAAGACGGTCCATCGCCCGAGACCATCTATTGTCCGAGGCCGCCGTATGTCCGTTGTCCGAAGACCGTCGGATCGCCCGAAACAACCCCGCCAAAAGAACTCCTGGCACAGATCCATGCTCTGGCTCGGCAGACCAAGCTTGTACACCTAATCCCTCCGTGACAGCCATTGCGGACAAGCAGCTCATGTTGCTACTATGGATCGCGGCCATGAGCCCCGAGACTCTGGAGCCGGCTATTTATTTGTCAAGCACCCCTGCGTGCAATGGCCTCGAAAACGCCTATAGGGAGTTGCTCGTACTAGCGGGCTTGCTAGTCACGGCAAGGGGAGCTGGAGCGCCGCATTATCCTATCACAGCTTTATTCGAGATCTTAAGCCTACTGGGTGGGCTCTATATAGCGATGCCGCGAGTACGGGAGCTGCTCGGTCCATAGAAGGGAAACAGCCCTTCACCGAATTGCAGGATTTATTTTTACAACAGTTCCGTTATTTACGTCATTTGTTGTGTCCCAAGCCATCGAAAACTACAAATTCTCCGGGCTTCAAGTCAAATATTCCATCACTCTGCGCAGCTACGGTGTGGGCGGAGACAGCCTTCCCGCTCCTGAGCCTCCAGGCCCGGTCGGCTTGCCCACGATGCATGGATCTTTTGGGGGCCTTCTGGACCAGGCTCCGCCTTTATGTGCGTCTGCGGAGCTGTCGCCTTGAGGTCTGAGATTGTTGACTTCAGGCTGCAGTCTTGCGACAAACTTGGTATGCCATACAAGGGTGAGCAACATGCGGCGCTCCTGCAGGGGAGGAGGGGAACCTTGGAAATCCATATCAGGGGAGAGGGGGGAAGATGAGAAGTTGAGGAAACTAAAAGAGGGGGCGGGAAGAGAGAAACTTGCAGAGTCTGGATGCTCCGGGCAGCAGGGAGTATTGGGGGTTTAGATGACATGTGACAACTTTTCACATGGGGGCCAGCAACGAACCAACCAACCCAGAAGTGACGCTATAAGGACCTGTTCCCCCGCAGGGTCTCCAGAAAATCTTGAACCATCATTCACACTTGAACCTTTGCTGGATTCCTTTCCTAGACAATGGCTGAACCGTCGTCATCCTCTACTTCTGGATATGGTGGGGGAAACAAACCCAACTCTGGCTCGAAGCGGCAGAAAAAGGACACTGATCCTCTTGACAACGCTATTCGAAATGACGACCACGATCTCAGAATGTGATAAAGAAAGGGCGGGCTTCGAAAGAGAAGCGCCAGCAAGGGATTTGATCGAGAATTGCTGTAGGTCTTGACGTGTTTGATTTGAAGGGCGTCACTCTAACAGAGATGGTTCCAAAAGCCCCTGATAAAATAATGCCACACAGGTGGTTAGGCTCCCAACTCTTGCGAGTAGTAAGAATGCGACTTATTCGAGGTACATGGAACAATGTAATTAAACTTCTTGGGCCTTTGTATAGCACAACTGTTGGAAAACCACTATGGCGTGTAGCCAAAAGTGAAGTGTACACTCCAGCAAGTGTACTGCACGTGGATCCTATATACCATGGAGATGCTGGTGGCAGCTGACAACATCATATACGGCTGTTACATGGCGACTTGTTAGATGTCGCTGCCCTTCTCCCCAAATGCCGCAACAATTGAAGCCTTGGTGTTATTTCAGACACTAAGTGTACCTGGTGAACGTGAATCTCTTGTGTCGAACCTATAAAGGCTTGACTGAATATTATTCAACAATGCGTTAATAACACCTCCACTGGGGGTGCCCCTATTTTGCCTGGTGTAACGGTATTTTACCAGCTTCGTAGTAATAGAATCTCGTACGGAGTTTATTACTGCCCGCCTGAGGCTTGACTGGCGTAGACGTCCTCCTCACGACCACGACGGTTTAGCCAATCAGCCAGACGGTTAATAAAGGAGGGCAGGGATGGTCGTAAAGCCTGCCATAGAGTTGAGAGGAACGGAGGCAGACGCATGAAATCCCTTTGCTTCCATCTCTGTGGCGCCTGTGTTTTGTCCAGGCAGTCCTTCTGCCGACATGCCAGGTTCTTCGACAGGGCAGACGTCTGGAAGGCCTCGATGTCCTGACAATGGGACATGATGTCCGACAAGGGAAAGCTCTCCCTGGTGGCCAAGTTATACCAGAAAGCCCCATCTCGCATGGACTGTCGCATAAGACGAGAGAGTGCATGGTCAGCCTGACATCTTTCCTCTTCTTCTTCCAACAGTTCAAGAAACAAGCTGAGTTGGTCCTTGTAGAATGAGACATCGGTGTCCTTCCACTCAAACGGTTCAGTTCCAATCAGCCAAGATGGTGGAGAGCAGAGGAAACTTCGAGGGGCGACATAGCAAAATTCCCAGTCGAGCACGGCTACGATCCTGTACGACTCGTCGACGAGAATGTTTCCGAACCGGAGATCATCGCAAAATAGCTTGTGCTCGCTGTCAATACTGCCGTTTGGACTGAAGTGCTCCGCGAGAGATCGAAGCACACAAATCGACTTGTGGTCATCTAGGAGTTCTTGCTCGTCTCGACTAGCACGGTGGTTATTAAGAAGATGGCTCAAACTCTGATCCGCCAGCGCTTGGAAGTAATCAACTGCCAGGTCAAAAGGCCCGTCCGAGGCTGCAAATGCATGTTGTTAGCCAAGGGCGGGCCAGCAGGTTTAGTGACAAACATCCGACCTGGACACCTCCCATCCGCTCCACCTCGTTCATTTTGAACGTCAATGGACCGGAAGTCACGCGCCAATGAGGAGCGGCACCGGCGTCTTGCGCCACAGACAAGCTCCCAATCTTTGAAAAGCTATGCTGGAATAGCTGGAGGTAGATGTTTGCGATCTGTCTGTAAACTGTTTTGATGGTGTCAACCGGACAATCCTTCTTCAAGGCCCACTCTTCATCGTCTTCCAGAAGTAGATCATCGAGACAGATTCCTTCAACGAATTGCATAATAATGGGCCCAAGTTATCTATCCACCCACTTTCATTAACTGTACACCCAAAAAGTGGATTAACTGTGGCTGACGGCCGAAGAGGGCCGATACCGCCAATTTGTATGCACACATTCTCTACGATAAGTAGAGCCAGGTAGTAACAGTTCTCCTTCAACGATAAGGCACCCAAAATTGAAGCTATTCGTACTGCGCTTTCTATGCTGATGAGACTATTCTTTGGTGTTTACAACAGGCCTCCTTCTTCGAGTGCACTACGTGCCTGATCCGCTTCATCTAACTGTGATTCCAATTGATCCCATACATCCTCAAGGGCGGCATCGTCCGTGAGGCCGGCGACGAAGATGCAGTCTTGGGTCTCCCGCCGTACCGGCTGATCGTCATCATCAGAGACTGGCGTTTGACGCCCGGCTTGTTGATACGCCCGTTGCATCCGTGTGCCTGCCTCGTACGTATCGCCGTTTTCCTCGATGTGCCGCAGCCCTCGTTCCGTTGAAGTCATCGCGGCCGTTACCGTACCCGTCATCGCCGCTGGTGCCGTTGAGGAGGAGGCAGTCGTATAGCCTCAGCCCGCTCATGCCGTTCAGCGATCTCGTGATGTGACGGATCCCGCCGCGTTGATCTTGACCGCCGTGACTCTTCGAGGTTGAGTGAGCCCTTGGGGCGGCCCTTAGCCCTGATAACTTGTGGCTCGTATGGTGCCCGAGTAGGGCTTGTGCCCTGAGCGCTTGTATCGATCGGAATATACCAAAATGGGTCGAAGTCGTCGAGTGTAAGGGAGGTATTGGTGTTGATAGACTCGAAGATTCGATGGCAGCACGGTAGCCCTCGACTAGTAGCCCAATTACAAGGACATTGACCTGGCGGCGGTTTGGCCCGTTGACTTCGGGGTCTAGAGGATCTTGCGATGCTCATCTATTAGTAGCTTTAACGCATATGACGATACTCGCTCGCGGATCGGCATATACGGCGCCTGTAGGGAGAACGTTGATATCTTGTGGAGGTTTCGATTCTCTATCGCTGTGATCTGAGCAGCCTGATGGCCCCAGAAGCGTTCGAATCGTTGGAAAACGGTCGTCAAATCGCCCGTACAGGACCAAAGGAACTTCTTCATATGAGAGTGAAGTCCCTCGACGATCGAGGTCGTTGTACGCCCGAAGTGGCGATATTGATTAACGAAACAAGATACAAACTTCTCCTTCCAAGGCGTTAGCCACGTATTGCAACAGTATTGTATAGCTGCAAGCGGGTGGCGGCCTGGTGTCCAGGGTGGTTTTCCATACATGGAAAGGCCTGCAATCGATAATCGGTATCGGCCCCACATTTATTGCAAGTATTGCAATACACCTTTCCATACTTGGTCCGTGCACGACGACAAAATGTCACTGAAGACACCTTCGACAAGATGGACAAATTCACACCATATGGTGAATTAAAAATACGAAGTAATTGATTGAGCTCAATGATAATGTCCAAAAAGAGAGGGTAGGCAAATCTTACGTGTTTTGTTCCAAGACGAGGAGGGAAATCAGACGGGAATTTGCACGAATTCTCACGCCACGGTCACGCCACCGCCCCTTCCCTCTTCAAGACATTGTTCTTCACCCAATGCTTCAACCAATTCTCCTTTTCAATTTGGTCCGCATCCAATTGTGCCCTTTCCCAGGAGATCGTACGACGAGCCCTGAAAACACCCGTTCCGGCTCGTCGCTCATCGCTGGCATTGATAGGATGTCTATTGCCATTCGTGATAACTTCGGCCGTCGGTTCCTATGTCGCTCTTGAAGCCACCATGATAAAGCAGTTGTTGGCGCAATCTCATATGGATCACCTGAGATGTAATCTTCATACTCGTCTTGACTTGTAGGTCGAGCACAATTCTGCAGATTTCTTGAAATACGATCAAATGCATCAAGGCCATTGTCTTCTTCTTCGTCCAGTACATGATACGAAATTGTACCGTCGTTTGTATTTCGGTAAGAGTAGCAAAGGTCTTTGACCCGTTTGAAAGCAGTTTTATGCCACTTCTTCTAATTTGAGTGGATGTACGTCGTGCGATAGCTTGGATGAAGGACCAAAGAAGCGGCGTAATAGGGCGAATTCTCTTTATTGATAATTTCTTGGTCAAGGTAGCCTTTGAAGACACGGCCCAGATCCCACGCTTGCCCGTAGAGTTGATCAAATCCTTCGATGATGGACGGTTGAAGAGGAGATAAATTCTCTGCGACGTTGATGACATACTTTCTTGCCCTCAGGGTGTTTTCGAAAGCTGGCGGTGACAGAAGTACTGTAGGGATCATTCTGGGGACAATAAAGATAATATATGAGGCGGTTCCTGCCTTTGAACTCCGCTTCCCCTAACCCTTTTACTACCGGTACATTACTGCCAGATGAGCATGTTTTCATGATCCAAAAGCATGGTTTTCTCTTGTCTTGGGAGATATAGACGCGAATGAATCCGAAGCAATGGATTCAGAATCGAAGAAACATAACTAACACAGGCTCAGAATCCATTGTCGCCAGGTGATAATGGTATGCTGTGGGTTGGTGGTGAGGCTGATTTTGTGGATGTGCGGATTTGTAGCGGGGTTCCAGGCCCACAGCCCTGTAGGTAGCCCCCTGTAGGAACCCTTGTTAGTGGCGTGGTTCAGCCAATAGTATGGAAATACATGGATCCATATCCATACCTATTCCATGCCATTCATGGAAAGGGTATTTCCATATTTAGATATGGAAAACCACCCTGCTGGTGTCTCAAATTGGCGTAAACGTTCGTTGAAGCTATTCACATCTTGTGACTTGACGATCTCGTTCCACTCTTGTAGAAACGCTTGGAATGCCGGGGCCCGTACGACTCGATTGCCGATTTTTGATGCCTTAGGAAAAATTGCTTGCATTTCGCAACGACATTCTGGTTAATATGCCACGTGCAGAGAAGGTTAGTACTGTTTTGAAGCTCGCGAAAGCTATCTAACGCCTTAAGCAACGCAGTATCTCGGTCCGTGACAGTGACCCTTGGAAATGGGATCGACTCCTTCTCGCAAAGGACTAGCAGCAACGAGATAGCCCAATAGTAATGGGACTCGGTCTCGCCGTTCAAGAAGATAGAGGCAATAGAGAACGTTTTGTTATCTCGAGTGGCCGCGCAGATATTCAATAACGGCATATTGAATCGGTTCGTCTTGTAGGTACAGTCGAGGACGAGGACATCGTGATGCTGACGCCATCGATGGAAGGTAGCACGAGGCGCGAGAAATAGCCCAGTTAGCCGGCCCTGGGGATCACGACTATCTCGATGAAAGAAGTCGGACTTATCTAGCCGGTCGTAGAGAAACTGAAGAGGCGTACGGCCAGCTAGTTCTTCCTGACGGTGCCTAGCCAAGGCGTTACTCACGTCTTGAGCCGTGATACCGGCTAAACGAGGATCGTCGTGAACCAGGTCACGAAGCTCGCCAGCAATATCGGTCGGCCGGGTATTGTTATTAAACTTCCGGATAATGTCGTCGCGATACTTCTGGATAACAAGCGCCCGGTACTTCGGAAAGACCATCGGGTCATCAACAAGGCGATGATTGTGAACATCGTGAAGATAAGAGATAGTCCAGTAACCGCGTTTTTCCTTCAACGAGAGGCGAAATTCACAGTCTGTTTTCTGGGTTGCTGTATTGAGGCGACGACGAGAGATATGAGCAGCTTTATCCTTCCGATTTTCGTAGGGGCCGGCCTTGATACAACGAACAAGTGCAGACTTGCGTTGGCCAGCGTTATCCCGCTTCGATGTTCGAATGTAGGGCGTAGCCCTCAGCCTCAACAACGGTATCGGCGGCTTCCATCGCGGCCTGGAAGGTCGGGAATAGTGTCTTCGTAAGCGACTCCATGATTCGGGCTCGTAAGGGCAGAAAACGCGGTGCGAATAGCTTCAGTTTTGATGGTATTGCTGATAGTTACGGTTACAGGATGTTGTTACGCAAGCATCACGAACTGGCCAGCTGGCCGGCCGGGAATGGGCGCACCAAAATTAGCGGCATCGGCACTGCGCCTGACCCAGCCACAGTTGATCCACTTTTTGGTGTACAGTTAATAAAAGGAGGTGTATAGATAATTGGGCCCTAATAATGTATGGTCCGAGGCCTTTAAGTTCGCGGTCCGCTACACCGGTGCCAATGAGTTTAGGAATGGGTATCGTGGTGTTACTTTGAATGAATCGCATGACGGCAACCTCATTCTGGGTTTTCCGAGCTGGGTTCATTGTGTATCCGGGAATCGGGAAACGGACAATCCACTCATCGCCGCCATGGTCGAATCGGATTCTGAAGCAGTAGTTGAAAGCTCCTTGGAACCGCTGAATCACCCGACATGGCTGTCCTTGTCGATGTTGAGACGCAATCGCTTCGACGCGGGATCGAGGGGCGTCGAGGTGATCATGTGTTGCAACAAGCGCTAGCCATGTCTGCGCGACATTCTCGTTTGCAGCGAGAACATCTGGATTTACTCGCATTTGGGAGAGCTGGTCTGCCGTGTCTGCGTAAGTTGGAAGTCCAATACGTGGAAACGTGTGGGGAGCAAGGCGGAAATGTACGTGGGAGCCGGAAGGATATTTATTCCGTTGGCGACTTGCTCCCCTGGGCACGTGCACCCAGGTCTGAATGTGCTAATTAGCGCGAGCCCTTTTAAGGTGGTCATCTGTGGCTGTGAAGCTGGTAACAGGCAAAATACGGGCACCCCCATTGGAGGTGTTATTAACGCGTACTAACTATAATAAGTCCTTGCTCTGCTCTGATAGTTACCAACAAAGGCGCAATGTATTCATGAGCCGGTTGGCCTTTATGGTATGCGAAATACCACACCAGACGAAGCCTTGTTCATGGCTATTGTTAATGCCGCAGAGTGCATCAAGTCCCAGAGCACTTGGGCTGTGTGAACCTCCCCAAGGACCAGCACGGCCTGGCATGTACTCGATATTGTCCAAGGCGATTCCAAGGTGGCCCGTCGTTCGGCGACACTTTGCTCCCATTTCCAGATCCGATATAACTGGATGCGTCAATCGGGTCGGTATAACACGGTTTTGTTACACCGCCCAGCAAGACTGTCCGAATATCGAGAGTTGCTACGTAATTACGGTACAGTTACTGCGGTACCGGCCAAAGAGCAAATCCAAGGTATCCTAGGATTCACGGTCTGATTTTCTTCTTCAATCTTGCTTCTTCCGTCGACGCAGGGCCAACCCCAAACCTAGTCGTCGTACAATGATGCTCTCATACTCCCATCTGTAAAAACGGCCCGCGTCCACTTCATCATCGTCCACTGCTCACTCCAGGCCTCCCTTCAAGCCCACGCCTCGCTTCACTGCGCTTCCCAATCCAGTCTCCCCCAGCTCCAATCTAGGACCCACCCCCTTGACCCGTCTTTACCTCCTGGTCCATCCGTGTCCACGCCCTTCCGACCGTCACGGCCGAGTCGACTCAATCCTCGCCTCTTGCCCGACAGGCCGTCGCTGCCGGCTTGACCGCCTGTTGATAAGCCCCCGGGTCGGCCAATCGGCACCTGCACGCCGGCACACGTTGCATCTCCCCTCCATCCGTACGAGCCTCGTACAGGGCCAACGTCTGCACGCGCTGGGTCGCGCGTCCGTCGCCGCCGTCTTCCTCTTTTTTACGACGTCTTCTTGGCGGGGCCGCTCGTGGTGACGTACTTGCTGGCATCCGTCGCATCGTGAAACTGCCTGGCGCCGTTCTTGACGCCGTCCCACACCGACCTGGCAGCTGGGGGAGTGCCCTGGGCGCCGACCAGAGAGTCGATCCTGGCGCTGAGCTGCGACACCGAGTTCTGCACGTGCGAGCTCTGGGAGAAGCGGGCGCGGAGGAAGGCAGTGTAAAGGGCGAGCAGGATCCACGACCGGCGCTGGAAGAGGACAGCAGAGAGCAGGACGCGGATCCAGAGCAGAATCTCGAGCCCCGACACAATGGACATGGACGCGTCGTAATACTCCTTGACAAAGGCCCCGATCCTGTCGGCCATTGGGCTGTTGACTCTAGGCCGGGCAGCAGCGCCGTCGATGGCCGGAGGGGGCGGCTGAAAGACGGGGATAAGGTTGGCGCGCGTGTAGGTGGCGACGTGGAAGACGGAGTAAACGCAGAAGGGCAGCAGCGCAAGCGGATACTGGGGGGACAGGAGCCAGACGAGGGCAATGACTGCAGGGTGTCCATCAAGTCAGCAAGACCAAAGTAGAGCATCGAACAGGTTGCTGGGGAGGCGTACGCAGGTACTGCACGTTCTCGTCGGAGAAGAGGCCGATGACACCGCCCGGCATCTTGTTGCCCGTCTTTGCGCGCGCGCGCTGCGTCTTGTAGACGACGATGCCGTAGGTGACGGCGGCGGCAACAAACGAGGTCCGGTACGAGAACTGGGCCATGCGGCCGTAGTAGTTCATGCGAAGCCACGAGAAGCCATATCGCATCGTGGCCATGATGAGCGTCAGATGCCTAGCGAGTAGGATGAGGCCGTCAGCAACCAAGCAGTGTCACGATGAGAATCCTCGACAAGTTGGCGAGCCGCGCTGCCGTCGCCGTGTGGGGGCCATGACAGTTCCACTCTGGGTCGGCCTTGTCGAGAGGCGCCAGAGCTCGACCCCGTGGCAACGGTAACATAAGTATGACCACTTTCAGGGCGAGCCCAGTCGACGGCACGGGTATTGCGAGACGGGGAAGAACGGGGTCGGACATACCCAACAAACCAGGCAACTGCAGGCGGGGAAAAGGACTGTCAGCAAGACCTTGCACCGGGGGAGAGGGAGTAACGGAGCCTCGTACACTGCAGCGTTTTGGCCAGAGCGAGCAGCCGCTCCTGGAGCGGCATGCTGGAGTTGGGCGGGGGAGCCATGTCGCCGAGCGTGTGCGTCTTCGGGGGAGCGAAGCTGTGAGACGCGAGGCTTCCGTGGTTTGAGTGTGCGATGGGCGATGCGGCTCTCCGCCTTGGCAGGTGGTGAAAATGCTGCTTGAGGTAAGGCAAGGCGGTGCGCGAGCGCGGAGGAAGCCCGGGAAGAAGCACTGCTGTTGCTGTCGAGAAAAGATGAGCGGGTTGGTGGTAGTGATGATTGGGGGTGGTGGTGGTGGTGGTTGGAAAGAAGAGGACAGACAGAGCTAGCGGTACGGAGTACGAGAAGTCAGAAAAGGTGGCGGGCGGCGCTGGCGGGAGGAGCTCTGGGCGGGGGGGGGAAGGGAACAGGTGGGTGGGTACGGAGTACTTGGTACCCAGGTAGTACTTGAGGCGGCTTACTGTTTTTTATTACTACTTAGTACCTACCTTAATACTAGTATGTAGGTAGGTAGTAGGTACTACCTAACTTCAGGTGCCAGTGGCGGATGTTCAGGGCCTGGAGACGAGCGAACAAGTGCGAATATTACCTACCTTAGTTAAGTTAATTAATTCCTGAAAGTGGAAGCGATGACGGCGACGGGAGCTGAGCGAGTACAAGCTGATACCTGCCTGTGCTCCAACTCGCGCCCGCATCCAAGGTACAAGACTTGATAATTCTCATCCACCCCAGCCTCATCAGCACGGTACAGCCCTCGAGGCCCAAGCGTCCAACGCTTGTATCTGAAGCTCTTCTCACGTCACCCACCACCAGATGCACAATTCCCGGACGTTGGGGAGCGCAAGCATGGCAGTAGCAAGAGCAAGAAAGTGCACAGACAAGACACCACTGCGTGACGTAAATGACGTGTCTCGCCACGCTGTTGATGGAAGCGCCATGTCTCCGTGACGTAACCCCCACGCCTGCGAATCGTCACATGCAATCCACGAGACCAGACCCCCCTTTTCCAGCCTACACGATGCCTCTCATTCAATCTACAAACACGCTGTCACAGCCTGCTTCAATACCCGTCTATTGCCTGTCAACCTTGCCCCGGTCCCACCGCTTGCTCGCCGGCTTCCGCCTCCATCTTGGTAAACAAAGACCCGAAAGAAAAGGAGCTGTATTCGCTTCCCTGCGCCCTAGTTGGCAAATATCTTCAACGTCTTGTCGACGCTGCCCGTCGCAATCACGCACCGTATCGTCTCGGCCGTCGCCTCTGGCCCCCCAGGGCTCTTCTTGGCCCCCGCGTCGCCCTCGGAGCCCGGCTCCTGCGCGCCGCCGCCGTTGACCGCACCGCTGTCCTTGGACATGCCGGGGGCCCACCTCAGGCATGTCACAAAGTGCCCGTGCGCCTTGCTCAGCACCTTGACGCACTTTGCATCCTGCGCCAGGTCCCAGCACCGTATCGTCTTGTCGTCGGCCACGGATAGCAGGTACTTGCCGCCGGGGTGGAAGATGACGCCCGTGATCCAGTTGTCGTGTCCCACCAGCGTCTTGAGGCAGTTGCCTCGCGAGTCCCACAGCTTGATCGTCTTGTCGCGCGACCCCGTAGCCATGTATTCCGCCGCGCTCGTCAACGCCGGCGGCTTCTTCAGCCCGGCCAGCGGCGCCAGGTATTGGTATGAGGTGGGCGGCGCCAAGGCACAGCACTTGACGACGTGCTCGTGCCCGAGCATGGTGACCTTATTTTCGGGGTTGGGGACCGATATGTCCCACAGGCGAGCCGTGTGGTCGCCGCCCGTCGACAAGAGGAAGCGGCCGTCGAGGGACGGGCAGACGTCTCGGACCCAGCCCGTGTGGCCCTTGAGCGCCTTGAGGCAGTAGCCCGTCGTCGTGTCCCATATCCTCAGCGTCTTGTCTCCGCTGGCGCTGACGAGCAGGTTGCCCGACGACTGGGAGCCGCCGGCGCCCGAGGGGATGAAGCGCACGGCGCTGACGCTGTGGTCATGTCCCGACAGGGTGCGGATGTTCTTGTACTGGTCTGCCGGGTCCCACAGCTTGATTGTGAGGTCGGAGCTGCACGACGCCAGCAGGGCGGCACCGCGCGGGCCGCCGTAATCAAGGCCCAGGACGGCCCGCGTGTGGCCCTTGATGGTCTGCTCGAGCTCGCCCAGCTCCCAGTCCCAGATCTTGATGGTGCAGTCGTCGGAGCCGGAGGCGACCGAGGAGAAGCGGGGGTGGAAGGCGATGCAGTTGATGGTGTCGCGATGCGACTCGAGGGTATGGCGCGCGGGCAGCCGCGGAAGCCAAGAGGCGGGGTCTTGGTTCCGCTTGGAGAGGGAGGTCGGGGTCGCGTTGTCGAGCTCCGACTGCAGTGCCGCGTTGCGGGACTCGAGGTCCATGATCTGGGGATACGTGGGCGGTGCTCAGGGCGGTGCTCAGACCAAGACTGCGAGTAAACACACCTTTTTCTGTAGCCGCGCAATGCTGGTCCATTTCTTCTCGAGCAGCGTCTCGTACTTGTTGGCCGTGGCCGTGTCGAAGACATCCTCACCCAGGCCGGCTTCCTGCCTGAGCGAGGCGGCCGAGCTGGGCAGGTTGTTTGCGGCGAGGTAGGCTATGATGGACTTGTTTCTTGAGAGGCAGCGTTAGGCTCAGTGGCAGGCCAGGGCGAAACCCCTCGAACCTCCCCGCTCCCCTCTCACGACTTGGGTGGCTACCCACAGCTCTTCGGCTTGTCGGCTCGGCAGCGTGCGACTCATTGTGCTTGCACCGGCGCGTGCTCAAGCCCTCGCGGGCGACGGAGGATGGCCGAGATGGCTGGACGACGACGACGACGACGACGACGACGACGGCTACGGGATGCTGGACACGAGGCGGGCGGGGCGAGGCCGATTCATGGGGGACAGGAGGAATCGCATCCGAGGATGACGGCGTCGAGGCAGTGGTCGCGGCAGAGTCGGCGGTCGAGGTGGAGGCAGAGATGGCGTGTGCGAGAGTCGTGGGGGGGGGGAGAAGAAGGGTGGCAGAGGAGTAGAAGAGTGAGAGAGGAGGAGAGGAAAAGTGAGAGCGCAGGGAGTCGTCGAGGAATCAAACCAGGCCGGCATTCAAAGCTGCTAGTACCGAGTACAAGGGCCGCAGCAGTGGTGGGGCCTGTCGCGACCTCTGCATGCCGGAGCACAGCGCATCACGCGCCGGCGTGTTGGCGGAACAATGGCCCTGTGGGCGTCCGCCCATGAACCCCATGTACCCGCTACTTATCCCAATAACAGTGTCCGTACAGGTCGGTAGGTGCTTTGGATCTTCCACTGTCGTAGGTAACAGTCCACGTCCACGGCAGACGACTTTGATGCACGGTGAGTTCAGGCAAGACATGCACTTGATGGCTTTCCGAGTTGATCAGTCCTTGTCATAGAATGTGACCATGGACCACAGCCTAAAGAAGGCAATCATGCCCCGTCCATACGCTGCCAAGGCCATTGTTGCTCCTAATGTCTCATATCCAGTTGAACTCCAAGTAATTACTGCGGGTGCTCCCGCCTTTGTTCTCGTGTCCGCTGCCCAGCCAGTGATGACCAGCCTGTCCTTCACGGAGCTCTGTTTCAAGAATCCCGACCTCCAGGACAGCTCGTCCAGTACTGTTGGTGACCACGGACTGCCCCCTTGGCTAAGATTCAACGACCTGCCTACCCTAGACCCTTTTCGGCCCCCGAGCATCGGAGCCGGCAACCTTCCCCTGTTTTCTTACTTTCTTGGCATGCAATTGTTAAGAAAGTAGCGCAATTTCCCACCAACTCGCCTAACAACTGCACGTTAATCATTCCAGCCGCGCTTTGCGCTGGCTTCGGCAGCAGCCATGGCATCTGCCACGAGCTCGCATGCCAGCCCAGATCCCTTTGATCTGGGTGTCCATACCCCGCCCAACCTCGCGCGATTAGCCCGTGCATCTCAGCTTCGACACAGTTCCCCCATTGCGAGCCGTCCCATTGGTCTCACATCCGCGTTTCGGCGACCGGCGGCGACGCCGTCCTCGCCCTTATCAGACTCTCCAATGCCGCCGCTACGGAAGGAGCGCAGCGTGAATCCACCCCGAACCGGCCTGGCTCGGCCGAGTCCGTTAACCTCCAGCCGGTCTCGATCGTTGAAGCTGCCAACAAGCTCGCAGTTGAACAAACAAATGCCTACAACGCCAAAATGACAGTGTTCCGAGCCTTTGTGAATCGTTCGAACAGACTGCGAAACAATACACGTCCGGCCTTGAACACAGCTTTGCGGAACAATTTTCCAACAGCTTCCTCGACTTTTGGAAGCAGGCGCTCTCCGACCTCAATTCCGCACCCGCCCCGACCTACAGCAGCGTCGCCGCCGGTCGCCCTGCAAGCCAGCCCCTCGGGGGCCACACTCCCACGGCCGCCGCAGCCCCGCAACAGCAACGACCACAACAACCAATCTCCCGTCTCCAGGGACGACCAATCCCCGCCCCACCAAAAGAAGACCTCCGTGTTTTCGTGCGGCTCGATGCCGAAGCGCCGGCGCGAGACCACAGCAGCTACGCAATTCGGACCCACATCGCCGCCAAAGTCGGCATCGACTTGCACCGGGTCCCGGCAGCTTTCAAGGTAAACTCCGGATGGGCCATCCGAACAACGGACGCTACCATCAGGGACCTCATCGTCCAGCGACAGTCGGAATGGTCCGAGGACCTAGACGCGACCTCGGTGGAGATTAGTCACAAATGGTACACGTACGTCGTGCCCAACTGCCCCGAAGACTTACGGACTTGCAGGGCAATGAAGTCAACTACGAGGCGGCCGTCAAAGACGAAATCGCCTGCCAGACCGGGCTCACACCCATCAGCATCCGTCCCAGCCGGCACGATTCAAGCGACCTTCCGAGTAAGACGCTTATTGTGTCCTTCCTCGAGCCTACCCAGAGACCTTGGAGACTTTTGGCTCCAGCCGACTTGCCCGACACATCGTCAGATCCAGCATGCCCAGCCAGTGCAACAAATGCTGGGATTTCCACGCTCGACACAGCTGTGACCGACAACCGTCCTGCAAGCGTTGCGGAAGGAACGGCCATGACGGTGAAACCTGCGTAGCCCTCGAGCAGTGCGCAAACTGCCTCGGACCCCATTCCGCAGATTTCTCGAAATGCCCTGCACGCCCCAAGCGATCACACGGCGTCATTCGCCGCCTGACGAAGGAGGAGAAACCCTCGTCCGACAGATGGGCACCCAACTATTTGCTCAGCGGAAGCAACAGTTCGAGCGCATAGACCAACCCGAACAGCTAGAACGAGACTCCTCCGAGATTCTCAATTCCATAGCTCCGAGCACTGCTCAGCCCGACGACCAGGAAGCCGAGCACCCAGATGACAGGTCACGGGGCAGGAGCGAAACCTCAGTCCTAAGCTCGACCAGGACCATGTCTCCGCCATTCATTATGGTAACCACGACACCTCAGCCTCAGAGCGAGGGCAACGAATCTAGACCAGCTTCCCTTCAAAGAAGCGACGCATCAGCCCCATTGCACTATCTCCATGACGAGACATCCCGCGTGAACCAAAGCGACAAGAAGACCCTGCGAGTCTTCCAAGCTAACGTAGGCAAGATCTCGCCAGCACATGACTGCGCCCTTGCCCTCGCCGACTCTGAACGATACGACATAGTGCTCCTCCAGGAGCCGTGGACGGAAGCCAAGGACGGCCGATGTCTTACAAAACCCACCCAGCCTACGATACCTTCTCCCCAGTCGACAGCTGGGACGACAACAGCACCCGACCTCGAGTAATGACCTATGTCCGGCGGAGTCCCTGCCTGATGACAGATCAGAGGAGGCCTGTGGCGACCCGCGACATTCTCTGGCTCACCATCAACAACATAACAGTAGTAAACTTCTATCGACAACCGCACTACGATGAAGCACTGGAGATGCTCCTCCAGTGGACCACACCAGGAAGGTGCCTAGTAGCAGGCGACTTCAACGCCAAACACAGTAGCTGGCAAACCGGCCGGCTCGATGGCCGAGGTGACGACATCGCCTTTGGGCCTCTGAGAACGGCCTTAGCTTGCTCAACCCTGCCGATGTGCCAACGAACCCACATGGCAACACAATAGACCTCGCCTTCTCCAACATACCACTATCCGAAGCTGTCGTGGAGGAACACCTGGCCACCAGCTCTGACCACTTCACGCTCAGCGTGACACTCGCTGACCTGGCTCCGGCCTCGGTGCCGCTAGGAAAGGTCCGCCTCACCTCTGACGACGAGCTCGCTCGTTTCGCCGAAATGGTCGATTCCGGAGCAACAGCTATCCCGGCCGCGGCCTCGTCTCCCCAAGAGCTTGATTCCCTGGCGTTGGCGCTCGTGGAACTTCTCCAACTGGCAGCCAAGGCCGCCGGTCGCCCCGTCCGCAAAGGGGCACGCAGCGCGCCCTGGTGGACAGAAGAATGCGCCCTCGCCGCGGCGGAATACCGCGCGATTAGGAGAGTCTACCCTCTCGGCTTCAATCGGGAAGTCCAGCTTGCAAGAGAGACTTCCAGAAAGTCGTGCGGCGAGCCAAAAGACATTACTGGCGCAATCTGATCGACAGCTTCACTGACAGCGCCTCCATATTCAAAGCGGTCCGATGGCTGAGATCACCGGGCGCTTTCCAGCCTCCGCCCCTACAAGTAGGCGATGTAGTTTACGAGACGCAGCTTGACAAAGCCAATGCCCTACGGCGGGCGACGCTCGAGCGGCGCACGGCGGACGACGACATCCCAGATCCGTGGATCCCAGTCGACACAACGAAAACCGTTCCCTTCACGCAACAGGCGTCACTTGAGGAAGTGCGCGACGCAACCCTACGGACAGGAAACACGTCTCCCGGCCCCGACAGCATCACGGTACAAATGCTCAAGGCGGTATGGCATATTATCGGAAGCCACGTCCAGCGGCTGTACGAAGGCTGCCTCACCATCGGCCATCACCCGAAGCCGTTCAGAGAGGCCGAAGTAGTCATGATAACAAAACCAGGCCGAAGGAACCTCTCGACCCCTCGTGCCTGGCGACCCATCTCCCTACTGTCCTGCCTAGGCAAAGGTC
Organism: Hirsutella rhossiliensis; assembly: GCF_020360975.1. Lineage (NCBI taxonomy): Eukaryota > Fungi > Ascomycota > Sordariomycetes > Hypocreales > Ophiocordycipitaceae > Hirsutella > Hirsutella rhossiliensis. The sequence goes on along the minus strand of NW_025408675.1, from coordinate 2,710,553 downwards.
TCGAGCGGCTCATCGCACGCCGCCTGGCATGGGCCTCCGTCCACTACGGAGTCCTCCATTCACAACAAGCTGGCGCTCTCCGAAGAGATCTGCCGTTGACCTTGTTGCCGCTCTGCTGCATGACATTGAAGAGGCGTTTGCCCGCGGACAAGTTGCCACGTTGGTGACTATGGACATCCAGGAGCCTTCGACACTGTCCTCCGCAACAGGCTGATCCTTCGCCTCCGTGAGCAGGGGTGGCCAGAACATCTCGCTCGATGGGCTGGTTCTTTCATGCATGACCGCTCGGCGCGCGTCAGATACCAGGACACTACCACGCCCAGCTCGCCTCTCAATGCGGCCTCCCAGGATCACCAGTCTCGCCCATCCTTTTCTGTTGTACACGGAACCAATTTACCGCCTAGGGAAGCCGAAGGGGCGCTTCGGCTACGCAGACGACACGGGTATCCTATGCATAGGTAACTCCCTGGAGAAGACAGCCGAGAGAGCGTCGCGCTATGTAAACGAACTTGTGGCCTGGGGCGCCGCCAACGGCATCGCCTTCGACCCGATGAAGACTGAGGTCATGCATTTCTGTCGAAGCAAACCTAAAGTTGCCCGCCTATATTTCACGGCGACTCAGAGAAGCGCCCTGACCGAGCACTGCGATGGCTAGGCATCTGGCTCGACAGCACCCTGTCGTTCAAGACACACGTGGAAAAGTGGACAGCCAAGGCACAGGTCGTGGCCTATCACTTGAAAAGTCTGGCAAACACCAAACATGGTCCTCTTCCCGGTGCCGTTCGCAGAGCCGTAAGAGCATGTATCGAACCGGTGCTGCTCCACGGCACCGAGGCATGGTACCCCGGATTAACCAGCCCGCGATGGACCCAGCCAGCAAAGAAGGACCATCCGGGATACAGCAACTCATCCGAAAGATGAACAAGTCGCTTCACACATCCATCCGAGCCATCCTGCCTGTTTGGAGGACGACGCCGATCAATGCCCTCCATCGAGAGAGCGGCATTCCACCGGTGATACAACTGCTCGAGGGCGTCGCATGCGCTTCGCGGCCCGCCTCAAGTCTCTCGATGAAGCCCATCCGCTTGCGAAACGTACAGTCCGGCCCAAGCCCCTGTCATCCACAGGTCGATCAAACTGAAGTACCAGGTGCCGCGAGAAGGCTTCCGGACCCGACTTCGACGCAGTGACCAGCTGCTGCCTTGCAGCAGGCGGCCAATCTCCTCCTCGCCGCTTCGGCGACGATCAGGCGCTGCCTCTGCAAACCGCCCCGAAAGACCAGTCAGCAGCGGATTTCCGCATTTGGCTCCGGTCAGTGCCACCACACACTCTGGTCGTCTACTCAGACGGATCGCTCTCCTCGGATGCAGCGGTCGGTTATGGCTATGCCATCCATCTGGATGGGCAAACCGTCCTAAGTGGCTGCGGCCGACTTGGGCCCGCTGAGGTTTTGATGCGGAAGCGAAAGGCGCGCTCGAGGGCCTGCGCGCTGCCCTAAGCCTCCCACGATCGCAGAGGGTAGTCGTTTGTCTCGACAACATCGCGGCGGCAACATGCCTCAGAGGCATGCCGGCAGACTCCTCCCAGGATGTCTTCCTCGAGTTCCAGGCCCTGGCCACAGCACACGGTGCCACGGAGGTCCGCTGGATCCCCGGCCACACCAGCATCCCAGGCAACGAGCAGGCCGATGCCTTAGCGAAAGCAGGAACCTCTCAACCCGAGCCCGCAGGCGCTGTCCCGACACTGGCATATCTGCGCAGGGCTGCCAGGCAGCAGCCTAAAGTGCATTTAAAGCCTGGTGGGAAGCCTCCGCACCCGAACAGTACAAGCCACTGCACCTTAAGCCGACGACCGGCTGCCCCCTGGAGCTCAAACTCCCCCGACCGCTTCTCCACCACCTGCTTGCAGCCAGAACCCGTCACGGGGACTTTGCCGACTACCACGAGGTTCAACCACGACGATGCGCGACTGACGTGCTCATGTGGCCGACGAAAAGAGCCAAACCATGTCTTTTATTGCCGAAAGATCGAGCCGCGGCATCGGATGAGGCTGACGCCCTCACCTACTGCAGCAGTCAATCGCGCAATAGGCAGAGACTTCGACAGGTTCGTCAAGCTGGCGAAGGCGTCCTCCTTCTTTGAATGGGCTTGCCTCGCCACTAGGCGGCTGCATCACACCTTTCCTCACCTCTTCCTTTGTTCAAATCCCCGGATTCGGCCAGGCAGAGGTGCTGCAACCCCCTTTGCCCGGCCGGGCCAACTGAGGCTGCGCTCTGCAGTCTCCGACAACGGTCCCTTGGAGACCAAAACTGAATGGCGATCTCACCGCCGCGCCTGCACGACCCGCTGACGGGCACCAGGTTCAACACGGAGCGCCTCAGAGCCGATGAAATGCTGGATGGTGGTTGTTTACGTTTGCGAGAGGAGACTGTAGACAGCCTACTAGCTCAGCACGTCCTGTGCCCCACCGGGACCTGAGCGGCCTCACGGCCGCTGGACGGAAAATACACATACATACATACATACATACATCGGAGCCGGCAACTGCGTCATCGCTCGCCGGCGCCGGAAATAACTTGGGCCCTTGCCTGAACCGCCTCTCAACCTCTCTCGAGCCGCATGGCATTGCCCTTGCGCAGGCCAATCCTCGTCGTCTTCGCCGTTCTCATCGTCATCGTCGTCAACATCCCTCCGCCACCCCTCGCATTCCTCTCCCTCATCGTCATGCCCAGGAAACCATCCAGACAGGCGTCCGCCTCGACGACGACGACACCATCCAACTTCTCCCTGCCCGCCTCGCTATCCGAATCCTCGCTGCCGCTGCCCAAGCTCATCGTCTTTGATCTCGACTACACGCTGTGGCCCTTTTGGGTCGACACGCATGTCACCCCGCCCATCAAGCCCAACGCCCACCACTCGGCCGCCTCGGACCGCCTCGGCGAACACCTCGCCTTCTACGACGACGTGCCATCCATCCTCCAAGCCCTGAACCAGGCAGCGCGCCCCGACGGCGGCATCCAGCTCGGCGTCGCCTCCCGCACCAGCGCCCCAGACCTCGCGCGCCAGCTGCTCCAGATGCTGCACCTGCCCGCCCTGCCGGGAACCGCCGCCGCCGACGACGAGCAAGTAAGCGAGAAGCCGCGGCGGCGGCGTGCGCTGGACGTCTTTGACGGCGGCCTGGAGATTTACCCGGGAAGCAAGCTGCGGCACTTTGAGGCCCTGCGGAGGCGCACGGGCATCCCCTACGAGGACATGCTCTTCTTCGACGACGAGAGCCGCAACCGCGAGACGGAGCAGCTGGGCATCACCATGCGCCTCGTCCGCGATGGCGTGACGTGGAGCGAAGTCGAGAGAGGCGTCGACGAGTGGCGGCGGCGGAGGGGTTACGGCGGGGGCCAAGGCAAGACGACATAACCAGTGCGTGCTCTCCCGTGTGGCTTGCAAGGGAAGGTGTTTAAGAATGGATGCAATGGGGATGGAGCGGTGTTGTGTTGTGGCATAGACAAATGGGCCCAGACGGCATGTGCGTAGAAAGGGAGGGCGCAAAGGAATACGTGGGAGGTGCATCAAAGGGACAGAACTCGAGAAAGCTGGCTATACTTGCTGCTGCTAAGTGCATTCACAAGGGGCACCTGTCAAGTAAGGACGCACCAGTCATGTTTATATACAAGGTGTGAAACAAGATGGGATCCAACGCACCTTTCCATATCGACAAAGACAACCACATTATATTCACGCAGCATGTATACATGAAAGATGAGACTGCGCCGAACCGCCGCCACACCCGTCTTACCTGCCTCCCTGCGCCTAGGTACAAGTCCCCCGGCCACTCACTGCTGCTTCCGAGGTTGGGAGACCCAGTCTGAGCTGGTCGCCGCCCTCACTCACTTGTTGCGTTTTCCTTGGCCGCGGGAGGAATGACGGAGATGTGACCATTCAACTTCTGCTGGGGCTGTTCCGCGCCAGCCAGCTCCAGCTTGTCGCCGGCAGGAGAAACGACGGCCACCGAGGCCCGCGCGTCGTCGTCGCCCGGCCGCATCTTGCGCATGGTACACACGCGCTGCCTCCGCGGCTGGCCGTCTTTGGTGCCGCAGGTGAAACAGGCTATGCGCTCGCCGTCGTCCGTGTCCTCCCACAGGACGGGGCAGATGGGGAACTTGTCGAAGCCCGGCTCCCAGTCGAGAAGCGAGTCAATCGCCGGATCGAGGGCGGGCTGCTGGCCGTAGGCAAAGTCGAGCTCACCGCCGTACTTGACGGGTATGTCGCGCGAGTCGATGACGGCCTCGAGGGCGGCCTTGACCTCGTCGGGCCGGAGGATGACAATCTTTGCGCTTGAGACAGGGTCGATCCATCGTCTCACATAGTTCCAAATGATGCTAAAGACGGGCGAGGCGCCGGCAAGAAACATGCGCGAGACCGTCTCCGGGTAGTGTCCGAAGAAGAGGCGACAGAGCATGTAGGCGTGGCTGTAGAGGGACCAGAACGTCTTGAAGGAGAAGCCGGAGACGTCGACAATGCCCGTCACCATGGTGACGGGCACATCCGGGTGAGTGCGGCCGGGCACATGGGTGCAGGGTGGCATGCTGGAACGGAGCAGAATGGAGTCGAGATGGGCGCCAATGCATGCTTCCAGCGGTAAAGAAGAAGATGCCGACGTACGCCGCGAGCCCAGGATGTCCGAGTCGTTGAGGAGGCGTTCACACCCGTAAACGTTGCTCACCTCGATGGCGCCCAGGTCGAAGAGGTAGATGGGATGGCCGTGGCGGTCTCGTCGACCGGTCCATTGGAAAACCTAGGTGCACTTATCACTCCGATGATCGGGCACTCTCCTTTTCTTCCCGGTTGCCAGTATCGAAGATGTGAAAGGGGGAAGGGGGAACGAACCATCCAACGCGTCCGATCCCAGATGTCGACGTCGATGGTCTGGTAGAGATGGTCGAGGTCGATGCTGTTGCGCCACTCCTGCGTCTCCTTGAACTGCTTGGCAGCGTCTTGGACAATCCAACGTCGCGCGCGGAGGAAGCGACTGTACTCGGAGACGGTCGTGGTCAGTATGGTTCATTGCCCTGGTTTGTTTCTGCATCTCTTGTACATATACATATATGAGAGAGAGAGAGAGATAAAGGGGTGCTCTCAGCTGACACCAAAGTCGCGTCGTCGTGCGTCGTGGACGGTCCCCTGTCCCACAGCCCGTGCTCCTCCATGAGCTTCTTGAGCTGCTCGAGGGCCTCGTCCTGTGCAGAGGTCAGGTGGCCGACATGGCCCTGGGGATGCCGGGGAGGCCGCTCGGCCGGACTCGCCCTTCGGCTTGCGATGCTCCACATGGCGGCGATTTTATTTTTCTCGTGTTTGTGAGAAGAAGATGAAGATGAAGATGAATGTCCAAGACCAAGGCGAGGAGGAAAGACTCAGAACAGGTCAAAGAGGGTAAATGATTATCAGTAGGGCGATGACCAAGACACACCAACGCCTCGAGCTGAATACATGCATGTAAAAGGATGAAAGGGGGCCGAAGGGATAAAACCAAAGAAAGCTCTGGCTCGCGGCCGAACCTGGCTCACATCATCCGAGCAAACTCTCCTCCCGTGCCTCACCCGATGGCTAGGCTTGAGGATGTGGCAAACGGCATGGAAAAGGGGGAAGGCTCGCTTCCACCCATCCATCAATGACTACGACATGGAGCCACTCGCCATCTCCGGAGCGTAGCAGATCGTCCACGTGCCGAAGCCACTGCCCAAGCCTCAAGCGCTCGCCCCCCGTCTCTCCACGTAAGACGGGGCGAGTCAGGGGCGGCCTTTCTTGGCGCGGGCAACACGAGGGGCGTAGTCGTTGTTCCCTGCCAAGTTCATGGCTCCTTGAACATCTTTGCTGTCGTTGTCATGTAGTGCGATATGTTGCGGGACACTACGAATAAGAGAACAGAAGAATGGCCATTCTGGTGGCTGGCCACACCGAGGGGTATCCGACAAGATCTGTACCGTAGTAGGACCGATGGGCCACGTCTTGCCCGGACGTGGCAAGGGGCGCATGCGCCATGAACAATATCGTGATAGGAGTCGCTCTGCACGTGGTGTCCGGCTGAGAAGCCGGTCGCCCAGATTGGTCGCTTGGCTTTCAAGTTCAAAGTCGTTTCGCGGCTGTTTCCCCAGTCGACTGTGCGTCAATAGACGGATGATTCTTCGCGGAGGCGGGATTGGCCTCCGCCCCCTGCAGCACCCGAGCAGCACAGGCCGTCAAGACGCTCGTCTTGGCATCGTGAAACAAGCCTTAAGCCGACCCCTTCTCTCTGCCGGGCTTCCGCTCCCTCTGAACGCAACGGTACCTATTCTCTGTACCAAAGTATCTGCGAGGGGCAAAGGAACACTCGCTGCTGTTTGTGTGTGTATTCAAGTCTCAATTCGATGCCGTGTAATGAAGACAATCCCCCGTGGTCTCTGTAAACGCCTGACCGGAGCTGTGCCAGGTTCATGACGTGTATGTGTAGGGGGGTGTGTATGTATGTGGATGCAAAATGTGTGCGCGTGAGCATGCCGAGCAACCTCGAGGCGTCGACATGTCAGGTCCATCGACGGTATTCATATCTTGCTCCGGGTGCGAGCTTGGCATGACGCCTAGGTGCCAGCCCTTGACCCCATCTCCCATGCCAGCCCCAGGGGCAGGCTCTCACTCAACCACCTCGTCGCGCCCATGCCGACTCACCCATGACCACGTCATGCCGCTCACTCAATCACCATGTCGTGCCCGAGCCGCCGCAGCGGCAGGTGGTTGAGCATCACCTCAAGCCGCCCAAACCGCCGCACCACCTCCTTGGCCTCTTGCGCAAACGCCATGCGCGCCCGCCCAACACGCTCCCACGCGCCCGTCGCGCCCGTCCGCTCCACCACCAGCAGCATCACTGTCGCCTCCTCGACGAACCACAGCACCGTTACCTGCTCCCCGCGCGCGTGCCGCTCCACGTAGTCCCGGAGCCCGCTTGTCGTCGCCCCGGACTGGTCCGTCCCGCCACCCCGACTGAGCCGCACGTCGACGCTCACGTCGTTGAACATCCACCCCCCCGCGTGCGTCCGCGCCTTGACGCGGTCCAGCACCAGCGGGTCCGACACACGCAGCCGGTACCGTCCCTGCGCCAGGCGGGGGGCCGCTTGCGAGAAGAAGTCGTAGGCCGCATTGCCGTCGGGCCCCAGCAACACTATGTTGGGCGAGTAGGTCCAATTGGGCGACGGCTGGTCGTTGCGGGCCAGATGCGTCGCGCTGACGTAGTGGTGGTTGAGCAGCTTGCGGTCCTTGCCGCCGCCGCCGGAGTCCGCCACGACAATCGACGAGAAGAGCTCGACGGGGCCCTTCCACCCGGCCCATGTCCAGCTCGGGAGGTGGCGCCTCCTGGTTGCCCCCCCGCTCCCGCTGCCGCCGCTCTTGTGATGCCAGAAGCTCGTCGCCAGCGCAAACAGCTCCTTGGTCCGCCCGGGTCGTGGCGAACCGCCGTCTCCGGCCGGGGACAGCCACACAGGGATTCCTACGACGTGGCCGAGCCGGCCACGGCCCAGCGTCCTGTCGAGATGCCGCGATATGCCGAGAAAGGCGCTGAGCGAGTCCTCGTCGTAGCGAAGGTGGCGCTTGGAGTAGTTGACAATGTGCTGGTCGGCGGCGCGGAAGACACTCATGATACTGGGCTCCTCGTCGGGTTTGGGCAGCTTCTTCCAGGCGCGCCAAGTGCCGTCGACGCCGGCGGCGCCGTTGAAGAGCCCTGGGCGGACAAAGTCGCACATGCGCTGCTGCTGGGGGTCGTGGTAGTGGTCGAGGGGCAGCACGAGCGTCTCGGGGGAAAGCATGCCGTCGCACTCCCAATACATTTGCTGCTCGGTGAAGACGAGGCGGCGGCGGGCCAGCAGGCCCTCCTGGTAGGTCCAGCCGCGCGTGTACCAGGTCGACTCCTCGATGCTGAGGCGCGGGTCCGTGAGGCTCGAGACGAGGGTAACGCCGGAGCTGGTGAGGCGGTACTTGGGCTGGGGCGGCCGGGGCGTGGAGCCGACGCCGGGCAAGCCCTGCATGGCATCGTCTCCGTGGGCGGCAATAATGGTCAGCACGGCGCCTTCGAAAACATCGTCCATCCTGGCGACCTGCTGGGCCTTGTCCTCGGGTCGCGAGTCGTCGATACACAGCCGGTCGACCCAGAGGTGGCGCAGGCCCAAGTCCTTGGTGACGGCAATGGCGTCTCGCACGACCCTCGACCACGGCTCGGCCACGTCTTTGCCGGCGACGTAGCTCAGGGCGACGTAATCCTGGCTGATGGAGGCCGGGACGACGCGCGGCGGAGTCGCGGCGCAGTCGATGAGGTGGAAGCCTGGCAACTCGGCCGTGACAAGGGAGCGCTGACAACGGCCCTGGTGGTGGGATTGGCAGAAGCGGAGCCAGTCTTGCGCGATGGCCATGTCGGCCGAGCGGCCAATCTCTCGGCCCCAAATGCCGCGGGTCTCGGGGGTGGCGTCGTTGACGGCGAGGACGGGGGGCTCGGCGGCTCGGCGGCCGGGGGCGGGGGATCTGCCGCGCCTGGGCTCGAGCTGGAGGGCGAGGTCGGAGGGCGGGACGGTGCGGAGGAGCATGCCGGCTTGGCGGAACCAGTCCGGGGAGACGATCCAGTCCCTGGCGGCGGGCCCCTTTTTCTTGGGGACGACGGCGAGAAAGGCCGGGGCGAGGCCGGGGGCCTTGTGGCCGGCGGGGTGGCGCGAGTCGAACATGCTGATGGGGTCGATGAGGTAATTCGAGTCCCTGGTGGAAAAGGCCGAGAGGCAGTAGTCGCCGTCGCCGTCGCCGGGGACACGGATGGCCCAGAAGAGCTTGCAGAGCGGACAAGTGGCAGTCCAGCGGTTGTCTTCGAGGCCCTTGAGGCGGGCGATGTGGGACTCGCGGTTGTCAAAGCCATCGTCGGCGGCCGGGTTGACGGCTTTTACGTACGAGGCGTCGACGTCGTCGAGGGTGGTGTCGATGTCGGCGGCGATGCTGGTGCAGGCGGGACACAGGGCTGGGTCTGCGTTTGGGAGCGAGGCCAAGGGGGCGGCCGAGGAGGAGGCCTCGGAGTGGGCCGAGGGGCTGCGGCTTTTGCGCCAGCTGATACGGCGGATGAGGGATTCGCGGCGAGGGCTGCCGTCGTCGTCGGCGGTCGCAGGCTCGACGGTGAGGTGCTGCATCATGTTCTTGAGCGGGTTCTTGGAGCGGCGGCGCTGGAGACCGGGCCGGTCGGGGGCCGCGGCGAGGCCGGGGTCGAGGCTGTTGGAGTCCGCCATCTGGCCGTCGTGGTGGGCGAGGGTGGTGGCGAGGGTGGTGGCGAGGGTGGTGGCGATGTTGGTTGTGGTGGTTGACGATGATGTCGTCGTGATGGTTGGACGGGGACAGTTGGTCAGGCGAGAGTCGGGAGAAGAGGACAAGAAAGGGGAGGGGAGAGAAGAGAAGAGCAAGACAAGGATAGAGGGGAGGAGACAGGATCGAGGTTGGCATGGCCCGAGGAGCTCTCACGATGGACCTCGAGCCATGGAGGACGGATGGATCGAGGTGATTCGGCCGACTTGGTGGAGGCGGAGTGAGACAGGGGCCTTGTGGGTACCTCAGTACTATAGCAGTAGAGGGTATATCTTAAATCTGGGGTGTTAGAACGGCTACTATTATTAATACGGCTTGCCTAGTACAGGCACAGCATGATGAAATAAAGCTTAGCTTCTGACACTGTTAAAAAAATTGAAGGAGGAAAAAAAGGCAACAGCTCCTGTGTTCCCGGGCCCTCGTAATCAGGTAAACAGGGGTCGGGTAACAGGAGTAAATAGGTCAGAGGTCAGCGAGCAAGTAAATCAGACACGTGACCAGGCCTGTGACAAACGCCCGCTGCTCTAACATGATAATTCATGTCCTATCAATTGCCCTGGACAAGACTTGCAACTCTACATAAACAGGCGTAACACCCTCCCAGATCCGGGTCTGCCAAGCACCTGTTGTTATAGCGTTCCTCACGGCAAGCTAGTTGTTCACGACGGAAAAGTGACGAGGCGCTAACAAACGAGTTCTCCTGTGCACTGACTCTCGCGGTTGGTCGGTCGCACATTACCCAGGCAACAGGATCGTTGGCTACCGCCTACGGCTTGAAAGACAATACCTAACTGACGCGTAAGCTTCTGCCTGAAACGTAGTAGGAGCCTAGGAGGAGATACATGCGCAAGTGCGCTTGAGAGTTTACGTCGAGGGAGAGTGGAGGCGTTGTTAGCACGCATTATAACTCCCTTTCTGTCGTGACAGGAACATAACATGTCACAGTGGATACGTCTCAGCGATTCATTAACACCATCTAGGATATTGTCAGAACGTAGACGCTCCAAGTATATGAAACTAGACTCACATGCATATATATACTCTCTACGTGAGGTCCAACAGAGTACTGTCATCACTCCCCTTGGCCATATAACGTCACACCTTTCTCCCCGATCTTTAAGCCCGTTGATATATTACGGCACACCTCCTGCTGGGCCGAACTGCGCTTAATTGAGTAAGCCTGGACAGCCCTCAACGTGGTCGCGGGATACGGATAGAAACTCTAGGGCGTCGTAGATATTCTGCTGCAGAACGCGCCATTGAGCCACCCGACTGACCTCTGAGCCGACAATAAGTTTGCCAGGGTGGCAAGTGGAAAACTGTCCTTCCCTTTAGAATTGTTCGTCACTTGTCTCTTTGGTGAGAATTATAAAGGCTGCCTAGCATCACTTTTCCTCACACGTTGGCGGTGCTGCTACATTGGGTAGCACGAGAGACATCGCGGCCCCGGCTACTTACGCAAAAGAAACTCGTCACGGGCATGTCCCCCCTCTAGTGTCTCCGGCCGAACCCTTAATCGCACAGAGCCATGCGATTGGATCAGCATCATGTGTAACTTTTGCTGCGCAGCTGCATAACGGAAGCTTCCGAGAGCCTAAGGGAAATGCTGGAGGCAGTGGCATGCCCGGCGGCGGAACCGTAGCAAGGACGGAGAGGCTTTGAGAGGATACGTGCATTGCCATCTGCCAGGGTCGTTCTAGGCAGCCGAGTAAGATAGGATTCCTTCATGCACAGTGCCGTTTGTAAGTAAATCCTCGTATAGATGATTGCTAGTTCTCGAGTATTTTGGATGATTCTTCCTGCTTGATACGGAGATCGATGGGCATTGACTCCATCTCGCAATGCCTTCAAGATGCCTGGGACCATCTCAAATTTGTAGAGGGATTCGCCGAGCGGTGTCGCGGCCGTGCAGCTGAGAACCGTGTTGCTGATTGGGTTGCCATATGCTCAAGGACGGATCCAGTCTTGCCGCTGCGCGATGGAGACCGTTTCGCCGCGCACCAAACAGCAACCCGTGGTGCAGACCGTTGGTGCTGCGAGGCCTCTGGTGGTCCAGGAGGCGCAACACTCCCCAGACGTTTCTTTGCTTGGCCAGCTCCACCATCTCGAGCTCGGACGGACTGCTGGCCGGCAACCACTTGACCTTGACGGCGTGGTCCCAGTGTTCAGAGGTTGACAGTCTTGCGCGGTAGCAGGTGAGCCCGTCGCTGACAATGTCCTTGCACACTCGCGAAAAGATGGTCGGTTCCCGAGGTATAGTTGCTTGGCCGCGGTCAAACACCCACAGCTCCATGCTGCCTTGGCAGATGTAGAAGCCATGGAGAAGCAGGCGGTCATGCTGACAGCCAAACACGGCTTTGGCATGACTGCAAAGCTCCAAAATCCGGTCAGGTACGACCCGTCGGGAGAAAAAGCACCCGCAACGAGAACATGGACCTAGCCAGACTCTGGTTTGAAGTTGTGAGGGCGCGACAGCACCAGGGCTCTTTCCGATGAGGTATTCGGTCCTGGTCGCCCCCCAAGCCACGTGTATCGGAATCCCGACTCTCTGGGGACATTGGCCTGCAGTTTCGAGAGCCAGGCGGAGAAACTATCTTGTGACTCCCAAGCCTGAGGGAGGGTATCCTTGATCGTTTGCACCATCCGCTCTACATCAACAGACCAAGGCTTGCCGTCAAAGAACTTGGCATAGAAGCCTTTCACGCCAGCGTAGATGTGGTGGTCAACGTCATTGGCGACATGCTCAAGGTAGGGCTCCTGGTCGAGAGATTGATCAACCGGGCGTCCAGGAGGAGCCGTGGTGGCGTTGCCATTGCTGGAGGCTTGCGGCGGGCCACGAATGCAGCTCTTCTTGGCGAACTCGTAGTATGCACTATGCTGAGGTTTGGGAGATGACATGCGATGGCCTGGGAAAGCAAGAGTGACGGAACGGAGAGAAGCAAGTCGGATGGACTTTATTCGCACAGGCCATGGCTAGGTTTTGCTCATAGCTATGGACCCGGAATACACAGCATCAAAAGTGATCCAAAAACTTGTCGGTGTAATATAGCGGTGACAGCGGCAGCATCATGAGCGCTCCAGGGCCACCGGCGACCCGAGCTCCCACTCCTCGAGTAAGGGCTCAGAGGAGTAAGGAGGCGAATGACGTGCAGTATCGAATACTGTCCTCTTTCTTCTCCCCTCTCTTGCCCTGTATCCTCTTTAATTTGACGCCCATCAGCTGTCTAGGCCGTGAGCGGTCTGCTGGCTGGCCAAGACGTTGCTATACGCACCCACGACTCGGAAACGAGTATTCCACCAGAGGCTTCATGCCGACAACTGCGCGGCCGCTCGACGCCAATCGCTGCCGAGGACCGCGGCGTCTCACATTGTCCCTGGGTCTGGGTGGAGCACAAGTAATGCCCGCCGATTCCTGACGACATCATTGCCTTCTCCATGTATGCTATCCGTGGAATCTGGTATGCCCCGTGCTAGTTTCTCCTTTCCACTTCTTCCCCGTTCATTCGATTTCCTCTTTGTGAGACGGAAATCGGTCCCGGAAGACACGGGTGTAGTGAGCACCGTAAGTGAAGGAGGAGTGAGACAAGACCCCGGTTCCGGCATCTGGATGCCGACTTGCCCGGGCTATCTCTACCATGGGCTAAGTGGTTACTAGCGTCGACCTGACTTGTTCCATTGCGTTTGTCCATCGCTTGGGTCGTCTTTGGCTACTTGCAGTAGTAGTTGCCGACGCCAAGGGGCAAGATCAGCAGCCTTGGAGTAGGCCAATGCAATTCGTCTTCTTTATGCGTTTGGGTCGATCAACACTGCAATTCCTCGCCTTCGACTCCACCAGGCGCCGAGTTCTCCTCTCTTTTCGTCTTGCTTGACCAGGCAGCAGGAGGCCAGGCGAGCTTATGCTTGTACAGGTATCAGAAGCTGCTCAAGAAGAGACGATCAAGCCATCTCTTGCGGTAGGTATGCTCTATAAAAGCTCGACTGGTGCTGTATTCATAGGTCCATTGGGTCCTGCATCTGCTTGCTCATGGTAGTCATCTTGGTTCTTCAAACCACGTATCCGCCGGCACACAGCGAGTATGTTTTTTTTTGCTTCTCTCTCTCTGCTTCATTTCTATAATTAAGAGCCTGACCCTTGGCCTAGCGCCAATTCACTAGCTGGCCGGCTGCGGTAGTCTCCCCCCTTCGACGGATGCATTCCGTCCATTCCATCCCTTTTCCCATCCGCCTCCGGCAAAAACACCAGCACGTATTCATCCACCAGCGGCACCAGCTTCACCACGCGTCCTCAGCAACGCCGGTGCCATGCGGGACGCCCGACGGGAGCAACATGCTGACCCGAGTCCGGCCGTTTGGGGCCGGCTCGATGCTATATCACCCACGACGCCGCCCAGAGCTCACCCGGCCCCTTGCGCTTTGAGACCCTGCCGCCCTTATTTTCAGAGAGCAGAGAGGCAGTCCGCTCCTGCCAGCATCGGCCTCCTCCACTCACGTGGCTTGACGTTGTCGCTGTACACGAGAGAGAAAGAGAGCCTAGCCATGTCATGGCCGCGACCAAGATCCGAGTCCCCGTCCAGCACTGGAGGTCTCTCCGCCGCCTCGTCGCCTCCCGCCTACGATTCGTAGTCCTCGGCGCCCTGGTGTGGTCCCTGCTCTACCTCTGCTTCGGCGCGCAACCCGCTCGTCTGGATGGCCTCGTTCCCGTTTCGACGCGGTCTCGGCTATTTGGCCCCGGGCCCGGGCCCGTCTCGGCTGGGCCGCCTCCGCTCCCGCCTCGCATCCCCTGCTATGGCCCCCGCGGCCGCCTGCTGTCCAAGAGCCCGGACGACGCCCTGCAGATTGTCAACCTGACCGTCGGTATGTAACTCTCTGCCAGGTTGATAAGCGGCTTTGAACAAGAAGAGAGGCTGACATCCAACAACAGCCTACCCCACGCCCTTTATTGGCTCGCAGCGAGAGCTCGGCCTCGAGCAGACTTGGATGACGGCCGACGGGCGATACGGACCCTACGGCTTCGGAGAGAATCGTGACGGTTACAACCGCTCCCGCGTCGACTGGGACGGCGTTGACTGGGGCCAGCTCCAGGACGACTGCCTTGCCCGCAACGCCAAGCGCTTCCCTCGCTCCAAGCCCTCGTCCCAGGTCAAGTACGAGCCCAGGTTCTTGCTGCGAAACGACTCGGATCTCGATCCCACGCCTAGCTGGGACTCCATACCCAACACCCGCAGGACGGCCCTCGTTATCCGCGGCTACTCCAAGTTCAAGTTCAAGGCCGAGGATCTCTGGAACCTGCGCTCCATCATCACCGAGACGGCTCTCAAGTCGGGCGGCGAGTACGCCGTCTTTTTCCTCCTCCACGTCCAGGATAGGCGGAAGAACATCTTTGCCTCGCGCCGCAACTACTATGCCGCGCTCCGCGAAGCCAACATTCCCCCAGAGTTCCAGTCCATGGTCGTCCTCTGGGATGATCACCTGCTCGAATCGTGGTATGACCTAGTCAAGGAGCACAGGTGAGCGTCAAGAATTCCCCTCCGCCCTCTCCCCAGGTGAGACAGTTGCGAGAGATTGCCGCGGCCGTAGTGACGATAGGATGTCGTTCGCTGACCGCCATCGACACGCAGAACCATGTGGCAAGTGAATCAGCCGCTGCAGCTCTTTGCACTGCACTTTCCCGAGTTCGATCACTACTGGCAGATTGAGCTGGATCAGCGCTTCATGGGCGACGCCGGGGCTCACCTCGACGCCGTCGCTGCTTTTGCGCTCAACGAGCCGCGCAAGCAGGCGCTCGAGAGGTCCTCGTACGCCTTCAACGAGGACGTCCATGGCACGTACGCAGACCTGATGCTGGATGTCGACATGGCCAACCAGGGAAAGTCGAGGGCCTGGGGGCCGATGCGCATCCCCGACGTCGTCCCCGTTGGCCCGATGCCGCCCGTCAAGAACCCGGAAGAAGACGACTTCACGTGGGGCGTGGGCGAGGAGGCCGACATTATCGTCAGCAGCTTCTGCGCCGACGTCCATCACGTCGACTGGATATTCCGCGGCTACACTGAGGGCCTGCTCGCGGGCGGCGAGACGCCGAGGTGGTACTGCCCGCCGGCCATTGAGCGCGTGAGCCGCACCATGCTCATGCTGACGCACCAGGCCCAGCACGACGACGGCCTGAGCGTGCCGAGCGAGGCCGTCTTCCCGACCTGGGCCATGTGGCACGGGCTCAAGCTCAGCTACCCGCCGCAGCCGGCCTACATGCGGCCGCGCGACCCGGGCGTCGGGGACGGGGAGGAGACGTCGCGGAATCCGGACAACTGGCGACACCCGGAGCGGACGCCGTGGTTCGGGCAGACGCCGGACCGGAGCCGGGACGGCATGTCGCACGCCAACCCGCAGAGCCTCGCCGACTCGGGGCTGACGTGGTGGTGGACGTCAGAATGGCCGCGCGAGATCATGGACGTTTGGCTCGAGGGCGATACCAGCGCCGACGCGATGCCGGGCGTCCTGGCCATGGAGGACGGCGAGGTCTACGTGCCCAACTTTGCCATGCATCCCGTCAAGTCGTAGGCTTGCAGGGGGGGAGGAGCTTCGGTCAAGGGTAGCAGCACTTGGGGGAAGAGCAGTAATTTCTGACGAAGCATATCTTGACTCCCAACTCGCCTGGGAGATCAAGCGCGGGCTTGTGTTTTGACAGGCGTTGGGCGAGGCGAGTAGCTTATCAAAAAGAACAAGTGAACTGAAGTCCTTCTTTTCAAGTGTGCAAGGCTTACCAGCCGTCTTTCCTACTCTCGCGCTGTGCTGGAGGGGACCATAAGGAGGTGATTCCGGACTCTGGATCCATTCATCGGCTCGGGACGGGCCGCCGACTGGAGCGGGGCCGGACCGCCGCCCCCGTCCGCCCCGCCCCGGCGGTCTTCGTCAACTACCAGGAGCAGGCAGTATTCGGTTCATAGAAAAGCCCATTAACGCAAGGAGGAGAAAAGCGATCGACGCAAGTGGTGAAGTCGAAGATACAAAAAACGTGGGTTCTCCGGTCAAGGGGTGGGAGTTGCGCATCGTTGGACAAACGAAGCACGCGGACTTGAATATTGCTGTTGCACCGCATCGTGGCAATTTTTGTCTGGGGACACAGACCAGGACATGTTTTGCATTCGATGTTCTGGCGCTGGTGCAGATGCTGTGGTAGCTACCGACGCAACTGAATCCCAATGCCGGCCTTCCTCACATCGCGAGGACCCCAAGCTCAGAGCCTGTCCGTGCCACCCTCACCCCCGAAAGGAAGGAATTTTCCAGCGCAAATCAATGCATCAAATCATAACCATCCCTTTGCATCCTCCTTGGTTTTGGGCGCAGAGCTACAGCTGCTGCCCCGTGGTAATGGACGCCATGGTGTTTAGTGCTGCCGAGGGCTCGGTGTTAGCTGAGCCGCTTCGTGCCAGGGAGGATTTGGAGGAGCATCGAAAACAAGCCATGGGGGCAACTAACCTTGCAGCTGGTGCAGGAGCAGCTGTTGCAGTTGCCGGCGCAAGAGCACTTGGTGCA
Organism: Hirsutella rhossiliensis; assembly: GCF_020360975.1. NCBI lineage: Eukaryota > Fungi > Ascomycota > Sordariomycetes > Hypocreales > Ophiocordycipitaceae > Hirsutella > Hirsutella rhossiliensis. The sequence goes on along the minus strand of NW_025408675.1, from coordinate 2,693,670 downwards.
GGAGCTGGACGGGAGGAGGAACGTCAGCGGAGCCGAACACGGCCGCATTCCAAGGCCTCGAGGACCTCAGGCCGAAAGCCATTCCTTTCTCATCACCAGGACTTACCAGGGAGACATGTTGAGGGCTGGAAGCGAAAAAGTGCGGGTATGCGTAATTGTTTCAAGGCTCGGTTTCTGTTGAAGCAAGTTGGATGAGATGCTCTATAATCGAAAGTGATAGGGAAAGGAAAGGTGAGCTATAACGAGCGCGTGGCCATCCTTATATACCCGCCACCGTCACTGTTCCATGCTTCTCCACCCACTGTTGTTGCTTCGTCATTCACGCTTGCCATGCACCACAACCACGTTGCTCGCAGCCTGCTGATGCGTGACGCTGCAGCGGACTTTTTTGGGACTCGGGCATACCACCCCATCGCTGCCGTCGCTGCCCGCCGCGAGGAGAAGCGGAGGCAGAATGGATGAGGCAGCCAACCACTCAATGCCCGATGCTGATCCCCTCCACCCGGAAGTGGTTCCTAAAAGGCCCCCTTCACGGGCTCGTGCGCCCTCCCTCTCCGCCTGTCGCCCTCTCTTGCAGGGGGTTGATTGGGCGAGTTTGATCAGGCCGAGTTAATTCCTCTGCATGTGGCAAGATGGAAGAGAGATCGAGGTGTCTGGGTGGTTCTGGTTATGGCTTCCAAGCAGTGGGTTGGCCGCGTGGCTGGACGAGACGGCGATCCCCTTTGTGCCGGGGCTTCTCGGATCGATTCCGTATGGATGTCCCAACCGAAGAGTTGAGGCAGGGCAAGGTCCAAGAAGAAGGGGCGAGCCGTCGTGCAAGCAAAGGACGTCGTGATTGCTCCCCTCTCGTCAAGTCAGCTCCTGGCAAGCCCGAGCAGCTCTGCTCATAGGACACCGTTTCTCCTCGCACAAGACTCCGAATAGCAGACCATACCATACCCTCGGACTCGGCGAGGTGGAACACATATCGCGCGCCTCGGAAAGCGTTGCACGACAGCCTAAACCCCCTCCCTGCGATGCCTCAGCTCTCCGCCCCCGCCCCTCCACCGCCCAACGAGTGACCTCGAGATCCGCCTCGGAAACCCTGCTTTCTTCCTACAGTCTGGAAGAGGGGCCCAAGATGAGATGCAGTGGGAGGAGGAAGGGAAGGTTCCAGGACGCGAAGTGACATGTGAAAGAGGGTGAAAAGCGAGCGCGGCATATGTCGTGTCCAACCAACGCCCAGGTAAAGCCTGCATGATGGCAGCCAACGCACATGGGGGGCCGCATAGTTCGTCCACGACCATCCTCAATGTGTCCCACCGAGCTGCGCCTGGACGAGGAGAAGCGACGGCGGGGGGCTGACCTGAGCGAGAGCGAAATTCAAATCCGAGCCCGCGCATTGATGCCTCCCATCTCTCCGGCGCCATGAAACAATGCCATCTCTTATTGCATGCGGCCACGATGTCTCCTGTGATTCTTGGGAGACTGTCTCGACGGGCTGAGGCCCTCCGGCGCCCGCACGAAGCACCAGGCGCCAAGCCCGACCGGTGAGTCGAAACAAGGGAGGGAGAGGGGGCTCCCACGCAATCTCATCCAGGTTGGATTTGGGGGCTCGCTTGGCTCAGCGTACATGGCATGCAGACGCATGCATGCACGCAAGTTTGTCATGCACGTTGACGTGCCTGTGCGCGTGGGTGTGGATGGGTTGGGCAGGAAGACGACCTGCCGAATGAGGCGGGTCCGTTTGCTTCCATTCATTGATCTTCCCTCGTTTGTTTCCATGGCATTGTCTCTGTAGGAGGAGGTTAGCATGTCCTGTATATGAGCTGTAGCCCTGCGGAGAGTGAATGTGTGCGCGGTGTGACGGGCGAGGAGAGTGATACCAAAAGGAATAATACCAAGGAGCAAAGATCCCGGTCTGCCACGGGTTCCAGAGGCCGCCCTGAATCGACGCAGGACACCAAATGGCTAAGACCTTCGCTGCCGGAAGCGAGCCATCGCCCCGTAGAGAGACGGGGCTCGTCGACGACGAGCGTCGCAGATCCCGGCCTGCCGAGCCCGGAAGCACAGACCATGATCTCCCCTCTCTTACTCCCCCGTGATGGCCTGAAAGTGGGTTCATCTCTCCCAAGGCAAATAAGAGAGCAGCAGCAAGAAGAACTGCAGTTTCCTGGTCCACGATGCTGCCTGTTCTTGCTTTTTTTTTACGTCCGGCGGACATCCCGCAAGCCCCAGTCGCTTCTCGGCTTCAGGCTCGGCCCTTGAGCTCGGCCCTCGCCGATCAGGCTGCTCAGCCGGGCAGCACTGCACTGCGCCCAACGTGCTGTGAGGAGGAGATGACATGACGAGTCACGGCCAAGTGTAAGGCACGAGGGTAGAAGTGGAGTATCAAAGGGCTGCTTGAACAGAAAGAGGGTGTGAGAAAAGAATGTGTGTAGAAAAAGGGGGGGGCAAGTTGATGGCCTTTGCCGTCCTGTTGTCAACGACAGCCTAACCATAGGATCAACTCCGCAGAGCGCCGTTATCCACGGCAGCCCGAGCGGACAAAGAGAAAAGGGAAAAACCCCCGAGGGAAGAAGGAGGAGAAACGGCAGCTTCTTATAGATATATATCGTCGCAACGTGACACAATGAAGGCAGACCGTTGTCGCAATATCATTGATAGCCCATCATGTGTGTCTGACTATCAAGGTTCGGCGACGAAGACAAAGGTGCGGCCATCAGGGTTCACGCCGGCGGCACCCGTCTAGCGAAAGCTCCGTTGCCATTGCCGGAGAAATCATGCTCACCATGGCCGCCGTATTCGGCTACGCAGACTCTCCAATCCGGCGTCCCTGGCCTCTCACTCGATCCGAAGCAGACTGGGGCCCGGGTCTCCATGTAGCAAAACGAAAGACGTGATGATACTCATTATACTATGTTAGCTTGATATTCTGCTTCATCTTCAGATCTCCACTCCGTCCTCACCTCGCCAGCCCCCTAGCCCTACCGGTCAAAACTGCAAAGATCCATATCCAACTGACCCGATCTAGCCATCCCTGCTCTGCTGTGCTCACAGCCACTCACCGCCTCGGAGCACGTGTCAAACCCGGTCGCGAGTTGGCCGATGCCGGTCGGTGCCGAGTGCGAAACGTCTCTTGACTGCCTTCCACGCCTCCACGAGGACGACATACGCCGCAACACATCCCAGCACGACGCCCCATTCCCAGCCTAAACCCCGGTGCTTGAATACGCCCGTGTTGAGGAGTGGGATGTAGAGGATGGGAAACGTCACCGTGAACCCACCCACCACCGCCCAGAACAGAAACCTGTTGCGGTAGATGGTCCAGAACACCGACAACGGGCCCGCCCGCCGCTCATCCATGGCAAACAGGCTGCGACGCGAGCTCTTCACCTCCCAGGCCGTAACGAGGAGCAAGAAGCTCAAGGTCGCAAAGGTCGTGCCCCTTGCCCGGAAGACAGTAGCGCATGCGTCCGAGGTTCCGCTGTTGCAGCCACTGGGCAGGAGTCGATAGCCGTGGTACGGTTCTACATATGCCACCAGCATGAAGGAGGCCAGACACAGCGATCCCATCATGGTCCCATATATGAGCTGGTCCCGAATCAGGTCAAGCGTGAACACGCCAGTACGCAGGCTTCGGGGAGCACGCCCGAGAATGTCCGGCTGTGCTTCCTCGAGACCCAGGCCGAGGGCAAGGGGGGATGAAGTGACGAGATTCGCCCACAAAATCTCTAGCGGCGACAGGGGAAAGACGGAGAGCCCCTCATCATCCTTGAATGCGAGGCCAATCAGGAGCAAAATCACCTGGGCCAGGTTGGAGGTGAGTAGATGTAAAAGGAACTGGCGGCATTCCGTTAGCACAAGCTCTTCGTCACCCTCTCTCCATGCATACACAAGCATCAACCCAGAAAATACCTTTTGAATGTTGTCGGCAAGCCTCCTCCCTTCTCGAATCCCCGTCACAATCGAGGCAAAGTTGTCGTCCGTGAGCACCATGTCTGACGCCTCCTTGGCGACATCGCTGCCACGGTCACCCATGGCGATGCCCACGTCGGCCTGTTTGAGCGCCGGCGAGTCGTTGACACCGTCGCCCGTCATGACGCAAAAGGCCTTGCGACGATGCAGGGCCTGGATGACCCTCACCTTTGTGAGCGGGCTGCAGCGGGCGATGACGGCCGGCAGCGACTCCATGGCGTCGACCTGCTCGTCGCTCAGGCTGGCAAAGTCAGCGGCCGACATGACGGCCCGAGGTGTGTCCCTCGACAGGATACCCACTTCGTACGCTATCGCAGTGGCCGTCTTGATATGGTCCCCGGTCACCATATGCACCGAGATTCCAGCCTGTCGACACTGCCGGACCGCACCGGCCGTCTCTGGACGCGGGGGGTCGTAGAGGCCGGCCAGTCCCAGGAAGCGCAGGCCATTCTCAACCTTGGCTCGGTCCTGGGCGTCTTCGGGGCAGCCCGTCATGACTTTGTCGGCGACGCACAAAACCCTCAGGCCGCCGGAAGCCAGCTCTTCCGCCTTGTTGTGGATGGCCTCCTTGAGCTCGTCGCTCTCGTCCAGGAGAGGAAGCATGACCTCGACAGCACCCTTGGTATGCACCCGGCGCTGCCGGTCCCGAGGGTTGCCGCACACGACGCTCATGAGCTTGCACAGCGAGTCAAACGGGTGCTCGGCCATGAGGCTGCCCAGAAACGTCCCTGTCCGGCCAAAACGCATTGAAAAAACCTTGAGCGCAATCTCGGTGGGCTCACCGACAGCCTTCCACTGCGTCGACTCAAAGGCGGTGACGACGCTGCTCGAGTCGGTCTCGGTCTCCTTCCTGCCGTCGGTAACTGCCGCGTTGTTGCAGAAGGCGACAGTGTTGAGGAAGGCGTTGAAACAGCTTCCAGCGGGCGAGGCGGACCACGATACGGACCCGCTGCTCGGGTCATGGGGATCGGCGCAGCCCTCGACAGTGCCGGTCAAGCCCTCGCGAAGCCATACGGTCCGCGTGATCATGCGCCCCTGAGTGAGGGTCCCCGTCTTGTCGGAGCAGATGTTGGTGACGCCGCCGACGGCCTCGAGGCACGGCATGCGCCGCACAATGACGTGGCCCTTGACCATGGCCTTGGAGGCGACTGCCATGGTGACGGTCAAGACGGCGAGGAGCGACTCGGGGATGACGGCCACGCCCACGCATATGCCGTAGAGCAAGACGTTGTCGTGCAGAGCCCACTGGCTGACGGAGAAGACGATGATGGCGAGCAGAATGGCCAGGCCAAACAAGCAGAGGGCAAACTTGCTGAGGGTGACCTGCAGGGGAGTGCCGTCCAAGCCCAGGATGCGCCGAAGGCTCTGGTAGGCGCTGCAAAGGGCTTTGGCCACAGAGCTGTCGCCGACCCTCTCACGCTTCCCCTTGCGGCGCAACATGTCGGCAATCTGGCCCACCTCGGTGTCCATGCCGGTTGAGACGACGATGCCGGTGGCGCGTCCGCGGGTGACTGAGCTGCCAAAGAAGGCGAGGTTGGTCCGGTCGCCGACGGGCATGTCGGGGTCAGCGAAGACGGCGTCGGGCATCTTTTTGATGGTGGCGGACTCGCCGGTGAGGTGAGCCTCGTCCATTGCGATGTTGATACCCTGAACGAGGCGCAAGTCTGCGGGAACGACATCGCCTGTCGAGAGGGAGACCAGGTCGCCCTTGACAAGCGTCTGGGCCTTGACGGTCTCGCCACAGCCGTTGCGTATGACCTTGCATCGGGGGGTGGAAAGGGCATACAGAGCCTGGATGGTCTGCTCAGCGCGGTAATCCTGGATCAGTCTTTGCGCGAGCGCGCGCATCGGGTCAGTACAGCCTCTTGCTCTGTGGCTGGTAGCGTCTGAAGCACATACCCGACGGCAATGTTGAGAAGGATGACGGCAGCGACGACGCCGCCCTCGACATAGTCGTTGATGCCAAAGGACAGGCCGGCGACGGCGACGAGGACCAGGGTGAGGGCGTTTGCGACCTGCTGGAGGAAGAGCTCCCAGAGCGAGGCGCCCGTGGCAGCCTTGACGGCGTTGGGGCCGTCGCGGGCGAGGCGAGCGGCGGCCTCTTCATCGCTCAGCCCATGGCGGGCGTCGGTGCGGAGCTTCTGCGCGACATGGTCGGCAGGGAGCGTATGGGGGCAGCTTGGCTTCTCTATGGCCACGTCTGGCGGCTCCGCTATAGGGGGTTTGTCGTCCGGGTTGGCGAGGGCCGGCGAGTCGGCAGAGCAGGAGCTGGCGTGTTCTGCACCATCCGTACTGGCGGAGACGGTTTCTCTCATCGAGGGGTGCTGGGAAAAGGACCGCGTCCTCTGCAGAAGCAGGCTGCCGGGACGGAGATGGACTGTCGACGAAGGGTTGGGTCGGAAGAGCAACTGAGGCCTGAGCAGGCAGGCCTGGAGATGGTCTGGTCTGCGGGGGAAGACGAAGGGATCGGGACGAGAGGAGGGAAGGGAAGGAGGAAGATAGATCGGAGAGGAAGGAGATCCGATGGAACGGGGCCCCCCTTTTTTCTTGTACTCTGCCCCCCGGTATTCCGCACCTTCCCTCGACGTTGATCATCACCGCGCGGCTACAGGGGGGGAAGGAACGAAACGGGGATGCGGGGGCCTCGACGGGGGAGGCGGGGAAATAACGTCCGTCGTCGGCACGCCTTCCTCGTCAGTGGCCTTCCACTAGAGGCCTCCATCACGCTCGTGCTAGTCTGGGGTAGAGAAGCCAAAGCACACAGCTATCGTGACGGGCGGGCTTGGCTCGGACCATGCAGACGCTAAAGCTTGTTTCCGCTGCAAGGACGGACGAGAAGATGTCTCTTCGAGTCTCTTTGAATCATGGCCTGGGCGGCGTTGGATCGGGAACCTGGATCACGGGACTCGTACTTGGGCGTCTTGGCAGCGGAGAGGCGAGGGCATCTAACTTAGCAAACGAGCAAAGCAAGTTGGTGCAACGGTGGGGAGGGCATGGCTGTCGGGCATGGATCTCGCTGCGGATGCGAGGGCCCTGTCAGATGCAATGCCACCCACTGCAGCCAACTGGACAGGGGGTGGTATATATGTCTAGTATTCCGTGCTGACGACGAGATGGTCATCTAGGATTCTAGGTACGGAGTATTCTCGAAGACATTGCTCACCCGCCAAGCACTCTTGAAACGGCCTCGTTTCGACTGACTCGGTGTCATATTACGAGCACAGCTAAACAGACTGCCCATGTGCTTGTAGGCAACAAGGCGCCAAGGGACACAAAGCAAACATTGTGCAAGCAACATGAAGCTAGCGCTCCTCCCTTGTTGCACGAGAAGCCATGGCCGGATGCTCACGCCTCTCTCTGCCGGAACCGACAGTTGCCCAGCGTCGGATTCACTGAGAATGCCTGTGCCCGATGGCTTTTGATCTTGCTGCACGTCGCAACAGAGTCTCTTCTTCCCTGGCTTTCAACTCATCCTGGTCTACTCACACTCACACTCACACACAAGCACACCTAACACACCCCGCATCCCGATCCTCTGTTGGAACCATTGCTTGGCACGCTTGGCGCACACGGCAACATGGTACGATCCGCCACATCACCGTGGCCCGCATTGCATCACGGCCCTGCACCTCTTGCAGAAACGCGCGGCCAGCAGCACGCGACTTCAGCTGCTGGCCGCTGCATACCCTGCCAAGCTTCACGAACACCCTGTACAGTATTCGCAGTTGTGGGATGCGGTAGATGGAAGCGAAAAAGACGAAGACAGGTGGCGCGCTTTAAGCGTAACGGGGTTTCCCCTCTGGATGCCTTAGGTAAGCCGACGAGGTAAACCAGCAGCCCAGCATCAAGGAGCTATCGTAGCTTTCCGCAGCATCAACCCTTGAATAAAGACGCGCCACTATTTGCTTGGCTGCTGAAGAGTAAACCTGCCCATCTGCTCTCACCTCCCCGTCTCGGCGTCGTCCTCACCCAGCCAAGCCTCTCACACATAACTAGTCCTCAACCAACCATGCGGACGGAGCCGGCATCGGAGACGGGAGCGTCCCAAAGACGGCAGCCATCCGATCCGATACGCGTATATGCAGCGGCCGAGAGATAGCCTCTTCCACGCGAGCAGCTAGTGCAGCGCAATGCAGTCGTCACTTCACCGTCATATGGGCCGTCCTACCGGGGCTCTGTCTTCTCCCCTCCTCTGACCCAGCAAACCAGGCTCCCTTCTCACCGTCCATGGCAGAGCGGACAGACAACATGGCCTTGAAGCTTCTTGTCTATCTAGACTTTTCCTCGGAAAAGACTGTTTTTTGGAGCCTCGACTGCAGGGCAAAGACGCACCAATCAGCCCATTCGCTCACCAACACACAGTATGCACCTTCAGCTCCAGCTCAAGCCGGCCGGTATCGCCCACTCTGAGCCCTGCATAGGAAGCTAGGTAGCTAGCCCAACAGATTCATGTATGGCTCCGGCCACTTCCCCCACACCAACGGCCTGTCCCCCAGCCGGCCGCCCACCGGCGCCAGCACCTTGATCTTGCGCCGCTCCTCGTCCACGTCGGACACGTAGACAAAGCCCATGACGCTGGCCACCCGCACCGCCTCGGGCCCGTCCCTCGTCGACGCGTGCATGACGGCCAGCGTCCAGTGCTGCATGACGGAGCTCGGCTCCTCGCGCACCAGGCACGCTTCCTGCCCGTATGCCGGGTCTGACACGGGACACAAGCAGATACGCATTAGCAAACAACGGGCCCTTGCGTCGGTCGTTGGGGGTGCGAGGTAACAGGGGGACGCACCTTCGGGTGCCTTGTAGATGATGAGGCTGTCGAAGTCCACCTGCTGAATCTGCGGGCTCAGGGAGCGTCGCGCGCCGCCGAAAAAGTACTCCTTAATGATTTGCTCGCGGGCGTGCTCCATGAAGCTCTCGTCTCGCTCCGCCACGCCCTCGGACCGGTCCAGGGCCACAACCTGGATCGGCTCCCCGAGGCTCGTCTTTTCGCTCGCGAATCGCTTCGTCAGCTCGGCGCTCATGCTGGTTGAGCCGATGACGACGACCACGTTGACTGCCGCCAATTGTTAGTCCGTGCTTGTGTGCTGCTGCTGCCACTATTGCAGGGCGGCTTACCGGAAAGTTCGTCGACAACGTGGGCAATCAGGTCGAGGCCAATCTTGCTCTCCTCACCGATGCGCATCCCGTCAACAATGACACCCGCGCTCCGGACACTCGCGTCCTCGCTAAGCCTCGCGCTGACGGCGCTGGCGATGCGCCCGACAAGCTCCTTGTACAGGTCGGCATCGTCCTCGGCCGAGTCGCGGCCAAAGTAGTAGACGAGCGGCAGCTTGACAGGCACGGGACTGGGCCCGCTGGTCGGCGTGCTGCCCCAGCCGTCGGCAGCCTCCGGGTCCATGACGGTGGCGAAGACGGCGGCGCTCAGCGTGCCCGGCAAGCTGAGCATGCCCTGCCGCGGGTCCGCATTGACGGCCACGGGCTGGTGGCCCTGCCTCGTGGCGTAACTTGTCAGCGTGCGCGCCAGCGTCGTCTTGCCCGCACTGGGCGGCCCCGCGACGAGCACGCGGGGCCCCTCGCAGCCGAGCCGGGCTGCCGCGGCGCGCATGTCTACGAGACGGGCGTGCAGATTCAGGTGGGCGGTGGCCGGGTTGGCGGCCGGGTGGGCGTACTGGACAACCGAGTCGTCGTCGCAGCGGCCCTCGACCTCGAGCTCGCACCCGCTCCACGTCAGGATGCTCGACCTGGTGCCCGTCAGCGTGTAGGCGGTGCGCGGCGCCAGCTCGACGCCCTCCTTGTCGGCCGTGCCCGCGACCAGCTTGACGGCGACGCTGCGGCCCGTCGCCACCTGGAAGCGCCACTCCCACGCGGGCTTGAGCGTGATGGTGCGCGTCGACGACACGGCGGGCTGGAGAGGCAAGGCGTCAGCCAGCTTTCTTTTCACAGGGCTCGCGGGGAGAAGGGAGCTTACCTGAGCCGGGATCTGCCCCAGGCCTGGAATCGACATGGCGCGCGAGGACTGGGCGAGAAGAGGCAGTTTATTGCTACCTACATGTCGCCGCGGATTTTGGGCAGCTGGAGCCTGCTTCCACCGCCCTTCCAGAAGCTCGGCTGCATCCAAGGCCGCGGGTGGGGTGCCCTTATGTAAGGGCCGGAGCAGCCAAGGTGGAGAAGCTCGAGGTAAATGCCGTCATAAATCACCATCGGTACCAGCCCCTTGTACATACCTTACCTAGGTAACTACTGTACTGTACGTGGAAAATGTGCATCGTAGAATGGTGATTCTTCAGTGCTGGCGCTCCGTTTCGAAGCCCGATTGCCCAGCAGAGGCCATCACAAGGTTATCAACTACCTAGGTAAACACCGTCAAGGCTTGTGCGCCATAAACGCCGGCCAGACAACAAGAATGAAAAGGCTGCGTCGCCTCGTGGACGGACGTCTTCTTGATCCTCACAGCCCGCGGTTCCATGCAGCCCGCCCTGGGTATCTTCTCTTCATGGGGCCTCTCCGTCGCCAGACGTCGCCGTCCAATGTCTGATGATGCGGCTCCGTCAACGGGTGCCCTGTGCCGTCCTCTTTCCTGATTCATGCTCATCAATGTTTCCCCCACCGTCTATGAACCCTGTATTCTTCTCTTCGGAGCCTTGCCTCTAGTGTTGCCAAGATTATTGCGCCATCTGCGTGAAAATTCGCTCCAAGCTCCGGACACCCTTCAGAATGTTCTCGTCAGGGCCCAGCCCTGGCGTCCACTGCGCGTGGGCAAAGTCAATCAGCTTCAACGAGTATATTTGCGGGAGCGAAGCCTCTAGCTCCTCCAGGTCGTTGTCGTCGTCCGGCTCGGCCAGGTCGATGCCGCTGTCGTTGCGCTTGGCCGTCCGATCCGGCGGCGCCCACCCGGCGGCAGACTCCACCAAGGCATTGTTCTCTTCAATGGCGGCGCGCAGGGCTTCGCCGTCGCCTTCAAAGACGAAGAGCAGCGACGTCGAGTACATCCGGCTCTCGTGCCGGGTCATGACCTCGCGGACCCGTGTCAAATCACGCGCAAAGGCGGCGCAGACGGCCTTGCCCATGTCCTGGTCGATGCCGGCAGCTTTGCTAAAGACGAACTTGCGAAACTCGTCCACCACGTTGGCCTCGTTGACCGACACTCGGCCGTAGTCCTTGTCATATATCTTGTATCCTTCCTCGTCCAGCTGCGAAGCATCCTGCGACCCGTGGTAGACGCGCATGCCGGCGATGCGGAATCCCAGCTTGTCGTGAGTCGTCTCAGATGAGATCTTGTCGAAGCGGCGCTTCTTCTCCAACGGTGCATCGTCGGCCCACAGTCGCACGCCCAGCTTCACATCGAGGACGTTTGCCTTTTTGAATCCGTGTGTCGTGTTCTCGAGGACAACGGCCGTGTCCGTCTTGATCTTCCTGCCCTTTGTGGATTTCCAGGTGACATTGTCCTCGGACTGGCGCTCCGTCGGGGGCCTTGACATGTGCTCGGCGATAGTCGCAGCAATCTGCTCTTTGGTGGTCTTGACGTCGCCGGCATCCGAGATGACTCCGGCGACAGCTTCGTCGATGCCGTCGGCAGGGTCACTCAACGTCAGGATACCCATGAACAGGGGCATCAGCTCAGCAAACTCGGGGCGTCGGCGCGCCGCAGATTCGTAGAAGTCGATTTCGGACTGCGTACAGGGCTTGATGAAGAGCTCGCCGTCGGCGTCGCACATGGTGCCCGCACTGAGAGAGGACATGGGTCAGCTTTTGCACGAGGCGAGTGCAATATCCAGCAGCGGGAGAGCTTACTGTCCGGCGACGGCATAGTTGTAGTCACGGAGCTGATCGCGACTGGGAAGTTCTTTGCGGCCCATGACAGATGGGGTATGTGCGTCGTCGGGCGAGGGAGAGTGGCGACGACCTTTTCAGGGAGTGGCGAAGACCGAGCTCGTGTCGCCGCCGCCTAAGGATCAACTGGCAGTGCGCAGCCGAGCCGGGCTCGGTATTGAGGGAGAGTATAGGGGAAATCGTCGAGGGAGAATAGAGATGGCGGCGATGGTTACGCAGAGTCATCGGCTGGTCAAGAGTTGGCGAAGAAGGTTTGGGTGACGACTTGGGCGCCAGGTGTGGGATGCCGATTGCAAGGACTAAAAGGGGAGGGCCAAGAAGGGGAGAAGCGCGTGAGAGAGCGTGCGACGGCCTCGAAGATATATGGGATTGGGGGAGGAACAAAGGAAGGGCGCGAGGCAAAATGCCAAGGGGCAGCCCAAGAGCGGACAGATGTTGGTCGGAGGGAGCGTGGTCGGGCTGTCTGTTAACAGCCACACTCACTATGCATTGCGGCAGACGAATCTGGGCGTGGCGGGAGGACTGGGCCAGGTACCTCGGTGTACTTGGGGGGGACGGACTGCAACAGGCCAATGGGCGCTGAACAGCCCGAGGCCACGGGTCGAGCGGGAGGGGGGGCAGAGGGGCTCCGGGAGGGGAGCGTGGGGGGAGACTGCAGGTACCGACAAGTCACTCGCGTTCGTTACAGCACACCATCTGGTCCCGTGTTGTACGATGCATGGGAAGGTTTGTCGATGTCCATCAGTCACGAACAGGCTGCTGAGTTTCTTTTTCGCGGGCGGATCCTTTCCCAAGGCAGAGCGCGGGGTTCGCGTGTCCAAGCGAGGTGCTCTGATGAGGATGAGTGGTTGGACCCCTGACGATGATGGACGATGATGGACGATAATGGATGAGCGCTGCGCCACAGACTGGCCAGCATACCTCCGGAACACGGTTCACTTAGGTTCCTGACCCAGACGCGTACGTACTAATTAATACTGCGGGTTGACAGAAGTGTATCATCGCCGAGCCACAGCTAGCGTGCGAGCGTGATGCCTCAACTGGCGGTTCTCCACAGCATTTGGTTCAGGATGCCTGCTCTGTACTCGGTATGCGTGAGCCAAGTTGAGTCCTAGGTTTTGCGCCCAAAGAATGGTAGTTGGTATTATTATCTAATTACTTAACTCAGGTGTCTCGTTAATTATGTAAAGTGCTGCACCAGGTACTAACGCTTGCTGGCCCGCTGAGTCAGTTTGGTCGCGCGGGCTGTGGCTGGGGCTGAGGCTGGGGCAGCGCAGGTGCAGTGCAGGCAGCGCAGGGCAAGGCGAGATCCGCGCGCAGGGACCCCCCACCACCTGTACAGTAGGCCCCTGGGGAGTGCGCCGACTGCGCCGGATGAACGGACCCCATTCCCATGGCTGACTGATGGAGAGACTTGCACCCACCCAAGCTCGAACCAACCAGTGACGGACAGCTCAGCAGCAGCACAAGCAAGCTCTGAACTCAGGCCGACGTCACGCAACACGCTCACACAAGACGGTCACGCATCGCTTGCCACGCGACGCTTCTGCTGTTGTATCCCTTCATTGCCATCCCCTGTGGCAACTCTCCTGCCCTCTCTGTTCATCCATCCAGCGTCACTCGGCCCTCGTTTCCACCCTCAGACTCTGGCTTGCCGATGAAGGCGTTTGTCGTGGCCATGGACTTCTTGCACGCCCCGAGCGAATCATCAGCCCACGCAGCGTCGCCTTGAGTGGCCGGCTGCAGCATCCGGCGCAAGGGACAGGCCGTCATCTGACAGCTTCTTCATCTGACCCACGGCCTTCTTGTTGGACCCGTCCATTCATCACTCCCGCACATGGTGTCGTGGCCTCCATCAAGTAGATGCTGGGGGCCGCTGCATGGCCTCCTGGCCTTCAAACCACAGGCCTGCCTTGTGTGTGGGCTGTGAGCAAACCGTAGGCATGCGTCGTTTGCTTGACCGGGGCTTGCCATGTGTTCACGGCTCCATTCTCTCTGCAGGGCTGCCACTGCAATCGACTCGTTTTACAACCTGGCGCGGCCCTGAAACCGAGCCCTGAAAATGACGGCACCCAGTGAGCTTCCAACGCGTTGCGCAGTGAATCACTTACTCTCCAAACCGCGGGCGCCTGCCGGGCAATCGTCCCGCCGGATGGCAGCCTCAGTCCTCAAGGCCGACCTGTTCACCCCTCAAACGAGCTGCGCGCATTCTTTCCAGGAGCATCTCTGCACTCCCCGCCCTCCCGTTTCCTGCGCAGTCCCCATCGACATCGGCGCTGCTCAACACCATGTCACCCGAGCCTGCAAAGGATTCCGCAGCCCTTGAGCCTGCGTCGCCGCCCCTGACGCCGGCCCATGAATCGGCCGCAGCGCTCCATGGCGATGCAGAGGCTCAGGCCGCCGATGCTGATGATAGCAACAAGGCGCAGGCTGCAGGGCTAAAGAAGAAGAAGAAGAACAGGGGCAACCGCAAGTCAGCCGCCAAACGAGGGCCCACGGCTTTGCCCAAGAACCGCGGAACTGGGTTCGAAGGTGTGTGCAGTGGGGTCCTTTGGCTTGGCAGGATGCGACGCTGATCCGTCATCAGAATTCTTTGCCGATCCGCCCTTGACTCCCGACGAAGCCTCGGAGGAAAAGGATCACATATATGCAAGGTTCGTGGGTTGCTTCCGCCTCGCATCGTGAGACTTTTGCTGACCCTTGATCCTAGTGACTTGCTATTCGAAGAGTACGCCGCTCTTCCACCTCTTCTACTCGGTGTCAAACCCTGTGCTGACCCAGCGCTATAGGCGCATCCAGTCTTGCATCCAACGCTTCCGGGCCCGCCGACGTCTCAGCCCGGAGCAGTCTCGCTATTTTAACGAGTATCTCTTCCTCGGCGGCATCGACACCTCTGGCAAGGCCTTTGGCGGACTCGAGGAAAAGGACACCCGGACTCTCACCCCGGCCGAGCGGCTGGATGCCACGGCCACTGACGCGGTGCACAGCGGCTCCGCTGCCGACGACAGGTACTACCACGGCGATGACGAGCACTGGAGTGTCGACTTTACCGGCGTCCTCGCTGGCTTCTTCTCCACCTCGCTGCTCATCATGACGGGGGGTGACCTCCAAAAGATGGAGACTGCGGCCGCTCTCGCCGAGAACTTCCTCAAGTACATTTTGCATCACGACGTGTGTCCTGAGTACGAAGACGACGTCAAGCGGGCCCTTCGCCTCTGTACGGACGCAAGAGAGGAATGGCCACTGCTGGACGAGCTGCAGCATTCGTTGCCCGGTGCCTTTCACCTGTCGGCCATTGACCTCTTTTCTCCCCCAAGTCCCGAGGACTGGAATTGTTCCAGCCTCCGGCTCCCCGAAGGCTTCGATGCCAAAGCCATCTTCTACTCTGCCTGCGCTCTCCTCGGCGAGGTCGAGGTTTTGAAGGCGGCGCAGCAAGGGCGCCTCGGCATCGCAAAGGAGCATACGTGCGCCCTCGAGGTTGTCGAGATTCAGCAGCCCCGCGCAGACGTGGCCGAGCGGTTCGGTCGGCTCGAGGTGGCGGACAGCAAGCTCCGCGCAGGCCCCATTGGCAAGGCTTTCTTCAAGCCCACCACGATTGAAGACGGCTGGGAAACCCCGGTCATCGCGTCGCCCTACGGCGAATCCGGCGGCTCGTGGCTGTATTTTGAGCAGTCGCTCCTAGCCAACATGCGGCCGGGGATGAAGATGGCGCTGACCATTGTCGAGCTGGACGCGGGCATTCGATTCGTCAAGGCCGTGACGGACGTTGTGCCGACCTTTTACACTTTTTTGCCACAGGTGCTGATGAAGTACTACAAGCAGCCGCGGGTGAATGAGCGGCCTGCGCCGTCGGTGCAGGATCCTCATGCAGAGGAGGAGCAGCAAGCGCGCGAGGCCAATGAAGACTAAACTAGACGTGTTTGCAAGGCAGAAGTGTTGACTGCCACGGTGCCTCCTCGTGCGAAGTGGAAGCGGAAGCGGAAGTGGGAAGTAGAGCCAGGTTGGGGGATAGGCCGGAAGGAACTCATTGGTTGGGCAATTCAGGGACAGTGCCAAGATACAAATGAGAGTAGAGCAAATTTCAGTAAACTCGAGCCATCGAGGCAACACCAACCCGTTCATACCAGCGGTATCGAGGATATACCTAAACAAATCAACGCCAATCAACCAGCCAGTGGTCCGTCACCATACAATAAACGCCCCCATGGTCGTCACTCATCAGCACCGTCATGACAGCACCCATTGCACAATGTAGCCCCGTGATCCGAGAGAGATGAGATGGCACAGCAGCACAGAATGCAAGCTAGCTGCTGCTTGTCCCTCGGTCCCACGGCAGCACTGATCTCCAAGTCTGAACACCGGCAAGACGCTGCTCCGGCATTAATCCCGTGTCTGAATCTTGTGGTCGCCGGCAACGACCTCTGCGTACGACGGGGGTACGCCGCGCTGATTGCCGGCGCTGCCCTCGCCCGCCGACGTGAGTCCGTGCTGCTGCTGCGACTGGGGCTGGTTCTGGGTGCCGTAGTTCATGGCGGCGTTGGGGGGGTGCGACTGGGGCCGGGTGCTGTGGCCGTTGGGCGACTGAACGTAGACGTAGGTGACACGGCCCCCCTCCTGGTCCTGGGGCAGAGCATCGTAGTCGTAATCGGACTCGGGGAATTTGGCAATGATGTACCACGAGTGGAGGAGGCCGGGGAGGTAGCCGAGGACGCAGAGGAGGATGTTGATGAGGGAGTCGGCGCCGCAGATGCCGCACTTGATCCAGACTGGGGGCGAGTGTTAGTCTTGGGATGAGAGTCGATCAGAGCGTATGGGGAGTCGGGAGGGGTTCGGACGTACCAGGCAGCGGGGGGAAGAGGATGGCCAAGAGACCGAGGAAGATGTCGGCGGAGCACATGGCGAGAGGTTTGTCGATGACGGTGCGGCGAGAATGAGTGATGGGCTCAGGGATGGGCGAGCTTCGTTTGCGCGAGAGCGAGAGGAGGCGACGATAGCTTATGACTCGCAATGATGGACGAGGGATGAAGGTCGAGGGGATGGGGCTCGGGGGCGTATGACGGTAGTCGACAGGCAAGACCAAGTACCAAGTACCCCTGCTGCAGCGTGACGAACCCCGCTACAAGCCGGCGCCAAGGGTCGCCCTGGTCGCCTCCGAGCTTGCGTAATGCGGGTGGCGAGGCGGGCCGTCTGATTGGCTGGTGGGGGCCTCGTTTTGGTCCTACAGGGCCCACTTGCTGGGCGAAGACAGAAGAAGAAGACGGAACTCTGTTTCGCCGGGCTCTTGTTCTTTTTTATCTGACGCGATGTGCATGGATGGATGCTGGTTGGGGACGCGGTAATTAGGGGACGAAGAAATATAAACACAGGGCTGGATAGGCAGGCACTTCGCTTTGGTCGACAGTTGTACCGTATATGTAAGTGACGAAATAGTGGGGCGTTCATCCGCACAGTGTGTGTGAAACACGAGACATGGATTCTGCCCTCCCTTGGTCTTGACATTATTCATACCAAAATTGAGTCCACTAAGTTACTATAATTACCGTTGTCGTCGAGGTCGGATGACGGAGAATCGATCCACCTTTTTAAGTGGTATTTCGCGTTGGCGAGAGAGAGCTTCGACGCGTTGCTCCGCACTCGCCTGTCCTTCAATACCTTCAACCCCCGTGCATTCCCAGTATTTTGCTGAAAGGTTGGCTTCTTGATAGACACAAACCCTGCTGCAGCATTCAAACGTCGTTTCATATAGAACAGCTTGTCAGATAAAAGACGGAGTCCGCCTTGTTCAACGTATGTGAGATGTGAGCGTGTATAAAACCCATCTCAAACTTGTCGCATGGATCTTCAACACTGAACAAACTCCGAGAAAGATAAACAGCGCCACCCGAGCTTCAAACGTTGAGAAATACTGTACACTTGCATGCTCATTCTACCCCCTCAGACAGTGTAGAGGTGTTTGCCCCCCGCTGTAGGGTAACTGTCTTTCCCCCCCAGACTACCTAAACTCACCGAGACACCGAGACACTTGCCGAGTTTTAGCCGTGGTGAGGCACACTGGCCACGACTTTTCCGAGGCAAGCTCTTTGCTCGACGATGCAGTCGACGCAAACCACCCTGCTCGGCGCAGGAAGCCATCGCCCACCATGGATGAAGTCCTTGACCTCGAGCTGCTATCACTCGTCTCAAAGGTATCTTCTGAACTCCAGAACCACGTCGGCATCAGCGACAAAACCCTCGCCGAGTTCCTCATCGCCCAACGGCTCGAAAGCAAGTCCCTAGACGACTTTCGCAACAAGCTCGACGGCATCGGCGCAGAGTTCCCACCCAGCTTGGTAGGCAGTCTCGACCGCCTGGTCCTGGCGCTGCACCCCAAGTTCAAAGGCAAGGGCGGCGATGCGGCTGACACCGGCGACGAGCACCACCCGTCACGAACCCTCGAGGAAAAGGAAAAGATCTTTAGCGGCCTCGCGCTCCCAGATAAAAGTACCGAGGACGGTGCCGGGGGAGACGCCATAGACGACACCTTGGCGCTGTTTGAAGGGCTAGAGGGCAGAGCCGCGAAAGAAAAGCCGTCCCGGAAGCGGAGCTGGAGTCCGGAGAACGACCAGAAAGAGTCAAGACGGCGCAGGCGGGATAGGTCGCCATCGCGCGAGCGCAAAAGAAGAGACAAGGCTTGGTCGAGATCGCCGTCGCAGGATAGGGGCGATGAGGACTGGCGGGATGGTTTCCGAGGCTCACGCAAGGACAGGCGGGGTCGCAGACGCTTCGACGACGACGACGACCAGCTCGACAGCCGACTCGACAGGCCGCCAGAGCCCGAGGTGGACGAGAAACCCATAGTGCACAAGATTTACGAGGGCCATGTCACCGGCCTCAAGGACTTTGGCGCCTTTGTCAACCTGCACCATGTCCAGGGCAAGGTGGACGGCCTGGTGCACGTGTCCCGTATGGTGGAGGGCCAACGCGTCAGCCATCCGTCGGACCTGCTTTCCAAGGGCCAGCAGGTCTTTGTCAAGGTCATAAGCATCGAGGGCTCCAGGGTCGGCCTCTCGATGAAGGACGTGGAGCAGGGCACGGGCATGGACCTCGAGCCCCAGTCGAGGTTTTCCACGGGCGCGAACATGGAAGCCCTCGGCAACGGTAACAAGAGGGGCTTTGGCGGCGAGGCCCCTGCAATGCCGCGAGATACCATGGGGCCTCCAAAGCGCCACAAGAAGAGGATGACGTCGCCCGAGAGATGGGAGATTCGCCAGCTCATCGCATCGGGCGTCGCAAAGGCATCCGACTACCCTGACCTAGAGGAAGACTACAACGCAACGCTGCGCGGAGACGGCGAGCTGGAGCTGGAAGAGGATGTCGACATCGAGGTGCGCGACGAAGAACCTCCCTTCTTGGCGGGCCAGACCAAGCAGTCGCTCGAGCTGTCCCCCATCCGCGTCGTCAAGGCGCCAGACGGATCCATGAACCGAGCCGCCATGGCCGGCACCTCGCTCGCCAAAGAGAGGAAGGAGTTGAAGCAGCAGGAGGCCGACGTCGCGGCCAAGGAAGAGCCGAAAGAGAACCTTTCGTCGCAGTGGCAGGACCCCATGGCCGATCCGGACAAGCGCAAGTTTGCAAGTGACATGCGAACTGCTCGCATGAACGCAAAGCCCGAGGAGGTGCCCGAATGGAAAAAGGCCGTGATTCCAAAAGGGCAGGCCCTCGGGAGACGCACAAACATGACCATCAGGGAACAGCGACAATCGCTCCCCGTCTATGTCTTCCGGAACCAGCTCATCGAGGCCGTCAAGGAGAACCAAATCTTGGTCGTGGTGGGAGAGACGGGTTCGGGGAAAACAACCCAGTTGACGCAGTACTTGGCCGAGGCCGGGTTCACCAAGGATGGCCTCATCGGATGCACGCAGCCTCGTCGAGTGGCGGCCATGTCGGTGGCCAAGCGTGTTGCCGAAGAAGTCGGCTGCAAGCTCGGCGAGGAGGTTGGGTACACGATCCGATTCGAGGACTGCACGAGCCCGGCGACCAAGATCAAGTACATGACGGACGGCATGCTACAACGAGAGATCCTCATGGACCCGGACCTAAAGCGCTACTCGTGCATCATGCTCGACGAGGCCCACGAGCGGACAATCTCGACGGATATTCTCTTTGCGCTGCTCAAAAAGGCCGTCAAGCGGCGGCCGGACCTGAAGATCATTGTGACGTCGGCCACGCTCGACGCCGACAAGTTCTCGGCTTACTTCAACGAGTGTCCCATCTTTACGATTCCCGGGCGTACGTTCCCGGTCGAGATCCTCTACTCGAGGGAGCCCGAGTCCGACTACCTCGACACGGCGCTGGTGACGGTGATGCAGATCCACCTGACGGAGCCGAAGGGCGACATCCTGCTCTTCCTCACGGGCCAGGAAGAAATCGACACGTCGTGCGAGATCCTGTACGAGCGTATGAAGGCCTTGGGGCCAAGCGTGCCGGAGCTCGTCATCGTGCCCGTGTATGCGCAGCTGCCGACGGAGATGCAGAGCCGCATCTTCGACCCGGCGCCGCCGGGGAGCCGCAAGGTGGTCATTGCCACCAACATTGCCGAGACGTCCATCACCATCGACGAGATCTACTACGTCGTGGACCCGGGATTCGTCAAGCAAAACGCCTACGACCCCAAGCTGGGCATGGACTCGCTCGTCGTGACGCCCATCTCGCAGGCGCAGGCCAACCAGAGAGCGGGCCGGGCCGGTCGCACGGGGCCCGGCAAGTGCTTCCGGCTCTACACCGAGGCGGCGTTCCAGTCCGAGATGCTGCCGACGACGATCCCGGACATCCAGCGGCAGAACCTGGCGCACACGATCCTTATGCTCAAGGCCATGGGCATCAACGACCTGCTGCACTTTGACTTTATGGACCCGCCGCCCGTCAACACGATGCTGACGGCACTGGAGGAGCTGTACGCGCTGAGCGCGCTCGACGATGAGGGCCTCCTGACGCGCCTCGGGCGCAAAATGGCGGACTTTCCCATGGAGCCATCGCTGGCAAAGGTGCTCATTGCGGCCGTGGACCACCAGTGCTCGGACGAGATGCTCAGCATTGTGGCGCTGCTCAACCTAAATGTCTTCTACCGCCCCAAGGAGAAGCAACAGCAGGCGGACCAGAAAAAGGCCAAGTTTCACGACCCCCACGGCGACCACCTCACCCTGCTCAACATCTACAACGCGTGGAAGCACAGCGGCTTCTCCAACCCGTGGTGTTTTGAAAACTTCATCCAGGCGCGCTCCATGCGCCGCGCAAAGGACGTGCGAGACCAGCTGCTCAAGATCATGGATCGGTACAAGCACCCCGTCGTGTCGTGCGGGCGCGACACGCAAAAGGTCCGGCGGGCGCTGTGCTCGGGCTTCTTCCGCAACGCGGCGCGCAAGGATCCCCAGGAGGGCTACAAGACGCTCATCGAGGGCACGCCCGTCTACCTGCACCCCAGCTCCGCCCTCTTCGGCAAGCAGGCCGAGTGGGTCATCTACCACACCCTCGTGCTCACGACAAAGGAGTACATGCACTGCACGACGAGCATCGAGCCCAAGTGGCTCGTTGACGCGGCGCCGACGTTTTTCAAGGTTGCCCCGTCGGACCGCCTCAGCAAGCGCAAGCAGACGGAGCGGATCCAGCCCCTGTACAACAAGTTTGCCGGCGAGGACGACTGGCGGCTGAGTGCGCAGCGCAGGGGCGGCAGGGGCGGCGGCGGCGGCACATGGGGCTAACGTGGTCGGGGTTCAGGGGACTGCACGATATGGGAGATTTTTACGGCCTTGGATGAAGGCGAGCGTCGTGGTGCCGAGACTGGGCTTTGGCGGGCATGGGAATGGCGTTGGGATTACCCACGGGTGTGTTGCGGAGCAATAACAAAAGAAGTTGGGTCAATTACTCTTGTAGGGCAAAAGGCGCAGCCTGGCTTTCAATTAGTAAAATGATTTGGCCGAACGGGGCAACGTGGTCCATGTCGTCGTACTTTGGTAGAATCATCTGCCACGGCTTTCTTGATACTGTTTACCGACGGCGGACTCGAGTCTGTGTCATGATGTAGATGATAAAGAGATCATCTTTGTTAATTGAAAGAAAATGGGGTTTGAACACGGATCAAGCGTTGCCGAGAATGACAGCTCAAGCCAACCTGGGCTCGGATGAACGAGGAGAGCCCGATTGAGATGGAGTCCCTGGGCAGGTTCGTAGCACGACAACATGCAAGTTCTCAAAGCGGGTAGATTATCGATACTTGACAGCTATGTTGAAGCTCTTTTTTATCCGTATAAGAAGAGCCGACGGATGAATTCGTCATGGTGAGATTTCACACTGAGTGGCTGGCGAGGCCATTCTTCGAGTGCTTCGAAATCTATGCCCGGCTCAATGCTTGCGCCGAAGTCATGCAGCAACCGTCTCTCTGTCAAGCTGGAAAAATACCGCTACATCAGGCAAAATAGGGGCACCCCCAGTGGAGGTGCTATTGGTATTAGCGCGTATTATAAGTCCTTTATTGTCCTGACATTCTCATGTTGATGGATGGGCTGTTGGATGCTTTTCTCTTGGAGCAATGTAAGTGCCTGGACCAGAGCTCTATTGCAAAGAGATGGATTCTGGGGGCCAGAGAATCCTCGCCAAGAGGCGCTTGCTTTGATGCTTATTGAGGCGGAGGAGGACCTTGAGACGGAGGACCTTGAGACGGAGGACCTTGAGACGGAGGACTTTGGGCCGAAGCCACTTAATCATTCCCGACAGCCTGAAACTCTAACTGAGCTCCCGGCGGCCCCAACAGAAATCAGTGGCTTACGCCATCGGACCCTTTATTGCGCGGCCCAAAACATAGCTCAAACACTCTTTATTATTAATTAATTACCCCACGGCCTCTTGCACTGTACGAACGTACTGTACGTCTTCAACAAGAGGTGGCACGTGCTCTCTCTCTCTCACGTGGAGTCGTGAACCACGTGATTCAACAGCCCACGACCCTCGTCGTCGACGACTTGCATCTACTCCAACCCGTCGCCAACCGCTGCCTCGTCGGCCATGGAGCCGCCGCCCTACCGCCAATGGCGCCGTCTGTGACACGCTCTCCGAGTCGAGAGAGGATGACCCTGTGTCTGGCGGCATGGATCCCGTCACGGATCCCGTCGCGGCGCCTCGTCGCTCCGTTGCCGCTGCCATCTCCGTGCTGCGAGACTCGGCCACTTCCTTGTGCTTCAACGACCTCGGCAAACCGCCTGACCCGGCACAGACCCGGCCTCCGTGCAGAGGCCTGGCGACCGAACTGCTCCTCTTTGGCGGCGCCCTCTTCAGCCTCGAGGCGCTGGCGGCAGAGCTCGAGTCGGCCTCGCACGAGCCAGTAGACGCCGACTCCCTCCTGTTCCTGCAGCAGATCAATTCCCTCCTCCAGTCTGTTAGAGGCGGCCTCGCCACTCTCACCCCGGGCCTCGTCAGCCATTTCAGGGAAGAATCCAAGGCCTTGCGCTCCAAAATCACCCATGTCCTCGCTCGGTCCCGCTCTCTCGCAGACCTCGTCATCCTCCTCTCGGCCCACAACGGGGCCTCGACCTTGGCAAACGATCCCCAGCACGCCAGCGACTGGGTCAAGATGCTGATCCACCCGCGCCACAACCGTGAGCCGCGCAACTTCCACCTTGAGAAGCGCTTCATCCAAGGCAGGCGGGTCGAGTTCCCAGACTACTCGCACGCTGCCACTAGGTGGCTCGAGTATGCCGAGGACCATTGGCCTATTCTCCAGCCTCGAATTATCCAGCTGTTCACCGGGCCGCCCCAGTCCTTCAACTTTGTCCAATGGGCCCTCGAGTACGCCCGAGAGACATGGCCCGCCAGGTTTGGCCTTGACTGTGCC
The DNA here is from genome assembly GCF_020360975.1 of Hirsutella rhossiliensis. Lineage (NCBI taxonomy): Eukaryota > Fungi > Ascomycota > Sordariomycetes > Hypocreales > Ophiocordycipitaceae > Hirsutella > Hirsutella rhossiliensis. Next base: position 2,670,020 of record NW_025408675.1, on the reverse strand, counting down.
GATCCACGTCCCACCATCGACCTCACCAATCACCTTTGCAACGGTTCCATCTCCCCGCTGCACCTTGCCGCCGCTCTTGGCCTACCCAATCTTGTCCAGACCTTGCTTTCCTCCGGGACCGAGGCCGACCAGCCCGGCCCTCTCGGCACCCCCCTGTACTGCGCCCTCGTCGGCCATCATGTCTTGGTCGCCGGAGACTCGCCCGAATCCTGGTCCACCGTCCTCCGTCACGATCCTCGCCTGGCCCCCCGCCACGCTGCAGTCAGGCGGCTCCTCGATGCTGGGCCCGACTGCACATGGCGGTTCCGATGGCCCGGCCGTCGCAAAGCATCCCTGGCCGGGTTGGCATTTTGGTTCGCGTGCCTCGTCAACGACCACACCATCTTCGAGCGGGTTCTCGAGGGCGGCGCGACCATCGACGATGACTTTGCCTTTCTCATTTCAGATGCCAAATTCGTCGACTGCGCGAAGCCCTACAAGTATACACTGGGCCTGCTGCTCACTTGCGCATTCGACTCGACCTACGACAACATGAAGGAGTGGCCGTGGCATCGCACCGACTCGGTCCTCGAGGCCATCGGCGATCTGATGAGACAGCATCAACTCGACTTTGCCTGCGGCTTGGGCCAGAGCAGACGGCTGGCCAACGTTTCCGACCTTCAGTTGCCAACGCTCGTCCGCGGGGCCATCTTGGACGACGAGGTGTGCCAGGTCCAGCGGCTGAGCATGGATCCTCGTTTCGACCCCAACTTGCTCGCCAACGAGGAAGTAGAGGGGGAGGGCAACATCGCCCACCTTGCCATCGAAGGGGACAATCTCGATGTCGTCGATGTCCTCGCCGCGGCCGGCGCCGATTTCACCGCAAGGGACGGCAAGAACCGAACGCCACTGATGCGGGTGGAGAGCGTGGCGATGCTGTCCAAGCTCGTGCAGCTTGGCCTGCCCACGACGGATACCGACGAAACGGGACGCAACATCTGGCACTTTGCCGCCGCCACCAATGACCTGCCGCTGCTTGAATGGCTGGCTGCCAACGACCCGTCCAAGGAGGAGAACCTGACCGCAGTGACCGCGGAAGGCTATACGCCTTTGGAGGAGGCCCTCCAGTACAGCCGCTGTTCGAGAGGCCACAGGAGATTGTCCAAGCTGGGGGGGCAGGAGGTCCGGCCTTCGGAGCCAGTAGCCGCATTTTACATCCTGAGTGCCGGTGCAGTCTGCCGAAACCCCCCCCCCTTCCCCCTCATCTCGTCTGCCGTCGACTGGGGGTCGGTCGACTTGGTGCGGAAACTCTATGCTGTAGGTGCGGACCCACGGGCCGTCGACGAGCTGGGGAGGACGGCGCTCCACTACCTCAACATATCCGCAACGCCGGCGCTCGTGTCTCTTGTCCAAGGCTTCTGCAGCGGGCTTCCCGTCAGCGGGCCCGACGTCGACGAGGGCCGCACCACCGAGGGGCTAGACATCGAGGCCGGCCTCACCCCTGCCGAGACCATTCTCACCAACACGTCGCTCATCAAGACGACCGACCAATTCTGGACGCCGTCGGAGCACAACTCTTGCCGTGGCACGCTCTCTGGGAAGGCTTACACGCTTCTTCTCACCCCGCAGATGCTCGACCATCGCGACCGCTTCGGCAGGGGCATGTGGGCTCGCTTCTGTCAGAAGGTCCTCATCCGCCTCGCCATGCAAATCGGCGTGAGAGACGCTCCCAGCGACTGTTCCCTCTACACTTCCTCATTGGAATTTCTGCGAACCTCGCTCCTCACCGCCATCGACTGCCTGATTCGGCAGGGCGCCCTGGCTCGGCACGAGGACGAGACGGGGCTACCTGCCGTTCTGTGCCTGCACACCGCGGAGCCCGGCGAGACGGACGCCTGGCCGGAGCCGCTGATGCCGTTTGCGCAGCACATCCTGGAGCGCTTCGTCAAGAGCCCCTTGGCGGCGAAGTTCTACCAGTCGCCAGAGGCAACGAAGCTGCTTATCGCAGCCCATCATTACGGCCAGAAGGAGCTGATTGATATGCTTAATGAAAAGTTCGTGGTTGGATTTGACGCAACCGCATGTTCCGAGCAGTTTGCATACGACGATTGCTGAGGCGGACTAGAGACGAGGTTGAACAATGGGCATTACCATGGAGTAGACGACGGTTGGGGTCATAGCATGGCGAGCAGGGCGAGGTTATCACAGGGGCTAGGCGACTGTATTGGCGCTGTTGGACCGAACAGCAGTATTACTGTCGGCAGGATCAGGATATATACCGCACCGGCATTGCATCTGTTGAAGCGTTCCACATTGGCTGGTCGAGCGGTTGATGCTGCCTACAGATGGCCACCTTTGCGAAGATTGGAAACAAAATCATCGCGGAATACCTGCAAGCGCCGAGAGGCAGCAACAAGGGCTCACCCACTCTCCTTGTGTCTACAGCCTCACGACGAGCACACACACGTTAACGGAGTCATGGCTGTCGCCGAGGAGCCGCGGTGACGCAAGGGGTGCCTGCACTCGGGCAGCCACGCGGAATATGTGGTCGTGGAAAGGCAATCAACCGATTGACCAGGCAAGGTGGAACGCTCCAGCAGATGGATCCATTGGTGCAGTATATATCCTCCTCTTGCTGACAACAGGCGTGAACCGGCAAAAGGTAGGAGATGCAATACAGTACAAGACCTAGTCCTGCAGGAGCGGGTTTGCCAAAGTCAATAGAACGTTGCTGCTCCAGCGGAGAAACCACATCAACCGGAGACTCTGTATCTGCCGGCAAATAGGCAAATGGCCGTTCTCGGCGGTCCAGGACAGAGATAGGGCATCTACTCGCGGCAATTGATCTCCCCCAATGCTGGCTGCAAAATCAAGAAACCAAACATGGTGTTGTTGAAAGCATTACCAACCAAGTATCCGTAACCTGGCCGGCATTCTATTACTCGATCCACAGTTCCACACCGTCATCATTCTCGCCTGGACCTAAACTTTAAGCCTTGCTCTACCCGTTTGTCGGGTCGGACCGGGCAACTAACTCCCTTGTCTTTTTCGCCGGCTGATCCCGTTCTCTTTTCGCCAACCCCCGAACGCCGGCTTACCGTCCAAAAACCGCCGCTGCTTCCGAATTAATGCCTCATGCTGGTGTAGACACGGGTGACTCACCGGGCCTGCCTCGGGAGGGATCCATTATATCCAACATCAGGGTCGCGTTTGCAAAATGCGACTTTCAACAAGCTTCGGGTGGCGTGATTCCGTCGTATTAATATGTTGGCTCTGAGTGATTGGGCATCCAACTCGACCTTCCCCGCAGAACTGTGAGACTGAGGAACCGCCGGGGCCGAATCGGGCACCCGGGGAGGGATGAGAGCAAGGGATCGCGAATGCTTATGCATGTACGGATACCAGTACCGGAATATTGAACCTTTGTTCCATCACCACTTGTAAGCGGTCGCATGGAGTCGGAACACGGCCCAAGCTCGGAGGATGCCGAGGCAGCGCCGATAGCAACAAGCCGTTGCGCGAAGGCAACTCTCCCCTCATTGGAGGCCTATGTATAAATGGCTTTACCCGAGATCCTCGTGAGCTGACTCTATAGATTCACACGACTCAACTTGACATCTTGCCTTCAACCACTGCCGTTCCATTACCACCGAAACGCCTCACAGCGCCACTCGCGATGCCTGCCACCATTCGCCGATACAAGGCTGCCTGCGTCCAGGCCGAGCCCGGCTGGTTCGATCTGAAGAAATGCGTTGACAAGACTGTTGCGCTGATCCTGGAGGCGGGCGAGAAGGGCTGCAAGCTGGTTGCTTTCCCGGAACTGTGTACGTTCAGCAAGGCCAGAGCAGACTCGAGTTGAACACAATGTACTGACGAATGTGTAGGGATTCCTGGGTATGGACTCGTGGTTGACAGTGAAGGTGAAGCAGTGCGCTCTTCATGCTGACATTAATCGCCAGATACCCCTACTGGCAGTGGCGGGTCAACTACCAAGACTCCTTGCCGCTTCTCAAAGACTATTGTCTCAACAGTCTCCGACCAGACTCGGAGGAAATGCAACGTATTCGAAACGCCTCCAAGACGGCTCAGATCTACACCTCCCTGGGATACTCGGAACTCGATGGAAACAGCCTCTACATTGCCCAGGTCCTCATCGACCCAACCGGCGCCGTCGTCAACCACAGGAGGAAGATCAAGCCGACGCACGTCGAGAAGCTCGTGTTTGGCGAGGGCTCGGGCGACTCGCTCGACAGCGTGGTGGAGACGGAGATTGGAAGGCTCGGCCATCTCAACTGCTGGGAAAACGTGGGGACTTGCCCAGCTGTCGCTTCTTGAACAGGGCAAAGCGGCTGACTTTGCGGCATGCGATTAGATGAACCCGTTCCTCAAGGCCCATTCCTGCGCCCTCCAAGAAGAGATCCACGTGGCAGCGTGGCCCGTCTATCCTCCCGCCTCGTCCCTCAAGTACCCAGACCCCTACACCAACATATCCGAGGTCCAGTCCGAGCACGTCACGCCGGCGTACGCCTACGAAACGGGGACCTGGACGCTGGCGCCGTCCCAGGTCGTGACCCGCGAGGGGGCCCGGCTCAACCTCCCGAAGCGCCTGCAAGACGACGAGGCCGCGCTCGACGCCGAGGCCGCCGTCATCGGCAACGGCTTCGCCAGAATATACCGCCCGGACGGCTTTCGGGCTGTCGAGGACCCGGCCAAGACATTTGAGGGCATCTTTGTCGTCGACATCGACCTCGACGAGAATGTGCTCACCAAGCGGCTCGCTGACTTTGTACGTCCTGATCGAGTCAAATCATGGTGTTCGTCCGGCTTTGGACACGCGGCTAATGAAGATGACGCGGAGCAGGGGGGACATTACATGCGTCCTGATCTAATTCGACTGCTGGTCGACAAGACGCCGAAGACATATATCGTGGATGCCAACTCGCCCGATCCAAAGACGTTTCCGAGCACGCTTGAGCGCCTTGGCCTTGGAAAGCCCCTTCCACAGGTAGAGGGGGAGGCCGCGGAGCAGGAAAAGTCCTGATTAATGTCCTCTTGGTCGTTTACTCTACGCCAATTTAGTTGTAGTGCGTGTGTTGCGGTCGGCGCCCCCGTCTCCTGATTTGCTCCCCGGCCCACGAGTTACGTGGTTTCCTGTCACCCTACTGACCGCAACCACAATGGCCTCCTCAATGTCCTCCCTCTGCCATCATATAAATAGACCATGTCTAGCTAGTAAACCACTCTGTCTAACGACAAGATGGTGAAATACTTAGGAACTACTTTATGTGTTACTGTGAAAGGAAAGAGGCGCTGCTTCTAGGTTTGGAAAGACGTTGCAAAGTTGTCATTTACTCGACGTCTTCAGTGCTATGACGGCATCTCTCCTAATTCTTGGGGTTACCCTATCGTCTCGTGATAACTTCATATTCCATATTTATAACCATTCTTGGTTCAATCCACCTCAAGCATTGTCCTTGGCCTCTCCCTGCTCCTGCTGCAAACGGGACCTATCCTCTTCACTTGACCTTTGCTTGGTAGGTTTAATCCGCTAGTTGCGGCGTTTTCCACGCCAGGGCAAAGAACCTACGGCCGTAGGTGTAAGAGAAGCGAAAAAGGATGTCGCTCGTTTGGCTTTGTATCTTAGCATGCCATGTCTGTCCTTAGTCTTCCGCGTCGGACGAAGTTCTCCGTTAATTTTTCGAGACGGTCACGCGCCAGAATGAAGTCCACATGGGTCACACCCTTGATTCGACTCATAATATATATGGAAAGAAGTTCCTTGTCTTCTCATTTGTCACCTATTTGGCACTCAACCGCGACGGTCGGAGCCAAAGATCCCGTACATCTGCCTGGCCGGAGAAACGATCTTCGTATCGAGCTGCAAGGACTTCAGTCGGAACCAAACGTCCCTAAGAGATGGCCCGCAGTAATCGGAGTAGCTACAGTTTCCTCGTATGCCATGGAACGACCCCCAAAGAGCTCCTCTGCACGCGCATTGCAATTTAGACGAGTGGAGCACGTTTGCGCAAAGAAATTGAAGATTTCAGCCTCCACAGAGTACTGGTACCTTGGCAAGTTTGTGTATGTTCCAATCTGCAGGTCCTCAATCTGGCACGCAAGTTCGCCCCTAGGCTGGAGGGACAAAAACTGATCATACACTGATAAACGTTACCAGTAGAGCCTTCACCTCCTTTCCTTCCTTCTTCCCTAGGTCCCCGAAGGTGGCCGTCTTTATTACTCCTGCCTCTAGTTCTCGTCTCTGCCTGTCCGCCCGCTCACCGGGGGGGGGGCTAACGGCACAGCCACCCCGGAGGAAAGGCGGCATACTTCGTGTGTTGAATTCAGCTCTCAAGTAATTACTTGTGGATCCCGGGTGGCTGTGCTGTCATACTGTCGGCTGACCGCACCGTACAAGTGACACAAGTGACGAAGGAAGCCGCAATAAATACGGGCATCGTAGGCAATGCTTTGTGATGCGAATTCCATGTAAATCTTGGCTTTAAGCGGTGCACAAAAAAGCATAGTGCTCTAATTGTGCTTCGTCGTAAACCCCCTGAGAGCAGGCTCTAGAGCCTCTACCCGCTACCTATACAGGAAAACCCCGGTGGTCTGGGATGAAAACGGTATACAACCCGTGTTGTCTCTCCTAGAGGGAGCCTCTCGGTCTAGTTACTTGTAGCGCGTTGAAGCTTCCTATATTTACTCTCCATCTGCTCGTAGTCATGTCGTCGTCGCTGCTTTAGCGGACCAGTTCTTTATAAGATCTATTGCTACCCTCTAGCAGTATATGGGCCTACAAGCGAGGAACTAACGGGCAAAGGATAGGGCGGTGTTGGGATGCATTTGGTGAACGCGGAGGTCGGCATCGGTGCATGTTGACGCTGGGAAGAGTCTACGGTTGTTAACTTGGAGGGGATAGCGGAGGAAACGTGGAACGCTGTTTCCTCCCCGCTGCCGCAATGGCAGAGAGGCGTTTTTTTTTTTTTTATATCATTCCTCGCATGCAGCCTCTAGGGCCATGGCGAGGCTAGTAGGGGCCTAGGCCCCTATTAGCAGTCCTAGCTAGCTATAGAGCCCGGGGGCTTACAACCAATTAGGGAAAGGGTAGCTATAAAGGCAATAATAAAGGAAAGGTCAGTCTGGTTCCTCCCGCGCGGTGATTTTCCCCCCTAAGGGCCCTAGGGCCCCTAGGTTACTCCTTTTCGAGCCACTTAGCTATCCCTATCTCTGTTTTAGCTAAGAAGGTTAGAAGGGCTTCCCTTCCTTCCTTAGAGCTATAGAGAATAGGTAGGCTAATGGCCCCCTTCCGTCTCTTAGAGGTCCGGTAAAGGACCTCTCTTTCCCTCCTATAGTTCGGGCACCTTAGGATAAGGTGCCTAGCCGTATACCTTCCTTAGCCGTAGCGGCAGTCGTCTCGGTCTACCTTATTAGTCCTTTTTAGGAAGGAAAATAAGAAGCCGGCCCCGAAGAGGAGCTAGTAGAAGGCCGAGAGGGTCGGCCTAGGCCTCCCTATAAGGTCCCTTTCTAGGCTAAGGGCTAGGCGGGGGGTCTTTTAAATAGACGTATAGTGCTTGCCTAGGCCCTTAGCCCTAGGGCCTTTAGCCGCCTCGGTAGCCTAGAGTCCCTTTTAATAGTCCTTAGTAGCTTGCCGGACCTTTCTTTATAAGTAGCTAATAGAGACTAAGGGGGTCCCTCGGGTAGGGGCCCCTAAGCCTCTTTTAGCTAGCTGGTCGGCTAGCTGGTTGCTAAAGATCCCTAGGTGGCTAGGGAACTAGTATAGCTATACGTTATAAAAGGCTTCTAAGCTAGATAGGAGCCTTTTAATACGTATAGCTAGGTCCGAGAAACCTATAACATTCTTTATAGCGGCTTAGCTATCTATAAAGATATAGGTATCTATAAGGGGGTTAAGAGGGCTAAGCTTTAGGGGCCGAGGCCTCTTAGCTAGGTCCTCTAGGACCCTTAGTATCGCGAATAGCTCTACGTTAGCTACTTCGATCGAGGGCCCTAGGTTCTCGTAGTACGCCTTAATAGGCCTATTTTCTAGGCCTATTTTATAGAAGGAGCAAGCGTTAGTCTCTATAGGGGACCCCTTAGGGCACCCCTTAGAGCCGTCGGTATAGAAGGCTAGGGGCCGTAACCCGAAGTCTTCTAGGCTAGCTAGGCTAGCTAAGAGGCGTTAGTATTACTTCTTAGCTAAGGGCTTAGGGGCCTCTATTATCGTAATAGAGGCCTTAGGCTCTAGGGCCTATAGGGGCTCCTAGCTAGCTTTCCTTCTTTCTAAGTTATAATTAGGTCCTATAAGGGCTACTAGGCCTTTAAGGAGGCGGAATAGCTACGTATATAGCCTAATATAGCTTAAGGCCCCTAGGTCGGAGCCTAAGTTAGCGAGGTCATCCCGTATAGCTAGGTCGTAAGCCTGCCTTATAGGGTAACTAGGTAAGAAGTATAGGGTCCGGAGGGCGTAAGAGAGGCATGCCCTTTCGAATCGTACCTCTAGTAGCGGCAGGGCCGCTTCGGCTTCTAAAGCCCTAATAGGGGATCCTTTAAAGGCCCCTAAGACCTTTAGAAGAGCCTGGTTTTACAGCCTTTAGAAAGGCTTTATAAGGCTCTTAGGGGTCTTAGGCCCCCTATACTAAAGTTAGGCCCCGTAGTCTGCTATAGAGGTTATATAGGCCTAGTAGAGCTGTCTAGAGGCTCTAAATAATAGGCCTTTTTACGTAGAGGTTAAGCGGGATAGTCCTTCGAAGGCAGCTTATGCGGATGCTACCTTCTTCTCGATATATTGTTTAAATAGGAGCCTAGAATTAAAGAAGACCCCTAGCTACCGTACTAAGGGCTTTGCCTCGAAAAATAAGCCTCCTACTATTATACCCTCTAAAATAGGCTGCCGTTGCCTACTAAAGTAAATAAGTTCTGTCTTTAAGGGGTCGAAGTAGACCCCTTAGTCTTTAGCTTATTCGAATAGGTTAGCAGCTATTGCTTCTAGCTGCCGAACGTTCTTCTTAGCCGAGGTCGACGTTATAGAGATACTAAAGTTATCTATATAAGACAGCTAGTATCCCTTAGCCGCTAGTATCCCCCTTACGTATAAGAGGAATAAAATAGGGCTAATAGGGGATCCTTAGGGCACCCCTATTACTAGGTCTATAAGGGGCTGGACTTGCCCCTCGAAGGCTAGCTGGATCTTCCTTTTAGTAAGGAAGTGGTCTACCTAGCTTATAAGGGCCTTAGGGAGGTTTAATTCCCTTAGGACCCTTATAAGCTGTTCCTTCGATACGAAATCGAAGGCGCCCTTTATATCTAATAAGAGGGTACTAGTAATAGCCTTCTTATTAGACTCCCGCTTCTTTTAGACATAGTGTAGAAGGAGGAAGGCCGTGTCTATAGCTGACCGCTGTTTTCGTCCCCCTAGCTACGTAGGGTTTAGAAGCCCGGCCGTATTAGCTAAATAGCTTAGCTAGGTAGCGTATAGCTTTTCGAGGACCTTTCCTAAGCAGTTAAGTAGGCTTATAACCCTATAGGCCTTAGGGATAGTATAGTCTAGCTTATTTTACTTAGGAAGTATAATTCCTATAGCTTCCTTCTACGCCTTAGGGTGGTATCCTTAGTTAAATAGAGCTTTATAGGCCCTATTAAAGACCGTAGGGATAGCCTTATATACGTATTAGATAGGGAGGAAGCTAAGGGAGTCCGGGCCGGGGGCTTTCTTATTAGAAGAGCTAAAAATAGCCCTCCTAATCTTAGGGTCCTTTAGCTCTAGCTAGTCCTACTTAACCGTGCCCTTACTGCCTATATAGCCCGGGGGCTCTTCTTTTTCTAGGCTCTAGGGGGGGCTAAAGGGAGGGCTAGGGCTAGGGTCCGGGGTCGGAAAAAGGGTTGTTAGGAAGGCCTCGTATTTTTCCGTAAAGGTATTAGCTTTTACCTCTATCCCTTCTTTCGTATACGAGATACTAGGAAGGGTAGGGTTAGCTCTAGCCTTAGTATAGGAAAAGGCCGTAAAGACGTCCTTTCCTACTGCTTCTATTAAGAAGCTCTCCTAGTATTGCTTTTTAGTGGCCCTAATAGCATACTTAAAGCTATTTCGGGCCTCTATAAAGCTCTTCTGGCTCTCCTTGTCCTAGGCTAGCCTATAAGCCCGTTGGGCTAGGCTTAGGGCATTCCGAAGGCAGGTTAGCTCGTCGGTCTACCAGGGCTTAGATCCCTTATAAGGCCTCTTTTTCGGTATCGCTGCGTTCGAGGCCTCTATAAGGGTTCTTATTAAAAGGGAAGCTATCCCTTCTAAGTCGTCTCTTTTTATAGCCCGGCAGAGAGGCGTTGTTACGCCGGGAACGATCCTATGGTAGAGGAAAGTGTTTAGACCTATCTTTCCTGTGCGGAGCTGGACGAGGGCGGAGCACTCGTGTGTATAGGGGCTGGCGTGGGTTTTGAGACGTCTCCCGGGTTTAAGAGGGGAAGTTGGGTGTCAGATGCCTGGAGGGCGCGCCTAGGACGACGCGCCTTTGCATCTCGCAGCTCTCTTTTCCACCTTCTCGTCCATTCATGCCATAGAGCTTCACGGGGTTAGGTCGACCCTACGCACCATCGCTATCGCCACTCCTAGCGGTCGATTGCAGGCCTGCGCCGTGGCCCCTTACGCTTTCGAAGCACGCTGCAAACTTTGGCTCAGGCTCGACGCGTTAAAGCCTCTAACAAAAACATAGGGTGGAATTTATGGATAATATTAAATTATGTTGGGCTATAGTCTCTGGATGTTTAATAAAGAGAGAAGTGGTAAATAAAAGCCGTCACTAATTTACTATATTCTAGCCGATAGTAAATATCATTTTTGGCAGCACCCTGAACAATTTACCATTCATTGCCCCATAGACGTATGCCTCCGAGATGATACGAAGAGGCTCTGGGGATTTTGGGCTCTTCCTAAACATCGTATCAGAATCTTGTTTCGTCTCCTGGCCCTCTCCCTCTTCCTCGGGAGTTGACCTGCTGTACTGAGATTCACGCAGCACGAAGGGCATGTCGCCACCAACCAGGATAGCAACTATGTCGCCCGGGGCAATATGTTGTGAAGACAAGCCAAAGAATCCCCTTTTCGTGATGAAAAGCCGCCGTTTGTGGAGGGCGTGGCTGAGAAGCGATATATAGCGGGGGATGTGTCGAATCACGACCTCATCCAGCTGCTCTGGATTACCTGGAGTTGCCTCGTCAGCATGAGCACCATCCAGGCAGGAACCCGCCGAGATCGAGGTGAATGAGCCCTTCGCGTCGTCCCAGGCCCTTGCCCGAAGTGCTCCGTAAGCCTTGGCAAAGGTTGGCGAGGCTGGTGAAGTCCATGAGAACTGGGGATACTCTGTGTCAGAAATCAACGTCCTCCAGACCATGTCGGACTGCTCCGGGTCTATGTATCTCTCTGGGTTTTGCTCGGGATGATTTGCTCGCATTGCGTTGCGCATGAAGGATTCAATGCTTCGTATGGTGTGGTAAAGGCCGGTAGGCAACTCTTTACTCCAGGCGTCGTCCGCGAAAACAACGTTGCTAATGTCGGAAATGTAGTCTAGGAATCCTCCCGCAATTCTAACAGCGTTCGCATCTTCGCTTTCGATCATAGCAGGACGCTGTCTCACGTTGGAAGCCGTACAAGAAGCCTGGTAGCATCCTGGCTTCCATAGTGGAGGTGACTGGGCCGATGACCAGTCTGGGATCCATGAAGGGAGCGGGCCATCAAAGATTTCGGTGCGGGTCGAGCCCGCATTGAGACATAAGCAGTTGAGGCTCTCCTTCATCAGATGCCGAGCAGTCATCTCGTACACTTGCCTGGCGCTCAGAGAGTAGTCGGGGACCAAGGCGGCTCGGTCTTCGGGATCGCACAGTCCTACCAGACCAAAGATTTTGTCTCGGGCATCCGTTGCCTCCCAGGCCACCGTTATGTAAAGGAGGTAAAAGATTCTGAGTTTAACCCCAGAAGTATACTGGCCTCGAATGGCGGCGTGCCTGGAGCATGTCAAGCCCCGAAAAGAAAAATAGTCTCCGCCCACGATGCCCTTGCGTTCCCAGTATTGGGGAAGCTTTTCGCACGTGTCGCTCATCTTCAGCCAGGAAACAGTCTTGGTCCCGCACATGACAATTGGGCTCCATCTCGAACTGACAAGCTCCTGGAGGCACCAGATACGTTTCCACCACGCTCGGCGCACAAGGCTCGTCAGAGCTGACCAGTGCTGATCAGTGCCCTGCAGGACATTCCCCAGGGTCTGTGAAGCGGCCAGGTCCATAGCATCGTCACTCCCGTCGGCCGCTTCACCGAGCCACAAGACAACATTTGCAGCCTGCTCGTAGATGTGTCTCATCCGTTGCACCTCGCGGCTCTTTTCCTTGTCGTCGTCTTGGTTGATGCAGAGGGCATCGATCCACAGATATCTCGGCCTGTCCGTGTAGCGGAGGGCACGGAGAGCACTAAGCAGGTTACGGCCAACTAAGACGGGCGAACCATCCACAAGGATTCGACTAGGGTCTATCATTTCACCCCAGGTGTAGGACAGAGCCTCAAAGTCGAGCTTTGCATAGAGAGGTGCGTGGGCCATCTTGCATTCGATCTGGCCAGCTCCCAACCCCGGCAGCAACGCCACGAGGCGGACTTGGTGGTTTGACGCATCCAACGATAAGTAGGTGCCCCGCGGAGACGACAGCAGATACTCGTCCATCTCCTTTGCAGGCGAGGAGTGATCGATTTCGACAAAAGCGTGTCTCGGATGTTTCTCTAAGGCGTGACAAGCAGCGCATAAGTCGAAGTCGTAGCATTCCAGGCAGTGGAACTGAACCTGTGGAAGAGATATTTCCTGAAGAGGGAGACGATTAACAAACGTCCAAGAGGTGCGATATGAGGCTGTACCTGTTGACAACTGTTGCAACCAAACACCTGCATATCATTGCGACCGTGGAATCGCTCCATGAAATGCCTAGGCGGTCCGTTTGCCCAGAGCGCCTTGATCGCCTCAACGTCTCCTCGAGTTGGATTTCCGAACCCAGACATAGCGTTGGAGAGCTGAGGGGCGTGGCCAGCCAAGACGAAATCAAAGCCTTGAAAAGTAGCGATATATTGAATATCGTTGCCACAAGCGGCTGTGAAGGCGGGGAAGTAAGCATGCGAAGACGTGTCACGAGCCCAACCGGGGAGACAAGCCTACCGGGCGCTTATATAGGAATCCGAGGCTTATATAAAGCGGTACGACCTTAAGGATAAAACGGTAGACGGGTTTAGTAAGACCTGAATTATTTACTAGTTCTAAACAGTATACTATAACTAATATTTGGACTTTTAGATACAAAAAATCCTTTTAAGCCCATTAAATATAGATTTATAATAATAATAGTATTTTATATTTCCCCCTTTAGAAGAAATAATCATTCAAGGTGAAAATAAAATCACTCGGAAATGCGGTATAAACGTAATTAGCAAGGAAATCTCGGGGAAGTCCTAGCCTTAGACCCCGCTTTTCCTGGTGCCTACTATTACGGAGTAGGCAGAGGCAAGGGCGCAGGTGCGGTCCGTATAAGAAGGTCAATAAACCACCAGGGGAAAAGGGAGGAAAGAGCGGGCGCCGCGCCTACCGGTGCGGCAGCCGCTTATTATATACAAGCTTGACTAGTCTCGTGACTGACCCTAGATTCCAACGTCCAGGCCAACGGCATCTCGACTACTACCTAGTGTTTTGTCCTGTAAAGGGATATAACTTTTAGACGGGCCTGGTCCTGGTCCGGGCGTATCCCATAATACAGGAGAGGCAACCCGTGACCGAGTTGCGCAAAGAGCCTTGAGGAACGAATGTCTAAACAGGCGAAATGGAGGTGCCGGCCTGGGCACTACTCCGGCGATTTCTCTTTTGGGCTGTGCACGCTCTCCAGACTCATAAGCCGGTCTGACCAGGCCTCTCACTATTCTGCGAGTGTTCGATCTCGTCATTTCTTGTTTGGTGTCACCCCATCATTCTCAAACCCCCAAGAAATACGGCGGAACTGGGACCTGGTGTCTCTTATGACACCTTTTTGGTAAACCTGCTTCAACCGCTCACGGTACGAGTGATGTTAGTGGCTGACCAAGCTCCATGGTGCTATTTGGGCTACGGCTATCCTGGCAATCATTTTTGCCTCGATCTGGTGATACGCACGTTTCCAAGGGCCTAGTCGTCTATTTTGGGAAGAATTCTTTGTAATTTTCGCCTTGAGTCTGGTTGTCTCGACTGCTGCCCTTTGGCAGTGGACGGTACAAGATGTGTACTCGCTTTTGAACGTGGCAGCCGGATTCGAGTCGCCCACAGCCAATGTTTTTATTAGGCAGAAGAGGTGGCTTCGAGTTTCGTTCGTCGTTAGACTCTTCGTCTACGTTTCCTTAGCTGCCGTCAAACTATCCTTCTTGTTCTTCTTTAGACGACTCGGGCACAACATTCCAAAGCAGAAGTACCTTTGGTGGCCTAATCTTGGCTTCACATTGGCCGTCTGCGTCACTTGCGTCGGCAACATGCAATATCGTTGCTTGCTCGGCTCTATTGAGGACTTGAACGGATGGTGCGGCACACCTGAGGCGATCGACTTCACGACCGCAAGTCTCAAGGCTAATTGCGCTCTGGATATCATCTCCGACTTTTTTTGTGAGTCTTTCCACCTTAATTTCTTGTCGCTATGAAGCCAGAAATGACAAAGCCTTACCGGGTTTCAAATATGGTCATGCTCCTACCAATCACTCTACTCTGGAATGTCCGGATAAAGTGGGCAAAGAAGCTGGCCTTTCTAGGCCTTTTTTCCCTCACCGTGGTCACAATGATCATTGCCACTGTGCGGGTAGCGGATATCAATTCAACGAAATGGGAAACCGGTCAGAACGATCCTATCTACCCATAGCTCTGGTCGGCGATTGAACCATGCACGGGTAAGTTACCACTTTCTTCCCTATCCTTTCACTCTTATACCTTTCGCTCACGCAATTCACATCACTAGCCATTATTGTCTCTTGCCTGTCCGCCTTCCCTCAGCTCTTTAATCAGTCTGCTCGCCTCTCAAAACCTGCTTTCAAGCCCACAGACACATATTACCAAAGGTTGAAAGCGAGCATGCGGTCAAAGAAAAGAATGAATGAAACTCGCCTCGATGATCTTACGAACCTTACACGGACGACGGACGACTGTGACCATCTACGCGGCTCACACGTGGACGTCGCATCCCATGAACACGAAGGCCCACTCGTGCCTGGCTCTTCCAAGCCGGTGGCACTCTGCTACAGCCCACCCTCCAACAAAGCCATCCGGACTGATGGTGGCGGGATCAAGCAGGATCTTGAATATCGTGTCACTTATCAGTCTGCATAAGCGGCAGAAGGGGAATGACATGTTGTCACGTTGGCATCAACCCGACTACGACTTATAGAGAGACACAAGAAACCAGATTTGAGACTCAATTCGACGGTGCGAGACTCGGAAAAACATCTTCCTCTTCTCAGATTTGTTAAGACCAACATGGTTGTACGACAAAAGTGTAGGTTCACCGCAAATATGCTTCCATTTTTAGAGGAAGTGCTTCCATTTCTGGAGGATGGGCTGCTCTTTTCGGAGGACATTTTACGAAGCGCCGGTGGCGGGGTGTGCGCTATTTGTCCCCACCCCTGCGCTATATGCCCCGCCATCCCCGGCCGCATCGGCCCCCCTAATTAAACCGCTAGTATGCTAATTTTAATAGCGTTAGAATATATTAATTAATAGATAATAGGCCGTTTAGCTACGAATTTTTACTTAATTCCCTAGAAGCTTAGGATATATAAGAGTAAAGTATAGCTCTCGTAAAGAGAGATGCGAGAAGTGTATAAAAATGCACGAAGGTGAAATTAGAAGTAAGGGGTCGGATAGGCAGGGCAGAGATGTTTGAATCTTGCGGGGGCAGCAATTGTGGTAGGGGAGTAATTGTTATATTGCCTTAATTGTCCTTCTTTCCTCTATCTAACGCCCCTCCTTATACCTATCTAGCATCTTAATTAACAAAGAAGATCCTGCTTAAAGAAGCTACTAATATCCTCTTAACTACCGAGCTTTTTACCGGTTTTCCCCTCCTTTCTAGCTATTGCCGGTATATCCGTCTTATCTTTCGCTACCTCTATAGGAAGCTATCGCTACTTTTGCTTCCCCTCTTACCCCTACCCTCCTCTCTGCACCTCCTTTTAGCTCCTTCCTTAAAACCTATTTTTTAGCTTCCTAGGTCCCTCTTACTAAGGGAGATCTCCGAGAACTACGAAATTAGGCTACGCTTCGCGATACACCCCCTTAGCTATAGCCTGCCCCTTAAGGGTAAAGCTAAATAATTAGGCCGGTAAGCGTATAGAGGAGGTCTTAGTCTATACTTATCCCTTACTCGAGAAATCCGGGTTTTAGCCCCGGGCTCTTTTAGACTTACTTTAGGAAAAGGGGGCCTTAAGGAGGATATTAAGTCCTATAAGAAAGGGGGGCTTCTCTAAGGATAAGTCCTTAAAAAGGGGGCCTTTTAAGAAAAATAAGTCCTAATTAAGCTAGGGGCCCTCCTCTAAGATAAGTCCTAATTCCTCTCTTCGGCTATAGACGTTTCCTTCCTCTTACGTGCTATTAGCTCCTCTCGTAGACTCTTAAGGCGGGCTTCTAAGGATAGCTTCTCTCGAACGTCTTCTAGCTTAATTTACTATAAAAAGACAGCTAGCTTCTACTTTAGTAGGGGCTTTATAAGACCGTCGGCTTTTATTAATACTATTAGAACCTAACGGACGGAAATAAGTCCCCTTTAGACCTCTTAGCGTAACTAATACTAGTAGATATCGATATACCGTAGCTAGGTTAATAGCTTACTATTTTCCTTTATAAGAATTCGTATAGTCTACGTATTATTGCATTCTATAGCTAATAGGGATAGAATTTATAGTCGTAGAGATATTAGTAGCCGGCTAAGGAAAATCGCTTCTTTTAACGCTTTTAAAAGAGCTAATAGCTCTACCTCCGTGCTTAAAGTTATAATAGTAGCTTATTTCGAAGCTCTCTAAGTAATAGTTCCTTTAAAAAGGGATATAATATACCCCTATAAGCTCTTTCTATCTAAGGAATTATCTATAAAGGACGAATCGCTTAAATAGAGGAAGATTTTAGCAGCTAATTTCCTTCCTTACCCTCTTAGGCGTAGACGATATAATCTCGTTAAATAGAGATAAAGGATTGCTTAGTCTACTACTTCTTAGTGCCTAGGGCTAGGATTCTAGTTATGCCTAGCTAGCTAGGAGACCGTAAAAGAAATATCTAGTCTAGTAGAAATAGCTAAAAAAAGCAGGGAGCCTACCTTTTATTAATATTAGTGTTTCTCTTACTCCCTAGCTTAAAAGGACGGATTAGGTAAAAGCTCTTTATTTAATATTAGCGTAGAGGGAAGCTTCTTATTAAGGGATTTAGGGAGGAATTTATAAGCGACCTTATCGATATAGGCGTCCTAGGTAAGCTAGATAGTTTATTAGGACTTATTCTAAAGGATTTATATCCCTAGGAACCACTTTAGCTCCCTTAGCTTAGTTATCTTATACTTTTATTATAGGCCTTTTATAGCCTCCTTAGTAGTTACTTCTTCCTCTTTTAGGTAGGCTTAGATAATATCGTCGATATAGAAGAAGACCGTGATTTTACCCTTCTATATTATACACGGTTCCTAAGGGACTTTCTTAAAGCCTAGGGCTTTAAGGGAACCGGTTAAATACTATTACTAAAGAAGGGGTAATCTTCGTAGTCTATATAGAGCTTTCCTAAGCTATAGAACCTTTCCTAGCTATTAGAAGCTTAGTAGAAAGCGTATATAAATAACTTCTTCTTCCTTAAGTAGGTAGTTAATAAAGGCGTTAACTATATCTATTTAATTAAGTTTAAGGTCGAATTCTACTACTATAGCTATAAGGGTCCGAAAAGATATCCCTACTAGGGTAGTTACCTTAGTAGGTAGATCCCCTTTTCCCTATTAATTACTATAGATAACTAGCTAGGCTTTATACTTCTAAAGGAAGCTATGTTTATTAGTCTTATAGATAAAGACCTACTTATAGCTAAGGACCTATTTTCCTCTTACCTTTTCCTTAAAGACCTCTTTAAAAGACCCTATCTCTTTATATAAGGCTAGGTAGTCTTTCTAGGCCTAGAAAAACTAGTCTCTAAAGGGGTGTTTTTCTAGCTACTTTTAGTTTACTAGTAGGTCTAGGAGGTCTCTTTTATATACCTTCCTTACTAATATTAGCTTAAAAAGCCGGCCTACTATAAACGCTCTATAGGAACCGTCTTTTATTAGCGTTAGATAGAAGTTAGAAAAACGATCGAAATAAGGGAGAGGTTAGTCTTCTTTTATATCGGGCCCTATACCTTCCTTTACTTCTCGAAGTAGGGATAAAAAGGCAGCTAGGTAATCCTTCGAGAGAGGTGCCTTTCTTACCCCCTTAGGGGTCGATATAGGAAGACTAATAAAGAAAGCTACTTCTAGATCTTCTTTTTATTTTATAAGAGGAGGCATAGGAAGGTAGGCGTATTCTAGCTCTACCGCTTTCCTATAGTCTCCTTCTTTATCTAGATTATCTAATCTAGTAGCTTCCTCTTCTTCTTTAAAGTTAGTATTATCCTTAACTACTTCGATATTAGTTTCTTCTTTTATTTCCTTATCTAGGGCCTCTTCTTATAACTATTAGGAAGGGGGGATTTAGATCTTTTAAATTAGCTAATATTATAAGAGTAAGAGGGGCTATTAATCCCTCTTTCTATTAAAGAAGCTAGATTTATCGAAAATTATATCCCTAGTTAAAATAACTTTTTATAGAAGAGGAATCTAGATCCGGAAGATATTTATAGAATTATAGCTAACGAGGTAACTAATAAAAGCTCTAAGATTAAGCTTTCTTTTCTTCTTCCTTTTTAGCTATATATTAATAGTTATAGTATATACTTTATAGCTATAAGTATAAAGGTAAGCTAGTAAGGCCCTCTTATTTATAAAGAGCTTAAAGGGTAATTTTTAGTCTATTACTTAGTTTAGTTCCTTAGGGTCGTTAAGGTCCCTAGGGGTCTAGTTTTAAAGGTAATAAGCAGTCTTAACGACTTTCCTTTAAAAGTTATAGGAAAGCCTTATATTAAGTCTTATTATATAGGCCCTTTCTATTATAGCACCTATTAATCTTTTTACTCCTTTATTTTATACCTAGGTATTTAGTATTAAGAGGAGGGGTAAAATACCCCTTTTTTAAAGCTAATTTAAGATATCCTTTATAAATAGCTCTCTATTAAACTATATCTTCTTTACTTTATAGCTAAAGTAGGATTTTATTTAGTTAATAAAGTCTTAGAGTATAAACTAATTATACTTACTTAGGTAGGTCTATAAGAAATAAGGGAAAACTATCCTTAAAAAGGCGTCTATAAAAAACATTGCTTTAACGAAGCTTTCTTAATCCTTAAAGATATTAGTTTAGTCGACCTAAATTTCCTTATATAGCTAGTCTAGCTATAAAGGGGTTCGTCTAGAAATTCGTTTCTTAGTCTTTCCTTAGCTATAGTATTTATATTTAATAGTCTTTAGTCCCTTTATTTATACGCCCTATTATTAGCTTAGCTTATATAAAGCTAGGAGGCCTAGGAAACTAAGTCGTATATATTAAAGAAGACCGTCTCCTTAGGCTACTAAAAGAGGGTCCTTAGAACCTACCTTCTTAATAGGGAAAGCTAACTTTTTAAGAGATTCCTTTTTTAAGAATAAGTTAGAATTCGAGAATAAATTAACTGATTTTCTCCTTAATAAGTTTAATAGTCTAATTCTTTTAGACTAGCTTTATAGGCTTAGACGTTATATCCTAGAAGATTCCTTCCTCTTAAAAAAAGTAAAAGGAAATTAAGCTTATTAAAAATTAAGGGTAAAAAGCTACCTTTTTTCGTTAAAGTATTTATATAGACCTATTAAGTAATTTTATCGTAAAATTCACCCTTCTATATCCCTCTATCTATATAGTTAATTCCTTAGTAATAAGGTATTCCCTTTATACCTTTTTAAAGAACTAGAATTATAAGAGTATATTATAGGATATTAAGGGAAGTACTAAAGTTAAGGATAGCTAATTTTTATAGGGGATAATTAAAAGGTCTTAATAGGTAGTATTATATACTAGTCCCTTAGTATAAGGCTAGTACCTTAACCTTACTATCTACTTAGATCTAGTATAGGTCTAATAAGTAATTAAACGGACTAGCTACTATATATAATTAAACGTATTATATAGACTAGCTACTATATATTATTACGCGCGTTAAATATAAACTAGCTACTAGTCTTATAAGTTAAAGTAAGAGTAGTAATAACTATTTATATTTATCTTTACCCGCTTAAGATCTAGTAGGTTCTCTATCTTTTATATATACTATAGTAAGCGTAAGACCTTACTTAGAGCTTTAACCGAGTAATATCTTAACCTTATAATCGTATAATAGTAGTATAACGTATTAGCGGTATTTCTTAGTATTTTCCTTAGGTAAGTATAGGTATTTCTCTATAATTTCCCTACTATATTCTTATAGTAACTTTTTAAGGAAATATCGATATAATCCTTAAGGAGCTATTATTACTTAGGAAATCGTAGTATATTCCCTATATAATATATCCTTAAGGGAAATCTCTATAAAATATCTATATAATCCGCTCGGTTATTATTTCTAGGATTTCTAGGTAATTTCCTAGAGTTTACCTAGTAGCTTTTAAGTTTATTCTTTTATAGGGAGCCTTAGGAAGTTAAGGGTAACTTCCTTAAAGGAGGCCGATATCGTTATAGGTACCTAGATTATCGACTATAAGGTATCTTATAATAAATACCTAGGGTAAAAAAATTAACTAACGTCCTTATTAGTCTTTTATAGTATTTAAGTAGGAGTCGCGCTAATAGAAAATTATAGTAAAGTTATATAGATTTCTAAGGTTAGTATAAGGAATAACTTATATCTTATCTAAGATATAACCTAGTATAACTAATACTAAGGGCGTAAGGCGGCTAAGCTAAAAGTAAAATACTATTAAAACTAAGGGCGCTAAGTAGCTAAGCTAGGGTAATAAATAAGTAGGGCTAGGAGCGTAGTATAGCTAAGCTAGGGAAAACTAATTATAACTAAGGGCGCTTTATAGCTAAGCTAGTAAAAAAAAAATTAAACTAAGGATATAATAAGGCTAAACTAATAACCGACCGTTTTACGCTATAAAGGTAAGGGTAGGGCAGGGAATCTCTTCCTTAGCTTCCTTTTTTATTAGTTCCTTAAGCCTTACTAGTACGTTATCTAAGGCATCCTATATATTAGAGGCTTTATAAATAAGCACGCTATAAGCGTTATTTAGGGCCGGTTCTATTAAGAGTATTATAGCTAGTCTATTATAAGAGGCTAGAACCTAGTTATAAATTACTATTACTAGTACCTATATAGTTAGGCCTAGGTTCTAGAACTTACTTAGGTACGCGTTAGTAAGCTTTTAGTTTAATAAGTTAAAATAAGCTATTACGTTAGCTATATAAGGGCGGGCCGCTACTAGTATATAAAGGGGGCTAATATAAGCCGCTTTTTAGTATATTATAGCGAGCTTAAGTAAGTTATTTAAGAGGTAAGCAGCGAAAGTAAACTAATAAATAAAGCTAGCGGGCACTTTAGTAAAGGCGGCGTATTAGCTAAGTAAGAGGTCGGCGTCGGCCTCCTTATAAATAGTAGCGAATAAATTTACCTAAATTATAGCTATATCTAAGGCTCTATAGACTAGCGCTTTTAACCTAGAGTAGACGATACTTATATAGCCGTTTATATCGGCCGGGTTATTATAGTATACTACGAAAAGTATAATAAGGAATAGTCTAGGTTTTCTATAGCTTAGAACCTAAAAGGGGTTAAGCTTTTATTAGACTAATATTAAGGCCTACTCCTTAGTAAATAAGTTAGCCTATTTAAAGGGAGTAAAGGGTAGGGCCGCGGTAGTAGTAAGTAAGCGTCTAGTAAATAAGTTCCTTAATAGCTTATTAAAGGTAAGGTCTATTATATTAGATCCTCTAGGTCTAGCTAGGGTACGCTTAAGGCTCTCCTAAAACTTATAGGTTCTTAGTATACTAATAGCCTTACGCTCTTTTATAGCGGCGGCCTTAAATATCTTTAAATAAGTAAGGAGGTACTTTACGCTAGTAATAGTAGCGATAATCTTAAGTATTTTAGTATCTATAGAGGCGACCTATCTAAATAAGAGCTTATTAATAACGTTAGCTAAGATAGTAGCGATCTATATAGTTTTAAGGGCGCTAGTTATTATCTTAGTTTTATCGGGGAAGATAGCCCTATCTAGGTCGCGTAGCGATAAAGGGAAAAGCTCGTCCTTATTAAATAATAAGGTAAACTACCCGCGGGTATTATAGGGGGCACTAAGGGTTTTTCCTATAATACTTAAAACCGATAGTAGTAAGTCGCTAAATAAATTACTAAAGCTTAATAGCGATAGGGTATAGTTATTAAAGTAAACGTATAAAAAAGTACTAGGATCGTAGTAATAAAAAGCGCCGACTTACTATAATTAAATAGTTAATATTATATTCCTATTAGTTTAGGTAGTTATAAGAGTTATAGTAGTATTATAATAAGCGGTAGCGCTATAAGGTATAAAGAAGTATAGCTAGTTATAGTCGCGTAGGTCGCGGGCTTTAGATAAAGGAAGAGATAAAGGGGCGTAGTATATACTATTTTCTACTAGGCCTATATTAAGATTATATCCTTCTTTAGTAAGGAGGTCGCGGTAGTTAGTATATATACTATAATTATCCTATTTCTACTTAGTAAAAGCAGCTATATTAAACTTAAGGTTATAGAGGAGCTTTACTTTATTCTTATATAATTAGACTACTTAGCGGAATCCTTTAAAGCTTAGGCGTAGTAGTTAGTAGTAGATTTAGTTAAAGAAATACTAGCGAAATACTAGGTCCTTACTATAATACTTATAGCCTTAGATAGCGGGAACCTTAAATATAGGTATAAGAAGGGCGCGGTTTAGTATAGAAAGGAAAGCGTAAAAAGATAAGGAAATTAGGTTCCTAAAATAAAAATAAATATAGGTGCTAAAATATAGACTTAGATTACTATTTACCGTAGGTAGCTTATTAATACTTATTAGCTAGTTAACCTCTCCCTAGACTTTTAAGAGAATAAACGGTAATAGTATATACTATATATTATTATTTCTCCCTTAGCTATAGCGGCTTATATTATTATATAGCGCGCGTATAAAGCTTCTAGGTATAAGTAATATAACCTTATAACGCTCCTTACTATATATTAAATTCTTTAATAAGGTCTTTAGCGACGATATCCTTAGTAGCTACCTAGGAATTATAGCTACTTAGCTAGCTTTTCTAGCTAATAAAGTATTTTATATAAGCGGTCTCTTAGCTATATTTATAAGTTCTAGAGTTAAGGATTCTTTTAACTTCTTAGTAGTTAGTATTAGGTTCTAAGCTAAGCTAGGCATTTAGTTATTTAGCCGGCTATAGCTATATAACGGAAATAATATTATAGATATTTAGGGATCTAGCTAGGTCGAGGTAGTAAGCTAGATAGCTAATCCGTTTAAGGACTTTAAACGGTCTTATATAGCGTTCCTTTAACTTTACTACCTATCTATTAGCTATGCTATATCCTTTCCTTAGCTAGAGCTATACTTAATCTCTAAGCTTAAACTTTAGCGCTTAGTACTTTATATTATACTACTTTTTTATTCCTACCTAAGCTAGAGCGATTAAGATCTTAGCTTAGTCTTAAAGTATCTCTCTATCTATTTATAGGGGGCCTTTCCTAAGGTATCGCTTACTATTATCTATCTATATCCTAGTTAATAGCTTACTTAAAGAGGTATTAATTACTAAGGAGTAAGAGTTATTAAAGGTAAATTAAAGTAATAGTAACGCGTTAACCTATTAATAAGATAGGAAGTTAGTTATAAAGAACTAAAGTATAGTTTTAACTACCTAGTTATATCGTTTTAATAAGCCGTTAGTCTAGGGATACTAAGCTATAAATACTAATAACTTAAACCTATACGCTATTTATAGTCCTTTTTAAAACGCTAAAAAGAACTTAAGGTCTTAGTTAAAGATAATTTAAGTAAGAATCCCTTAGTTATAGCGTATTAACTTAGTAAATAATACCTTAGCTTAGTCTTTTATAGTAAACTAATTATAGCTTAAGATAAAAAGCTTTATTTTCGAGAACTTATTAGTTACTATTAGTAGTATATTATAGTAGACCTTAATAAGTAGTATCTATAAAGTTCGGTCTATAAGGACGTTTAAGAGCCTTATTATAAAATCTATAGTAATTATATAAAAAGGTAAGGCTAGGAAAGTAATTAGAACTAACTTACTAAGGGCCTTTAACTAATTAGTTTAGTTCCTATAATAAGCGTTATACTTATCGATAAAGCTATCGATAAGTTTCTTAAAGCTAGTAATAGTAAACGTAAAGGATAATTCCTCTTATATCCTTTACCGTCTAAGGTAAAATTTATATATATAGTTATTAGTAATAATTTCCTTAGTATAGGTAGTAAGGATATAAAGCTAGTAACGACCTTTAAACTTAACTAAGTAAAGTAACCCGTTCTACTAAATAAATAAGAGACTAACCTAGGACTTATTACTTTTAAGCTACTTTAGTATACTAGCCTACCTAGGTTCTTTCGCGTATACTTCCTAGATCTTTTAGCGTAGGTTAGGTTAAATAAAAGATTTTATAACTATATATATATATTTAACTAGTACTTTATCTTCTTAGACGCGGTCTAATTCCCTAGGTTTATATTTCTTAAGTATTATAAATAATAGTTAGGATAGTATATTAATAAGGATATTTATAGTTCTAGGAATATAGTAGACCTTTAAAGGAAACTAGCTAAGGTACTATAAAGTAAGTATAAGCTAATTATTTATCTTTATATTAGTAGTAAATAGTAATATTTACTTTAAGATTATACTTATAGTAATATAGTTAGTTAGTATAAAGACCTTTAGTAATAAGGTAGAGATAATATATAACTAGAGCTTTTAATAAGCCTAAGAAAGATAAGTAACTTTAAGTTTAGTAAGCTAGTATTTAAGCTCTTTATTAGTTAGGCGTTTACTAAGGTAAAAGATTAGCTAGATACTTATTTAGGGTAGGGTTCTTCCTAGGTTCTAGTTTACTATTAGTACTAAGTAAAAGGCTACTACTATAAAGCCTAGCTTATAGCTAGCGTTAATTTATAGGAATAATAGTTATTATAGGTTAAAATAGTATAGCTATATTAGTTTTATAAGAGCGTTTATAATATCTTAAAAGGCTTATTCCTTTACTAAGGACGGTTAGTATATTACCTTAGAAGTATATCTATTCCTTACCGATCCTTTAAGTCGTTTTTTATATCTAAGTATATTATAATATTATTAATATACCTAGAGGAATATTTTATATATTCTTAGAGGATTTAGTTTATAAATCGTTAAATATATATAAGTAAGTTCTTATATCTTATTAAGGCTACTATTAGTTATTCTAAGCCTTTATAGCTAATTATTATAAACCTTTCCCGATACTCCTTATAAATAAGGAACTAATAAAAGAAGGACTAATTATCTATAGCGGAAATAAAGCGTTTCCCTTATAGCTTTTAAATTATATCTCCTTAAAGCTATCGCGAAGCATAGCTTAATTTTATAGTTCTTAGAGATATCCCTTAGTATAAAGGACTAAGGAAGCTAAAAATACTTAGTATAAAAGAAAGAAGAAGGAGTTAAAAAGAGGTATATAAGGGGAAGTATAAGTAGTAAGAGATAAAATAAATATACTAGTAACGGCTAAAAAGGAAGGGAAAAACTAGTAAAAAGCTTAGTAGTTAAAAGGATATTAGTAGCTTCTTTAAGTAGGATCTTCTTTATTAATTAAGATACTAAATAAGTATAAAAGGGGGCGTTAAATAAAGGAAAGAAGGATAATTAAGAATATAGTAATTACTCCCCTACCTTTATTACTACTCTTATAAGAATTAAATCTCTCTACCCTACCTATCTAACTCCTTACTTTTAATTTTATATTTATATATTTTTATATACTTCCTATATCTTTCTATATAAGAGTTATAAGCCCGGGAGGAATAGTATTCCTATACCTTCTAGCTACTATAAGAGGCACCTTTTTTATATCTTTTATAGCTTCCTTTTACCCCTCTTATTAAAAAAAGCTGATTTTTACTTAACTTTTCTACCCTTCCCTATAATAATAATAAAAACCGACTCCTTTACTATCCCTATAGTCTATAAGACGATTCTAGTAGAGCCCTAAGATTAGGATAAGTAGGTAAAGGAGCTATAAGCTTATATAGATAGGACTATCTATAATTTAGTCTTCTTTAATAAGTAGGACCCTCTTAAGCCCCCTTTTTATCTTAGGGTAACGGACTTTATAAAGGGAGCTACCCTCTTCTCCGAGCTAACCTCTATATAGTAAAGAGCTTTTTCTACTACCTTAAGCGACTACGAGAGTTATTAAAAGGAATACCTTTATAAGATAAAGCTATTAACTACTACTTATATAGTAATAACGGAATCCGTTAGTACTATAAAGCTTATCTCTTTTTAAGAGGAAGAGACTCCTAAGTAATAGCTTTTAAAGCTTAAGACCTTAATAGCTCCCTTAAGGGGCTATATAACTAACCGTATTAGGAAAACCTATATAGTATACTTAGGAGCCTTTTTTACTAGGAACTTACTATTATAAAGTAAGTAGAAGCGTAGGCTTAGGTACGGTCCGTTAAAAGAAGGTTAATAATCTATAAAGGAGAAAAGGAAGAAAAGTATAGGCCTAGCTTATATAGGCGTAGAGGCCGCTTATATATAAACTTAGCTTAGACCCTAGTCTAGGCCTATATAGGGCAAAAGCCCTTATATTATACCCCTACCTAGCTTTTAAAAAAGCGCGCCTTTAAATAATACTTAATACCGCGCTTAGGGGGATAGAACCCTTACGCGGACTATATATACCTAGTCGCGGAAAAAACGTTAGTAAATAACGTATAATACCCTCTTAAGCGAGCTTCTTAGATAGACTATATTATTAGTAGGGGCCGTGCCCTAGGAGTCGGGCTTTAGTACTTTTAGCTAAGGAGTAGAGGTATATAAAATAGCGTATAGCTAGCTTCGGTAAGCTTATAGTATCCCGCCCCCCTTATATCGGCGTATAGTAGTATAACGACTAGTATTATTCCTAAGAGATAAACCTATTAAGGGGTTTATATTAATAGATATAATAGGGCGTAGTCTAAGCAATAATATATATATTACGTTAGTAATAAGTCGGAGGTTATAGACTATAGACTATAACTAAGTAATTAAAATTAAAGATAGAATCGTAATAAAGATCTATATTAAAAGCTAGAAAGCTATCTATTTAAAGGAGTAAAAGTAAGTAGCTATATATACTTATAGAGACTATCCTTAGATTATAGGCCTAGCTATAATCCCTAACGTTAGATTATATAAAGCGTAGTAATCTTATTAATCCTAGATTACTTAGATCTCTCCGATCCCCTTAATCCTATATCTATTAGATAGTTATACTAACTATTTATCTATTAGACTATATTAAGTACTTAACGCGGTTAACCGTTAGCGGCTTAGTAGCTATAGTTATAATACGATATCTCCCCTCCTTTTAGTCTTATTTATAAGACCTACTATAGCTACCTTAGCCGCTATATATAAATATACCCTTATCGCGTTATACGTAAGTATATCGTTCCTTATTTCTTTATCTTTTCGGGATATACTACTAATAGTATATCTAGTTATATACTAAAAAATCGTTCCTAAAAAGCCTTTAAGCGCGCTACTCTTACTAAATATATTAACTTAAGTAGAGATCCTACTAATATACCGTATACTTAATACTTTAAGGTAAAGAAGATAAATTATTAAATAGCTAAAAATTCTTCGCGCTATAATAATTATATTACTAGTAATCGTCCCTATTATAATAGTATTTTAGTAGCCTCTTTTTATAGGTATCTTTTAATTCTTTCTATATATAGTAGCTAACGTATTTCTTTTAGTAACTAAATTATTAGCGGAGTAATATAGGCTATATTTTAAAGAGGAGGAAGCTAGGGAAGCCTTATTAGAGCTTTAAGTATAGCTTATAAACCTTTAGTTATAAATATCTATCGCCGTTAATCGTTTAGCTTATATCTAAAAGATTCGGAATCGTATAAAGGAAAAGAGTTCTAAGTTATTTCGTCGTAGTATCTAAGAAGTAGATACTAAGGATAGCGTTTTACCTACGCTCGATATATATAAGTATTAGGTAGTAAATAACTTATAATTATTAGGCGTTCTTAATAAAGAGAATTAGTCCTCGTTTAGTATTAGCGAGGAGTTTATAGATCTTAGTCCTTTAATCCCTCTTAAACCTTCTAGTAAAATTATCGAAGTAGAGAGCTATAGTAAGTTAAGTACTTAAGTAGTTCCTAGGTATTCTCTTTTAGTCTATATCCTTTCTATTTAATAAGGTATTTTTATTGCTAACCTTATTTTCTTATATTTAGTATTTATTTAGCTTTATATTCTTAATTATCGTTAACTTCGATTTTATCCTATAGTTTAGTATCTTATAGTACTAGTTTTAATAACGAGATATAAAATATTAGGTATATATATATTATTATTAATAGCGAAAGTTTATAGTTAACTTTTAAAATAGTTTTCTTAACCTTAAATAGTCTAAGTTTCTTAAAATCTAATTTATTACTTAGTCGTTTTATTTTAATATTTTATTATATAAGGTAGACTATATCTCCTTCTTAAAAGATTAATCCCTATAATCTTTTCCGATTATAGTAAGTAGATATTTGTTCTCTAATAAATTAAAGTTCTTATTATATTTCTTTATATAATTTTTATAGCTAATCTACTTATAATATTACTTATTCTGCTTATAGTCTTTATTAAGTAACCTTAAATACTTCTAGGTTATATCCGTAATTAGCGTATACTAGTAAGAGCTTAGTTATTTTTATAACTAAGCTATTATAAGCTAGTTATACTATTAGTAGCTATTTAACTTAATCGTTTTATTTATAACTAATATAGTATCGTAAATATTATTTAAGCGTTTAGTTAAGTCGTTCTATTTATCTATCTATTTATAGGTAATAAGCTATACTAAGCTTATATTTCGTCCTTAATTATACTATAAGAGCTTACTAAAACTTAGCTATAAATATACTTTCTTTATTAAAGATAATCTTATTTAGTAGTCTATAATTACTAATAATTATTTATAGGAATATATATACTAGCTCTTTTATATTACTTACTTCTTTATATAGTAAAAAGTATTTATACTTTATTAATCTATTAGTAATAATAAATATACTATTATACTTAATATTAGTTATAGGTTCTTTTAATAGTAATAGCTTTATAATATAGTTAAAAGCTATCGAATCCTATAGTTTCTTTAGTACTAATAGCGGTTATAATTCTCTATATAGTTTATATTATTTAGCTTTACTTTATATATAAAGTTTATATTCTTTAATAACTTATTATATTACTTATTTAAGCTATAAAACGTTATATTATTATTTAATCTATTTTATTATTCTTTAGATTCCTTAGTATTTATATATTAAATATTTATATATATCCTATATAACTTTATCTTATAAATCTAGTAGTATTTAGATTTTATTTTTATATATTAGAACTTTTAAATATTCTATATTATATCCGTTTAATACTTTATATTCTTTTATCTATTTTAAGATCTTTTAATATATTAAGTTATTAGGTTATACCTTAAATATTATATTTAGCTATCGTTGCTAGTAGTTTCTATTTTTATTAATTTCTAAGAGCTATTCTTTTACTATAGGTGCCCTTATATTATAGTTACTTCGTTAACTAAGGGCATTAGCTTAACCGTTTTCTATTCCTTTTCTATAGATAATTTTATAGTCGAATTATAATAAGTATTTAGCCTATTAAATCTATCGTCTATTTAACTATTATATTATTATAAAGTATAAGATATTCTTATAATCTATATAGACCTTAACTTTATATTTACTTTTAAGAAGGTAGTATCGAAATTCCTTAAAAGCTTAAATAATTATAAGAAATTCTTTATCGTAAATAAGGTAATTAAGTTCTATATTATATAGCTTTTTTAAGTAAAATATAATTAGTTATAGTCTTCCTTTATTATCTTTTTATCTAATTTATACTTTTAAAGTAAAGTTTAATATATTAGTTTTAAGTTCGATTTATCGTTTTAGATTAAAAGTAGTTAAGACTAGTTCTTATATAATTATAGTTTTAATATATTCGAAAGCTTTATTAGCTTTATCGTCCTATATAAGTTCTTTTTCCTTCTTTATTAAGTTATATAGTAGTACTATAATCTTTCTAAAATCTTTAATAAATCGTTAATAGTAATTTATAAATCCTAAGAAACTTTATATATCCTTAACGTTCTTTAGCATTAGCTATTCTTTAACTAAGTTAATCTTATCTTATTATATTTATATCTCTCTTAGTAAGATTATATATTTAAAGAAGTCTACTTCTTATATATAAAACTTACTTTTCTTTAATTTAACTAGTAACTTTATATTTTAAAGTACGCGGAGTACCTTATAGACGTATTCTTTATATTCTTCTAAGGTATCTAAGAAGATTAAGATATTATCTAGGTATAAAGATATCGAAGTATTTATATAGGATATTATTAATTATCCGTTAAAAGGTAGCTAGTATATTTATAAGTCTAAATAGTATTACTAGATATTTAAATAGTCCGAATTTCGTTTTATAGGCTATTATCTATTTATATCCTTTTTTTATATATATTAAGTTATAGGCGCCTTTAAGATCGAGGGCTATAAACTAATTTTTACTATATAGTCGATCTTATAATTCCGATATAAGTAGTAATAGTATTCGGTCTTTTATTATAATATCGTTTAAGCGTCTATAGTTAATAACTAGTTATAGCTTACTATTTTTCTTTAAAATAAATATAACTAGGTAGCTTACTTTAGATATTAACGTTTATATATATCCCTTTTATAGATTCTTATTAAGGTAGTTATATAGCGTTTATAGTTACTTTTCGTTTAAGTTATAGATTTTATAAAACGTCGGTATTATTTTATCCTTAAGATAAATTTCGTAGTCCTATTAGCTATATTTAGGTAACCCTATCTTAAGTTCTTCCTTAATAAGTTTATTATATTTCCGGTATTCTTAAGGGATATTCTTTATTCTATCTTATAAGCTTTATTCTTTCTTTTAAGAGCTAGTTTCTCTTAACTTAAGCTCTTTATTAATTTATTTAAGGTCTTTCCTTAAAGTAGTAATAACTCTTTAAATCTTTATATTATATCCTTTATTTTATTTATATTAGATACTAGGTTATATAGCTATATTAGTTAGTATATAGGTCTTATTAATCGATTTTATTATATCCGTTAGTTTAGTTACTATTTTTATTTATATCGCTAAAGCCTATAATAATTTACTTAAACGGTTATCCCTTTTATTTTATTTAGTAGCTAAATTATTATAAAATTTTACTTTCTTTTAAATCCACTAGTCCTAGAAACTTATATCTTTATTTTAATATAGCTAGCTAGTTTTCTAGTTAATTAGTAGGTTGCTCTCTTATAGCTATAGAAGCCTTAATATAAGGTTATATTCTTTAATATCTATAATATTAATATTAACTTATTTATTATAGCCCTAGATATTAATATTAAGGTAATTAATCTTTATATTAATAATTCTATTATTATAGTTAAAGGCCTCTCCTTTAATACTTATAAGTTTATATAGATCTTTCTTATATCTTTATATAAGTCGGTAATAATTATTAACTCTAAGTAAAATATAATTACCTATTACGCTATAATCTAAAAGTATATATATATAATATCCCGCGATTTAAATATCTAATACTATTTAGTTACTATAGCTTACTATTACTATATATAAGGTCCTTAGATCTTATTATATTATACTAGTCTATAGCTATTTTATAGATAGTATACCTTATTTTTTACTTAGTCTTTATTTATTTTATTTAGGTATTCTTCTTTAATTTATTATTAATATCGTTTCTTTATATTTTTATTATATAGTATTATATTAGGGCTTAAGAGACTAATTTCTTATAGCTAATTAAAGATTTCTTATTTCTCGATACTATATCGTTTATATTATATTACTTTATAGTTAATTATATACTATACTTTATAATTCTATTTATTTTTATACTAAAGGTCGAGTTTTCGTTTTATATCTTTCTATTTTATATATAGTATTTTTATATTAATTCTTCCTTAGTCGAATATAGCCTATAGCCTTTATATATATTACTAATAATCTTTTAGTATACTATTATATCGTTTATACTATACTTATACTTTTTCGTATTTATAAACTCTATAGTTTAAGTATATATATTTATTATAATCTTCCTTATTATATTTAACTTATTATATAAGTCTTTAAAAGATTAAAGGTTTAAATACCTTAAAGTAAGTAGCGTTATATTATTCTTTTATTTTAGTATATTTATAAATTTTATATATCTTTAAAAGATATCTTATTAATAACCTATAATTATCGTGGTATTTAAGTAGTATACTATAATTAGGTTTTAATAATATAACTTAGTTATTTAAGTAGTATT
This sequence comes from Hirsutella rhossiliensis, assembly GCF_020360975.1. Classification (NCBI taxonomy): domain Eukaryota; kingdom Fungi; phylum Ascomycota; class Sordariomycetes; order Hypocreales; family Ophiocordycipitaceae; genus Hirsutella; species Hirsutella rhossiliensis. The sequence continues at coordinate 2,637,243 of NW_025408675.1, read as the reverse complement.
AATTAATTTTCTAGTAGTTTAGTTCTATACTTAAGTAGGGTTTTAAAAGTACTTATCCCTTAAACTTAACTAAGAAAGCGTTATATTATACCTTTATCTAGAAGTATATTATATAATCTAGGTAGATATATAATATCTATAAAATATACTTATAGTACTTATAAGTAAGTAGTATTTATAAATCGTCTTTAAATTCTCTTTATAGTTATTATTCTTATTATAAAGCTATAAAGGTATTAACTATAGTAATAGCTATAGCGTAGTCTCCTTTATATAGTACTAGTTAATATCGAATTAATATAGCTTATTAGTTTTTTATAAGAATTTAAGGCGTTTATTAGGTTTTAATTTTAAGTATTTCTTTAAATTCTTTAAAGTATAAAGCGTATTCTTTAATCGTAGTATTCTCCTTTAGTAGTAAGGGTAGTAGTATAAGTTCGTTCTTATCTTCTATTTCTCTAGGTATTTCTTATTCTTTAAAGCTTATATTATTAATACTTTATTATTCCTCCTTAGGTTATTATCCGAGTTTTATAAGTATAAGGGCTATATATATATCTTCTTTATTATATTATTTATAGACTACTTATTATTATTATCGATTTTTATTTTATATATCTTCTTAGAATCGTTTATTATTCTTTTTAATTTAGTCTTAAAAGACTCTTTTAAGATAAGGGTATTTTAGTTCTATAAATTTAACTTATTTCTATATTTTAAGATCCTTTTATTATATTATTATAAGGGTTTTCTTTAATAGCTTTTAGAACTATTTAGTACCGTTTTTATCGCTTAAGTATACTATATATTTATCGTTATAGTATATAGTCTAACTAAGGAGTTTATACTTTAGTTCTTATTTATTAATAGCGTTTAGGTATTTCTTACCTTTTAAGGCTAGTGCCTAGTAGGTTTTCTTCTCCTTATAAGGTTATTTATATTCTTTAAAGTAATATCTAGGTTTCTTATAGTTAAAATACTTTCCTTTACTTTTCTATATTATATCTAGATCTATCTTACCTAAGTTAGTTATATAAGCGTAGGTAATAAGAGTTTTACGCTTCTTTTTATAGTTAGTACGTCGGTTAAAGTTATTCTTATAAGAAGGGTTTTAGTTTCCTCTTCCTTATTTCTTTTCTTAGCGTTACGTATACTATCTATTATTAATTCGTACTACTATAATAATATAGTCTAAGAGGTTATTAAGTTAATTTTCCTTATAAAGCTCGTCCTTAACTTCTTCTTTAAGCCTATTATAAAATCGTAATATAAGGGGTTCGTTATCTTAATTAAGCTTTAAGGTAACTTAATAGAACTTTATAGTATAATCTAATACTAAGATCCTTTATTAAAGTTCTTAGAGTTTTTATTTAGCTTCTTATTCCTTATTAATTATTTTAAATACTTTCGTAATAGCTTCTTTAAATCCTTAGAAACTAGTAAAGACTTTATCTATCTTATTATCTCGTTACGCTAGTTAGTTATCGAGAAAGTCCTTTATAATAGGTCTAAACTAAGTAAGTGCTATTTTAAATAAATAATTTTCTATATAAAGTACCTTTTTAACTAAGTCTAAGAGTTTATTAGGGTAAAACTAGTAGTAGGCCTTAAGTTAGGTAAGAAAGTCTTAAAGTATATTATAAGTACTATTAAATAGTCCTAGCTATTTTAGTTTAACTACTTTTCTAAGGTCCTTAACTTATTTATTACCTCCTTTATTCCTAAGTAACTATACCTTATATCGAAGGGTAATAATTTCGCGTATTATATCTTAAAGCGATATAGTAGCTCTAGAGTTAGTTAATCTAGTTTACTATATAGGTATATTAATAGTTACGATATTACTTAAAGTAACGCGATATTATACTAAATAAGAGCTTTTAACGTATAACGACTAAGATTATTCTTAAGGGATAAACCTATCGAGGGGTTTATATTAGTAGATATAATAGGGCGTGGTTTAAGTAATAATATATATATTACGTTAGTAATAAGTTAGAGGTTATAGACTATAGACTATAACTAAGTAATTAAAATCGGAGATAGAATTATAATAAAGATCTATATTAAAAGCTAGAAAGCTATTTATTTAAAAGCGTAAAAGTAAGTAGCTATATATACCTATAAAGACTATCCTTAGATTATAGGCCTAGCTATAATCCCTAATATTAGATTATATAGAGCGTAGTAATCCTATTAATCTTAGATTACTTAGATCTCTATAATCCCCTTAATCCTATATCTATTAAATAGTTATACTAACTATTTATCCGTTAAACTATATTATATACTTAACGCGGTCGACTATTAGCGGCTTAGTAGCTATAGTCGTAATAAGTAATAGCTCTTAGTACTATAATATAAGGGATAGTACTTTAGTATATAAGGCTCTACTCCCTCCTATATAGAGCTATATAAGCACTCCTTTTTACTATAGTTATATTATATTAGCGGCCTTCTTATTTCTTAGCCGCCCTTTTAGTCGCTATAAGTATATGTCTTATCTATATAGCAGCTGCTACTATATACGAGGGGACGCTAATAAAGCCTATAGAGGTATTACTAAGATTACTTATTACTAGAGTCGCTATCGTTAAACCTAACCTCCTTTCTATCCTAGCGTAGGTACTTTAAAAACTAATAGGATTTACTACTATAGCCTATATAGCGACCCTCCTATTACTACCTCTTTTTATCCTTAGTCCTTAAGGTAGAGATAGAGATATCTATAGTATTACTAGCGTTATCCTTTTCTTATACTATAGAAAAAGATAAAAAAAGAAACTTATTACTACTAAGCTTACGAAAAAGGTAGACGAGATTAGTATATATATCTAGTAGTATAGACCTTTTACTTAAATAAGTACGCTAATCTATATTTAAGCTTATAATAAGGTAATTGCACTTTACTATATTAGGCTAGCTATATACGTTTGCTCGATAAAGCACCTCTTCGAACTATATAAGGTAGGCTAGAATAGCTTTACTCCGCTTTTAACGGAGCGTTATAAGCTCCTAGCCTACTAACTTAGCTATATTAAGTTCGCCGTAATTAATATAGAGCTTCGCGAGGAGGTCGGCTAGTTTATTTATACTAGTACGCGTAAATAGTAAGAGATACCTTTATAAGCGTAAGGATAGGCTCGTATAAAGATAGTTAAATTAAGCGCGGATATCCCTTATTATAGCGCTATTAGTATAGAGCTTCGCTTCTATATAAAGTAGCTATAGCTTAAGCTCCGCGGAGGAGCTATTAAACTTACTAAGGTATAGTAATACTACTCTTAGTTATATAAAGCCCTATTATTATAAGAGGCTCTTAATTACCTAAGCGAACTAAGTATTACGTTCGCCTTAATTTTACGACTATAGGAGTATAGATATTTCGCGTATATATATACTAGCGCGGGCGGTTTAACTAAACTAAGTAATTAAACGTTAGCTTTAAAGGCAGCTAAAAATAGCTATTTTATATATAGGGATATAAAGAGGGTAAAATAAAAAGTAGATTATATTATTATAGAGTAGGTAGAGGTATAGGCTTAGGTACGGTCTATTAAAAAAAGGTTAATAATCTATAAAAGGGAAAAGGAAGAGAAGTATAGGCCTAGCCTATATAGGTATAGAGGCCGCTTATATATAGACTTAGCCTAGACCCTAGTCTAAGCCTATATAGGGTAAAAGCCCTTATACTTACTAGCTTCTTTATAGCTAGCTAAGTAAGAAGAAATCCTTAAGGAAGCTAACTAATACTTCCTTATAAAAGCTCTTTCTAGCTAATAGCTATAGGATATATCTTTGCTAATAAAGCCTATTAGTAACGGTTACTTAACTATTTTTTAAGAAGCTAGCTAAGAACTAAATAAAGAGGCTATTAAAGTATAATAGTAAGTAGTCTTATTCCTTTATAGCTAGTACTTAACTTAGATAGCTCGACCTATAGTAGCTATAGCCCTTACTACTATAGCTATTACTCTTTTAGCTCTTCCTCCCTTAAGAGCCTTAACCCTATCTTTAACGGCTGCTTTAGTCCTAGCCCTAGCTCCGCTTACTACTCCGGGCCCGGTCTTATTAGTTAGACCGGCCTAACTAGTCCCTTAATAAACCTTTTAGTCTATTAGTCGAAAAATTAAGGAACTAGTTAAAATCGAACCTTATTAATATTAGTAATAAAGTATAAAAAGGGGGGGTTTTTAAGTAGACCTTTTAAAAAAGGATAAGGATTTCTTAAAGAAATAATATATAAGGAAGAATCGACCTACCTACTAAGTATATAAAAAGCCCTATTAGCTAGAAGACTATTAATAGGTCTATAAGGAAAACCGACCTAAAGGAATTAACCCTTTAAAGAGACTATAAGAAATAGTATAATAGTCTCTTAAAGAGGACCCCTTATTATAAAAAAAGATAAACGAGATTTAGGTTACTAGGAAATAATAACTAACGCCGCTACTATAAATTTAAGGATAAATCGTTAGTATAGTAAATCCGGCCTTTATCTTCCCTATAGATTAATAAGGCTAGGACTAACTATTAGAGCCCTTTAATTATCCCCTACGAAAATTAGCTATCCTTAACTTTAGTACTTCCCTTAATATCTATAATATACTCTTATAATTCCGGTCTTTTAAGAAAGTATAAAGGGAATATCTTATTACTAAGGAATTAATCGGATAGATAAAGGGATATAAAAGGGTGAATTTTACGATAAAATTACTTAATAGGTTTATATAAATTCTTCGATAAAAAAGGGTAGCTTTTTACCCTTAATTTTTAACGAGCTTAATTTCCTTTTATATTCTTTAAAAGGAAGGAATCTTTTAGGATATAACGTCTAAGCCTATAAGGCTAGTCTAGAAGAATTAGACTATTAGGCTTATTAAGGAAAAATTCAGTTAATTTATTCTCGAATTCTAAGCTATTTATAGGAAGGAACTACTTAAGAAGTTAGCTTTCCTTACTAAGAGGAATAGGTCTACTATAAAGGACCCTCTTTTAGTAGCCTAAAGAGACGGCCTTTTTTAGTACGTATAACTTAGTTACCTAGGCTCCTTAGCTTTATATAAGCTAGGCTAATAATAAGGTATATAAATAAAGGGCTTACAGACCGTTAAATATAAATACTATAGCTAAGGAAAGACTAAGAGACGAATTTCTAAACGGACCCTTATATAGTAAGACTAGCTATATAAGGAAATTTAGGTCGACTAAACTAACGTCTCTAAGGACTAGGAAAGCTTTATTAAGGTAATATTTTTTATAGACGCCTTTTTAAAGATAGTTTTCCCTTATTTCTTATAAACCTACTTAAGTAAGTATAACTAGTCTACCTTTTAAGACTTCGTTAACTAGATAAAATCCTACTTTAGCTATAAAGTAAAGAAGATATAGTCTAATAAAGAGCTATTTATAAATAATATCTTAAATTAGCTTTAAAAAAGGGTATTTTACCCCTCTTATTAGCACTAAATACCTAGGCCTAGAATAGAGGGGCAGAAAGATTAAGGGGAACTATAATAGAAAGGGCCTATACGATAAGACTTACTATAAGGATTTTATATAACCTTTAAAGGGAAGTCGTTAAGACCGCCTATTACCTTTAAAACTAGACCCTAAGGGACCTTAGGGGCCTAAGGGACTATAAGGACCTAGAGACCCTTATTAAGACCTAAGGAATAAACTAGAAATCACCCTTTAAGCTCTTTATAAAAAAGAGGGCCTTACTAGCCTACCTTTATACCTATAGCTATAAGGTATACGCTATAACTACCGATATATAGCTAAAAAGGAAGAAGAAAAGAAAGCTTAATTTAAGAGCTTTTATTAGTTACCTTATTAGTTATAATTTTATAAATATCTTTTAAATTTAGATTCCTTTTCTATAGAAGGTTATTTTAACTAAGGATATAATTTTCGATAAATCTAGCTTCTTCGACGGAAAGAGGGATTAATAGCCCTTCTTACTCTTATAACGTTAGCTAATTTAAAAGAATTTAATCCCCCCTTCCTAATAGTTATAAGAAGAGGCCTTAGATAAGGAAATAGAAAAAGAAACTAACGTTAAAGTAGTCGAGGATAACGCCGACTTTAAAGAAAAAGAGGAAGCTACTAAATTAAATAATCTAAACAAAAAAGGAGACTATAAGAAAGTAATAGAGCTAGAATACGCCTACCTTTTTATACCTCCTCTTATAGAATAAGAAGAAGATCTAAAAGTAGCTTTCTTTATTAGTCTTCCTATCTTAACCTTTAAAGTAGTAAGAAAGGCACTTTTCTTAAAGGATTACCTAGCTTGCCTTTTTATCCTTACTTTAAGAAGTAAAGGAAGGTATAGGGTTTAATATAGTTACTAAAGAAGACTAACCTCTCCCTTATTTAAATCGTTTTTCCGACTTCTACCTAACGCCTATAAAAGATAGTTCCTATAGAGTATTTATAGTAGGCTAGCTTTTTAAGCTACTATTAGTAAGGAAGGTATATAAAAGAAACCTCCTAGACCTACTAGTAAGCTAAAAGTAGCTAAAAAGATACTATTTTAGAGACTAGTTTTTCTAGGCTTAGAAAGACTACCTAGCTTTATATAAAGAGATCGGGTCTTTTAAAGAGGTCCTTAAGGAAAAGGTAAGAGGAAAATAGGTCCTTAGCTATAAGTAGGTCTTTATCTATAAGACTAATAAATATAGCTTCCTTTAAAAGTATAAAGCCTAGCTAGTTATCTATAGGAATTAATAGGAAAAAGGGGATTTATATAAGAGTTTTTAACTATTATAGGTTATAGGCTTAGGCTATAGCCTAAGCTATATAGTTATATATAGAGGGCTAGATCCTATATATATATATATAGGCTAGCCGCGTATAAGAGAGCTTTATATAGCTTATTAATATTATCTTATAAATAGTACCTATATATACGCCTTTACTTACTCTATAATAATATAAGCTATTAACTAATAGATCTAATAGATATCTCTTTAGAGAGGGCGCCTCCCCTTTAAGGAAGTACTCCGCCCCTTTTTAGATAGATAGGAAGTATCGTAGCTATCCTAAAAGCGATTAAAAGCGCGATAGCTAGTAAGAAGGACGAGGTTCTTACTATACTAAGGAAGCCGTCTATAAGACTAGCTTTAACCCCTATAACCTCCGTAACGCTAGTTATAGCGGCGATACTACTAACGTAGAAGCCGCTCCCTTAGCTAACTTAGGATAGTAAGCTAAAGTCCTTTTACTTCTTCCTTAGCCGGCTATAGACGAAGTTTATAACTAACGAGAAATAGGGCCTAAATAGCTATTATAATATAGCGTAGTATTCGCTCCTCTATATACTACTAGAGCCCTAAATATAGCGGATCTCTAGATTCTAGGATAAGGGCGGCCCTAAGGGTAAACGCAACCTATAAGACTTCTTTTAATACCTTATATATACGTTTAGTAATATATAGGAGCGGGAGAAGGCGTAAGATAGGCTATAGACCCTTAAGTAAAGAGATAGATAAACCTTTAGCGAATTCCTTCCCGATTTTAAAGAGACGCTCTTATAAGTAGTAGGGACTATAGTATAAGAAGATAGCGCGAAGCTTATATAGCTATAGAATTTAATTACGCCGGCCTTATAGGAGCTACTTATCCTTATAATTATACCTACTAACTACGGTAAGTATATAAGCTAGTTAATAAAGGTAGCTTAGGGCTATAAATAGACGCTGTGTTTTTAGAAGCTCCGTAAGCGTACGCCGTATAGCGGTAATAGGATTACCGCCCCTCTATAAGATAAATAACCGGCTATTAATATAGATAGGGATACCCTAATATCGGCTACTTATATAGACCGGGCTAAACGTAGTAAGAAGACGCCGACGACTACCCTCTATACCGCCTTATACTCTAAGTAGCGGGCGAAGTAAGTAATAAGTAAGGAAATTAAAAAGAGGAAGGCTAACGGCCGCTACTTATATTACGGAGTATCTATATACTTTATATTAAAATACCCCTTCCTTTTAGCTAAGCGGCCTATAGCGGTTTAAGTAATAAAGATAGAACCGCTCCTTACCTTAGATAATAAAGAGGACTCTGCCCCCCTAGGCCTAAAGGAAAAAGAGTAGCTCCGGAGTAAAGATAAGCTCTAGAGCCTTAATTACTAATACTAGTAAAGGAGAAGGAAAAATTATCCGCCTATATAGAAAAGGAGCCTACTTTAATATAAGTTATAATTAATAACTCCTTACTTATTACTACCTTTATAGACGAGGGCTATTAGTACTATACTATAGTTAATAAAGCGCTTATATAAGAGATATAAGTACTAGTAGAAAGATCGCCCTAAGGTAAGTAAAGGGCGCCTTAAGCGTAATAAAGGGTATAGTAATTAAGGGTATTATATAGCTAGCTATAAAGGTCGACGGTTACTATAAGCTTATTATAGCTTATATAATCCCTTAACTAAAGTTTCCCTTAATCCTTAGGAAACCTTAGTTATTATATATAAAGTTATACTTAGTTTTATACTAAAAGAAGCTATAGTTTAGGCCTATATAACGGTAGGTCCGCTATAACGATAGTTTTATAGGTATAGGACTAAGTATATAAGCTTTATACTTAGTATAAGAAGTCCTTACTTTTATCTTTATAAGAACTATATAATAAGTAGAGCGGGGGCAAGGCCGGGTAGCGGCTAATATAGCGGTCTATATAGTTAGCCTAGTAGATATTAATAAGGCCCTTTAAATAAAGAAGCTAAAGTCGCCTTCTAAGCTATAGTAGTAGATACTAAAGCGCTTTTATAACCTCCTACTACTATTTAAGTCTTAAGAAGCGGATAAGCTTAACTTATATAAGCTAAGGGTAGACTATAAGATCGTACTCTATACTAATAAGAAGGGGTAGGAACTACTTATACTATTTAGACCGCTATATAGTATATTATACGCGGAGCTATTAGTACTAAAGAAGACGCTAAGGGACCTCTTAAATAAGGGTTTTATTTAAGTAAGTAGCTTTAAAGTAAGAGCGCTAGTCCTATTTATATATAAACTAAGGGGCGGGATATAGTTCTATTACGACTATAGGGCTCTAAACGTAATTATAAGGCTAGACCGCTACCCTTTACCCTTAATCTTAAATACGCTTTATAACCTTTTAAAGGTAAAGTAGTTTATAAAGCTAGATATAAAATAAGCGTTTTATAAGGTATAGATCTTAGAGGGTAATAAGTAAAAGACAGCGTTCTATATACGCTATAGCTTATTTAAGTAGCTTATAACGCCCTTTAGCCTCTTAAGAGCGCCCGCTACTTTATAGTATTATATTAATAATATACTTTAAGACTTCCTTAATAAGTTCGCTTTTATATATATAGATAATATCCTTATTTATATAAGCGGCTCTTATAAAGACTATATATAGAAAGTATAAAGGGTCTTAAAGCGCCTTTAACTTTATAGGCTCTACCTTAACCTAGATAAGTATAAATTTAAGGTTAAGAGGGTTAAGTACCTAGGCTTTATTATCTATATAAGTATAGGTATATAGGCGGATCCTATAAAGATCTAAGCGATCTAGGACTAAGCGGCCCTAACTATATAGATAGGTATATAGAGCTTCCTTAGGTTCGCGAACTATTATAAGATATTTATTAAGGGCTTCTCTTATATTATAAGTTCCTTAAACGAGATTACTAGGAAATAGACTGCCTTTTATTAAGGGCTTATATAGGAAGGAGCGTTCTATACGCTTAAGGACTTATTCTTATAGGCCTTAGTACTACTTTAGTAGGACTTCGATTAGTCTACGTTAGTTAAAGCGGACTATAGCGGCTAGGCACTTAAAGGAACGCTCTCTTAGGAGGTAAATAGGCAAAAGTAACTAATAGCGTTCTACTCCTATAAGCTAACCTTAGTAGAGCGGAATTACGCTATTTATAATAAGGAGATACTAGCGATTATTAACTACCTTAAGTAATAATAAGCAGAGCTTTAGAGCTATAAGAGCTTTAAGGTTTTTATAGACTATAGGAATCTTAAGTACTTTATAACCTACTAGTACCTCTTAGAATAGTAAGCCCGCTAAGCGGAGTATCTCTTATACTTTAACTTCTTAATTAAATACTAGCTAAGGCGGGACTTTATAGTTTTAGATACGCTTTCTTAAAAGGATTAAGACCGGCCGATAAGAGTAGATATCGAGGCCCGGGATCTATAGCTTATCCTATAAAAAGCGCTATAGACTTATATAAGAGCTTCCTTAGTAAAGGAAGGCGCGGCGCTAACGAATAAGCCTTCCCTTATACCTTTGCCTTAGCCTAGTAAGGAGGGATAGACCGGCCTAGGGGCGCGTATAGCGCGGGTGTTTTAAGATAAGGTCCTCTAGCGCTTATAGGATAGGATATTATCTCTAGACTATACCTATAAGAGCGTACGCCGCGCTATTAAGTTTAGCGCTCGACGCCTTAATTTAAAGCTAAAGCTAAAAGTATAAGTAGCCGACTATTATATCGACTTATAGGGGCATCTACGTTAGCGGGAGAGACTATAAGTACTAGGCGCGCTATATACTATAGAAGCTAGGGAGAAGGATAGACCGCCGGAGCTAGATAAATAAAACGAGCTTTAAAGGAAGCTAGTCTAGCTCGTCTATAACTCTAGTATCGTAGGCTACCTAGGTAAGTAGGGCATAGTAGTAGGCCTTATAAGGGATTTCTACTAGCCCCTCCTATAGTACTATGTTCGCTGCTTCCTTTATAACTATAATATCTATAGCCGTACTAAGATTTAAAGGGCGTAGCTTAAGTAGCTACTTAAGTAGCTTCTAGTACCTAACTAGTTTTATATATATATATAAATAGACTTTATAATAGACCTCCTACTTATAAAGGGCGGTAACTACTATATATAGGTAATTAAGGACCGACTTAGTAAGTCTATAGTATTAAAGCTAATACTATTTATAGATATAGAGTCTTATATAAAGTACTTCTTATAGTACTAAGCTTACTTATATAGCTAGCTAGCCTCTATTATAAGTAATAAGGGATTAAATTAAACTAGCCGCTTTTAATAATACTTATACTAGCTACTTTAGATTATATAGCTACTTAGTATAGTATATTACTTATAAACTAATAAAGGGCCTAAGAGGGTTAACTAAGAGGCGTAGGCTTACTTATAGGCTATTATAGCCCGTAACTAAGTAAACTAAGACCGGTAGCTCCCTATAGCCTAACTTATATTAAATAATAAACTATATACCTTTATTATAATAGCCCTTTTCTTTATAATATATAGCTTTAAACTACCTTTATTAGTTCCCTTTACTATAGATATAGTAGCGGAGTAGTATAGTAATTCGTTACTAAAGGGCCGCGCCTTTATATTTATATAAAAGCTATAAGAGACTATAGATTATTACTAATCTACGATAGCCGCCGCGGTATAAGATTAAGAGTAGCACGCTAATAAGACTAAGGCCCTAGTAGATAGGTTTATAGTAAGAGATAAGGTATAGCTAGACCTCTATAACTATAGGTTAGTATAGCTAAAAAAGAAGCTTACCTAGCTATATATAAAGTTTATAGTATAAAGGGTTATTAGCTTATAAGTTATAGAGCTTAATAGTCTCTTAATAGGGGTTTATAATAAGATTAACGTAGACCTCCTTTATAGAGCCTCCTTTAACCTATTACTTAAATAAGAAGTAGCGGACGCTTAACTACTTATAATTAAGGTAATAGGAGAAGATAAGTTTAAGGTTAAAGAAATATAGGCCGCGCGCTAGAAAAATATTAGTAGGAGGAAACGCTAAGAGGTTCTCGTTAAGTAGCGCGGGTATCTTAACCTTATATAGGAACCTATATATAAGTTTATAGGAACTATAGCCCTTAATAAGTTTAAAGCCTTATTTAAAATAGTAAATAAGAATAATAAACTAGCGGACTATTAATAGTAGCTTAGGCTAAGACTATAAAGTAGGTAAAGTAAAGTAAGTAGTTATAATAACGCGAGTATAATAATATAAGTAGAGATAAAAATAGCGTTTATTTTAAGGTAGAGCCCTTAAACTACTTAGACTTACTCCTTATCCTTATTATCGTCCTTATCCTTATCCTCGTCGTCCTCCTCTACCTTATTAGCGGCGGCGGCGCTCTCTAAGGCGCTTAGGCGGCCCTCTAAGCCTACGAGCTAGTCGGCGGTAGCGGCGGCTCTAAGGGCTCTAAGAGCGGGGGGGGCCCGGCTAGTAGTAGCGGTAGGGGCGGCGGCGGGCACGGCTTAGGGGACCGCTAATAAAGCGATAGAGGTAGTATCCCTAATACTAAGAGAGTTAGTAGCGGAAGTAAAAGAGCTAGAGGAGAGGAACTTACTTAGTATAAGAAGGTATAAGTAATAAGCGTAGAATCGGGTAATTAATAACGTAAGCGGAAAGATTAGTTAAAGGAGTATAGGGTAGGATTTTATCCGGAATTTATAACGAGTATATAAGGGGCTAAATAATATATTAAAAGAATAGCGTTATAAAAGATATATACTAACTTACTTATTCTATTTACTACTCCTAGGGAAATCCTTTGTCTTTTATAGACTATTGCTCGCCTACTAGTAGACTAATTAGTTAGCTTTCTAGTATATTCTATAGTACTTAAAAAGCTCTATCTATAGTATATCTTCCTAACTTAGTAGGTAGTCTAATTATAGCGTGATGGTTAACGTAAGACTATAGGTTCTAGCATAAGTAGTAGATTTAACTAGAATATTCTATGCCCTACCTATTCTTATATCGCGGATATCTTCGGAACCGCTAGGCTAAAATAGGTAATAGGGTATTTATTCTGCTCGTAATTAATTTATGCATCTTATATATATTTTTATTTATAAGGATAGGCTTATCTTAACCTGCTTTTCCTAGAGGAAGGTATAGATATCTAGTAGAGGTCTTTATCTTTTAAGGGTTATTCCCTTAAACTATCTTATAGAGCCTCTTTTTACTAGCTTATTCTATAAAGCCTCCCTATACCTATTATTTCTTTATAATAGTAAAATAGGAATATAAGGGTATATTCTTATACTTTAACTAGTAACTAGGGCACTATTTAACTATTTAATCGAAGGATAACTATAATAGCTAAGATATTTATAAGCGCTTTACCTACTACCTTATTATTTTAAATTTTCTACTTAAAGCTCCTTAAGTAGATAATAATAATATTTCCTACCTTTCCTTAATAATAACCTACCTTTTATTACTTTAAAGAAGAGGAATAAAGATATAATTAAATAATAAAGTAAGAAAATAAATATTCTTACTACTTACCTCCTTTAAAAATAGGATTTTTTACTTTATAGATAGGGATGTTTATTCTTTATTATAAAAGGGGAGACCTATAGTAGCGAAAATAAACGCGCTTATAAGATAAATTTTAATATATTTTCGACTTACTAGATTAAACGTATATAACCTTAAGAGAAAAACTTTTACTACTAAAGATAGTAACTAAATAAAACTACTTACTTTTAGTAAACTTACTATAGACTACTATAAAGCGAACTTAAAGACTATTTAATTATTACTTAAGAGAGAGCTTATTAAACCTATATAATCTCTTTCTAAGTAAAATAAGCGTAAGGTTAATTTCCTCCCTTTCCTTTAAATCCTTAGTAGGACTAAAGGGATTAAGGATATTATAAAGAAAATAAGAGGTAGTCTTATTACTAATATACTTATTATAAAATTTATTAGTCTTAAGGTTAGTATAGAAATTATAACTATATATATAGTTAGCGAATCTATTAAAGTTATAAGTAGCCCTATAGTATCTAGGAAAGTACTATTATTTATAAATAAGCGCTTTAGTTAAATCCTAAATATAGTTAGCGTAAAAGCCGCTAGTAGTACCTAAAAGAGAGATATACTTATAAAAAGGAAATATAATATACTTATAAGTAAAAGTTATAGTTATCTAATAAGTTTAAATATACCTTTAATAAAGGTAAGGATTATAAGTTCTATATAAAGTAATTAAGACTACTTAAGAGTATTCTTACCGCCTTAAACTAAGCTAAGAAAAGAAGTATCTACGCGGATAAGCGATTTCTATAAGGATATAGGTTATTAGCTAACGTTTATAATAAAGGGTATAGAAGACGATTTAATTATACCGACCTAGTATACTCTTAAGAAAGTAAGAGAGAGGAGAGTAACCGCGTACTTTAATCTTAACGATATCGGGAGCTTTTAATAGAACTTATAACTAAAAGGCAATTTCTATATAAATTAAAAACCCTTAGTAACCGATATTATTTCTATTATAGACCTAGGTCTTAAAGTAACTATAGATCTATAAAAGAAAACGGTTAGAATAAGCTAAGTAAGATTAAATAAGTTAGATAGTTATTACTTAAAAGTACTCTATATAAAGAGGAAAGACCTTAGTATAATAATTCTAAGTAAGAAGAGTAATAGTAATAAGGGAAGGTTATAGAAAAGTAGTTAAAGAGAGGTTAATAATATTTAGTAGCTCTTTAGTTTTAAGTTTAGCGGTCTTATAAGATATAATAAAGAAGAAGAGGTAGTTATAAAAGGAAAAGATAAAAGGTAGCGGTCTAGAGAAATAAAGAAGATAAAGGAAAGAAGAGGAAGAAGAAGAATAGAAAGAGTAAAGAAGAAAAGAAAAGGGTAGAGATTAAATAGCTCTTTAATCGATAACTAATAAAAGAAGCTATTTAAGTATAACCCTTAAATACGCCTAAGACCTTATTATTATAAAGGCCGGCTAAAGTAACTAATAACTATATACTTTAACGACTATTTATTCCTTTTACTATACCCTCCTTCTTCCTTCCTTCTTCTTCCTTTTATATATATATATATACTTTATACGCTTCCTTACTTATAACGATCCCTTCTATTAATATAACTCTTATATATATATAGAATACCCTCTTAGCTTCTTAGCGTTATAACTTAAAACTACTTACCTTAACTATTTAATCTTATCTTCTCTTTCTTTTTTACTTACTTTACCCTTTCCTAAGATATAGCGGCGAACCTAAATAGTATCTTAGGCCTAGCTATAGACCTTCCTAAGAATACCGCTATCTTTTTTAGCGTACTACTATTTAAGAGTAAGAGCTTTATTTTACTTACTTATTATAGTAAAGTTAAAGTAAAAGGTAGTAAAGGGCGCTTCTACGCTAAAGATAAGGAAAAGTTTATAGACTAAGACTAACGAGACGTTTATAGGTAAAAGTAACCTCCTTAGTACGTCTATAAAGATCGTTAGTACTTAATATTAATAGGCTTTATTAAATAGCGGGATATTACCCTTAAAGATACTTAAATAATATATAAGGGCGTTAAAAAGATAAACGGATTTACTAAGAATAAGGCCCGCTAAGAAGAGTATATCGTCGACGTATATAACTTTCTTTATAAAGCTATCGATAAATAATAAGCTATAAGCTTTAGCCTTAGTATAATAATTAAGATTATAATAAAAGGTATTAAGAATATAGTATACCCCTTACTTTACCTACTATCGGTTTATACTAACTATTAAGGGGAACTTATTAAAGATATAAAAAATAGATATATAAAGTACTATAAATACTTAAACGATAAGAAGTATTTAATTAAGTTTACTACTCTTACTTTTAACCTTAGTCGCTTTACGTATAAATAAAGGTATACGACTAAAGTTATTAACTTTTTAGTAGGACTAAATAAAGGGGGACTTTACTAGGGAGCGTTCCTCTAAGACTATAGGGAAGGAAACTTAATCGTTTTTAATACTTAGAAAGAGAGACGGTACGCTAGACTCTATACGTTCCTATAAGTATAGCGGTAGTTTCTTTATATCCTTTAAGTTCCTTATAACTTTACCTATATACTAGTCCCTTATACCGCTTAGTAAGAAGGGTAGGAATATAGCTACTTAGCCTTAATAATAATCTAATACTAAGTTAAAGGTATTAAGTAATAATACTTAAAGGTTAAAGTAATTCTAAAGTAAAGGTATAAGGTAATATAAAAAGCCCTATAAATAAATAAAATCTTATACTAAGACTAGTATTTCTTTAAGCTAAATAAGAGGATAAGTATAAAAAGCTATATTAATAGGCTAATATATAGAATTTAAGCTATCGCGGCGAATAAGCTTAATTATATATAAGCGATATTATAGGGTAGCGGAGTTTCTTAATAGTTTAATAGCGGGGTTAAATAACTATAAAGGATACTATTTAATTAGAGTTTAACGACTTTTAGCGGAGTCTTTCTTATAAGGATTCCTAGGTATAAACGGATTTACTAATATAACCGTATTATTCTAAGAGATAAAGAAGAATAAGACCTCTAAGAAGTCTTAAAGGTAGTTAACCTTTAAAATAAGCTTAGTAGATAGAAACTACTACTTTAAAGAGATATAAAACTAGCTTATATAGTAAGGAGAGCGAGAAAAGAGCTAACTACGCTAGCTACTTTTATAAAGTAACCTAACTTAATCGCTTAAGCTATATACGGTTTTTTTACGAAACTCCTCCTTAAAAAGACCCTTAACTATTTAATCGCACTAATAAGAATTAAGAATAGGCCTAGACCTTTATTACCTTAAGCGTTAACTAAATTAAGCTCTTTATTTAAACTAAGTAGCCTTTCCCTAAGTAACCTTAAGATAAGATCCTTAACTTAAAATCTATAAAAGAGAGAGCTAAGCGCCCTTACTAGTCCTTTTATCTATATAGAAATAACGCCTTTATTTTCTCCTTTAAATATATAGCTAATTAGGCTTACTCCTTACCTATTACTAATAACCCCGCTAAACGTATAAAAGAGTAAAAGACTTATAACTATACCCTTATTAATAGCCTAATAAGAAGCTAGTAAGGAAGAAAGGTAAATAGCGCGGCTATTAACTCGCCCTAAAACTCCGAAATTACTAAGCGCTTAGTTAATTACCTTAAAGCTAAAGACTTTAGTAATACTTATAGCGCGCCCTATTACTCCTTAGAAATAAAGTATAGTAATAGCCTCTCTAGCTATAGTCCTTATAAGGTTTATACTAAGCTTTAAACCCTCTTAGGTTAAAGGAGTTAAAAACCTAGGAATATATTAAAACTACTACTAAGATATTAACGACTATAATTCTATATATTTATATAGGACTACTAGCAACGTAATAATAACTAGTCTATAAGACTCTATAGCTTACTTAATCTAGCTATACTTAAAGCTATAGACTAGTAGAGATACTAACTACTTTATTTCCCTAACGCCCTTAAGAATAATAAGCGCGAATACTTAGGAGCGTATATAAAGGGTAGTAGATAATTATTTAAAAAAGGAAGTATATAAGTAAAGATAGGAAAGAGCTAAATAAGTAGCTTATAGGTAAAAGGAGGAATAAATAACGTAAAGGGAAAGGATTATAGTAAAAGAGAAAAGTTCTATTAACGGTTTATTTACTTACTTATATACTTAAGAAAAGAGCCTTACCTATTATTATCGCGCCTTTTCCGTTAGTATCTTAGGTTAGAAAGTTATTAAGAAGGAGTTTAATAAGTAAGATCGCACCCTTATAAATATTAGCCTATTAAAAGGATAAGACCCTTAGTACTCCCCTTTTAACTTACTTTTAAGTATACTTAAAGGCGTTATAAAGACCTTAATTATTTAATTAAGTATCTTCCTTAATTATAGTTAATTCGAATTTTTATTTTTCCCCTTTAAAGTAAAGACCGCTAATTACGCGACTCTAGTAAAGATAAAGAGGTATAGAGTAAAGAAATCTCTAAGACTTATATTTATAACCTAAGGCCCTTAGAGCTATATATAGGACCGATAATTAAATAATTATATAGTTAATTACTCTACTAATCCTTAGTTATATACTATACGTACTTTAGGTATATACCCTTATCCTTATTAAAGTAACGTCTATAGCTAAAGAAAAAGAAGAGGTTTTTCCCTTTAAAGGGCCCCTTATTTAATTAGGTTTTCTCCCTTCTAAGAAGGCCCCTTTTCTTATAAGACTTTTCCTTCTTTAGGCCCTTATTCCTTAAGTAGGTCTAAAAGAGCCTAGGGACCTAAAAGGGCCCTTACTTTCCTTAAGTAAAGGGAGAAGAATAAAGCAAAGAACCTCTTTTATATTCTTACTACCCTAAAGCTATATTAGCTATGCCCTTAAGGGGCAGGCTATAGCTAAGGGGGTATATTATAAAGCATAGCTTAATTTTATAGTTCTTAGAGATATCCTTTAATATAAAGGACTAAGGAAGCTAAAAACACCTCGTATAGAAAAAGGAAGAAAGGGCTAAAAAGAGGTATATAAGGGGAAGTATAAGTAATAAGAGATAGGGTAGATATACCGGTAACGGCTAAAAAGGCAAGGAAAAACTAGTAAAAAGCTTAGTAGTTAATAGGATATTAGTAGCTTCTTTAAGTAGGATCTTCTTTATTAATTAAGATACTAAATAAGTATAAAGGGGGGCGTTAGATAAAGGAAAGAAGGATAATTAAGAATATAATAATTACTCCCTTACTTTTATTACTACTCTTATAAAAATTAAATTTCTCTGCCCTACCTATCTAACCCTTTACTTTTAATTTTACCTTTATATATTTTTATATACTTCTTATATCTCTTTATATAAGAAAAGTAATATTAAGTAATCGTCTAAGATAGCTATACTATTAAGAGTATATAGGTCTATTACTATTTAGCCCTTTTTATTACTATATATAGTTCTCTAAACTATAAATATAAGGTAAGCGAATAGGGTTACTTTTATAGCTTATTTTATACGCCCCTTTTAGTATAGGTCCTTATAAGTCTAGTCGATTAGCGCC
Source organism: Hirsutella rhossiliensis (assembly GCF_020360975.1). Lineage (NCBI taxonomy): Eukaryota > Fungi > Ascomycota > Sordariomycetes > Hypocreales > Ophiocordycipitaceae > Hirsutella > Hirsutella rhossiliensis. The sequence goes on along the minus strand of NW_025408675.1, from coordinate 2,618,415 downwards.
TTATCTTTTTAGCTAAGCGGGTAAGCCCTAAAAGCTAGTTTTTATAAGTATTAATTTTCTACTAGTAGAATATATATATAGTAGTCTAGGTAGACCTTAATAGTACCTTAGTCCTTTTATAAGGTTAGGAAGGAGGCGACTATATATTAGATCTTTTTTATAAATATAAGGTCTTAATTATAGATTTTAACGTCCTTTAAAGTAGTTATCTCTAAGAGGCTATAGTCTTATAAAATCCTAATCTTATAGTTTAGAGTTTATTTATACGTTTATAAAAGAAGTTCCCTTTTAGTAAACTTAGGGCTCCCTTCTTTTAAGGTTTCTTTTAATAGGTTAGTATCTTAATATAGTTCGCTATATTCTATAGTCTTTTATATAGCTAGCTCTTTAGTTAGAGTTACCCTAGCTAGGGTTTCCTTACGTAGGTCGATCTATAAAAACTATATTTCGTCGCTAAGGTCTACTAGTATTCCTAAGTACTATCCTTTCTTAAATCGGACGTAGTAAGTAGTAGTATTAACCGCTATAACTAAAGTTATACCTTAGATTAAATTATAGGCTAATAATAAGTCTCTTAGAAAAAACACTAGGTTATAATCCCTTAGTATATCCTTAATTTATACTAGTAAGCGTTCTATCTTATATATAGGGACGTCGATATTAGCTTAGTATATAACTTAATAATAGATCGTATAGCCTTATTAGGTTAAGTAAGCTATAACTATTAAGTTATTATATAAGCTAATAGATATTATTCCCTTAGAGTTTAAGATATTAACTTTATTTAATACTAAGAAATCTTATCTAAGTAATAATCCTATAAATAAGGTCTAGACTACTTAAGCGCCGATAGTAAATTACCTAACCTTAAATCCTATTCTTTATTTCCCTAGGATATTAATTATTAAGGTCGCTTAACCCTTAGTTTAGCTTTTCCCTATACTAGATAGTAGGACCTATTAAGTTATATTAAGGGTTATATTATTAAAGTAGTTAAGCTAGTCTTCCTTAATTATAGAGCGGGCTATACTAAAGTCTATATATATATTTAATAGTTAGTCTAGGCTATTAGTTTTAAAGATAGATATCTAAGCGTATATAAACCGGGATAGCTTTATTAGATCTAATATTTTAGTCTATAGCGCCGCTCTTATAGTTAGCTAGTTTCTTAGTATTTTAAGCGAACTACTTAGTCCTATAAGTTCCGCTTTTATTATATTAGAAATAAATAAGATCTTATCTTTTATTTCTTTAGTATCTTTTCTTATATTAATAGTAGCGTCCTTATCTTTTAGCCCTTTATCCTAGGTAAATAGGATCTAGTTTTATATTTCCTAGGAAAGATATATCCTACCTTAGTTATTAGTTAGTACCGCTTAAAGCTAATAGGCAAGGTTAATAATAATTAGGTTTTCTTAAAAGCCTTCCTTTAGTTTTAAATCCTAAGGCTATAGTTTAGCTTAAAGGCTAGTTAATTAGTTTAGTACTAGGCCTATATCTACCTAGTATAGATTATTCTATCTTAACGCGGTCGTTATATTTCCTTTCTATTAAAATTATCCTTATTCTTAGGGTATTACGATTATAGTTAGCGGGCTATAAGAGAGCTAGCTATATTTATATAATAAGATAGCTCGGAATAATAGTTAGGATAAGAGGTTACTTAGGCTTAGCTTACCTAGAATATATATAAGCTAAGTAAGCTTTATATAAATAGATTACTACTTAGGAGTATAGCTTACTAGTAAGCTATAGTAAGCTATAAAGGGGATTAAAGCTAGGACTATAATCTAAGGATAGTCTCTATAGGTATATATAGCTACTTACTTTTACTCTATAAAATAGATAGCTCTCTAGCTTTTAATATAGATCTTTATTATAATTCTATCTTTAATTTTAATTACTTAATTATAGTCTATAGTCTATAACCTTTAACTTATTACTAACGTAATATATATATTATTACTTAGACTACGCCCTATTATATATATTAATATAAACCCCTTAATAGGTTTATTCCTTAGGAATAATACTAGTTATTATAGTTTAAAAGCTCTTATTTAATATAATACTACGTTATTTTAAGTAATATCGTAACTATTAATATACCTATATAGTAAACTAGATTAACTAACTCTAGAGCTATTATATCGCCTTAAGATATAATATATAAGATTATTACCCTTCGATAAGAGGTATAGTTACTTAAGAATAGAGGAGGTAACGGATAAGTTAAGGATCTTAAAAAAGTAGTTAAACTAAAGTAGCTAGGACTATTTAATAGTACTTATAATACTCTTTAAGACTTTCTTACTTAACTTAAGGCTTATTATTAGTTTTACTTAATAAAACTTTTAAACTTAGTTAAAAAGGTACTTTATATAGGAAATTATTTATTTAAAACGGTATTTACTTAGTTTAGACCTATTATAAGGGACTATCTTAATAACTAACTAGTATAACGAAATAGCGAAATAGATAAAGTCTTTATTAGTTTCTAAGGATTTAAAGAAGCTATTACTAAGGTATTTAAAATAACTAATAAAGAATAAGAAGCTAAATAGAAACTTTAAGAACTTTAATAAAAGACCTTAGTATTAAACTATACTACTAAATTCCGTTAAGTTACCTTAAAACTTAAATAAGATAATAAACCTCTTATATTACGTTTCTATAATAGACTTAAAGAAGAAGTTAAGAACGAACTCTATAAAAAAGATCGACTTAATAGCCTCTTAAACTATATTACTATAGTAGTATAAATCGATAATAAATAGTATATATAACGCTAAGAAAAGAAATAAAGAAGAAGAAACTAAAACCCTTCTTATAAGAATAACTTTAACTAATATACTAACTATAAAAAAAAGCGCGAAACTCCTATTACTTATACTTATATAACTAACTTAAGTAAGATAGATTTAAATATAATATAGAAAAGTAAAAGAAAGTATTTTAACTATAGGAAACTTAGATATTACTTTAAAGAATATAAATAACCTTATAAGGAGAAGAAAACCTATTAAGTACTAGCCTTAAAAGGTAAGAAATACTTAAACGCTATTAATAAATAGGAACTAAAGTATAAACTCCTTAGTTAAACTATATACTACGATAATAAATATATAGTATATTTAAGCGATAAGAATAGTACTTTTATTAAAATTACGCTAGGGACCTAGCTAAAGGTATCTAGAACTTCGATATTAAATAGGAGGGAAAAACTAAAGTACTTAAAGGAAAACCCTCCCTTCTTTTAATATAGGTCCGCCTTAAATAAGGTTATAGTTATAGTATATAGGAAATTTACGCTAGCTACTATAGGCTTCTCCTATATATTTACTTTTTAGCGTAGGCCCTCTTAGGCTATAGCCGCTACTATCCTAAGCGGCCGCGGCCCGGGCTTACTAGCCCGGGCCTAGGGTTATAGGCAGTAGTCTCTCTTTAAAAGGCTTAGCTTATAGGCGCCTCTATTCTCTATAGCTCCCGCGCTACTACTATATAGCCGCGGTAGCGGCCGCGTCGGCCTATTAGTCTATTAGTTAGTAGGGTAGGTAATATCCGGTTACCGGGCTAGGCGCTAGTATAGGTCGCTCCTAGGTAGGGCCGGCTAATCGAAATTTAGTCGGCTAGCTCTACTAATCGAAAATCGGTTCCTATCTAGCTACTCGACTTCTTAATTAAGGGCGCGATAGCCTATATTTACCGTCTATCGCGTAGTTACTAATTACGCGCGCCTAGCTCGCGTATATATATACCTACCCTCCTCCTATAGTTTTATTCCTATCTCCTCTTACCTCTTTATTTATCCTCGCTTATATAGGCCCTAGCTCCTTACCTATATCGTTTCTATATCCTTAGTTCTCCCTTATACTATATTTAGTTTATTCGCCGTTATATCGCTATATCTAACTAAGAAGCTAACTTAGGTAGTAGTAGCTCGCCTCCTTTAAAGCCCCCTCCCTATAAGAAAGTCGCTAATATAGCGGGATCGGAACGCTCTATCCCCTATTTTACGTATATTAAGCGCCTTACTAGTAAGCTTACCTATAAGTCCTTCGCCGGCTATTAAAACTAGTCCTATAAGTATTAGTCTTAGTCTTATCTTAGGTCGGTCTTACTTTTAATACTTTTCGCTAACTTTACTAGCTATAAAAGCTAAAGTATATATTACTTCCGCTAACTCTAACTAGTCTTATTACTAAGTAAGTAACCCCGCCCCGCTATAGTATAGTCTAAGTTTAGTACTAATCTAAGTTTTAAATTACCTTTAAAGGTAAGGAGGCCGCTTATGCCCTCTACTAAGTATAGTCTAAGGTCGATAGCCCCTCCCTTATAAAAAGCTTAGTATAGGAGCGCCTTTACTATACTACTCTAGAAACTTATATATACGTTAGTTAGAAGGCCCTTACTACTAAGGGTAAGGGCGCGTTAAGTAAGTCCGCCCTTAGTCTAGCTATAATCGCTAAAAATATCGAGATACTCGCCTTAGCTTTTACCTATTTTATAGATAATACCCGCTATATATATAAGTCCTTAGAGAAGTACCTAAGAGAGTTTAGCGATACTATTAAAACCCTAGCTTAAGTTAGGCCTAAGTTACTCTTAGTTACTTAAACGACTCTTATAGCGGTTAACGATCTCGCTAACTATTTCTATCCTATCGCCGGTAATAACTATAATAATAAGGGTAGCGGTTTTAACCTTACTAGGCCTAATCTAGCCTTAGCCCCTTTTAATAAAAGGAAGGGTAAGGGGAAAGGTAAGGGTAAGGCGGCTATTATATCTAAGGGTCTATCTAAGGCTAAGGCTAAGGAGTCCGCTACTATTACTATACCCGCGGTTATCTTAAAGCTAACGCGGGAGACTACCGCGTCGCCCCCCCTCGGCTCCGACGCTAAGTCTTAGCCCGGTAGTTCTCTTAGCGCTAAGCCCGCCCTAAAGCGCCCCTATCTTACGTCGCCTACTAACCCTACTAACGCTCCCGACTTCGTTTAATAGCGTCTTTATAGCTATCGCGGTTCGGTCTTAGCTAAGATCGTCGCTAGTCTTAACCTCGATTAGATCTATAGTTATAGTATAGGCCGTAGCGAACGCCTCCGCGCCGCCGCCGGTATAGGTCCTACCTTAGTATAGACCCCGGTCGTTACTCTATCTCGTAAGCTAGCTATCTAAACTAGCTCCGGTTCGGGTTCGGGGTCGGGCCTAGCCGGTCGTTATTAGGCTTCTTATAATAGTAGTAGTCTCCGTACTTAAGAATAGTACTAGATAGTTCCTAAAGCTATTAAAGAAGACCCTTATAATAATATAATAAAGGGATCCTAAAATATAGAAATAAGTTAAATTTATAGAACTAAAATACCCCTATCTTAAAGAGTCTCTTAAGATTAAATTAAGAAGAATAGTAAATAATTCTAGGAAGATATATAAAATAAAAATCGATAATAATAATAGGTAGTCTATAAATAATATAATAAAGAAGATATAAATATAGCCCTTATACTTATAAAACTTAGATAGTAACTTAAAGAGGAATAATAAAGTATTAATAATATAAGCTTTAAAGAATAAGAAATACTTAGAAAAATAAAAGATAAGAACGAACTTATATTACTACCCTTACTACTAAGGAAAATACTATAATTAAAGAATACGCTTTATATATTAAAGAATTTAAAGAAATACTTAAAATTAAAACCTAATAAATATCTTAAATTCTTATAGAAAACTAATAAGCTATACTAATTTAATATTAACCGGTACTATATAAAAAAGACTATATTATAGCTATTACTATAGTTAATACTTTTATAGCTCTATAATAAGAATAGTAACTATAAAGAGACTTTAAAGATAATCTATAAATACTACTTACTTATAAGTATTATAAGTATATTTTATAGATATTATATATTTACCTAGATTATATAATATACTTTTAGATAAAAGTATAATATAACGCTTTCTTAGTTAAGTTTAAAGGATAAGTACTTTTAAAACCCTACCTAAGTATAAAACTAAACTACTAGAAAATCGATTAACGCTACTTAAATAACTAAGTTATATTATTAAAACCTAATTATAGCACGCTACTTAAATACCGCGATAATTATAGTTTATTAATAAGATATCTTTTAAAGATATATAAAATCTATAAATACGCTAAAATAAAGGAATAGTATAATACTACTTACTTTAAGGCATTTAAACTATTAATCTTTTAAAGACTTATATAATGAATTAAATATAATAAAGAAGATTATAATAAATATATATACTTAAACTATAGAGTTTATAAATATAAAAAAGTATAAGTATAATATAAACGATATAATAGTATACTAAAAGATTATTAGTAATATATATAAAGGCTATAAGTTAACTATAAACTTTTACTACTAACGATAATATAGATATACTTAATATTTTATATCTTATTATTAGAACTAGTACTATAAAACGCTAAACTATAAGAAAAAATTAAAGTTAACGATAATTAAGAATATAAAGTAAAATAAATACTAAATATAAGAAAATAAGGTTAGTAATAAGAATACCTTATTAAGTAGAAGGGATATAAACTAAAAGAAAATACCTAGGAACTACTTAAGTACTTAACTTACTATAGTTCTTTACTTTAATAGTTCTACTAATAAAATCTACCTTAGGTATTATAAAATCGCCTAATAAACTAATAGCATTTTAATTAATTATATTAAATCTACTTATAGACTAAATATCGACTACCGCTTTAGATTCTTAGCGCTTAGCCTCGTTAAGGTTATCTAAGGAATAAAGGCCTTAATAGACTATCTTAGTACCCTTTATCTTTAGCTAGCACTTTTAATAGCGAAGCCGCGCTAAACGAGCTAAGGCTTTATTTAGGTCGGCTTAAACTTTTAATATTCGCTCCTTAGTAATTTCTTTTTTTTATTTAATCGATCGGACTCTAGATTTATTTAGGATACTAAGAAATACGTTAGCTATAAATAATAAGTAGGATAATAAAGCTATTTATAAGAGCTAATCGCTACGCCCGATATATTATAGGAACGACCCCGCTATATATATTTAGTATACTTAGAAGATTTCTTTAGTATTTTATAGTAAAAGCCACGTAATAAATAAAAAGAATATAGTATAACGTCGAAACTAAGATAATTAATAGACTTAGCTAAATAAATATACTTAAGGGTCTTATAAGAACGATCCTTTAATACGCGATTAAATATACTATTAGTAGTATATCCTAAAGGATAAAAAGGACGAAATAGGGAATATATATACGCGCGATAAGGGTATATTTATATATAGCGGCTAAGGTAGTAATAGGTCTTATAGATAAGACTAAAAGAAAGGGAGATATTATATTACGACTATAGTTAGCGGGCTATAAAAGAGCTAGCTATATTTATATAATAAAGCAGCTTAGAATAATAGTTAGGATAAGAAGTTACTTAGGCTTAGCTTACCTAGAATATATATAAGCTAAGTAAGCCTTATATAGATAGATTACTACTTAGGAGTATAGCTTATAAGTAAGCTATAGTAAGCTATAAAGGGGATTATAGCTAGGACCGTAATCTAAGGATAGTCTTTATAAGTATATATAGCTACTTACTTTTACTCCTTTAGATAGATAGCTCTCTAGCTTTTAATATAGATATTTATTATAATTCTATCTTTAATTCTAATTACCTAGTTATAGTCTATAGTTTATAACCTCTAACTTATTACTAACGTAATATATATATTATTACTTAGACTACGCCTTATTATATCTATTAATATAAACCCCTTAATAGGTTTATCCCTTAAGAATAATACCGGTCGTTATATAGGGTTTCTAACTAGTTAGTTTAGCTATAGATAAGGTAGAGTTTACTATAGTCTTATTTTTAGTTTTATATAATCCGCCTTATACGCGTCCTTTTACTATATTACTTATCTTTCCCTATAACCTAACTATTAGCTTAGTTTCTAACTATAAGATAAGTTACTTATAGTTATTAATCTAGGTATTAAATAATTATAAACTAATAAGTTAGCGAAATAATTCTTATAGTAATATATCTAGTCGTTAATAAACTAGTATAGTAAGGTACTCTTTTAAGTATAGCGCTACTTTTACTTTTTAATAGAGCTTTAATATTTATTTATAAAAGTTAGCTTTATTTATAATATCTAAGGTAGTAAATCGTTCTATTTATAAAGATCTTAATACTACTTTTAGCTAGATAGTAAAGCGTTTTTATAGTTTAGTATACTAGGCGGTATATCCTTAGTCTAAGATATAAAGTATAGCTTAGTTAGATTCGCTAAGTTTATTAAAATACTATTTAATAGTAGTTCTACGGAGTAAGCTAGGGATTAATATCGCTAGTTTATTAGCGTATTTCGGTCTATAAATAGCTACCTACTTTAGGAATTAATAAATCGATCGATGCTTCTATATATAATTATTTTCTTAGTTTCTTTAAGAATATTAAATATTATATTAAAGGGGCTAGTAAGGTTAAACTTCCCTATATCTTTTAGTTTAATATATACTAAAGGTACTTAATAAAGGTTTATAATAGTATTATCCTTAGTTTCTCTTATTATAGCTTTTACTAGTAGTCTTATAAGAGCTTCTTTTATAATTAAGCTTACTAGCTAGTTCGCTAAGGTTATTATCGTAAATATATTACTAAGGGTAGTATTATTTAAAGGTTCTTTCTTATTTTAGTTATTATAGTTTAGCGAACTTCTAAGGCTTTATCCTTTTAATAAAGGTAGTTAAGGTAGGGCGGGGGAAGCTATACTATACCGATTTCTATATAGCTCTATTATTTATAGCTAATATTACCTTATTACTAGAACGTATTCTAGGTTATTAATTCGTTTCTATAGGCCTTAACGATCGGCTAAGTAAGCTAGTAAGTTATATCGTAGAAGTTCTACTCTTAATTCCTCTAAGTATCGTTCCTACCGCTAAGGTAGGCGATCTAGCTAACTTTTATTTCTATAAGAACTTAATAGGAAATATCCTAGGAATATATATCTTTCTATCCGCTAATAGAAGCTCTATATTACTTAAGCTTTAATATATCGAAGTTTTACTTTTATTTAAAGTTCCCTAAGTATTTCTTCTATAAAAAGCAATTAAGAAGCTAGTATTTATTAGTATATAAGTAAGAGCTTTTTTCTTAAGAAGATATCTAGGTTTATAGGTTAAGGTTAACTTATCTCTTTCTTTATTTTTTATCTTCCGTTCTATTAAATATAGACCTTAGGATAATAGATAGTTAAGAGAATAAGAATTACTACTATTTATTATATACTAGTCCCTTAGTATAAGGCTAGTACCTTAACCTTACTATTTACTTAGATCTAGTATAGGTTTAATAAGTAATTAAATAGACTAGCTACTATATATAATTAAACGTATTATATAAACTAGCTACTATATATTATTACGCGCGTTAAATATAGACTAGCTACTAGTCTTATAAGTTAAAGTAAGAGTAGTAATAACTATTTATATTTTTCTTTACCCGCCTAAGATCTAATAGGTTCTCTATCTTTTATATATACTATAGTAAGCGTAAGACCTTACTTAAGGCTTTAACTAAGTAATATCTTAACCTTATAATTATATAATAGTAGTATAGCGTATTAGCGGTATTTCCTAGTATTTTCCTTAAGTAAGCATTGGTATTTCTTTATAATTTCCCTACTATATTCTTATAGTAACTTCTTAGGGAAATATTAATATAATCCTTAAGGAGCTATTATTACTTAGGAAATCATAGTATATTCCCTATATAATATATCCTTAAGGGAAATCTCTATAAAATGTCTATATAATCCGCTTAGTTATTATTTCTAGGATTTCTAGGTAATTTCTTAGAGTTTACTTAGTAGCTTCTAAGTTCCTTCTTCTATAAGGAGCCTTAAGGAGTTAAGGGTAACTTCCTTAAGGGAGGCTAATATTATTATAGGTACCTAGATTATCGACTATAGGGTGTCCTATAATAAGTAGTCTTACTAATTTATAAGGAAGATAAATACTAGATTTACTATACTAACGATTTTTCCTTAAATTTATAGCTTAAATAAGGGTAGCGGTATTAGTTACTATTTCTTAGTAACCTAAATCTTATCTATCTTCTTCTATAATAAGGGGTCCTCCTTAAGAGACTATTATATCGTTTTTTATAGCTTCTTTAAAGGGTTAAATCCTTTAAGTTAGTTTTCCTCGAAGACCTACTAGTATTATAATAATTAATAGCCTAGGGATTTATAGGCTAAGTAGCTATTTCGTTTAGTTTTTTATCTCTTTAAGGAATCCTTATCTTAATTTAAAAGGTTTACTTAAAAACCCCCCTTTTTTACCCCTTATTACTAATTTTAATAAAAAGGTTCGATTTTAACTAGTTTCTTAATTTTTCGACTAACGGACTAAATAGTCTATTAAGGGACTAGTCGGGCCGGTCTAACTATCGGGACCGGGGCTAGGCCTAGAGTAAGAGGCGGAGCTAGGGCTAAGACTAAGGTAGCTATTAAAGATAGTATTAAGGCTCTTAAGGGAGGAGGAGCTAAAGGGGCAGTAGCTATAGTAGTAGTAGTAGGGGGTATAGTAACTAAGGCTATAGGTCGAACCGTCCAAGTTAAGTACTAGCTATAAAAGAATAAGACTACTTATTACTATACTTTAATAGCTTCTTTATTTAGTTCTTAGCTAGCTTCTTAAAAGATAGTTAAGTAACCGTTACTAATAAGCTTTATTAGTAGAGATATATCCTATAGCTACTAGCTAGAAAGAGCTTTTATTAAGAAGTATTAGTTAGCTTTCTTAAGGATTTCTTCTTACTTAGCTAGCTATAAAGAAGCTAGTAAGTTCCTAGTAAAAAGGGCTCTTAGGTAGGCTATATAGGTCTTCTTAATATAGTTACTTATATATCCCTTTAAGGGAGCTATTAAGGTCTCGAGCTTTAAAAGCTACTACTTAAGGGTCTCTTTTTCTTAAAAAAAGATTAGCTTTATAGTACTAACGGATTCCGTTATCGCTATATATATAATAGTTAGTAGCTTTATCTTATAAAGGTATTCCTTATAATAACTCTTATAGTTACCTAAGGTAATAGAAAAAACTCTTTACTATATAAAGGTTAGCTTAGAGAAAAGGGAAGCTCCCTCTATAAATTCTATTACTCTAGGTTAAAGAGGGGGCTTAAAAGGGTCCTACTTATTAAAGAAGACTAAATTATAGATAGTTCTATTTATATAAGCCTATAGCTCCTTTACCTACTTATCTTAATCTTAAGGCTTTATAAGAATTATCTTATAGACTATAGGGGCGGTAAAGGAGTTGTTTTTTAATATCGTTATAAAAGAGAGGGTAGAAAAGTTAATTAAAAATTAGCCTTTTTAGTAAAAATAGTAAAAGGGAGCTATAAGAGATATAAGAAAGGTGCCTTTTATAGTAGCTAGAAGGTATAAAAATACTATTCCTCCTAGGCTTATAACTCTTATAAAAAGAGATATAAAAAGTATATATAAAATATATAAAGGTAAAAGTAAAAGTAAGGGGTCGGTTAAGTAAGGTAAAGATATTTAATTCTTATAGGGGTAGTAATTATAGTAGGGGAGTAATTATTATATTACCTTAATTCTCCTTCTTTCCTTTATTTAACGCCCCTCTTTATACTTATTTAGTATTTTAATTAATAAAGAAGATCCTACTTAAAGAAGCTATTAATATCCTTTTAACTACTAAGCTTTTTACTAGTTTTTCCCCTCCTTTCTAGCTATTACTATTATATACTTTATATATATTAATTAATACTATTGCTTATATTTAATAAGCGGCTACTACTTTTTTATAATAGTTATAAGCTTAGGTAAAGGGGTTACCTTTCTAGGAACTTCTTAGTAACTATATATATACTTCTTTTAGCTAGCCTAGCGCGTACTACCTAAAAGGCCCGAGGTTTAAGTCCTACTAAAGTAATTATATAGTATTAGTATAGGGCCTACTTATATAAAAATTCCCTTTATAGTCTAGGATATCTAAGTATCCTAGGACGAATTAACCTAGTATCCTTAAGGGGGTATATTATATACTTTATATATATTAATTAACGCTATTACTTATATTTAATAAGCGGCTATTACTTTTTTTATAATAGTTATTAGTATTTCTATCTTATCTCTTACTACCTTTATAGGAAGCTATTACTACTTTTACTTCCCTTCTTACCTTTACCCTCCTCTTTATACCTCCTTTTAGCTCCTTCTTTAAAACCTATTTTTTTTTAGCTTTCTAGGTCCCTTATATTATAGGATATCTTTAAGAACTATAAAATTAAGCTATACTTCGCGATATAACTAAGTTATATAAAAGAATTAATACCTTTTACCCCTTATTTTATAGATTATTAACCGCTCTTAAAGAGCTAAGTATTTTTCTAGGACTAATATATAGAATATATATTAATATATTTAAGTTTAAGAAAGAGGTAAATAAAAGACTGCTTCTTAAACGTATTATAAATATTTTAAATACCTAGTAATACCTTTTAAACTTACTAATATACTAGCTATATTTTAAAGCTATATCTATTAAGCGCTTAAAGGGCTTATAAATATAATCTATATAGTTTACCTTAATAATATCTTTATATACTTTAAGATAAGAAAAGAATATATTTAATACTTAAGATAAGTAAAAAAAAAAAGCTAAGGGCTATAAAGCTTTATATAAAACTATTAAAGTATATCTTTTATTAATAGTTAGTTAAGTTCCTTAGGTTTATTTTATCTATTAATAAGGTATTAATAAACCCTTAATAAGTAAAGGTAATAGCTTAATAGTTTAAACTTATAACCTTTTATAATATTTAGGTTTTCCTTAGGTTCTATAATTTTTACTAATAATTTATATATAGGTACTTAAGAGTTATAGCGCCCTTAACTATATTATTAAAGGGGAGTAAAAAAAAAAGCTAGGAAGTATAAAGCTAAACCTTATTAAAAGGGTAGCGTTTTAAGCTTTTAAAGATACTTTTTAAAGAGCTTTACTCTTTCGATATTATAATTTAAAAAGATATATTTATATCGAAATAAATATATTATAATTTATAATAATAAGGATTATCTTTTAACTTAATAATAAAGGGCGTTACTATTTAATTATATTTTAGTTAAGGAAGTTTATTAAAGCTAAACTTAATTATAGTATTTTAAACTAAGAATTATTTACTATTATAAAGTTATTTAAATACTAGTAATATTAGGTTAATAGGGTAGTATATAAAGTAAAGGTATTATTAAACTACTATAACCTTTAAACGTTTATATATTAAACTTCTTTAAATAGAAGGTAAGTAAGATAGTATATATATTTAGTATTATTTAACTTTACGATTAAGTATTATATAAGTAAATTAAACCTAGTAAACGTATTATTAAGAATGCTTAGATATAAAGGTAAGAAGCCTTTATCTATAAAACTATTACTAAAGCTATAAGTAAAGCTAGCTACTATTAATACTATATTTATATAGAGAAATAATAAAGCGTTTTTATAGGTAAAGAAATACTTAACCTTAAGTTAATATAAGTATAATAAAGTGCCTTTATATAAGGAAAATATATAAGCTTATTTATAGTAAAACTATAATATTTTAGGCGTAAAACCTAAATAATTAGCTAATTAAGCTAAAGAGAGAGCTAGTTATAAGTAGTTACTTTTAAAGAAGACCGCTAAAAAAGCGGCCTACTATATAAAGGTTTATATAGTAGAAGTTCTAGAACCGCTACTAGAGTTACTAAAATATACTTAGTTAGTTAATATAGTAATAAGTAAGCTAAAGGAAACTAAAGACTTTTTAAAAGGGAAGGGTTTTTAATTAATATACTTAAATAAACTATTACTATAAAAAGGTTATATTATAGTACCTTTAAAGGTAGCCTTATAGTAAGAGCTAATATAGCTCTTTTATAACGATCTATTAATAAGATACTTTAGCTCTTAATATACTAGTAAACTACTAATAAGGAACTTTTACTAAGATAAAATAATAAGAGATATAAATAAATATATCTAATTATACTTAGTATATTAAGGTATAGTATCTAAGAAGTATTACTCTTATAGTATTATATAATTATTATTATATCTTATCTAACTATAGGAAGAATTATTAATAGACTTTATTATAGGTCTACTTAAAGTATAGTATAGTAAATAAGACGTTAATATAATCTTAGTAATCGTAGACTAATATACTAAGTATTACCTTTTCTTTCTTATTTCTAAGATAATAATAGTTTTAAAGCTAGTAGAATTATTCTATTACTAAGTTAAATTAATATATAGACCTTTAAAAGGTATTATCTTAAATAAAGGGTCCTTATTTATAAGTAAGTTTTAGTTAAATCTTTATTTTATCTTATAAGTAAAACGTAGGCTATTAATAGTATTTTACCTATAAACTAATAAGTAAATAGAATAAATAAACTAAGCTATATAGTACTACTTAAGATACTTTACTAACTTAAAATAAACTAACTAAGCGTTACTCTTATATATTACTTAATTTATATATAATAATATAAAGAATATAATAACTAAGTTATTACTTAATAAAGTATTAATAAGTTACTAACTAAAATTCTATATTAATATTAAGGACGATATTATTTAAAGGGGGTTACTTTAAGTAAGAGTAAGAGTTACTAGGCTATAAGAGCTATAAAAAAGGCTTAAGGAATACTAAGGAAAAGCTATTAAATTATAAGTAAAATACTATAATTTAAGGTATTAACTACTTATATTAAAAGTAAGAGACCTTATAGTATTATTAATAAAGAACTTATACTTTAAGAATAAAAAAAGAAAACTCTTACCTAAGTATATTCGACTATTTTAGGTCCTATAAGCTATTAAAAAATAAGTATATTATCTTATACTCCTTAAGAAGTACTTATACCTTTATAATATTTTCTATATTAGTCTCTTAGAGCTATAAAAGGAGTATAAAAGTACTTATAAAGATAGTAAAAGCCTATTAATACTAAACTTAAAGGATAATAAAGGTAAATAAAAAGTCTAAGAGATTAAGAACTAAAAGAGATCTAAGGGTAATATACTTTTCCTTATTAAATAGTAAGGATAGCTAGCTAAGTATAACTAATAAGTTAATATTAAAAATATAGTAAATAGCTAAGACCTTATTAAGGAATATACTACTCGCTTAACTAAGAAAAAAAAGTATAAGACTAAGTAAGGTAAGGAAGCTTACTAGTATAAAGAGACGCTATTAAATCGGTAATAAATCCCTACTAAATCGCTATTAACTTATTAATATATTAGTTATTATAAAAAAGATATAGCTGCTTATTAAATATAAGCGATAGCGTTAATTAACGTATATAAAGTACGCGATATACCCCTTTAGGGATACTAGGTTAATTCGTCCTAAGATACTTAGATATCTTAGACTATAAAGGGAATTTTATATAGGTAGGCCCTATACTAAAACCGCGCTTAATTACGCTAGCGGGACTTAAACTATAGGCCTTTAGGTAATATACGCTAGGCTAGCTAAAAGAAGTATATATATAGTTACTAGGAAGTTCCTAGAAAGGTAACCCCTCTACCTAAGCTTATAACTATTATAAAAAAGATATAGCCGCCTATTAAATATAAGCGATAGCGTTAATTAACGTATATAAAGTATATAATATTAGTATACTTAAACGTCTTATAACTATATATAAAATAGTAAAATAAGAGAATAAAGGAAAACTATTTATACTACCTATTAAATATTATTAAGGAAAATAAAACTAAACTATAACTCTATTAAGACCTTAATAATAAAGGAGAGAAAGATAGTTATAACTAAATAAAAGAAAGATAAGACCTATCTATTACTTTTAACTACCCCTTTTCTTTACTAGCGTAGTAAGAACTAACTAAAGCGCCCCCTTTACTATACTAAATACTTCTAGAAATACTAGAACTACCCTATCCTTTACTCTTTCCTTATTCTCTATATTAAGACCTATCTTTATTAGTATAGTACTTACCTTAGCCTTAGTAAATAGTAAGGTATATTACTAAGAAGTATAGCCTATATATTACGGGATACCCTACGGTTAATAATCTAGGTACCTATAACGATATCGGCCTTTCTTAAGGAAGTTACCCTTAACTCCCTAAGGCTCCCCGCGGAAGAAGGAACTTAAAAGCTACTAGGTAAACTCTAGGAAATTACCTAGAAATCCTAGAAATAATAACCGAGCAGATTATATAAACGTTTTACGGAGATTTCTCTTAAGGATATATTATATAGGGAATATACCACGATTTCCTAAGTAATAATAGCTCCTTAGGGATTATACTAATATTTCCCTAAGAAGTTACTATAAGAATATAGTAGGGAAATTATAGAGAAATACCTATACCTACCTAAGGAAAATACTAGGAATACCGCTAATACGCCGTACTACCGTTATATAATTATAAGGTTAAGATATTACTCGGTTAAAACCCTAAGTAAGGTCTTACGCTCGCTATAGTATATATAGAAGATAAAGAACCCGCTAGATCTTAGGCGGGTAGAGAAGAATATAGATAGTTATTACTACTCTTACTTTAACTTATAAGACTAGTAGCTAGTCTATATTTAATACGCGTAATAATATATAGTAGCTAGTTTATATAATACGTTTAATTATATATAGTAGCTAGTCTATTTAATTACTTAGTAAACCTATACTAGATCTAGGTAGACGGTAAGGTTAATATACTAGCCCTATACTAAGGGACTAGTATATAATAAATAGTAGTAATTCCTATTCCCTTAAATATCTATTCTCTTAAAGTCTATATTTAGTAAAATAGAAGATAGAAAATAAGGAAAGGAATAAGTTAACCTTAACCTATAAACCCTAATATCTTCTTAGGAAGAAAGCTCTTACTCGCGTACTAACGAATACTAGCTTCTTAATCTCTTTTTATAAAAGAAATACTTAGGGAACTTTAGATAAAAGTAGAACTTTAACGTATTAAAGCTTAAGTATTATAGAGCTTTTATTAGCGGTTAGAAAGATACCTATTTCCGGGATATTTCCCGTTAAGTACCTATAGAAATAGAAGATAGCTAGATCGCCTACCTTAGCGGTAGGAACGACGCCTAGAAGAATTAAAAGCGGAACTTCTACGATACGACTTACTAGCCTACCTAGCCGATCGTTAAAACCTATAGGAACGAATTAATAACCTAGAATACGTTTTAGCAATAAGGCAATATTAGCTATAAGTAACGGAGCCGTATAGAAATTAGTATAGTATAGCTTCCCCTGCCCCGCCCTAACTACCTTTATCGGAAGGATAAAGCCCTAGAAGTTCGCTAAGAAGTTCGCTAAACTACGATAAATAAAATAAAGAAGAACCTCTAAATAATACTACCCTTAGTAGTACGTTCGCGATAATAACCCCGGCGAACTAGCTAGTAAGTTTAATTATAGAAGAAGCTCTTATAAGACTATTAGTAAAAGCTATAGTAAGAGAAACTAAGGATAATACTACTATAAACCCTCCTTAAGCACCTATAGTATATATTAGACTAAAAGATATAGGGAAGTTTAACCCCGCTAGCCCCTTTAATATAACGTTCGACGTCCTTAAAGAAACTAAGAAAACGATTATATATAAAAGCGTCGATTAATTTATCGATTCCTTAAAATAAGTAGCTATTCGCGGACCGGAATACGCTAACGAACTAGTAATACTAATCCCTAGCTTACTCCGCGGAACCGCTATCGAATAGTATTCTAGCGATCTTAGTAAGTCCGACCGAGCTATACTTTATACCCCGGACTAAGGATATACCGCTTAGTATACTAAACTATTCTTAAGGTATATAAGCAAAAGCGGAATTTTAGGAAATTAAGGAATTATATAAGACTACGTAATAGAGAGGAAGAAGGAGTATAAGGTAGGATTTTTAACGGAATTTATTAGTAGTATATTAGTATATAGAAGAGGTGTTTTCGTTAATTATTCTCTATCTATCTACTAGCGGATATGCTATCTTATATAGATAATTATAGTTAAACGGAAGAACCTTTCGGGACTAGATTTAGGCTACTATATAGCCCTAAGACTAGGAAATTCCGTGATACCTTAAGTAAATCTAGAAGTGTCTTGGTTCTACTAATATTTATGTTTAAAGGAGGTTGGTTGTGCTAGTGTTCTTAAGAGGTCTTAGCTAGTATTCTAAGCTAGCTTTATTCCTTCGATTCCCGATTATACGATAACCGGCAACCCGTTTAATATATAATAATATATAGAATAACGAGCGATTCTTACTCTATAGGATAAGATTTTATCTATAATTAATATACTACTTATTAGCTTATATAATCGGGAGAGTATATTATAGCTGCTTTATTTATAGTAGGAACACCGTTCCTTATAGCCTCCCTTAAAGAGTAGATTTATATACTCTTTACTAATTTATTTATAGTAGTATATATATAGGTAAAACCTAATTTTAGGAAAACCATTCTTATACCTTAATAGGATATATAAAACCTATTCTTTTTTAGGAAAAAACTCCTTAGGTATATACTAATAGGGAAACCTATAGTAGGAAAAATCTATAGTTATAATAATTATTTATAGGATAACCTTATATAAGGTAAAACCTATTATTGCTAGGAAAATCTTAATAGATAAAAACCTAGTAAATATTTCTCTAGGAAACCTAAAAGGAAAAACCTAGTAAGGGAAAGATATAGAAAGTATGAGAAATATCTAAAAACCCCTTTTAATTACTTAGGAACTTATATTAAGGATAGACCGTCTCTAAATTTATAGAGTAATCTAGGTCTTAATTCCTTCGTAAAAATATTAGCTATATTATCTTCTAATTTAATATAAAAACTCTAATTTCCCTTCTCTTATACTAGTTCTAGTATAGTAATAGGCTAATCTTATATACTTAGACCTTTTATAAAATTCCGGATTTTCTACTAATTTAATAGTAGTAGTATTATCCGTTAAAATAGGAGGTATAGTATTAGGAATCTTAATAGATAGATCCTTAGTAATATTTTTAAAAAGCATATTTAAATAAATAGCTTCTTTATTTGCCTCCCTAAAGCTAATATACTCTGCTTTATAGGTAGAAAGGGCAACGGCTTTCTGCTTAGAGTAAGCCTAGCTTATTATATTATTATATATATAAAAACAGTAACCGGAAAAGGATTTTCCGTCCGTTAAATCCGACGCCTAGCTAGAGTCGGTAAAACCCTTTATATATAGATAGGTAAAAGGGATATTATAATTATATTTAATCTTTAGGCTAGGGAATTTATTTAAATATTTCTAAATTATATTTAAAGCCTTAAAATACGTCTAGTCGGGCTTAGCCGCGAATCTAGCGTAGGAAATTATAGAATATAAGATATCTAGCCTAGTAAATAAGGCTAAGTATAATAGAGATCTTATTTCTTTCTAAAATTATAATATATCTTCCTTAGAAGGTAATTCCTTTGCTTTTATAAGCTTAAAGCCTACTATAGCGGGTAAATTCGAAGTTCCTAAACCTTCTTTATTAAATTCCTTTAATTTATTTAAGGTATACTTTTCTTAGGATATATATAGCTCTTTATTTTCTCGGTTTATTATAATATTTAGACCTAAGAAGTCTTTTATATCTCCTAAGATAGTAAAATCTAGGAATTTAAATAATTCTTTAAATAATCTTTCTTCTATTATAGATTTAGAGGGCCCTACTATAAGAAAGTCGTCGATATAAATTGCTAAGGCTATACTATAGTCCTTATTTATAAATACTCCTTTATCTATTGAAAGAGGAAGAAATCCGAGATTATTTAATATAATTTTTAAATAATTATACTAGAGCTTAGGACTTTGTTTTAGGCTATATAATGCTTTCTTTAGCTTTGCTTTAATTTGACCGGTTTTATATAGGTCTAGGAATTTAGTTAATTTAATTCCTTTAGCTCTATAAGCTAATCTATATTTTAAATAATATTCTTTAAGAGCGTATTCTTCGTAGCCTATAGGAAGATCGATATATACTTCGCTATCTATATCGGTATATATAAAGGCATTTATTATATCTATTTATAAAGCTTTAAATTTATAGATAATAGCTAAAATAAGTAGAATTCTAATAGATTCGGGTCTAGCTATAGTTAAGAAGGTATCTAGGAAATCTAAGCTATAGATCTACTTAAATCCCTATATTACGAAACGGGCTTTATATTTTATTATATTATTTTAACTATCCTTCTTAATAGTATAGACCTAGCGGCCTCCTATAGCCTCCCTATCCCTAGGGAGGTAGGAAAATTCCTAAGTTTTATATTTAATTAGCTAGATAATTTCCTTAATTATAGTATCTTTCTAAAATACTATTTTAGGGCTATTTATTACCTATTTATAAGTCTTTAGAATTTTTAGATCCTGATTTTCTATACTAGCTAGAATTAACTCTATAAAATCGTAGTTTAGAAATAAATTAACGTTAGGGTATTCGATATAGTTAGAATCGAACCCTTCCGGCTTCTTAGGTAATTCTACTACTATTTTACTAGTAGTAGGAATAGGATCGTTATTTAGAGACTCTTCTTTTATAGAGGGCGAGGACTTTTATCTCTAGGTTCTCTAGTAGCTTCCTCTATAGGATATAGCTTTCTAGCTTATCTTTATTCGAATAGAATTAAAATCAAAGGTATTATTACTACTAGAGATTTCTAGATTTTTATAAATTTATTTTCTAGTATAGTAATATCTCTAGAGATAGTAATCTTTCTCTTAGAAAATCCTAGATTTTATATATATTTTCTAAATAGCCTACTATTATTCCCTTAAAAGCTCTATTATCTAGCTTATCTTTAGGGTCTTTATTCTTATAATATATAAGGCTTCCGAAGGTCTTAATTTTATTTAAGGTCTCGAAGGGTAGTATTATATTATCCCTCTTTTTTATAGGACTTTTAAATCCTATCGTAGAATACGGTAATCTATTATATAAATAGGTAGCTATTAAAACAGCTTCTCCTTATAGATATTTAGGAAGCCTAGTAGTAAATAAAGAGCTCGTACTTTTTCTAATATAGTACGATTTATTCTTTTTATTCTACCGTTAGATTCCGGCGTCCTAGGAGGACTAGAGTTAAAGGTAATTCCTTCTTTTTCGTAAAAGAGCTTTATTTTATATATAAATTCTTTAGTATTATTAGAAAATGCTTCTCTAATCCTAGTATTTTTAGGGTTATTTTCTAATATCTAATACTATTTTTTCTAAATAAGAATAAGACTTATACGAAGGTTATTTATTAACCTTATTTATTGCTTTAGCTCTAATATAAATCTCGTATTGCCTTATTTTATTTTCCTCTTTTAGAGGCATTTTTATATCCTTATTATATCTTTTTAATATTTCTAAAATAGCCCTACTATTTATATGCCCTAAGCGTAAGTACTAAGTATAAAAATCTATATCCTTTGCTTTTAAAGACGTAATAAGGATTAATTAGCTTTCTAATAAAGGTTCTATAGGAATATAATATAATTTATTTCTAAGAAATCCTTTAGTAAGGACCTTAGCCTTATTATCTAATAAAAGGACTTTATTTCCTCCTATTAAGGCATAGGTATTATTAAAATAAGATTAGGATAGTATATTTACCCTTAATTTAAGTATATAAAAGCAGTCTCGAAGGATATACCTTTTTCTACTATATAGGTACTTAAATACTAAGTCCCCCTTTCCTTTTACTAATATAAAGGAAGCTTTTCCCTAGTAAACTTTAGACTTAATTTCTTTATAGTTAATAAGGAAATTCTTATTAGATACTATATACTTAGTAGCTCTAGTATTATATATAAAATTAAAGATCCTTTTATTCTTATAACTAGGAAATCCTCCTTCTCTTACCTTTAAGACTAATTCCTTTATTCTAGGAATCGAGGCTTCTAGAGGTCCTAAAAAAGAGTCTTTATTAGCTTCTACTATAGGGGTATTTATAGAGGTTAAAATTACCTCTAAATCCTTAGACGTTTATATAGGGGTCGGAGCCCTAGAAAGGTCTATAAGGTCGATATCTAGGTCTATATTTTCTTACAAAGCTATATTTAAGACCTTATTACTATCTTTTAAATCGGACTCTAGCTCGGTAATTCGAGCCTTCCTTCTTTTATTAGTAGTAGAAATACTACTAAAAGGGGATTTCTTCCTAGAAAAAGAAGAAGAAGAAGATTTTCTCTTCTTAGAAATTTAAGTCCTATCGTCCCTTTTTCCTTTATTTAATACCTAATAAGCGGGAGCCTTATTTAGGTATAATTTATAGCAATTTACTATAAAATGCCCTGGTTTTTTACATTCCTTATAATAAGGAGTATCCGTAGAATTTCTATAGGATTTCTAAGGCTTCCTTTATATTAGGAAGGCTTTCTCCGAAGATTTATCTATATCCTCTATTCTTCTAGCTTCGTCTAAAAGACTAGCTATTAGGGATTTAAGGGTAAACGCTATAGAATTATACTTAAGGCTCTACGTAATATTTATAATATAGCTTCTAAATTCCTTATTAAGGCAATTAAGAATCTATGCTATAAGGATAACTTCTAGAATTTCTATATTATAGGATTTTAAATCCTCGTAGATTTCTTTTACCTTATAAAGGTATTTCTCTAAATTAGAGCCTAAGGGACTAAGATTAAAGAGCTGCTTAATAAGTAGATAATTCGACGAAAAGTTTAACGGATTATATAGCTTTTTAAGCTTATCCCACGCTTCTTTAGCATTTTTTAGATGCCGAATTTATATTAAGGGACTATCTTCGACTTAAAGGAATATTATAGATAAAGCCTCCGTAGTCTATATATAATTTACTTGCTCTAGAGTAGTAATAAGCTTTTCTTTTATAAGGATAGCTTCTATCCTCGTAGTCTATAAGGTATAATTTAAATTTCCCTTAAGTTTAGTAAATTCGTATTCTTTCTATCTACCTATTTTATATAAACTCGGTATTATTTCGTTCGTAGGGATCGAGAAGTCTAGACGGGAGTTTAAGAGCGTAGGAAGGTAAAAGAAGTTAAGGGGAATTTCGAAAGGAATTTTAATTAAATATTTCGACGAGGAATTTTAAAGGTATAAGTATTTCCGGCTTAAAAGGAGTAAGCCGGGCTTATAACCTCTTAAGGTATATAAGCAAAAGCGGAATTTTAGGAAATTAAGGAATTACGTAAGACTACGTAATAGAGAGGAAGAAGGAGTATAAGGTAGGATTTTCAACGGAATTTATTAGTAGTGTATTAGTATATAGAAGAGGTGTTTTCGTTAATTATTCTCTATCTATCTACTAGCGGATATACTATCTTATATAGATAATTATAGTTAAACGGAAGAACCTTTTAGGACTAGATTTAGGCTGCTATATAGCCCTAAGACTAGGAAATTCCGTAATACCTCGAGTAAATCTAGAAGTGTCTTAGTTCTACTAATATTTGTGTTTAAAGGAGGTTGGTCGTGCTAGTATTCTTAAGAGGTCTTAGCTAGTATTCTAAGCTAGCTTTATTCCTTCGATTCCCGATTATACGATAACCGGCAACCCGTTTAATATATAATAATATATAAAATAACGAGCGATTCTTACTCTATAGGATAAGATTTTATCTATAATTAATATACTACTTATTAGCTTATATAATTAGGAGAGTATATTATAGCTGCTTTATTTATAGTAGGAACACCGTTCCTTATAACTATAAAAACGCTTTACTATCCGGCTAAAAGTAGCTTTAAGATCGTTATAAATAAAACGATTTACTACCTTAGATATTATAAACGGAGCTAACTTCCGTAAATAGATATTAAAGCTCCGCCGAAAAGCGAAAGTAGTACTATACTTAGAAGAGTACCTTACTATACTAGTCTATTAACGACTAAACGTATTACTATAAGAATTATTCCGCCGACCTACTAGTCTAGAATTATTCGATACCTAGATTAATAACTATAAGTAACTTATCCTATAGTTAGAAACTAAGCTAACGGTCGGGTTATAGGGGAAGATAAGTAACGTAGTAAAAGGATATATATAAGGTAGGTTACGCGAAACTAAGAACGAGACCACGGTAAACTCTACCCTATCTATAGCTAAACTAACCGGCTAGAAACCCTAGGAATAAGGATAACTCTAATAGAAAGGAAATACGACGACTACGTTAAGATAGAATAATCTATACTAGATAAATAGGGGCCTAGCACTAAACTAGTTAACTAGTCCTTAAACCGGACTACGGCCTTAGGATTCGAAACTAAAGGAGGGCTCTTAGGAAAACCTAATCGTTATTAACCTCGCCCGTTAGCTTTAAGTAGCACTAACCGACGACTAAGGCGGGATCTATCTTTCCTAGGAAATATAATACTAGATCTTATTTACCTAGGATAAAGGGCTAGAAGATAGTAATACTACCGCCGACGTAAGAGAAGAAACTAAAGAAGTAAAAGATAAGATTCTATTTATTCCCGATATAATAGAACTAGAACCTATAGGACCGAGCCGTTTACCTAGAATACTAAGGAACTAGCTAACTATAAGAGCGGCGCTATAAACCGAAATATTAGATCTATTAAAGCCGTCCCGGTTTACGTACGCCTAGATATCCGTTTTCGGAACTAAAGGCCTAGACTAGCTATTAAACGTATATATAGACTCCGGCGTAGCCCGCTCTATAATTAAGGAAGACTAGCTTAACTACTTTAACGATATAACCCTCGATATAACCTAGTAGGTCTTACTATCTAGTATAGGGAAAAGCCGAACTAAGGGTTAAGCGACCTTAATAATAAATATCCTAGGGAAATAGGGAACGGGATTTAAGGTTAGATAGTTTACTATTAGCGCCTAGGTAGTCTAGACCCTATTTATAGGATTATTGCTCGGATAAGATTTCTCGGTACTAAATAAAGTCGATATCCTAAATTCTAAGGGAATAATATCTATTAGCTTATATAGTAACCTAATAGTTATAGCTCGCTCGACTTAATAGGGCTACGCGATCCGTTATTAGGTTACGTACTAAGCCGACGTCGACGTCCTTATATATAGGATAGAACGCCTACTAGCGTAGATTAAGGATATACTAAGGGATCGTAACCTAGTATTCTTTCTAAGAGACCTATTATTAGCTTATAACTTAATCTAAGGTATAACTTTAGTTACGGCGGTTAATACTACCGCTCGCCGCGTTAGATTTAAAAAAGGATAGTACTTAGGGACGCTAGTAGACCTTAGCGACGAAATATAGTTCTTATAGATCGACCTACCTAAGGAAACCCTAGCTAGGGTAACTCCGACTAAAGAGCTAGCTATACGTAAAACCATAGAATATAGCGACCTATATTAAGTTATTAACCTATTAGTAGAAACCCTAGAGGAAGGGAGCCCTAAGTCTACTAAAGGGGAACTCCCTCTATAGACGTATAGCTAGACTCCGAACTATAAGATCGGGATTTTATAAGACTATAGCCTCCTAGAAATAACTACTCTAAAGGACGTTAAAATCTATAATTAGAACCCCGCGTTTATAGAAAAGATCTAATATATAGTCGCCTCCTTCCTAACCTTATAGAAGGACTAGGGTACTATTAAGGTTTACCTAGACTACTATATACGTATTCCGCTAATAGAAAATTAGCACCTACGTAAACTAGCGTCTAAGGCTTACCCGCTTAGCTAGAAGGATAAGGTACTAATCGACTAGACCTACGAGGACCTATACTAGAAGGGGCGTATAAAATAAGCTATAGAGGCAACCCCGTTCGCTTACCCTATATTCGTAGTCTAGAGAACTATATATAGTAACGAAAAAGGCCGAATAATAGTAGACCTACGCGCTCTTAATAGCATAGCTATCCTAGACGCCTACCTAATACTGCTCTAAGGAGATATAATCTAGAAGCTATAGGGGAAACGCTTTATTTCCGCTATAAACGCTCGGTCTTTCTTTTATTAGTTCCTTATCTATAAGGAGTATCGGGAAAGGTTTATAGTAATTAGCTATAGAGGATTAAAATAACTAACGGTAGCCCTAATAAGATATAAGAACTTACCTATATATATCTAAAGATTTATAAACTAAATCCTCTAAGAATATATAGAATATTCCTTTAGGTATATTAATAATATTATAATATACTTAGATATAGAAGATAACTACGTTTATTACCTCTAGGCTATCTTCTAACTCTTTATAGACTATAACCTAGCCTTAGCTAGATCGAAATTATTCCTAGGCTACCTATCTATAAAACTATTAGGATTTTAAGTTAATAGTATCGGCCTAATAAATACTAAAGAACGAGTATAAGTATTATAGGATATAGAGTTTCTAAATACCCTATAAGTACTAGAAAAGTAGCTTAGCTTAGTTAACTAGCTATAGTACTTAGTAGCCTACTTCTCTTAAAGGGTAGAGGCGCTCTAGGTTCGGAAAACGGCGATACTTAAGGAAGTATAAGATAGTTAAGCGCTACCTAAAGGACTAGTAAGGAATAGATATACCTCTAAGATAACGTACTAACCTTCCTTAGCGGAGGAATAGGCCTTCTAAGATATTATAAACGCTTTTATAGAACTAACGCGGCTATACTATTTCGACCTACGACGGCTATTATTCTTATAAATCGACGCTAGCCGTAAGCTAGGCTTTATAGTAGTAGCCTTCTACCTCGTACTAAGGGTAGACTAGAACCTAGGAAGGACCCCGCCCTAGACGAGTATCTAGCTAATCCTTTACCTTAGTAAACGCTTAACCGGCGGAGAACCTAAATACTAGCTTATAGAACTTAAAGTCGCCTATCTTTCCTTGGCTTATTAAAAGCTCTGGTCGTATATTATCTCTACCTTACTACTAAAGGTCGTTATACTAACTAACTACGCTACTACGAGCGTAATCTTAAAGTAAATATCGTTATTTACTATTAGTATAAAAATAAATAATCGGCTTATACTCGCTTTATAGTACCTTAGCTAGTTTCCCTTAAAGGTCTACTATATTCCTAGAACCGTAAATATCCTTACCGATATACTATCTTAACTACTATCTATAATATCTAGGAAATACGAACCTAGGGAATTAAACCGCGTTTAAGAAGATAAAGTACTAGTCGAATATATATACGTAGTTACGGAATCCTTTATCTAACCTAACCTACGCCGGAAGATCTAGGAAGTATACGTAGAAGAACCTAGGTAGGCTAGTATACTAAAGTAGCTTAGAAGCGATAAGTCCTAGGTCGGTCTCCTATTCGTTAAGCGGAACGGGTTACTTTACCTAGTTAAGACCTAAGGTCGTTACTAGCTTTATATCCCTACTACCTACGCTAAGGAAATTATCGCTAATAACTATACGCGTAAATTCTACCTTAGATAGCGAAGGATATAGGAGGAATTATCCTCTACGTTTACTATTACTAGCCTTAAGAAGCTTATTAATAGCTTTATCGATAAGTATAACGCCTATTATAGGAACTAAACTAACTAGTTAAAGGCCCTTAGCGAGTTAGTTCTAATTACTTCCCTAGCCTTACCTTTCTATATAATCGCTATAGATTTCGTAATAGGGCTCTTAGATATCCCTATAGACTAAACTCTATAGATACTACTTATAAGGGTCTACTATAATATACTACTAATAGTAACTAATAAGTTCTCGAAAATAGGGCTCCTTATCATAGGCTATTATTAGTTTACTACGGAGGACTAAGCTAAGGCACTATTTACTAAGTTAATATACTATAACTAAGGGATTCCCGCTTAGATTATTTCTGACTAGGACCCTAAGTTCCTTTTAGCGTTCTAGAAGGGACTATAGATAGTATATAGGTCTAAGTTACTAGTATCTATAGCTTAGTATCCCTAGACTAACGGCTTATTAAAATAATATAACTAAGTAGTTAAAACTATACTTTAGTTCTTTACGACTAACTTCCTATCCTATCGATAGGTAAACGCGTTACTATTACTTTAATTTACCCTTAATAACTCTTACTCCTTAGTAATCGGCACCTCTTTAAGCGAGCTACTAACCGGGATATAGATAGACGATAGTAAGCGATACCTTAGGGAAGGCCCCTTATAGATAGATAGGGAGATACTCTAAGACTAAGCTAGGATCTCGATCGCTCTAGCCTAGGCGGGAATAAAGAAGCGGTATAACGTAAAGCACTAAGCGCTAGAGTTTAAGCTTAGGGACTAGGTATAGCTCTAGCTAGGGAAAGGATATAGCGTAGCTAATAGACGAGTAGCGAAGTTAAAAGAGCGCCGTATAAAACTATTTAAAGTCCTTAAATAGATCGGCTATCTAGCCTACCGCCTTAACCTAGCCGGATCCTTAAATATCTACGACGTCGTTTCTATTATATAGCTATAGCCGGCCGAACGACTAAACGCCCGACCTAGCCCGGAACCTAATACTAACTACTAGGAAGTTAAAAGAATCCTCGACTTTAGAACTTATAAATATAGCTAAGGGACTACTTATATAGAATACCTCGTTAGCTAGAAAGGCTAGCTAAGTAGCTATAATTCCTAGGTAGCCGCTAAGGATATTATCGCTAAAGACCTTATTAAAGAATTTAATATATAATAAGGAGCGTTATAAGGTCGTATTACCTATACTTAGAAGCTCTACGCGCGCGCCGTATAATAGTATAAGCCGCTATAGTTAAAGGAGAAATAACGGTATATAGTACGCGCCGTTACCGTTCGTTCTCCTAGAAGTCTAGGGATAGGTTAACTAGCTAATAAGTATTAATAGGCCGCCTATAGCGAATAGTAATCTAATATTATATTTTAGTACCTATATGAATTTTATTTTAGGAACCTAATTTCCCTATCCTTTTATACTCCCCTTTCTATACTAAACCGCGCCCCTCTTATACCTATATTTAAGGTTCCTACTATTTAAGGCTATAAGTATTATAGTAAGGACCTAGTATTTTACTAGTATTTCTCTAACTAAATCTACCGCTAACCGCCGCGCTTAAGCCTCGAGGGGTTTTAATAAGTAGTTTAATTATATAGGAATAAAGCAAAGCTCCTCCGAAACCTTAAGTTTAATATAGCCGCTTTTACTAAGTAGAAGCGGGATAATTATAGTATATATACTAACTACCGCGACCTCCTTACTAAAGAAGGATATAACCTTAATATAGGCCTAGTAGAAAACGGTATATACTATACCCCGCTATCTCTTCTCTTATCTAAAGCCCGCGACCTATATAACTATAACTAGCTATACTTCTCTATACTTTATAGCGCCGCTACCTATCGTAATACTACTATAACTCTCGTAACTACCCGAACTAGTAGGAATATAATATTAACTATCCGACTATAGTAGGTTAGCGCTTCCTATCGCTATAATCCTAGTACTCCTTTATACTTTCGCTTTAACGACTATACCCTATCGCTATTAAGCTTTAGTAATTTATCTAGCGACTCGCTACTATTAGTCTCCGGTATTATAGGAAAAACCCTTAGTATCCCCTATAACGCCCGCGGGTAGTTCGCCCTATCGTTTAATAAGGATAAACTTCTCCCTCTATCGCTACGCGACCTAGATAGGGCTATCTTCCCCGATAAAACTAAGACGATAACTAGCGCCCTTAGAACCGCGTAGATCGCTACTATCTTAGCTAACGTCGTTAATAAGCTCCTATCTAGATAAGTCGCCTTTATAGACGCCGAGATACTTAAGATTATCGCTACTATTACTAGCGCGAAGTGCCTTCCCGCCTATCTAAAGATATTCGAGGCCGCCGCTATAGAGGAGCGCGAGGCTACTAGTATACTAAGAACCTATAAGTTTAAGGAGAGCCTTAAGCGCACCCCGGTTAAACCTAAAGGATCTAGTATAGTAGACCTTACCTTTAACGAGCTATTAGGAAACCTATTTACTAGACGCCTACTCGCCGCCGCCGCGGCCCCGCCCTCTACTCCTTTTAAACGGGCTAACTTATTCGCCGAGGAATAGGCCCCGATACTAGTCTAATAGAAGCTTAACCCCTTCTAGGTTCTAAGCTATAGAAAACCTAGACTATTCCCTATTATACCTTTTATAGTATACTACGATAACCTAGCCGATATAAACGGCTATATAGGCATCGTTTACTTTAGGTCGGAAGTACTAGTCTATAAAGCCCTAGACGCGGCCGTAATTTAGGTAAATCTATTCGCTACTATCCGTAAGGAGGCCGACGCCGACCTCTTACTTAGCTAGTACGCCGCCCTCGCTAGAGTGCCCGCCGGCTTTATCTATCGGTTTACTTTCGCCGCTTACCTCCTAAACGACTCGCCTAAGCTCGCCGCGGTATATTAAAGAGCGGCCCGCGTCGGCCCCCTTCGTACGCTAGTAGCGGCCCGCCCCTATACGGCTAACGTAATAGCCTATTTTAACTTATTAGACTAAAAGTTTACCGATATATACCTAGGTAGGTTCTAGAACCTAGGCCTAACTATATAGGTACTAGTAGTAGCAATCTATAACTAGGTTCTAGCCTCTTACGATAGACTAGCTATAATACTCCTAGTAAAACCGGCCCTAAATAACGCCTATAGCGTGCCTATCTATAGAGCCTTTAATATATAGGATGCCCTAGATAACGTGCTAGTAGGCCCTAAGGATCTAATAAAGGAGGAAGCTAAGAAGGAGATTACCTGCCTTACCCTTACCCCTATAGCGTAAGATAGTCGGTTATTAGTTTAGCCTTATTATATCCCTAGTCCTAGTCGTTTTTTTAACTAGCTTAGCTATAGAGCGCCCTTAGTTATAATTAGTTTTCCCTAGCTTAGCCGCTCTACGCTCCCGGCCTTACTTATTTATTACCCCGGCTTAGCTACCTAGTACCCCCGGTTTTAATAGTATTTTACTCCTAGATTAGCCGCCTCGCGCCCTTAGTATTAGTCGTACTAGGTTACGTCTTAGATAAGATATAAGTTATTCCCTATACTAACCTTAGAAATCTATATAACTTTATTACGATTCCTTATTAGCGCGACTCTTACTTAAATACCGCGGGAGACTAATAAGGATATCGGTTAATTCTTTCGCCCTAGGTATTTATTACGGGATACCTTATAGTCGATAATCTAAATACCTATAACGATATCGGCCTTCCTTAAGGAAGTTACCCTTAACTCTTTAAGGCTCCCTATAGAAGAAAGAACCTAGAAGCTACTAAGTAAACTCTAGGAAATTACCTAGAAATCCTAGAAATAATAACTAAGCGGATTATATAGATATTTTATAGAGATTTCCCTTAGGGATATATTATATAAGGAATATACTATAATTTCCTAAGTAATAATAGCTTCTTAGGGATTATACTAATATTTCCCTAAGAAGTTATTATAAGAATATAGCGGGGAAATTATAGAGAAATACCTATACTTACCTAGGGAAAATACTAGGAAATACCGCTAATACGCTATACTACTATCGTATAATTATAAGGTTAAGATATTACTTAGTTAAAACCCTAAGTAAGGTCTTACGCTCGCTATAGTATATATAGAAGATAGAGAACCTGCTAGATCTTAGGCGGGTAGAGAAGAATATAGATAGTTATTACTACTCTTACTTTAACTTATAAGACTAGTAGCTAGTTTATATTTAATATGCGTAATAACGTATAGTAGCTAGTCTATATAATACGTTTAATTACGTATAGTAGCTAGTCCGTTTAATTACCTATTAAACCTATACCGGATCTAGGTAAACGGTAAGGTTAACGTACTAGCCTTATACCGAGGGACTAGTATATAATACTATATTACTATTAATAAGGTAGAGTTTTAACTAGAGTTCTTAGGCTTAGTACTCTAAGCTTATATAGGCGATATTAAATAAGGGCGTAGGGTTAAGGTAAATAATAAGCTTATAGCGCTTATTTATTAATATATAGTAGTTAGTATACTTAACTTAATATATCGTTAGGCGGTCGCTAATAAAAAGGTTAGATAAAACTTATAATTATAAACTTCTATATACCTATAGTCTTAAAAGACTTATAATAAGCTATTTTAGCGGCGTTAAAAGCCTCGGCTAAATACTATACTATAATAGTAAGATAGCGCTAATTAGCCTCCTTAAAAATAAGTATACTTATATCTAAGCTATTATCCTTAGTATCCTTATTACTAGTCTTTAACTTATTAAGCTTATATAAGTACTTTATAATAGCGACTATATTAGCTTAGTTACTAAATATAAAAATAGCGGCCTTAAGAAAAATTAGCTTATTAATTATAATATTTAAAGTTAAGAGGAAACTTACTTAGTTATAAGTCGCGGTTTATCTATAATACTACTAATAATATATTAAGGAAACCCTTAAGAAAATATAGCTAATTAAAAGCACCTTAATAAGCTTAGGCTTAGTTATACTATACTCCTTAATAGCCGTCCTAAAATAATATATATATTAAAGCTTATAAGAGATAACCCCTTAGGCCTTAACTAAGTAAGCTTTAGCCTTAGATTAAGTACGCTTCTTTATAAGAGCGCAACCGCTTTATACCGCCGCCTAGGTACCCTTATTTCTAGCGCTATTATTCTTAGGTTTATTAATAAGAGTAGTTAAATCGCGGCCGTTTCTATTATTACCGTTATCGTTATCTTAGCCCTTATTTAGCTAGGTATTAAGATTATCTTAGCCTTTATTTAGCTAAGCCTTATTATTAATATCGGCCTACTTATTTTAAGGAGCGGCCTAGATAATAATCTCTTATTAGCTAAAGCCGCCCTATTAAGATAAAGTAGCTAGGTTATTAATACTTACTTAAAAGCGCTTAAGTATAGTCTCCTTACTAGCGTTAATATTACTAATAAAGGTAATAAACTTATAAGTTTCCTAGCTTATAAAGGTAAGCTTATTAGTAGTTAAAGTTAAGGTATTTAGTAAGGTAATAAGAGTATAACCCTTACTAATATTAGGTCCTAGACTAGAAGTTTCTTAGGGCTAGAATTCCCTTATACCTTTCTTAGCTTTCTTTACTAAAGGGGAACTAACGTTACTACGAGACTTTTAAGCTAATCGCTTATACTTTAAGGGCGAACCTACGGCTACCTACTCTTATATATAGTATAGGAAATTAGCGTTATAGTTCTTTATCTTCTTTAATATAAAAGGTATTATTATTAGTAAATCGTTAATAAAAAGTAATATAAAAAGGTATAAGGGATTAATAAAAAAAGGTATAAAACTCTATAATAATTATAAGTAAAAGAGTTAAAGAAGAAAATAAAATAAAATAAAGTAAGAGATATATATATATACTTTTTATATTATAATTACGCGGCCGATATATAGGCAATATTATAATAGTTACTTAGCGGTAACTATTAGTATAATAACTATTAACGTTATAGAGTATAGACTAATATATACTTATATAAGCGTATATATATAATATATAACCGAAACTACTTCTCTTTATAACTAAATATATATAGTATAGCGAAAGTAATATATATTAAAGATATAGCTAAGATATTTATATAAGAAAGGAGAAAATTATAAAAGCACTACTAAGAGGTATAGGCTAATAAAGCACTTAGGTATATAGTACTAATATATTAGTAGGGTATTAGTAAGGAATTATACCTACCCCGCTTATATATTATAGACTACTCGCTACTTTAATTAAAGAGGAAAAATCCTTTTTTTTATAAGCTTTAGTCTTATAATAAGGAGAATATAATATATATAGCGTAGTACCTTTAGCTATCTCTACTACCTAACTAATCGTACTATAATATATATTCCCTTATACCCCCCCCTTTTTAGGTAATTTTTATACTAATTACTACTATTAAGACCTTAACGAGCTATTACTATAAATCCGCGACCTTAACGTTATTACTATTATACGCGGCTAGCCTTATAATAATAAGCTACCTATACTAAGCTCCCTTATAGCGAGGGTATTAGAGATAGTATTATAGATAGTATTATAGTTATAGCCGGCTATAAGGGCATCCTAGCTACTTAATTTAAGTTAGGCTAGCTTAAAGCGGCTTACCGTAAGCGTTCGAAGGCGCCGGGGGCGCGACGAGCTTAATAAACTTAGTTATAGCCCCCGGTCTCTCGTAGCGTTATAATAAGGATTAATAGCTCGAGGAAATATAAGGGGAAGGGGATTAAGAGGAGGACGCGGCAGGAGGGGCGCGCCACCGGCTTCGTTAGGGCAGCCGGCTTCGTCAGGGCAGCCGGCTTCGTTAGGCGTTAGAGGGATCGTTGAGTGGGCGCCGCCGCCGCCGCCTATATAGCCGTAAGGGCCAAGGAGGAGCCGGATCAATTAACGGGCCGATTATTGCAACTTCGAGCTCAAGGCCCGGAAATGCGTTATTTAAGCGAATTAAGAGGCATGCGTTATATGGCCTTTATTGCCTCTTATATATATGCGGGTTGTGTGTGTGTGCGGGCGGGCGCAGGCGCGGGTGCGGGCATTTAGGCGGTATAGGTACTTGCCAGGCGCGCGCGGTATAAATAGGCGGGGCGGGCTAGCCTTGGTATGTATCTTGAAAATAGGTCGAGTGTGCAAACAGCAATATGCTATTGTGTAAATAGCAATACTCTAAATAATTACCTTTTTTCCCCCGGTCGGCGGCCGATTTTCAGGCCCCCAAGTACGGGGCAAGTGTCACACCAAGTACTCCGTACTATGTCATTATCAATGCCACCTGTGTCCATTTTTGATATGCATGCAGTGCAATCTCTGCAGGTCCTTTTGCGTCAAGGAGGGTATTTTTATATGGAGCAGTGTTGACCGATGGTTCATTCCTTGCAGCCCCACCTGGTTTGCCCAGTATCTTTTATATATATATATATAGTCTTACTATTTGCATAGACATATTTCTCTATTTACATAGAATTTCTTAAAATCCTCCTTTTTAATTAGTGGCTTAATCCGCTTAGTAATTAGTACTCCGCCGCGTGTATTTTTTAAGTCCCTCAAAAGTCGCGATCTTGCACGTCGCACTCACCTCGCGCGAGGGATAAACCCCCACAGTAATTAGGGCCCCTCCCCAAGGGGGACCCCTCCCCTACTAGCTCGGGTGCTCGGGTGCGCTTGTTCGTAATCGAGGCCTTCTTAGTAGGTACCTAGGTAAGGCAGCTAGGGGAAGTATAGGCAGTACCTTAAAGTAACTTTAAGGTACTTTAAGTTTAGGTGCTCTATATAACTCTGGGTAAATAGAGAATTTTGTCTGTGCAAATAGTAAGACTCTCTATATATATATTTTCCATTACGCTTACCCGTTGGCGGTCTAGACTATGACGCGGTAGGGGCTTGCCCCCTGCTGCTACTCTTTTCTATATAAACAAACGTACCAGCCCTTTACGTTTTGAAGACCAACCGGAATGTCTGCACAGCCCAATTCCTCGTCCATTGGATACCGTTTCAAAATTACATCAATTTAGCCAGTACCATGTCAGCGTTCGGAGGCGTTCAGGGCTACGAGACGCTGACCTCCGCTCGACAGCAAGATCGGCGCATAGCCCAGGGCCTCGCGCGGAACCCTTCTAAGACGCCAGAGCATTTGACCCGAGTTTTGTACATCTCTCCACATGGCAATCAAGAGTTTGAAATGTTCGTTCACGACATAAGTGCCGAATACCATCAAACCATCAGCCAGTCCCCACTAGGTGGAAGCGACATCATTGGCGCTGCTCAAATGGGAAGCCTCCTTTACAGGACCAGACTGGGCACGATGAAAAGACCTACCAGTGATCTTAGCAGCACAGCTCGATACTTCGTTAAGGCCAGATTCGATGCCGATCTCCAACCCAAGCTGAGTCTGCAGAAGAGAGTGACCCCAGGCGAAAGTTCAGAAGCGACTGTGTGAGTGTTGATCAGAAAACTACCTTATGTCTGTTTACTAAAGGAAAGTAAGTTCGCGACTAGAATCGCCGTCCGTATTCGAAGTTCGCCTCAAAGATTTTACTAGCATCGTTTCGTCATTGCCTGCTACGGAAATCGCTTCGAGCGACAGGAGTAACACCCTCCCTTTTTTCTCTTTTGAGCAGCGGTCTGGCTTGAAACAGCTCCAATGGCAGATTCTTCCTATGAAAGATGGGCCTTTGAGATACTCGCTAGTCGAGTTTGATAATGGGGGAGCGTCGTCATCTGATGAAGAGTCAACCCTGAAGCCCGACATAGTTCACGCAATCTATCACCACGCAGGACAAGGCGATTCACTATCTATACCAAACAGCGAGGGAGTTTTACTCTTGCCTGAGGACGAGACAGAAGAGGGTTCTAGGGTCGAGCTTTTAACGGTGGCTACTCTGCTAGGTGTGCTGTGGAAAGTTCGCGGCTTTGCTACACAACAGCAACACGAAAGTGTATCTCATAATGTCAAGAAAACACTTATGCAGCGTATTTTCAGCATAAACTGATTTGTTTCTTGGGGCGCAATGCGCAAGGTGAAGAATATCTATCTATGCCTTTGCCTTGAGGAACGAGGAACAACGTGACGAAAGGATCTTTGCCTTGAAAAACGAAGAGACGAAAGGATCCTTCTTCCGCCCCCCCCCCCCGCGCCTTTCGTAGGTACGGTCCGGCGGCCCGTACTGATCTGTCCTCAAACTCTGTCCACTGAGCAGGCTCGACCTTCGCCCAGTGAGCCTGCGGCTGTTGTCCGCGATTCAGCTGCCATCAGCCAGGAAGTTGGCCCCATCTGTGAGACGTCAATGCCGCGAGTATCGCGCCAGCTTCGACGGTAGACGGCTGCCTAAAGCCTGCTCGGTTAATAATATAGCCATCGGTTGCGAGCATCGGTACCCTAGCGAGCTTAATAACCTCTCTCCCGTCGAGGAGAGACTTGTTGCCCTATATACGCCCTTTAGCTATATTACTAAGTTTATAGTCGATAATAAGACCCGTTTAGGAATTAGCTACCGTAAGCACGTAAAAGGATATATCGTTGTTTTTCCGAATAAAGTAGACGATCTTATAGCTATAGTTCTTCCTTATCCCTTACTATAAGTTATTAAGAATATCTACGTCTCTTAGAGCGGTTCGGCTAAGCCTAGCTCCGTAGACGTTAGATACCTACTTTAGGTGCGTAAATCTCGAGTAGTAGCTACCCTAGCATAGCTATAGAGGAATAACCCGCTTTACGAGGATATCGCGATTAACTAAGTAAAGATAGACGGCTAGTAGTAGGGTCGTCGCCCCCCACAGCTCTCGACAGACCAAGATCTGATGCCACCGCCATCTTTCCCTCCTTTGCCGAAATGCCACGGATGGACGAGAATTATGTGGGATCAGCTCCCGCTTCTCCATCCGCCGGTGCGGAAGGAGGTGGATGGAGACTTTGACTGGCATTGGGCCATTATCTACGAGTTCGTACCGGGAGCTATGCAGGATTTGGCCATTGGCCAAATCCACCTCGATTTCTTTCATGCGGTTGGGTTTGCCTTGGAGGCGTACAAGCCTGACAATTGGCATGGGGGCAGGCTGATCGACTTGAACGATATTTGCTCACCATTTACCAGGGGTTGGCGTGGGAGTTCAGTCCGCCATCGCGAGGCCAAGGAATGATTCTGGATGTTAGATTTTGTCCGGGGTCCTGCCATACACCGCAAGATTATTATACGCCGGCCGAAGAATAACTTACATCCAGGGCGAGACAGGCCAGACGAGAAATGACCGCATTTCCTTATGCCGCCACGTGTCGCGTAGCCGGACCGATGTATTCGCACGTGCGGCTCCTATCAGGCCGCTTCCCCGCTGCCCAAAAACATTGCCCCAAGCATCACCCAAGAGCACCAAATAACGCGTCTATTTCATATTTCATAGTCGTGCCCCTTGAGCTCCGGCCGATCGGGCTGGCATATTTGAGCCAGTTTAGTTAGCTCTCTCCTAACTCACCGATTAGGTCGCAGTTTTTGGCAGGTCTCCCTAAGGTGTAGTTCCAGTTCATAGAAACCGACCGTTAGGAATCGTAACTGTACATGCCCGATCCACGCAATATTCTTGTTATGGACAAGAGCCAAGTAAACTCCGTGTCTAAACAGGTTGGTCGATGTCTCCCCATTGTTAGACCGGTCGAAGAACCTGGCTGGATCCTGCCAGGACTTGGAGAAGTGTAGCTTGACTACTTCAGGCAATGGATTAAATGTCGGGGATTTGGCAATCGGCTCGGGGGGCTGCGGCGACTCGGGAGACCAAGCTCTGTTTCTCACAGAGTGAAAACATTCGGATGAAGGCCTTCCCGTTGAAGCCGTACACGACGGAGGAGTCTCACGTTCAAAGTACTGAGGTTCCTTTTCCCTTAACTGATGGAAAACAAGCCTTTTGATATCCCCATCGAGGTTTGGCCAGACAGTGTTAAAGAAGTTGATTATCCAAGTTTTGTCAGTGAACGAACACGTTTCTACCCGGGCTAACTCACTGTTCCAGCATCAAGCTCGCGGTAAAGTACGCTCGCATGTTGGCCCATCTCATTAAATCGCTGTCATTGAAGGCGAGGCTTGAGGAGCTTGAGGCTGGAGGCGGAAGTGAGAAAGCGAAACTTGAGACTGGTAATAGCGGGGAGAAGGCGGCTAAGTTATGTCCAACGCTATTCCGGAAATGTGCTTTTCCTCAGAGCTGGAAAAAGGTCTATTTCGGGGCTGGCGGATGTAACCGCCCTCTGCCACCCTCCCGCACTCCTCGCCATCCGACCAAACGATCTGCATATTTATTGACTGGTCGGCACCCTTGGCCCCTGGTCACATGCAGGACTCACCGCAAGGGCCAAGGCGTCCCATGGTTGGCCTCGCCCACCGCGGCCAGGCTCATGGAGATACGAACGCCCAGGCCATGGGCCGCATCGACAATCACGACGATGTATGCACTACCCCGTGCGGGGGCGGCAATAGCCGGCTTGCGATCAAGCTATCGCGGTATCAAGCTTGCATCTTTCGTAGGTGTCTGTGGGGGCGTACCTAAAATTGAGGGTCATGATGCCTTCCTGGGTGACGTGGTGGTAAGAAAGACCATGATCCAGTATGACTATGGCCGTTGCTGTAAAAAATACAGTTGGAGACGACCCTTGCGAGTCTGCTTCTAAGCTGTCTCGCACTGAGTTCGGATGCGATGAGGCCGAATTGGTTGGAAGGGAGCGCTGGACTGAAGACGGTGATGTTACCCAGACATCTTCATCGGACGTCATGTTTCACGTCTATCCCGACGCGCCGCAGCCGAGCCTCGAGCCGCCAAGCTCATTTCCATCGGATCACGAGTCGATTTTCCCTTCGCGAGTGCCATCGCCAGGCGCACTGCCCCTGACAATGCTATGTCTGCCATTGCTGAGCGTTTTAGCCCACGTGGCGGCTGATGAGACTTTGGCGTCCACGGAGCCCATGCTGAGCCTCCACAGCCCGTCTGACCTAGCCATTTCCGAGGCTCAACACATGTTCCCTCATGAGACGGGGTGATTGTCACGTAACCTGAATGTGAAGGGCGTTGCCAAGCCCAGGGGCAGAAAAGGGAGGCGGTGGCGGTGCTGTAAGGAATCACGAAGCACATTCTCGGGCCTTGTCATATAACATCCCGGCCGACCCATCGGTAGAGATCAAGCTCACATAGGAATAACACCCTGGCTTCTGCTCACAGACAGTGTCGAGCGCGCGGCGCTAAGAGGTCTGAGCTTCACGAGGAGCAGCAGGAAGCACTGATGCACCTGAGCAAGGTGGTAATGCCTCCAATTCTCCATGCACAATTCCCAAGGCTCTCAGGTACTCGCACATTGATTGAACAAGAGCTATGGAGACAGAAAATCTCCCTACATCGTTTCCGAGATCTGTCCAATTTGCGGTTCGACTTTCGATTCCAAGGTTTCGCCGGCAGAGCCCAAGCTATTACGAATAAGCGCTCCAACGAAGAGGCCGGAGCGGGGAGAGGACGAAATAGCTGGCGTTGTTTTGAGAGCACCACGTTGGAAGATTCCACGTAATGTGTCCCGTAGGATAGAATGATAAGAGTACGGAAGGCAAATACGCGGCTGCTCGCTTCAACATCTCCAGAGAGGTGATTAACCTGACATGCGAGGAATGGGACCAGAATTGGCATTTAGTTTTGAGCTTTCTGTATATGACGATGAATTTAACAAGTGCACTTTGGCTTGCCAGTATGCCCAGTACGGACTATTCCCACAAACCCGTCCAGGCCGGTCACCTTTTTTAACTTGAGCTCGCTTATCAGTATCAGGCGGTAGGTAATTAGAAATTATCCCATCTCAGAATCATTGCTCGATTCGGCTACTGCCAGCCGCAAGATGCAGC
Organism: Hirsutella rhossiliensis; assembly: GCF_020360975.1. NCBI lineage: Eukaryota > Fungi > Ascomycota > Sordariomycetes > Hypocreales > Ophiocordycipitaceae > Hirsutella > Hirsutella rhossiliensis. The sequence continues at coordinate 2,578,036 of NW_025408675.1, read as the reverse complement.
TGCTCTAGACTTGGACTAACCGTGAGAAAAGCTGCTTTGCGGCATTGCCGCTCTAGAACAGCACATGGGCGACGTTTTCCTCGACTCAAGATCGACTGCCTTGAGCCGCTTGAGGGCATGATTTCTACTCCTTCCTAGTCTTCGGAATAGCCCTTACAGCAGCGTTGCATGGGCTTTCTCTTCCTGTATGAAGGAAAAGGTTGAATAGAGTAGAGTGCAAAGCTCTTGAGTTGTATGTAAATCCCCTTACGTATGATTCCCAGATCCCCGCAACTGAAAGTATCCTCTCCACAGCTCTTGCAAAACGCCCTTGGGATCCCACTTGGCCGCTACTTTATTCAAGCGGCTGAAGCTCTCATGCCCGTATCGTCGGAGCACGTCTTGGCTTTTGCCCGCGTAATTCATGTACACGAAGCCTCGGAAAAGCCCTCTCTTCTTGGAAAGCGCCTCAACGTCCTGTATAAACGCCTCCGACGACTTCTCAACGAGGGAATCCAGCCGTTTGTCGCTCCATGTAGTCGTCACCTGCACAATCATCAATGGTCCATCCTTTGGCTTCAGCCCGAGTGCGTTGCCGCCCTTCTTCTGCATTGCGTCGACGATGTTCTTGGATATGGGCTGGAAAACCAAGTAGGCCATGACTTCAGCGCCATTTGCGGCCGCCAAGAGCTCATTCACGTATGCCTCGTAGAGAGACACGATATCATGAAACATCTTTTCCGACGTCGTGGCGACAGAAGTGTCCCACCATGTCTGGCGCGAACCCCAGGGCTGGTCGATTGCTTTGGACAGCGCCGAGACACTGGCCACCTGCGTCACGTTCGAAATGGCACCCGGCACAGATTGGAAATTTTGGAAGGCTGTCGGGATGGTGTTTTGAGGCGGCGGCGTGAACTGGAACAAGCTGGTGAGAGCGATGAACTGTCCCAGGCCCGGTTGGTAGCTCAGGACAAAGTATGCGTGGGCCTTTGGGTTTTCCACCAAGCCCTTGTTGGTGAGGTCTTGGAATAGCGGGATGAGCGTTTTGTTGCGCTCGCCGGGGAAGACAATTGAGTTTGCCCACAGCTCGCCCTGGGAAAAGGCGACAAGGTCGAAGCGAGTGACGATGCCAAAGTTGGAGCCGCCGCCGCCGCGGAGAGCCCAGTACAGGTCCGGATTCTCGTCTGGCGAGGCATTGACGATTTCTCCGGAAGAAACAACGATTTCGTAGTTCCTCACATTGTCGCACGCCCAGCCATACGTTCCCGAAAAGTAGGAGATACCCCCTCCGAGAAGCAGTCCGCTCACCCCAACGCCAGCAGCCCGTCCGCCGACAGCGGCCAGCCCCATCGGGTCGAGGGCTTGAGACACGTTGATCCACCGATTTCCCGCTCCGACAGACACGGTTCCTCTGTCGCGCGAGACAGTGATGTCGTTGAGATGGACAAGGTCCACGGTGACGCCGTCGTCAATGTTGGACCCGCCCTCAAACGCCGTGTGGCCCCCGGCCTTGACGGTGAAGGGCGCCCTGCGAGATGTGAGGGTCTTCATGGCCTTGGAAACATCCAGACTGCTTCTCGGGGTCACGAAGCAGCGCGGATGGACCTCTCCTTGCCGGTTGGACCAGTACATGTTCTGGTTGATATACATGGTGGTGTTGGGGAAGGCAACCTTCCCGGGTAGGACCTCGGCCAGGGCATTGCACTACGCGCACTCGTGTCAGCATGACGAGCTGAAATTGGGCGTGTAAATTTTCATACCGCGTCTACGAAGTGGTTTCCATCTGCTGCTGCCGCCGCTGCCGTGGCGAGGGTGAAGCAGGTTGCCCCGACAGCTTCGAGAGCCAAGCTCAACGAAATTGGCCGCATTTTACCGGATCACCTCGCGGATGTCGCTCCGCTCAGGTTTGCTCAGGATAGAGATTGATTCGGCAAGGAGAGACGGAAGGAGTATCGAGAGTGCGGGTTTGAGGCGAGCCGCAAGCACCGATATCGGGGACCGACTTCAGCACAACGAAACCTGAAGCGAGCACCGAAGCAAGAGCGACAATTTCGAAAGAAATCTGCATGCTTTTATTGGACTCCCTCGCCTAACAAAGCTCATCTAACTGGGGCGCTAGCCGCCTGCAGGTCAGGGGATCACCGGCTCTGCGTGCATTTGCATGTCTCGTGCTCGCAGTGTGGCCAACGCAGGTCCAGCATTTTGTAGCTTCTCCACAAACACAAGACAATCTCTCGATGCCTCGGCTCTTGTGGAGGATTACAAGGTTGATCTGTGAGCTATCACACCAGGCCACGGAGATAAGGCGAGTCTAGTCCATCTCGTGAGGACATCCAACCAGCGCTTGTGATGACGAGCCATTACTGTAGGCGTGCAGCTGGCGAGCACAGCATTTATGCAAAGCAAGCTTGAAGGGAGTTTCGTCTTTGAGCGCCACGTCGCGGGGTGCACGGAGCTTCCAGGTTGGGCCAGCTCTCGTAGTGCCAGTCTCTGCTCCAATGAACCGAGACGAACCAACTGCATGCAAATCTACGGCATATCGGGACAAGAAATTGGGGTTATTCATAATCTGCGGACGACACAACGCTCTTAGGGAGGTGCGTTAATCAGTCGGCGGTATCTAGGGCTGGCCTCATCCAACGACTTGCTCACCACCACACGTCACTGAAGTCTCGGATCGTGTTGGTTCCGCAATGAACTTCACCTGACCCGAGGTGATGCGACAGCCAATCGTCAATGAAAGTCACGGTGTAGTTGATCGAGGCGTAGGTCTCGCTGACTGCCGCAGCCATCATGTCCTTGCCATTGATGAGGGGACCCCACGGATTCGGCGCAACAACCTTTGTTCGGCTGAGGACGATGCCATTGATGGTGCCAGGGTAAAAGGCCGACACCTGCTTTTCCTCTGAGCTCGGTTCTTGGCGACTCCTCAATCGGTGCGGCGGAGTGCCAGCTTCGCGGACGTTGCGAAGCAGGTGGTGCTTGACCCGGCCAGGCTTGGATGCTGGATTGTGCTCATCGTGGTCATGCTCGACCTCTTGGCGATGGGGCTCCTCCTTATCGTCGTCCTCCCCCAGGTCGAGGCGGCACATTTTGCCCACAAACGGCTTCGCATCATAGTAAAAGAGGGCGGGAAGGCGGACGACATGCTCCTCAGCAATGCCAGTCTCCCGTTTGATAATGTCGACATTCTTCTCGATCATGCGGCTGCAGAGCTCCTGGACGATGGTGAAGTTGGCCAAGTTGAGCACCTCGTTTATGGTGCTGGCAGGCACGCAGCTGGGATCGTTGCCCAACGACCTCGCCCGAGAAGTGGCCGCGGTTCCCCCAAAGCCGGCTTCCTGGGCCTTCCGAAGCATCTCGAGGCCTCCTTTGGGGTCGCTGACCATCATGACCCAGCCGAGCTCGTTGTCGACGGGAAGGAACTGGAGAAATTCATCCGTGTGCCCGACGAAAAGCCAAGAGGTGTCAATCTCGACAGGACTCTGCTCCTCTTGCGCGAGTAGGAAAGGCGTTATGCGCGGCTTGACTCCCCACTGAGATCCCATGACTATCCGTCCCGCGGGGAATGATTTCCCGTTGTGCGAATGGGGTGGGATGGTCTCCAGATTGCCCATCGAATCTGTGGAGTCGCCGGCGGCGAGAAACTGAACGGCGCCGGTAATGTTTGACCGGAGAGAAGTGAAAACCAGACGGCCGGACCTGCGCCAACTCTGGGCAGAGCGAATGATGACGTGGAGCCCGACAGGGCCGTCGGGACCAGGGATGCTCATGTATCCGGGCTCGAAGTAGTCTTGGACCCAGATGTCGGTTGCGCCCTCGGTGGTGTCGTTGAAGAGAAACAGCCCCCTTTCAATCCCGGCGCTACGCGTCACATTCTCGAGAGCGTGGATGAACATGTGCTGCCAGAGGTCGTCTCGGAATCCTCGCGGGTCGTCGAGGGGTATCAGCGCCGTGGGCAGGCCCGTCAGAGATGAAGCCTGTGAGAGCACCTGCTTGGTCTCTTGACCATGATGGTGCGTGAGAACAGGAGCGACGCGAAGGGCCACGCGGTCTCTGGCCTCGGCGTCGCCATCTCTGACGAGCAACTCGACCGTCACTCTGCCGTCCCATACGCCCGGGCGACGTACGTCTCGGGCGTCGATGCCGAGCCGGATACCGGCCCTGAGACGCTTGGCCGAAAAGGTATACTCTGGCGTGACAAAGACCCATCCCTCACGCGTCTTGTGGAAGATACGGACCATCGAGTCGGCTGTATAGTCCGCGATGTAGAGCGAACCTACTGCCGAGCGGCTCAATCCAGAGTTCGGGACTGTTCGAAGCGGCGCAAGGAACTTTGGGTTGCGCAGCACGTCATCTGAAGCGTCGTGGCATTTATCAATGTCATCATCAGATGTCGAGTTGAGAATCCGAGACGAGCATCGACGATCGGTATCGACAATGTTGGCCAAGAAGAGCGCGCCGCGCTGCCTGGACCACGACTCCTTGCCGAGAAGGTCGGAGTCTCCAGTCACGTCAACCCTGCCGTCACGATTGGTGTCCGCCACGATTGTGACCTTGAGCGGATGATGGTAGCCCGTGCCATGTTGGGTGCTCGTGGTCTCGGCGGCGGCGTTCCCGGCGTTGCCAGGGTGCAGGGCTTGGGCGGTGACGGAGAGTCCTGGGAGATGGTGTCAACGGACGAAGCCACCTCCACTTGAAGCTGATGGGGCACACATACCCAGAGCCAAGAGGGCTGCGACTTTGCTGATGGGCTGCATGGCAGGCTGATTCCGGGAGAAGCGGTCGTCCAGAGCCGTCAGACGGAAGCCTGGATTTCAACGGAGATGACAGATCTGCCGCGGTGTGCTTGTCAGGAGGCGCGCGGATCGGGAGGGTGATTCAACGAAGAAAGAGATGTTTGTCGTCCGCTTCCATCTTTGTTCTTGCCAAAGAGGTGCGGTAATCGCGGTGCCACGTGGACGGGCATCGAACCTCGCAGGCAGAGAAGGTGTGGTGGCAGCGACTGCGCCTGGCTGGTATTCGGGGTGCTCATGCCTTGTGACGCACGAGCACAAAGGCCCTTAAATTGGCTAGCAAATACGTGTACGGACAGTCGATGCTGGGGACTTGTTCCAATTCTCGCATCGACGGAGGTGGATGTCGGAGGCGGTATGTGTGGAAGTCAAAGGAACCGCCCCTGACCAGGCTTGTCGTGAGATCCATCGTTGCAGTTTAAGACGTGAAGTAGCTCAAGGCCACCGTCTTCAGCTCGTCCGCGGCAGCTATCCAGACCCTTATGAGACAAACTGCCTTGAGTTGTGCCGCTTTGGTAGATCCAGCGAACCGAGACGGCACCATCTCCGCAGCGGCAAGTAGCTCCCACGACTAGGTAGTATAAGGTCGATCCCTAAAACCGACTTGTGCGACCTGTTTGATAAAGCGAGGCAGCTGGCGAGAGGTAACGGCGTGGCAACGCGGGCTAGGAGAAAGGGCCGGGCAACGGACAAGGACCGAGAAACACGGCCAGTCAGGGGATTTAGTCTGGGCTCTCGCGGATTGTGCGACCATTGCAGAGCGAGAGGAAGTCGCCTCGGGGAATACGCGCTGGGCTGATGACCTGTTGGCCCAGAGCGTGCTCACAATGGAGCTATCAAACGCGCCGATCAAAAGAACGCTCAAGGAGAGGAAGGCGAAGGGGGGCCACTGCACTTACAAAATAAGCCCTCGGAGTTTTATCAACCGAATGCAGAACCGGCGAACGGGATTGGCCTGCCTTGGTGTATATGCAAGGCCCAGGTAGATGCATGAACCGGAGTCGGAGCCGTGAGGGAAGCCAAGTGTGGCCTGCTCGTCACCAAGTTGGAGATGAAACTTCAACGGTGCATTCCTATAAAACAGCATATCAGCAAGATGTCGTCAGTATAGACGATGCAGCGCTCCTAAGGCAACTGTGAGACAACCACTGCGGCGTGTAGCCAAAAGTGAAGTGTACACTCCAGCAAGTGTTCTGCAAGTGGATCCTGAACCCATGGAGATGCTGGTAGCAGCTGACAGTGATTATAGGGAACGAGTCACTCGAGACTGACAGCATTAAATCCAGGATTGCTGCATGAAGCTTAGAAATCACATCTCGGTCTCGACCCATTCGACGTCGCTTCCTGGCTTGCCCAGGCTCGGAGGGGACCTCGACCCGTCTACTGCGACTTACAGCTCAGTCAGAGGGCTCCGAAGATCAATCCCACAGCGGTGACACGTAGGCAGAGCGGAGTACGCATGGACCTTCGATACCTAAAGTGCCACCGTAGCTAGGTTCATGCAGCTTCGTCGAGAAGGCGCGGTACGGTGGCACGATTTACAAACGCAAGGGGCGCGCGTCACGTACTTGGCTCTCACCATATTGACAGTGCCCGCTATTTCGTTGCTCGCCTCAACTTGACGTACTGTACCTCTGAGTGGCCAGAGTGTGATGAGACCTCAAGGAATAAGGGCGCTACGTCTTATGCATTATTACGGCTGGCACAGTTACCTACGAAAGCTGGCATCGTAATAAGAACGACACATGTTCCATCTTATGCATATCTGTCAAAAACGTTCTAAAAGGCCTCCCCACAAGGTGTGGTTCTCTGCTCTATCAAAGTAGAAGAACTGTCTTGTTGGACTGGCATCTTTGAGCCAGCTCTTCCACTCATCAAGGCATCCTTACCACTATCCCTCTTTTGTCTCTGCTGCCTTTGCAAGCATGAAAACTCTTGCGCCCCTGGCATTTGCCGCTGCCGCTTTGCCTTTTACGAATGGCCTGCCTAGTACAATTGATGTCCACGCTGAATTGGTCAACGGGACAACGGTCAACATCACTTTTATCAATGAGAGCGCAGAATCCTTTAACATTCGTAAAACTTACTCTATCCTTGACGATAAGCGTCTGAGGGTGATGAATGTGCACAATGGTACGTTCTCTATGATAGTCCTCAGCGATTTATCCTTATTCCTTTAGTGGACCAAGGACTTCAGCTCAGAAACGGGTTGCCACCCGGTGGCAAACGGGAGGAGCTCGAGTTTCAACCCATGCCAGCACATGGCAGTATCAGTACAACTATCGACATACTTGATATCCGCGCAGTCTTCTGGCTCCCTAGTCATCATACTTTCCCGTTTTGGGTGGCGGGCAGCCTGGAGATTGCCGAGGAGGGGAGCACGACGATAGCCGGCATCATAGAGTACGAAACGGAGAAAGTAACCATAAACAACGAGCTTATCCCCCCGCTATCAGATGTCTTTGAAGATAGGACTGATTGCTCTCCGGAATGGACAAACGTGCTTAAGGAAGGCATACTTGGCTGCGCGTCTCTGGCAGGAGCGGCGCAGCAAGCTGCATCGTGTGGCTCGGCTCTTCGAATGGAGGATTACTTCAAGGACTCTAGCCAGGAAACGAGAGATTCTGTTGCGGATACCTTTGCTAAAGTTGCTGCCGAGTGCAGCCTAAACAACACACGACTTTACTTCACATGTCAACATCGTTTATGCCGGCTGAGCAACACCGGTGCATATTTCTATTTTTCAGACCCATCACATGTCCTCTTCTGCCACCGAGGGTACCTGGCACCAACGTTTCCGACGCCTGACAGTCAATACTCTGTTGTCCAGACCCTGATTCACGAGGTAACTCACATAGAGCGGGTCAAGGGAGCACAGGACCTGGGATATGGCTTAAAAGGCATAACGGATATTGATAAGGATGATAATCTTAACAACTCCGACACATATGCTTGGTTTGCTGCTGCAGTTTACCTGAACGAGGAGACGATGAACAAAACAAAAGTCGAGGAAAGGTGGGAAAGATCGCGGTACAGCCAATTCAACCCTTCTCGCATTGGGAATATGACCAGATCTAAATTTCTAAGTATTCCGATCAGTGATCGCTTGGAGCGATTCGAGTTTGAATAGATCTCTAGAATATATTCTCGATATACTTGTCAGAAACAAGAAACTCTTGTTGCCGAGGCGGCCCGCTTCCGATGGTCCCGAGCTGTCGCATCAAGAATAAAACAAGGCGAAAGAGTTTTAGCAAGCGTATCTATTTCTCGCAAGTGTTCTATCAATAACTCGGTTACGACCAGCCGAGTTCTGCGCATCAGTCTCTCGACTGTTCTTACCAACGTCACCAGACTAATGTTCAAGTGACCAAGGATTAGCTCGCACTCTTGATTTTCGTGTCATCTTCACTTGGAAACATATCAGCGTCGCGCCATGTTATCAGCGTGGCACGTTGACTGCTCACTGAGTGCATTTTCCGCGTCATTGCATAATAGCTTGAGGCTACAGGCCCGAGCAAGGGCAGCACAACGCCTTTCTTTTTTCCACAGAGCGTCAAGCTTCTGGGCCCTTGCGCGAGTCGACCAGTTTCCGAGTAATTGGCGGAAGGGGGCGGCATAACTCCCGGTGCACTCTGGAACATGACCGAGACCGACTCCTACACCAGAGTCGTCTAGGCTGGCTGATTGTCCAGTCTTTTCGATACTCTCTGGCCAGAGGCCCTGGGATGTCGTGCCCAAGTTGGTCCCTAAAACGTAGTCGACCTATATTTCTGGCTACCCGGATGATGTGACTATTGTGTGTGGTTTGGGGCATGCCGTGTCGCGTCCTGTATCACTTGAAACTCGTCCCAGACATTGGCTCTCAGGAGACCTTTCTTCACGGCGAAAATGGTCACCATGATGATAGCCACACTAGAGGACGTTGCTTTGGCCCATCTCCGCGGGAAGGCCTCTTGGCTTTGATGCTGCGCACGCCCGTTACCCTGAGGAACCATTGGGAGTACTGGGTGAAGACGGGACGTGTGGGCGCAAGAGTCTGATAAACTGTGTGCAGTGTGCAGCTCTCACCAACAGGGAGCATGCCGTGAGGCCAAAGACTTTTCATGTTGGTAGGTGCACATGTTTATGCTAGGATGGGGTTGGGTTGAGGGAGTTGCACATAGGTAGGTGGCTGACTGGCTGTTATACTGGTCAAAGGGGATCGGTTATTTACATTATTCTAACATGGTCAATTGGCTGCATCTGCTGGGCAAAAGGACCGCGGTCGATTCCCGATCTCGGTCATTTCAGCTGCACACAGCAGGCAAAAGGAAACCAAAGTCTACGCCATTGAGTCCCAGACGCGGCCGGCTTTCCCGCCATTCGTCGCCTTCCACTACAGTACACGTCAATATTGGTGGTCGCAAAGCCGCTGCGCCTCCGGCCTAAGCACATATGGATGTAGTTGGTGCAGCGTCAATTCAGTTGACGGCGGCTCATGTCCGAGATGACGCGGCAAGGGCGGGACAAAACGGACACTTGTGTGGTTGGTATTCGACGTTGGACTTGTGGCCCGCACGTATGTGCAGGTGTGACTCGTTGCCCCTTTGATTACAGGTAGAGAGAGGTATCAGTGCCCCGAGCAGGGAGGGCAAAACTCGCAGTGGCTGAGTCGGCGAGCCCCTGCTTGCTGCTGCCATGTGCTCAGCCCCCCTTGATGAGGTGAGGGTATTGGTTGCGGTACGGGCGCGGCTCAGTCTCGCGTCGCCGAATCCCATGAATGTACTGTAATTACTGGTTTTCCCTTGGCCCGAGGAAATGTTCCTGGCGGACATGCTGTTGGTGTGAGACTAGCCAAGGAAAATGACGATGGAGAAGGCTAAACAGGAGGATTGTCTTGGCATGTAGGTACAGGATTGCGATACCAACATTGCAATCCAATACAACGCGGGAGCCTTGGCCGGTGGCATTGTTCTTGGCTGGAAGAACCGTTGCCCACAGGAGACCCTGACCTCGTGTCAGCGGCGTGTCTACCGGTCGAGATATTACTGTCCAAGTTTACGATTGAGTGCCTGCCAAGAGTCTTTTCTCCCCCATCATCCCTCCAGGGCCGTTGGTCATCTTGTCGCCTTCCTGTTGGCCGCTCTGCGATGTCATCAGCTCTTCAATTTAAGTTGGCGACTGCGCACAAGTCTGCCGATAGTGTCCATTTGTCGTACGTGCATTCACGAGCAGCTACTCTCAGCAGCCATGAGCCTCTACAAGCCTCTTCGCTTCCCACGTGAACAAGCCGTCGGCCTGTTGTCTGACCAATGGCCAAGTAGTTGTCGTGTTACGTACTTGCCGTCACCAGCCTCGAGGGGCGTCGCTTGAAGGGATGGCCACGGGAGATTGCGCCAGTTCCCGCGTCCGGATCAACGACTAATTAGCTGCGGCCCCCTCGGCCATGCTCCGGGCTCTACGTAGATACAACATAACTACCGTACCGTATACAGATACGGTACAGGCAAATCGTCACGCCCGGCTTGGACTCTTTATCCTTGGCGCCCGGGCTCTTCTGCATTACGGGGTGCGCATGTCGCGCCAAGACGTGGGAAAAAAGAACCGACGGAATCGAAAAACAAAGCAAAAGCAGCAGAAGAGAAAAAGGAAAGCGGTATTCCGTCCGGAGCATGCACATGTGCTGCATCAATGTAGGGAGTCACACGGGGGGCCACGAGCTGCATCCAGCAGTCATCTGCCCCTGTCCTTGGGTCGAAGCACAGGGCCAGAAAAAAGGGTCGAAGCCCTTTGACTATCTCGAGTTATCTCTTGGCCTGGCCAAGGATGTCTGCCAGCACACCATGCAACCAGCCTTGCATCTGTGATACCGTAGAGGCGACAGGCAAACAAGTCGACGCTCGACGCTTATCAGTTGAGGCGTCGACGAGGTGATGTGCCAAGATAGTCAACTCTCCGTCTCTCGTTGCTGCGGGGGCCTTCCGTGGGAGATCGGCCGGGCCCCCGACCCCCCGACCCCCCGACCCGGCATCGTCCAGACACCACCGGCCATGTCCCTGTCTCAAGGGTATCAAAAAGCGAGACCCGATCTGGTAGAGAGCTTAAAAATTATATTGCCTGCATTGGCCGCCTGGAAACAACCCGCCTGATGTCTGGTGATTCTGGCACCACGCCAGCTCTATTCATCTCTGTTGCTCAAACGGATACCGCGTCTGCCACCCCTGTTCCAGGCGCCTCGGGATCTTGATAAGAGCAAGGAAACTTGCTTGGGCCGATGATCCGACGTCAACAGAGGCAGGGATGGATGGGAGGGGGCTTGGGGGGGCGGGCAGGTGACTCGGCGCAAAGCTGCCCGCCGTTATTCCCCTTCGAGGAGCAGTCGTCGTTGGTTGGCCGTGCCCCAAGCCCCCGAGCCAGCCTATCAGCGCCCGTCGCGATCGTCACTCAGGTTGCGTCGCTGCATGGAGCTATCGCCCGGGGCCAAAGGGGGGTGTCAAGCCTCTCCTGATACCGCGTGTCGGTTGACTCAAGGACGCACCCCCCTACTCTGCTGGGCCACGACAGGAGGGAGGCTCTGTAGACGTTGGCAAAGTTCACAGATGATTGTGACGAGCCTTATCATTGAACAACGACCGACCATCCCTGTGTCTTAGCTCAAACTCTGATGGCCGCAATCGACAATAAAGGGCCGGGCCCCTCCGTCCCTCGCCGGGCCCATTAGATGGTTCTGTGTCTCCCTTGAGTTTGTTCTTCATCCTCGTCTGCCCTTGGCCACATCTTCCAACTACGGACGAGTCGACATAAATTGCGCCTTGACCCATTCCCCCAGCCAACACGCCTTGGTCTGGAGCCATCGACACTGGATGTGCGAGAGCCATGACAACATAGACTGCCCTGGCCCCACGACCCATCAACATGGCCGCCTTTGACCTCTTTCCGAACCTCCCGTGCGAGCTGCGGCTCGAAATCTGGAAGTTTGCCATTCGTCCCGCCGGCCGCGGCGTCCACCGCTTCTCCATCTTCAACCACCACACAGACAAGACCGACGTATCGAGGAGGCTAGCCATCACCAACACCAATCAGAAGCAAGCCGTCCGCCACGCAGCCGCCGCGCCGCGCGTCCCCGGCGCAGGCGACGACCATGGTTACTCGTGGACCGAGGGCAACGACTCGGCCTACCTCTGGGATGCCGGGCTCTGGACCGCCTGCAGGGAGGCGCGCGAGGTCATGATGTGGCACTTTCGCGTGCAGTACTGGGACGACGCCAGACGGACCCTGGTTCGCAGCCCGGGGCACTGGACTCCGGCCGCCGTGGCCGAGGAATTCGAGGACATTACCGCCATGGCCACGGCGCGGCACGGCGGCCGCGAGTGGCATCTGATGATGCAGCCGCACAAGGATCTCTTCTGGCTCGAGCCCCGCGACTGGAAGGCGACGGTCGAATGGCAGACGCTGTTCCTCGACCTCCCCTTTGCCTCGTTTCGCCGAGGCTACGGCCACCTGAGTCACATTGCCGTCGAGCACGACCCGAGCTGGAATGTCGACCTGCCCAAGGACCTCGGCGCCCTGCTGCAGGAATCGACGCCGCGCGGCTTTATTGCCCGGGCCATGGCCGAGTGCGCGACCAACAAGCTGTACTGTTTCATCTGGCTCGTTGATCGCGCCCTTGTCCGGGCAGATCCCGCAGACGCCGTGTCCGAGGACATGGAGCATGGCAGTCACGCTGAGGAGCAGGAGGAGGAGGAGGCGGCGGAGGAGGAGAGTGGGAACGAGGGAGAGGAAGACGCCGAAGAAGCCGATCAGGAACCCTCTTCAGATTTGATGACCTTTTATGACTGCAACCGCGTCTACATGGACACGGACAGATCCGACCTCGTCCCCGACAAGTACGACTCTGATGCAGAATACGAAAAGACGGCCTTGCACTTTGTCCAGCTGCTCGGGACCATTGGCAACGCCGACTACTCCCTCATGGGCGACGAAGACGGCACCGCCGAAGACTTTGACTTCAGAGTCGACGAGTATCTCGGCGTTTTGGCCTGCATGTAGACGACCTTCTCCTTTTCAGTTTAGCCTGTGTCTTCCCGGGATACCACTGGCGTTTTCGGACCGCCACCGAGCGTGCGAGCATCAATGAGGTTTTTTTGTTCATTGTCACGAGGGCACATGAAGCATGCATCATCCATACCATGTATTTTGGGCCATGAGACCGTGTCTCTGCAGCATAGATTGCTCTGCATTGATTAACTTGATTTGACGCAACAATTGTCCCGATTCCCTTGCGGATCAGGGCACGCACCGGATTCGGCGGACAGGAGGGCGATCTTTACCGCACCTTGTTCTTGGCACGTACAATGAATGGCATTTCAAGGGCGACGCTTTTCGAACATAAGTACTCTCCCATGAACCAGCGGTCCGGGTCCTACTTTCTGTGTATCCTTTCGTCTCATGTTTTGGTAAAGCCGGAGTCCATACTCCCTTGACGTATCAGCCGAGTCATGCCGCGTCACTTCCAAGACCTTTGGTCCATTTACAATCACAGGCGTTCTGGTCGCGTATCAAACCCAACATTCGCTGGTAGCCAGCTTGACCCAGCTCCTGGAGCAGCATTGTTTGGTGTTGTTCGAGCCGGTCCGTTCTGGAATAGGACCTGAGAGCCTGGGTAGGAACTAGGAACAGTCAATTCTACGCCTCCCCAAGCTGAATCTGCCGAGACATTGTGGCTTGCCTGCTTTGTGACCATATCCTTGAACGGACATTGGATCTGGGGTCCAAGGTCGCTTGACACAGGAACACGAAGTGGTCGTCCGAGGAGCCCGCCCCAGCCTCGGATTGCCAAACTGGCCACTTGAGTCGGTGGCTACCCAGCGAGTAGTGTCGTGTAGGTTCGAGTTCAAGCAGTGCACCAGAGTCGCTTTGGCATCGCGAAAACGCTGAAATGTGTCCAAATCCATTTCATATTGGCAGCAAGGCACATTCAAAAATACCGGGAAGCCAAAAACACCCGCAACGACGCACAGCTTCCGACCCGATTGAGCAACCCTCGACATGTGCTCACCAGCGGATCCATTACGCTCAATGCTGGGTCGCAGTGCTCCCATTCGTGTATGCCCAAGCTCTTGCTTCCCTACTTCATACAAGGTCTTTCTTCCTGTAGGTATGCCCCAACTCCTCAGTCAACATAGTTCCGGGATGAACTACCAACACTCTATGCTGCCAACAAGGCGACGGCCACACCGAGAAGCGGAGCCATGTTGACAGCGGCGGCTGTCGGCGCGGCACCTCCAGACGACGCGCTGGTGCTATGGGTACTGGTATGAGAGGCCCTTGTCCCCGTCACCGTCGCATCGCCGCTCTTGGTTACAGTCGTCGTAGGTGTCGCGGCCTTGGTGCCGACAGAGCGCAGGCTGGAGCCAGTGGGTAGATTCGACGTGAGGTTCTCTGACAAGGTCTGGGTGATTTTCGTTGAATCCGACCGCTGCTGGGCAAGCGCACTGGCAAATATGCCAAAGGCGAGTAATGCTTGCGTGGACTTCATGGCGTATGTCGATTGTGAGTTGCGATAGAGCCGTCAATAGCTTTGCAGGCGGCGTGGGCGGTCAAGTCAAGCACCTATCGGGAACCAGGAGTATGTATGTATAGCGTCGGAGTTACATGGAGGGTCTCTTCCCCCCTTTAAATCCCCAGTCCAAGAGTGCTTGCGTCCTCGAGATGCACCTCATGCTACCATCATGCAAGCAACACTCCATTTAGGCAGCTAGCCTGGCTTCCCCTCAAAAGGACCTGTAAGCTGAGGGGCTGAGCATCATGACGTCGCTGTGCATGGCGTTGATTCGACGGCCGGGTTCCTAGATGACGAGAAACAAGCTTTCAAGCTCTGTGAGACGCACGTTGCTTCTGACGTGGTCCCAGTGAGGGGGCTGCCGATGGAACCGAACGTTGAAGCGGTCGCCACGGGATCTGTTTGCCGAGACCGCGCCCTGCAGATGTCCGCCCGCCTTTACATAAACATACACACGGGAGGGTTCTCTCCAGTAAGCATGAGCTAATGGGTTTGCTACGGGGTAAGGGTAGCCTCGGTATCTGGAGAAGAAAGAAGCTTGTATCGAGGTTGTGCCACGGTGCCGATACAGGACATGTACGTGCATGGATAGTGTCGCTTGACGGCGGCGAATGGGGGCCATTGACTGCGTAATACATCGACCATTGGATGCGTAATGTGGCTTTTGGATTCCAGTCCTAGTTCGTGCTCCCGTTCAGCGCCTTAGTGATTCTCCTAGGTCATGTTGCTGAGCTCCTGGAGTCCCGTTTCATCTATTCTCACTTAACGTGGCAGGGCAATGCTTGCATTCAAGGAACATGTCGATACATGTCTGATTCCATATCAGTGCAGTCGTGCAAATAAATGTTTGGTAATGCGTGGAGGTTTACTTAAGGCTCGAGGATTGCACACGATGGATGTCCGCCGCTTTGAACTAGGATGACGAGACAGGAAAGCCCAGCGTATCCAGCCTTGAAATACAAGCATTGCCTCGTCCATAAATGGCGGAACTGGTGATGAGAGACCAATCGAGTTCGAAAATGCCAAGACTTGACGTGAGCGTGCGCCAATTGTCGACAACGAACTTGTCCGTGGCTCCGCACAGCAATCTCCATCGGCTTTTTGGCAGTCAGAGAATATTCTCATTCTGTATGCCTGACGCAGAGTCTTTCAGAATCTGAATGTCTCTGCAGTCTGCACGCATGGCGGCCGCGCGGCCGTGGCCCAGTTATCAAGGGTGGTCAGAGTTGGACTGCTGCCACGCAACGACGGGGCATGAAATATGCTCAGAGGGTGCCATCATCAGTGACTATTCGGTCATGGAGCCCGTGCGCTTCGTACACACACCAGTGGAAAAGCCGCAAATCGGGCTCGGCGTAGCTGGGTAGCTTCGAGGAGGGTTATCTGTTTCACTACAGTTAATGTATAGTATGGAGTAGACGTCGCTCGATTGACGAGAGAAAGATACTTAGCAATGATGATATGCGATGAAATGAAAGTCCAGAGACTGGGCACACGACAAGGCGACAGTGTCTTTCCATGTAAGATGAGCCCTGTCAACAAAGGGTGAACCGTCTTTTTCTGCAACTCGAGATAGGAGTAAAATGCCAGGGGCTGTGGAACAAGCGACTATATCCTCGTCTTTTGAGACCGGACCCGGACGATATTGGAGCGAGTCTCACGGATACAAAGCTCCTGTTCTGCATTTTTTTTGCACTGTTGAAGTTATCCACGCGTGCGCCGTACACTCAATGCTCACATGGTTGAAGATGAGAGACTGAAGCAGACAATACGGCTCAATCCCACTTGAACAAAGTATGACTTGAGTGTTGCTATCTCGCATGAGTAATAAAGGTCGGCGGTTAAGCGACCGTCGAGCATGAACAGGACCGGCAGTTGAGCGTTTCCAGCTGATTAACTTGAAACGTTTGGCCTACACTTCGTGGATGAGCTGGTTAGCTGTATCAGCGCCTCAAGGACAGGAGCACTCCAGGTGTCTAGATTTCTCGACGCTGCCGTTGTACATGCACATTTGCCGGGCAATTGACACCTCCATAGGGCCCGGGCCTCCATCCATTGTACTATCGCCAACTTCAAGCTTCATGGCACGGTCAGCTGCGCATGCTGATTATCCAACAGGCGGACAGCATCGACTGGTAGAGATAGTGTCGGCTTAAAATTGATGGGCTCACGTCCGCTAACACAGCCCTCGCGTCTCGGAGGGGCTTCAAACGCCTTTTGAGGGCAACTTATCCTAAATGGCCCCCGAGGCACGCATCCGAACACATGCTAGGGCTTCTAAGCCTGGCTAGAGGCTGGGGCCTTGTCTCTTCCGTCCTCGGTAAGCTCGCAGGACCGGAGATTTGCGCCGGTGTCTTGACAGCCATGTGGCCTTTTCACGTCTGGGGTGCATGTCCCCTCTTGCGGGTGCCCTTGGCTACATGCTGATATTGCAATGCGTCCTCCCTAATTGAGCCTGGGGCTTTGTAGCCGCCGAGCCGATGACCGCTTGCATCGGCCGCCAGAATATCAGGTTGCTTACATGTGCAGTAGGCTTCAAGCTGCTGCCGGCCGCTGCCGCAAAGAGAGAGAGATTAAGAAAGGCGACCGTCAGTTGATGCAACAGTAGTACAGGCCATGCATTTAAGGGCGAGGCCCGAAACTCGAGCTGGCTTGTGAACCATTCCCGCGGCCTGGGCAGCACATGCCGAGCTTTTGCTGAAGTGCATTCCCCCTTCATTCGTCAGTCAGAGGGCTCAGCGCTCGTTCTCGGGCTGCACACGTAGAGATGGTTCCGCTGCTATCCCTACTAAACGTCGCCGTTTTCGCCTTGGCCACAGGTATAGGCGCGACAAGTAAGTCCGCGTTGCCGACCGACTGTCATGTAGTTTCATGGTGCTGAAGCTGACGCCAGCGAATCTGCAACTTCAGGAGCTTCGTTCCCGAGCCTCCGCGACGTGACGCTTGAAGATCTTCAGCATGGGTTCGAGCAGGGCTGCTTCTCTAGTACAGACCTAGTCGAGGTTATACGCTCCAGCTCCCACTCATTACGGCCCGTGTTGTTCCTGACAGGTTCACAGGTGTATCTCGAGCGCATCCGGCAGGTCAATGAGCAGGTGAACGCTGTCACGGAAGTCAACCCGGACGCGATCGACATTGCCAAACGACTGGATAATGAGAGGGCGCGGAACGCCATCCGTGGGTTCGTCGCATTTCTTCGATGACTCTGCCTTGCTTGAGCCCATGCTGACGCCAAGCTATGTGAAGGCCTCTGCACGGGATTCCCATCCTGCTCAAGAACAACATTGCCACGCTAGACAAGATGAATAACACGGGTAAGCTCGTCCACGCAAAACCCTTCATACGTAGGTCCCATCTGGCTCACAAGACCAAGCTGGATCATACGCTCTGCTCGGAGCCACCGTCCCACGCGACTCCACGATAGCGAGGAAGCTCCGCCAGGCAGGGGCCGTCATCCTCGGCAAAGCCAACCTCAGCCAGTGGGCCAACTACCGCTCTTCCAACTCGACCAACGGCTGGTCCGCACTCGGCGGCCAGGTCTACGCAGCATACCACCCGAAGCAGGACCCCAGCGGCAGCTCGAGCGGAAGCGGCGTGGCTGTCGACCTGGGCCTTGCCTTTGCGGCCGTTGGCACCGAGACGAGTGGCTCGATCTTGTCGCCGGCAGAACGCAATAACATCGTGGGCATCAAGCCTACCGTTGGACTCACCTCGCGCCACCTCGTCATCCCCATCTCGGAGCACCAGGACACAATCGGACCCATGGCGCGGACGGTGAAAGACGCGGCGCACCTCCTCCAGGCCATGGCGGGACAGGATCCTCGGGATAACTACACTTTGGCGATTCCCTTTATCCCGGACTACGCCGCTGCGTGCGACACAGAGGCCCTCGACGGCGCTCGCATCGGCGTGCCTTGGAACGTCGTTTTGACGGCAGACAAACCCGAGGATCAAATCTCCTCTCCCGAGCTGGAAGCCTTCAGGGCCTCGATAAAGGTCTTGCAAGACGCTGGAGCGATAGTCGTCGAGGCCAACTTCACTATCGACAAGAATCCCGACCACGCCCGCAACGGCGACATTGTGCTTCAAGCAGACTTTATGACCAACTTGGCCAGTTACTTAGACAAACTCACTTCCAACCCGCAGGAGTTGCACACACTCGCCCAGGTACGCGAGTTTACGCGCAAGACACCCGTAGAGCAGTATCCAAACCGCAACACGGGCCTCTGGGACCCCATCATCGACAAGCTTGGCTTCAACAACACAGACGCGCGCTTCTGGGCCGCCTACCAGAGCGTTTTGAAGTCGGCGCAGACCAACGGCATTCTCGGTGCGCTAACGAGGCACAATCTTAGCGCTGTCGTGCTGCCCACGTCGCTGGCGCCGGAATGGGTTGCCGCCATCGGCGCACCAGGCGTGACGGTGCCGATGGGGTATTTCCCGGCGTCGACCGCCGTGACCATGGAGCCTCGCGGCGAGCTGGTGGAGGCGGGCCCGTCGATTCCGTTTGGATTGAGTTTCCTGGGACGGCGCTGGTCCGAGGCGCATTTAATTGCGCTGGCACATGGCTTCGAGCAGCGGACCTGGGTCAGGGGCCGAGTGAGGCCACTGGTGATGCCTGAGGCCGAGGTCGCCGAGTCTGCCGCCTGCCAGATGCCCAGAGCCGGGTACCATAGAGCAAGGGTTGTGGCGAGCTCGTGAGCGATCATTGCTCCTGTATAGTCTCAGCCATCAATATAAATGCAAGCAGGAGATCGGCTGTCCAGACGTTGGGGATACATGTAGGACGAGGATATCCCCGAAGAGCCGGTGCTCTTTAAATGGTCCATTGGACCAGGTTTTAGCTTCATCCCAGCACGCACTCGCCGACAACGTGTGAATCTGTGACTTGGATAGCCCTGCCTCGGCAGACTTCAACAAGTTACACGGAAGTGCCAAGCCCCAGCACTGGATCGGGGCCTCGGCAGTGGCCAAATTAGCCGGGCAGGGGGGCTTCTTGGTTAACAAATGGAAAGAGGGGGGCCGGTCATCTGTCAAGGAAGACGTGTTTCAGATAAAGCCAGATGCCAAGCGGGCCGGCCCGGCGCCAAGGACCCGGGAGTGGGGCTCCGCGCCGTTGCCCGCGCCGCCCGGGACGGGAGGGAATATTCGGAGTTGCCGTTGGCTGCGCCGGCGATGGCCATGTGGCTTCAGAGACAGAGATTCTGGATGCCGACTCTTCATTCGCTCCCATTTGTATCCCGCCTACAGCGATCGAATGCGATCGTTACGTTGGCACCGGAATGCTTAGCTGGGGATTGCTTGACGCGACCTTAACCTCTTTGCCAGGCGTGAACACGCTCATGCTCGATTCCACGTCAGCTCAGCGCTCATACGAATTCTGATTAATAAGTATCATCCTCTGCCAAGGTCTGTCCATCTCTTTTCGTACCGTACTTGGGTTCCAACTCTACCCACCACACCAATGCGATCGTCCTTCTCAAGCTGCAGCGCGACTGGGACGCTCAGATCACAACCGTGCGAGGGAGACTGGTCCAGCTCATTCGGTGCGATGTCAAAGAGTTTCTTCAAATTGCGTTTTAAACAGCACGAGACTGCTGACATTAGCCCTCTACATTAAGTACTTTTCAAACATGTAGCGCCTGAATCCAGTAACCGCATGAAGCATGACAAGTCCGTAAGGTGTCCGAGAAACAATCACCTCTGCCCTCTCTCAGCCGGCTGCTTCACCTCCCTGTCGTATGTAGTCGAATCCCCAAGCTCGACAGGCACAAACTGGCCTGCAGACCTGTCAGTTCCCAGCTCTGCTGGACCATGTCCCATCTTCTCGTTATAGGCTCTGCGGGTGCCATCGGCTGCCACGGCGGACAATTCGGCCGTCGTGGCACCTGCGCCATCATAATGACGCTGTGCGTCGTACTGCGTGGCTGAAGGCTGGTAACTGTTCCATTGCTGCGAGGGAGACGACTGATGGTTCGTATAGGGAGAGT
This sequence comes from Hirsutella rhossiliensis, assembly GCF_020360975.1. Lineage (NCBI taxonomy): Eukaryota > Fungi > Ascomycota > Sordariomycetes > Hypocreales > Ophiocordycipitaceae > Hirsutella > Hirsutella rhossiliensis. Next base: position 2,557,730 of record NW_025408675.1, on the reverse strand, counting down.
TGTTCGTTGTGAATGGGCTTGTTGTGCAAGGCGAAATCATGCTCTGCGAGTTCGGCGAGAAGTTGTTCTGGTAGGACGAAGAATCTCCTCCCTTTGCCACTGACGGATCCTGCCACTGTTGCTGCTTCTTCCGCTTGACCTCGAACCGCTTCCTCAGCCAGATGATTACGAATGTGACGAGGAAAACGGCGGCGAACGTGACCCCGACGCTTATCCCGGCAATAGCTCCTTTTGAGGGTCCCGGGTTGATTTGGCTGTTGGCTTCGCTTGTCGACGTATTTGTGGCAGACGACGTGACGGATGAGGCAGTCGAAGTCGACGCGGCGGTTGAGGCGGTTGAAGACGACGAGCTCGCAGGAGGCTTGCCGAGGAAAACACCGGTGTTTTCCTCGATCTCGCTCAACGCGCCGGCTCGCAGCGAAGCCGCGGGGCATCCGTTTGCTTGGCAGGGGTTCACGGAGCAGCAGCCCATAAAGGGCGGCTGTGCATAGGCACATGCGTACCAGGCAGTTCCGGGCTCGTTTTTCACGCAATCCTGCGCGGGGATGTCGTTGTAGGCCGACTTGTTGAAGCTCGTATACTCGAGGCTCTCCTGCGGACAATTACCATCGCTGGTGTCGCAGGGGTTGACGGAGCAGCAGCCGACGAAGCGAGCCGGCTTGCCGGAGCAGACGTAGAACTTGCTCCTCTTGGGACATGTGATTCCCAGTCGGTCCTCGGCCTTGACCATTTCGATATGGTGCTGGTTGGGATTTGGCGGTTGTCGCGATTTAATCCGGCTTGTCTGAATGTCACCACACGATGGTTGGCTGCTTCAACTCATCAAGATCGTACGATATGTGTAGCCAAAGATTGGAGAGAAGCAGGATTGGTGGGGAGGAGGAAGAGAAAGAGGAGAAGCATGCGGGAGGGGGCCCAGATCCCTTCTACCGCCGCCTGGACTCTGCTCCATGACCCGGCAGACTGGCAAGGCGGAAATCTCTTGGCTACCTCCGCAAAAATATCTCTCTGCTGTTGGCCGGACCGACTTCGTGGTTGTACGTGTTGGCTCCCATTACCCACCCCGGCAGCCGTCAGCGCGGAGCGTCAGCCCCAGGTCAGCCGAGTCCCCGCGCCTTCTCCGAGATGTGGGATACGACGCTGATGCCACGGCTATACCTTGCAACTGCATTGCCGTTGAAGCATGCATGCTGAGGTTGGAACAAAGGAGGGATCTACCGCCCCTTCGACTCTGACCCGAAGAGGATCCTAGCTCGTGTCAGTACAGCCGACTACATCGCGATAGTCAAGAGGTGTTGGTGGTCATCATTCGAGAGGCTTTCGTGTCACAGAGTGGCCGTGTGTCAGCCGTTCTTCGTATCCCTAGTTGCGGAGAGACTTTGGATTCCCGCGCCAGCACCTATTTTTCTCTCTCGCAACTCTCTCGTCTCGCCTGCCACTCATCTGGCACCTCTTTGTTCCCACCCCATGCAGCCTCCGAGCTCCGCGTGCCCCTCGGGATCGGCACATGTCCTGGCTCAGGTTGGACTTGATCCCCCGCTGGCCCGTGACGCCCATCCTTGACCATAAACATTCAGGGGTTGTCCGCCCGTCCTCGTTGCTTCCCGTCACTGCTCTCCGTTGCCCACGGCCGTCCCTCATATCCACAGCCTGGCCTAAAAAAAGAAATGAAATGAAAGGCGGGAAACCGTTCATCAGCGACGCCGGGTGGCTGCGTTCTTCGCGCTCTTGCCTTTGGCCTGGCTGCTCTTCTGCTTAGCAGCACGGGCGGAAGACTTAGGATTCAAGAGCTCTTCCAATTCTTCGTCGCCCAACACGGCTGGGATATGGCCATCGTCTTGCAAGGCGTGGTCTATACCCACGTCCTTCGATATCTGCAAGTCGGAGATTCGGGAGTCGATGCTTTCGCACGCCATGATGCGCACCAAATGCGACTCCTTTTTCTGCCCTATCCGTACAACTCGGGCGAAGGCTTGCTTCTCTGCCGTCGTGTTCCACCAAGGATCGACAATGATGACCCGGTTCGCTGACGTCAAGTTGAGCGACTGCCCGCCGCATCTCATCGTGGAGATCTACATCGACCAAGTCATCAGCAACTGCATCGAAAATTACTTCAACGGGAGGCTTACCAGAATCTTCTTGGTCGGGTCCTGGGCAAAATCTCCAAGCGCCTTGTTCTTCTGCTGTTGACTCAAGGCGCCTGTATAGTACAGGAAGCTAATGCCAGCACCCTCGAGCATCCGCCCAAGCACTTTGCCCGTCATGATGAACTGAACAAAGACTGTATTTCAGGTCCATGTCAGCGACAACTTATGATAATCCGTCTTGCCAAGCAACGTACCGATAATCTTGTCGTCCGGGCATTCCCCCTGCCAAGTGCAAATCACGGCCATCGTGGCTGTAAGCTTCGCACTTGGGGGGAGAGGGCACTCAGGAAGGATGGCACTCGCGTGGAAAAGACCATTATCTTTTGCGTCTCGCGGAACCGAAACACCGTTGCTATCTCTGCCCGGTTCTCGACATGCCTTGTCTTTGCCACGTACAGACTGGAAGCCAATGCAGCCGATGGTCTCAAGAGGCGTTCTCTCACGCACGCGCTGACCGCAGCCAGTCTGGCTACACTGCATTTCTTGCTGAGCCTGCCGTCAGTGTTTAACACAAGAAACCAACTCCATGACGAGAACTGGCTCCGCTTACATTCGAAACCACTCTCGTTGGCCCTCCTAGAAAGAAGGACGCTGTGATCTCCGCAAAGCAACGCTTGCAGTAGTAATGGCCACACTGGCAAACCCATTAGCAAAGCCCTCGTTCCGCTCAATATTAGCCCCTCTTAGAGTCAGGACGTACCGGGTCGAACCGAACGGGCTGTTCTGGTGGAGTGGCCTCGCAATGGCTGCAAGTCAAGCCCTTCACCTTCTGCTCGTTCAGAACCCTGTCAAGTAGCGCGCCCCATTCAAATTCCCCGCCGAAGACGGGCTCTTGAAGCTCTCGAAGACGAGCGACTCCTGTCTCGAACCCTTCGAGGCACTTCTTGCCGTCATCGCTGGACATGATCTGATCCAAGACGGGCTTTTTTGGGCTGTTTTCACCCGATCCCGCCTTCAGTCGCCGAACGGTCTCGATGTCCATGGAGCCACGAAGCAGCTTCTCGAGGTTAAAAACATGCGATGCCGCCTCGCGGAGCTTGGTGAGCATTGTGAGTTTCAATCTTGTGACCGCCCTGTCGATCGCTTCTGCATTCTTGACGAGTTTCAAGGCTTTCTCGAGCTTTCGAGTCTTTTCTTCGTACTCGCGTTCGATTGTTCTGCAAGAAGACAGCTGTCAGTACATTGTGCAATCAAGTGTGGTGCATGCTCTCAAGAGACGGGCGCCGACTGACTCTTGGATGAACTCCTCCTCGCGCGAGAGAGGCACCCAGATATCCCGTGACTTTGACTTCGGCAGGTCGATCATCCGGTAGCCCAGGAATGTGTCGTTCATAGTCCTGCACGAGACGTGAGCTGCAAAGAACGTCATTCATCATTCTCTGTGGGCCGCACTTACCGACGATACATGATCATGGAAACAAGCGTCTCGAACCCATCGTTTGCTTTGCCCTAAGTCGGAGCTGTTAGCTGCTGATACTAGCCAGTAAAAGCTAAGTCTCTATAACTTACATTCGTCATATACTTTCGCTTAAAGGTGGCTGGACAGTCGGTGTAGTGGCAACGTATGAACTTGAGGTACGGGTAGAACTCTGATCCATGTCAGTCAGCCAATTCTCAACCATTGAAGGCGGTTGCGCCCAGTCTCAGAGTCTTTACCTTCCGCTGAGTTGGCCAGTGGCGTACCGCTCAATGCCCAATGATGTTTGCTCTGGAGCGCGCAACAAACCTTGGTTGCTGTTCAGGAAAAGAGCATATGGTCAGTTGATGGACGTTCCCAGGGGTCTGCAAAAAGCCCGACTTACTTCGACTCGCAATGTTCTTGATCGCGTGGGCTTCGTCCAGAATCACCCTGTGCCACTTTTGCTTGAAGAGAAAGCCCGTTTTTTGGGCCAAAGCCCTTCCGAGGGATGATTCGTTACCTTCATACTTCTCTTTCAGCTCGCTGATGACCTTGTCGCTTGGATACTGCCTGATCAGCTCCCCATAGGTCGTGATGCTGTCAAGTGGTTAGAATGGTTTCCCCCTATGTTCTGCACGAAGTAGCAGGTGCAGGTTGCTCTCACAGAAGTCTCATTCTCCTCAGGTGGCCCAACGGCTTGGGGTCCTTCGAGTTATACACGGAAACATAGCTGCCCAAGGGCTCTCTGCAGTGTCTCTCCGTCTCCTCCAGCCAGTACAGGGCGGTGGACTGATTGGGCACCACCACCAGCGTCGTCCGTGAAAACATCGTCACGTCGTCTCCTTCGGGAGGATTCGCTGCCACACAGGTCAGGGCCATCAGGGTCTTGCCCATGCCCATTGCATCAGCTAGCACACCGCCGTTTGGCTCGAGCCTGTCTAGTTCTCGCTTGATCATCCACGCTGCCGCGGTGATCTGGTAGTCCCAGAGAGCCGTCTTCATTTTCTTGTAAAGCCATTTTCCGTCGACGGCTTTGACCTTTTGGTATCCGAAGAGCTTTGAGGCTTCCTCGAGATCCTTTTTTTGCGTGCTTTTGCGTCGATTGTCCGTTTGATGCGGAATGCTTTGCTTGATCATGGCCCATTGATCCCGAAAGTTGTTTGCCTTGAACGAAGGCATCACGGGTGCGACGGCCCTGTTCAAGTCTCCATGCTCTTCTGCTGCTTCCTTGCGCAATCGCTCAAGATTTCCGAGTGTCTGCTCCCTATGGCTCGTCCTCACTCTCTTCACGGCCACCCACGCGTTCGAGCTCCCCGGTCGTTTCTTATTCTGCTCCCTTGCCCGGCGCTCGTCACCGGCTTCCTGGAGTCGAGCAACAAACTCCCTTGCATTCAGGGCCACAGGTTTGCGAGGCTTTTTGTTTGGTGAAACTTGCGTCTCCTGCGCTGCGGCTTTCTTCGGTCGCCCATGTTCGTCCTCGTCAGAGCATTCGTATTCAGAGTCTTCAATGTCCGAGTCCGATTTTTCAGAATCACTCTCGCTCTCGCTTGGCGCACATGCAGGGTTAATTGCGCCCTTTGCCTCGCGCCGGTGGCCGGACAAGGGCGCCGCGGCTTCGGCTTGGCCTTCTTGACCTTGTCGCGGCATTTGGTCCGTCGAGGAGGAACCATCGTTGAGCGAAGTGCTTGGCGCAAAGCGTGCAGCAGCGCAGCTGACCAAAGTTTTTCGATTCTCCCTCCTGAGTGACGCCGAATGTTTCTCATGGGGTTGTTCTTTTTGGGAATTGATGCGTTCTTGCCCTGGCTGCTCAAGCTTCAAGTTCAATTTGTGAACAGCATCCCAAGCCTCTGACTCCTCCTTTATGAAGGCCATGATTCTATTTTCATTGAGCAGGTTCCCTTGATCGACTCGACGCTCGTTTGCAGGCTGAGCGGATGCGACATTCGTGCCTGGGGACGATCGATCGACCATGCTGGAAATGAAGCAAAAACGAATTCTCTCGAATCCAAAGAGAGTGCCGGTCGCCTGAGGTATCGGTGGTGGAAAACGCGTCGTCTCAATTCCTGCGTTTTCAAAGGTCAGATCCAAGCGTTAGCAAGAAAAGTAATGATTCGAGTTAAGACGGTTGCTTTATTGACTTTGATCAATGATGCAAGTATAAGGTGGGTTCGCGGTAAATGATCAAAGAATGGTCAAAAGGGGCAGAACTTTCTTACCTTGCACGTGTCTGGGAATTGCTTTCAACAACCGTTCCTGTCAGAGTGATTGGAGGAAATAGAGTGAGGATTTCTGTGTCGTTTTCCGGATTGGTGCGACCGGTGCGAAGTGTCGACGACAAAGCAGGAACCGCGGCGAAACGTGAGAGAATGGCAACCCGCGTGTAGGGCTTTTAAACAAGCCCAAGCAGTGCTTGGTGTAGTAGGTGAGGAGAAGTGAGAAAGAAAGCTGAGAATCGTCATGCGAGAGGGTGAGGAAGGGAGATTCTGGATATGAGTGTCGAGGAAGCAACACGTAGGTAGAGATGGAGATTCATGTGCAGTGAGAGTGAGCGCGGGACTGCACGTTTTGCGCGTGCGAGAGGAAAAGGGGAGAACTAGGAGGAAGAGATGAGGTAGTTTGAAGTGAAAGAGAAGATAGAGTGTGAAGAGAGAGGCAGAAGAGGGAAAAGGAAGAGTGAGGGAGAGAGGGGTGGTAGAGGAGAGACGGGGACAAGGAAAGAAGAGAAAAAGGCGCGAAAGAGCTAAGTGATGGACAAGCGCAAGAGAGGCGTGGAAGTGTTAAAAAGAGAGTGCGTGCGTGTGTATGAGAGAAGAGAAGAGTTCCTGTGTTGCCACGTGTGTAGCAGAAAGAGAGCCTTCGAGAGTTGGGGCGGGAAGAGATGCCCCGAAAGTGAGGAGGAAAAGCCCAAGGACTCGGCAGAACAGCCCGCCTTCTCTGGTGCGTTCTCTCCGTACCCCTTTGAACGCGTGCCGTGGCTTGGAAACTCGGTGGTGCACGCCCGTGGCCGCAAGTCCAAATGCATTCGGCCTTTGCAGCGCCTGGAGCAACCCCTCTTCGCTGTTCACGTTCGGAGCCTCAGAAGAACCATCGGGTTAACCAAAGAGGTGGTCGCACCTCCAGTTTGCCCCAGCGACAACCGTGTGCATCTCGGAGGTTGTGAGATCACCGGCTGTTAACAATGTTGCCGCGCAACTGCGCTTCACGCCGTCGAGCAGTCCCATTATCATTCGCCTTATCGCCCATATTTTTCTCTACTTTCTGAACCTTCTTTTCCTTGATACGTGCTGCCAAGTGGCAAGGATCGAGGATTATGCAGCTTGGACATTTCTCGTGCCGACTTTGACGATTCGCGCGCTCGGATTGGCAGCCTTGGACCTATGTCAAGTTGCTAGTGATTTTACGAGGTGTCCGAGTGTAAGCCGACTGTTTGATGGCAAGCACTCAATGGTAGTCTACGTGTACTAAGTGGGCATCAGTGCTGTCTCTACTTTGTACAGCTGGACTTCCCTTCATGTTCAGTCTGGCATCGTTGATGACGGAGCAACGATTCGGCATCGTCTCCGAGTCAGGTCTTCCAGTCGCGTAACGACTGGTTATTCGTTAGCTGCTCGCTCTTCGTCTTTTCTTGACAATCAGCCCAGTCACGTCAATAGCAACAAGTGGTCGCTCCTTGTTTGGGGATTGACAATCTGCTCATCAACACGCATAACCGTCACCAGTCTTCAAGTCATTAGACAAGACAAGCTCTAGACACACACACATGCTACGTATGTAGTGCTACGGCCATCACACGCTCGCACACTGCAGAACATTCTTTGAGTTCTGGGAACGAGCAATAGTTCAGGGTAGGTGAGGCAACGTCGAGAGCAGTGGACAGAAACACAAGGGCCCTTGCCTGATGCCGCAGAGAAGGCAATCAAGAGCCCACGAGTTACGGCCGACCCTTTGGATGCAATGGTGAAACAGCCGTCTGCCGAGACGCAACGGGCAACGGTGCAGAGAGGCAACCACACAGACTGCGTGGGGGCTTAATACAGTGAAAAAGAAACATCACAAGCGTCGAAGCTGCAAAACCACAAGAAAAAAAGGAAGTGTGAGGGGAAAGAAGGGGGCCACCGCATCCCCCTGTTGGACAGCCATCGAGTAGACGCCGCTAGCGCGAGCAGGCCGTTCATGTTGGCCGGCGTCGAGCATCTCAGAGTCCCTGCAGCTAGTACTCCGCCGTCTATTGTTATGTTTGTTTCAATGCTGCTGCCATGCTGCCAAGGATGGAGGTGAGAGAGAGAGGGCACGGGGATGGCCTTGGTCGAGCGCATAGACAACTGCACCAACAGCAGCGGAGCAAGCTCATGAGGCCTACACTCTTCATCTCACCTGCCCTTCGATGTGCTCACACGGAGAGAAGGAAAAAGTAAAGGTGAGAAAGGCAAAAGAAGCATAACGGGAGCCACGCCTCGGGCCGCCAACCCAAACGCCACGCCACCCGGCGGCGTTCTTCAATGTCTTTCATCCTTCTCTTCCACCGCACAAACATGTCTGCTTCTGTTACCGCCTTTTACACCGTTTGTGCGCTATTCCCACGGCGTCCGCTCAATGACCCCTTTTCCCTGGTTTCCTCCACCCCTTGGTTGTTCATTCACTCAACTCCCCATCCCCATAATTTGGTTTTTTAATTCTCTTAATTAAATATGGACATTTTCCGTCTAATCCCTACGTTGCTCGTGTTGGTTGACAAGCACACGCCCCCCGCTCGCCATGATTGTGTCATCCGCGGGCGTGCCAACGGGGCCATGGACCGCCTCTCATTTTCGCCGCTGCGGGAGCAAATGTCGCGTGGGAAGCGGCCATGGCCAGCAATGGGCACTTTGGATCGTCTTGTGCACGGGCCTTTGCTCTGGGCATGAGTGCGTTTTGCGGGCCTGACGTGTTGATCGTGGCAAGGCGGCGACATGAAAAGAACGAGAGAGAGGCGCGGCTTTTATGTGTCGTCGAAGCTACTACAGCCAGACTTTCCGGTCCCCTGAAGCCGCACTTCAGTCCAGGCACACACACATACGTGTCCAGGGGGTGTGGTGGGAGAAAGACGAGTACAGGGTCTCTTAATCCAGGAGAATCCAACCAACACCAAATCATCTCCCCCTTCCCCTCCCCCCCGGCCTCTCCCTCTCTGTCCACCGCCGCACACCGAGGAGGAGAACGGGGTGGCTTGGACAGGAAAGCACCAACAAGAAGAAGAACCGGCGCGGGAAAAAAGATGCCTGGGCGGTCAGGCCTTGAATCTTGGACGCCGGGACCACGGTCTTCGCCCTTCCGCCTCGGGGAATCCCATCTCGCAGCCGCCTGCCAGCCGAGCCAACCGGCTGTCGTCGCGACTGTTGCCCCCACGCCCCGCCCCTTTGCCATGACGAGCCTGGTTATTGCCTGCCTACCTGAACGTCGCCCGAGAGTCTGGATCTGGCGCGAGCGCGTTGTAAAGAGCGATGCCGAGTCTAAAAGATAAAGACTGGGTGCCCCCCTTGTTGGGGGGTGGGCGGGTAGAAGAGGAGAGCAAGAAGATAACGAAAGAGGGAGACGATGAAGAGAGGGCGTGTGGGGGGAAGACGGGCAAAAAAAGACGACATCGCGCGCGCCAGAGACGCTGATATCGAAACCTCCCATGGCCATACTCATGACGCCTGCTGCTCTCACTAATCCACCATAGCGGAGAGAGCGCGCGCTTCTCTTCCCTCCTATCATCCCCCCTTTCTCTTTCTCTCCCTCCCAACCCGCTCTCGGGGAGAAGCTATCTGTCCCACCTTTCTCCCTTCTCCTCTTCCGCCTCTGTCTGGTCCGCCTCGCCTCCCGGTCAGGACGGGGAGCGTCGATCCCACCATGCCCTTGGGGCACGACGGCGACGTCCTGGGCCTATCCTCGTCGTCGTCGGCTTCCACGCCATGGCTCCATGCCAGGGCTTCGTCGGCCGAGGCCAATGGCGAGCATGGCTTCACCGACAACCAGCTGTTGGCGCTGAGGCTGACGTCTATCGTCATGGGCTCCGTCAGCCTCATGTCCACCATGTTTGCCACCTTTTGGTTTGTCCGCATGAGCAGAAGCTTCCGTCATGAGCAAGTCCGCCCTCTTTCTCTCCCTCGTTCAACACTCTCTTCAGCCCGGCCATACTAACCTTGAGACCACCACCGCCTCCCCCCTCCCCTTATAGCCTCATCATCCTCCTCATCCAGAGCGACACGCTCAAGTCCATCGTCTTCATCATCCTCCCCGCCATCGAGCTGGTCCGCGGCCCCGTCATCTCCGAGGCCGCCACGTGCCAGGCCAGCGGCTTCTTCCTCGTCGTCGGCTTCGAGGCCTGCGACGTGGCCGTCGTCCTCGTCGCCCTGCACACGGCCCTGTACATCTTCCGCGGCCGCGGCGGCCTCTACCCCTACCGCCACGTCGCCTATGCCTTCTTCCTCCTCGTGCCCCTGCTGCTCGGCTCGCTCGCTTTCCTCAACAAGCCCGCCTTTACAAACTCGGGCCGCTACTGTCACCTGCCGTCGAAGCCGCGGTGGGCCAGCCTCGCCCTCAGCTGGATCCCGCGATACTTTATCCTCATCACCATCTGCGTCATCCACGTGTCCACTTATGTCTATGTCCAGGTCCTCATGAACCGCTTCGGCGCCGCTTGTCAGGGGGACAGACTGCCGGCCCCGCAGCCGCCGGCGTCCGACGGCGGCGTCGTCGACTCGGCTCCGCCCACGCCCCCCATCGCCTGCCACGGCCTCCTGTCCCCGACTCCGCCGCCATGCGAGCGCCCCGGCCCGGCCGAGGCGGAGAGAGGCGAGGGATTCCCCGCCGCATCCATGGCGGCCGATGGACACACAATGGCCCACCGCGGCGGCTCCCACGACCAGGAGGACCAGAAGGCGCTCGTTGCGGGGCCACTCGACAACGCCGCCTGGCAGACGGTCCAGCCCGGCGCCGACTCTTTGTTCCCTCTCTACCAGCAGAAGAGAGGCGCCCTGTCCAACCTGGAGCTAGCGACCCCGGCGAGGCGCGAGACGGCCGCGGAGCCGGCTCCGCTCAGCGCGCGACCAACCCCCTTTGACCCCCCGGGGGAGTCAATGCCCGGCAAGTCGGGGTGGCCCTGGACACACCCGGCGTGCAGGACGGCGCCTCGCAGCTCGTGGAGCCGCCCCCTGCTAGCGACGGCGCCGGCCAAGATGCCAGGGCCGCCGACGGAAACGCCGTCGCCGACGCCGCCGTCGCGCCTCCATACCATGCTGCGCCGCGGCGCCTGCAGCCCACACTCGTCGGCGAGGAGGGTCGGGGAGCGGCCGGCAGCCCTCGGCGCGGCGCCCGGCATGGCCAAGATGCGTGACAAGATCCGCCGCCAGCTGCGCCAGCTCTTCATCTACCCGGCCGTCTACATCGTCGTGTGGCTGATCCCCTTTGTGTCGCATGTCGCCGGCAGCGCGTCATGGGACCGGCCGTCGTTTGGCCTCGCCGTGACCAGTCTCGCCAGCCTGTGCCTCCAGGGCATCGCCGACGCCCTCGTCTTCTCCATCCTCGAAAAGCCCTGGCGCCACCCGCGCCACGTCACCAGCAGCAACGGCGCCCCTTCCTGGTGGTGGAGCGGAAGCGGCGGTGGCGGACGACGACGCCAAGGACGGGGCGCCGGGAGCAGCGGGAGCAGCAGCTGCATGCCCTGCTGGCCCGTGCTCTCGACTGTTGACGGCCAGCCGTCGGGCGGCGCGGGGCGCACCAGGGACGAGATGCTCGTCGACAGTCGTGCGGCTAGGCTCCGCCGCGATGAAGAGCTCGCCGAGCGTCGGATGCTGCGTCGAGCCCAGCCGCGCGAGTGGTGGGACGTGCGCCTCGGGAGCCTTGACGGGTGGGACGACGACGACCTCGGGCGTGGCGCAAAGGGTTCGCGAGCGGCTATGGTCACGGATCAGAAAAGCGTCAGCGGAGAGCCTCGAGCGCGCGACATTGAGGAGAGGAATGGGAGGGCCGTGGGCGTTGTAATGTGATATCCAAGGGGCTAGAGCAGCGTCAATTTCTGGCCCTGTGGGTAGACTTGAACTATATTCATGTACGTATTCCATCATATAATACCCCACGAGAAGACAGGGCGGACAAGGCACAAGAATGGGAAGGGGAAGGGGCCGAAGAAAAAAAGTTGATATCCCAAAAATAAGCCCGAAAGAAGATATGTGGGAGAAAAGCAGCATCTAGAGATCCAAGCCCTGTGGAGGCGTCTCTTCTAATCCGACTCCGGGTTCGCCAAACCCTCGTCCTCATCCGGTGCAGCCGAGCCAGCTCGCCGCCGTCTATCCATGGCCGAGTGTCAGGGTGAGCATGTACCCCATCATATCGCTTAAAGGTATCGCCGTCATCCCTGCTTCATGAAATTCAAAAACGCCTTGCCGATGGCGACGCCATCGTGGGGAGCGGGGGCGCGCCTGGTGCCGTCGGTATAGACCTCGTCGGTGAAGATACCGACGGTGTGGCGGTTGAAGAGAATCTCGGAGATGATTTCGTTTGTGAACTCGGGGTGGCCCTGGACGGTGAGGTACCTGCCGGGGGAGTACATGCCCTGGACCGAGCAGAAGGAGTTGGAGCCGATGGGGATGGCGTCGGCGGGGAGATGGGCGACGATGTCGCGGTGCATCTGCTGGATTCGCTGCGGGGGGGTGTCAGGTCAGCACTCGAGGCGGCAAGGACGACGGGGGTCGAGAGACTGGCTCACCATCTTGTCGAGTTGGAAAATCTCCTTGCCCTTGTCCGTCAGGTCGACGTCGGTGACGGCCACCTCCCAGCCATTGGAGCTCTGCTTGAGCGGGGCACCGAGGGCGCGACCGACAATCTGGTGGCCGAAGCAGATGCCGACAACGCGGACGCGGCCGCTGTCGAGGACCTTTTGTGTGAAGCGGACGAGGTTCTTGATCCAGGGGTCGTCGTCATAGGCGGTGTGGCGCGAGCCGGTGATGAGGACGGCGTCGATGTCGTCGAGGGCAGGGTATGTGTGCAGCTCGTTGACGACGTCGTAGCCGCTGATGGAGAGGAGGGAGTCGAGGTCCTGCGGAGGGACGAGCTGCTTGCCGGCGGCGGCGAAGAGGGCGGAGAAGACGCCCGTGTAGCTGTTGTAGATGGCGCGCGTCTGGGGCTGGGGGGTGTCGCACTCGAGGACGGCGAGGCGGAGGGGCATTTCGACGGTGCTGCTGCGGCCTTGGGACCGGACGCTGTCGCTGCTCGGAGGGAGCGGGATGGAAGCGGCGGGATCGGGAGGGGTGGCTGGATTTGCGAGAGGGGAGAGAGAGTCGCGATCGAGGCAGCGACGAAAGCTATGGCGGACGCGAAGATGGGGGGGAGTAGGGACGGCGAAAGGCGGAGGGAGAGGGGGGAGAGAAGAAGCTGCAGTGGTGAGCGAGAAAGGGGAATCGCAGTTGTGTCGGCAAGGAGAGTTTGCAAGCTCAAGCTCTATCTGGAGTTTAAACGGTGGTTGGCCGAGAGGGACGAGGGACGAGGGACGAAACAAAGAGAGGCTCGGAGCGAGGAGAGGAGGACGGATGGGGATATTTTTAACCGGCGCGGCTCCGTATTCGGTGCCTGATAGAACGGATGGTCGGTATGGGAGCCCGATTCAAGGGTGGGGAGGGGGGCGTGGAAGCTTCCATGTGGCTTCGCGGTGCGACTCGTAGGCGATTGGATGAGACGAGGGTGGTTCTCGACGACAAGGTTCACCGTCATGCAAGGTACGCCCGGCAGGTGGGCTGGTCACGTGAACAACCGCTAACAGGCATGGGTACTGGCAGCGGCCACGGGGCAGTGCAGGGACCTGGGCGGCGATAGTGCGGCGACCTCGTCTCGGCAATGTGGTGCTGTACAGTACAGGCTTGAGAAGAGCCCGACGATGGCTACATGCCTACCTAACCTACCTACCTAGGTACCTAGGTAAGTAGGTACCCATGTATCGTATATAGAAACGGACAGTACACAGGTATGCTTCTACTTTATCCAAGTAGCTCGACTGGTAGCCATGCCATCCTGCGGTCGACATCCAATGACCTGGGCCTGGCTGCATGGCCGCATACCACTGCAACATCTATTCGATAGTACGTAACCTACCGACTCCATGACCGAAACGAAAACAGGCGCTATATTTCACCCGATAAGACGCGTAGCCCTACCTACATGCTCCATTCGCGGAGTGCTCCCAATGGAGAATAGCCCGTTCCAGACGCTGCTCAACAGGCAGGCAATTATTCATGTGATTATTCATGGCGGCACAATTCTTCAGCTGAACACGATGCACCGGTAGGTTCATGCATAGGCTCGAGCAGACTTGGAGGAGGAGCCAAGGAGGTGCCCCATGAAACAGGGCAACCCGTCCAGTATCCAACGCTTGTATGTCACCGAGCAACATGATGATTCCGCACGGGAAACAGGCGCAGGCCCCGGATATCGATTGACATGGCTGTGCCCCGGTGCGGCATATTATCCCATGAACAAGATTTCCCAGCCGAACTGCCATCCACAGCCTATTAATAGCGTTGATAGCGCCAAGCAACGTCTATATCTTATTCCCTGGGGCCTGGGTATAGCGGCGAGGCCTATTTTGAGTCCAGACGCTGGGTGTGGCCTGAGGGCGAGGCAGACAAGAGAGATGGCTGTCGACTTGATTGGCTCCCCCGTATCAACATTCCGACCGTCTTCCCTGGGCTCGAGCACGTGTATGTCCGTCCAACTAGCGAGGTTGCGGATGACTGAGTGAACGATGGAGTATAGGGTAGGCTGGCCCGCGGTCGGACCGGGCGCCGACCCTGCCAAGGCCGCATTTCCTCCGGGCCTGTCGAGCCTTCGCTCCGTTGCTTGATTCAAGCATCGACCATGTCTGCCCCCCCGCGCGTCTCGCTCCAGAGCTTCCTCGCCAGTGCCAGATCCGCACTGCGCGCCCCCGCGAGCCAGCGGCCCTCGCCCTTGACTTTTGTCGTCGGCAACGAATCCGCCGGTGAGCAGTTGGTCCCCGTCCTGCTCCAGCATTGTGCAGCCTGGCAACGAGCCGGGAGGCTATGAACTGGACTGATGCGCATGTCCAAACGCCGCCGGACCGTCGTCCAGATCTCGACTCTGTCTGCTGCGCCATCGTCTACGCCTATCTCCGCTCCCACTCCCCTCCCCGCAGCAGCAGCAGCAACAACGCCCTGCATGTGCCCCTGGCAAACCTGCCCCGGGCCGACCTCGGTCTTCGTCCCGAGTTGACAGCCGCCCTCGGCCACGCCGGCCTGCAACCCGCCGACCTCATCACCCTCTCCGACCTGCCAGCCGACCACGACGACGACCCGCTGCGGCCCGCCGACACGCGCTGGGTGCTTGTCGACCACAATGCCCTGACGGGTCCGCTCGCCCGCTTCGCCCCGCACGTGGTGGGCTGTGTCGACCATCACGCCGACGAGGGCAGTGTGCCTCGGGATGCGGCCCCGAGGGTCATCGAGCCCTGCGGCAGCTGCTTGAGCCTGATCGTCGACGAGACCCGCCAGGCATGGGACGCCCTGACAAGCCAAGACGACGACGACGCTGCTGCCTGGGGAGATGACGGCCTGGCCAAGCTCGGCCTGGCGCCCATCCTCATCGACACGGCCAACCTCGGCGCCGCGGACAAGGTCAAAGACAAGGACAGGCGCGCCGTCGGCTACCTCGAGGGCAAGCTGCTGGCCCGCCCGCCGTACTCGCGCCAAGCCTTCTTCGACGAGCTCTCGGCCGTCAAGGAGGACATTTCCAAGCTCTCCTTCCGCGACATCCTGCGCAAGGACTACAAGCAGTGGCCCGAGTCGGGCCTCGTCCTCGGCGTCAGCTCCATCGTCCGGGGCCTCGCCTACCTCGTCGACGACAAGGCCGCCGGCAAGCCCCAGGCCCTGCTCGACGCCCTCGCCGCCTGGGCCGACGAGCGCCGCCTCGACATCGCCGCCCTCATGACCATCTCGCACCCGCACGGCCACCTCCAGCGCCACCTGCTCGTCTGGGGCCGCTCCCCGCGCGGCAAGGCGGCAGTCGTCTGCTTCGCCGACGCCCAGCGCCGGCCTCTCGGTCTGCACACCTGGCGCGACGGCGAGCTCGACTGCCACGAGGGCGAGACGCTGAGGCTTGCGTGGTGCCAGGACGAGCTGGCCGCGAGCCGGAAGCGGGTCGCGCCGCTACTCCGCGAAGCTATGAAAACCGCGTGAGTTATCTGGCGCCTCTCTGTTCTCTCTCCTCTCAGGAGAGATTGGGAAACTCTTCCTCCCAGCAGATAAAAAAAGCACAATAACCGTCGGCTCTGACTAGGGCACTCAGAGGTGGAGCAAAGGGCGCAGGAGCCGAGAAAACGCACCGACTATGACTGGAAGACTAAAAAAAACCGTCTCCTTTTTGGGCTCCTTCGGTGTTTTCCCTAATAGGCATCATAAATGGATGTCATACAGTACATACATGCCATGAACACGTACACAGAGTACGTATGCCCTACAGACCAGGATGCATGGTTGCGTGCTCCAACGGTACTTTATTGAGAGCCTCCAGCTCAGCCGCTGCGTCGTCCCGACAACAAGGCCAAGCGTATGCTGGCATCGGCGTCCGTCTCAAACGGTTGCTCCCGCGGCTGCTCCCGCGGCGGCGTCATTGTTCGGACCCGACTTCTCTGGCCCGCCTCCCAGGCCGCGCGGTGGCCTTCGGCGTCCTTGAGTACCCGCACAAACTCATTGCGCTCAATTCCCCGCCTCTCGACCACCGACAAGCTGTCCGGCAACGGCGGGTTGTAAATCATCTCTTCGGCGCTCGGGTCCGCAACCAAGACGCAGGCCCTGAGCGACTTGAATAGCGCCCCGACAGGCAGCACGGGCGGCTCTTCTCGCAGCATGTCCATGTACATCCGGCTCACGGCCTCTCTGCACATCCTAGCATCCCGCGTCTCGGCCAGCAGGCGAAAGGCGAGCTCGTAGACGTCGGCGGATCGGGGCGCCAGGAACCTAGCGGGTGAGCGAAACGTGTTCCAGAAACGGTCCCAGTGGCCGCGCCGCGCGTATGCGCTCATGAGCCGCAGCACCTGGCTCTCCTGCATGGAAGACCGCTTCTCTGCGAGGAGCAGCTCCAAGTTCCTTTGCGCCCGCGCCATGTCCGCGTCGTAGGCTGGCGAAGACACCGCCGATTCGATTAGGTCGATGAGCAAGTCCTCGCTCTCAATCGCCAGCCCTCGTTCTTGCCCGGTCAAAAGCAACTCATCCACGAGGGCCAAACGTTCCGATGCGGTTGCTGGAGACTTGACCCGCAACGCAAAGGCGATGAAGGCCTGGAAGCTTTGCTGGCTCAATGGCAAGGCTCTCGCGTGCAGCACGTCAATCTCTCGACGGAGCTTGACGAAACCATCCTGGGTAGTGTCTGTTTCCATCGCCGGTGCTTCCGCCCGACCTTGCTGTACGCCCGCGGCGTCCGTGTGAGCCTCTGCCTGGGCCTGGAGACGTCGTGCCAGTGTGGAAAAGTATCTCTGCTGCTGTGAGGCCTGCCGCAGTGCCTGCCACTGGGAAGTCGGCGAGCCGGGAGCCAGCTGAATCTTGGATGATACGAGCGCCTCGAGCTCTTCCTTGTCACCCGTCGCCTCGCCCTTGACCTTTCTGCTACGCTCGAGGCATCTTCTCAGCACGCCTCGCCACAGTATCTCCAGGTCAAGTTCGCCTCGCCTCGACTCCGTCATGCACTGCACTACAATGGTCGTGCCGGTCTGTGTCGCGCCAAAGCCGGAATACCTCCCGCCTGCGTCGAAGCTGGCCATCTCGCCGAGGTCGCCCTCGCCCGTGGAGAAATTGACGCAGACCCAGCCTGTCGAGAGCCCATTGTCGCCTCCCGGAACAATCATGGTGTTGGTACCCATGAGCTTGGCCCGTTTTCGCAGGCGGCGCAGCTTCGTCTTGAGCTCGCCTGGCCCAATCAGTCCGTCTGCTTTGGCGTTGACTTTGTAGTTTCGCCGCAGCCATCGAACAAATCGGCCAGACGATATGTGCAGGTGGCGCTCGCTCCGGGCTGTTCCAAACAGCATGATCAGGTTCCGGCCAAGGGCTGCTGGAGGGTCTAGTTCGCGCAGATCCAGGAGCGCGAGGTCGTCAAGCCCCATATCTTCGTAGACGTATTTGATCATCGGCTCGAGCAGCGAAGGCGCATCGCGGGGGGGGTTTGGAAGAGTTGGGACATGCTGGCTCGGTGGGTGGCGAGGAGGCTCTACCTCGAGGAACCAGTGCTTCTCGGCGCCATCTTGGTCTGGTTTCTCGGCCTCGTCTTGAAGAGCTGTACTAGGTGATGAGTCGTCCTCGCTGCCGGGGCTGGACAAGAGCCGTCGGGGCGATGTCGAAAAGTTTCGTGCAAGCTGCGGTGGCCGTTGGGTACCCAAGCTGCGGACGCTTGGTGCTGTCGAGCCGAGCACAGCTCTCAAGACGGCGCTGCGGCAGCCGCAGCACGCCAGAGCCGCGACGGCCGGCCGCAAAGACATGTTGCTGGCGGGCTTTGGAGGCGGCGGGTTGCTGTGAAGGCGCTGTGAAGCCGCAGCTGTGAGGGTTGAGTCGAGCTGAAGGGTCTTTTCGATTCTTTTCCGGGGTACAAAGTACTTCATCAGTGGGTCTGGAGCAGCTTGTAACTTGTACGCACGTACGGAGCACAGTAGGTACATGCCTGACGCAGGGTCCACGTGACAGCCTTGGCCAATCCAGGAGAGCGCGAGAGCTCTGAAGAAAAAAATTTGGTGAGCTCAGACCCGTCTCATGGAATAAGTGCTGTCTCGACATTTGCCATCCGCCTTTTCTTTCCGACTGCCAGCGTTTTTATCTCCGTTTCTCTTTCGCTTATCGGCGCTTCTCCTTCGGTCATTCATTCAAAAGAAACCCAGATGTGTTGATTGTGTCTCCTGCACGCCCCAGCAGCGGTTCGCCTCGTCCAGTCCGATCCTGGACAGCGCGCCATGATTCTCTCGCGACACACTCGCAGCGGACTGCTTGCACATCGAGGGGCTGCCGCGAGGTCGACCTGGGTTTCGTCGAGACATGCGGCGCTTTCCTCCACGGTCCCCTCGACCGCGCGGCGCCACGCCGTGACGGGCCTGTTTCGCCCCTGGCGGCGGCATGGACCTGAGTCTGGAAATGGTCGCTCGCTGCAGGAGAGAAGCCTGGCGACGGCTGTCGACGACTTCAAGCTCGAGACTCTGCCATACAACAACCTGACCAGCTCAACGCTGCCTCCGTTCCAACCTCCGAGATCCTACGACCTCAGAGCCTTCGACCCGACCTCGCCGTTGACCATCCCCGAGCCCGGCCCGCCGCGACCCCCGACCAAGACAAACGTATTCGGCGTTCCGGGGGAGACCGAAGACATGCTTCCCGTGTTTGACGCGTGCCTGCGCGTGGGAAAGCTGGACCGCGCAGCTCTTGTGCTTAAGCGCCTGAACGCTGTCGGGACTTTGTCCATCGAAGAGCAGACCCTGCTCAACAACCAGTACCTTCGTGCATCCTTGAAGCAATTGAGCTCAAGCCCCGACCGGCAACGCGCCGAGGGGCTTCACCAGTGGTACGAACTCCAGATACGGAGCAAGGGACTACCCCATACCGCCGAGACCATCGCCTGCATGCTCAAGGCCTCTCTGCTCTCCGAGCGAGGCTCAAGGCTTCACCGCTTGGTCAAGCGCTACATGGGCATGGCCCCTAACGAGGCCGGTCTCCTGGTGCTCAACATGGCCGACATCCTTAGTGATAGGGACCTAGCCGTCATTACCGACATTTGCCCCACGTACAACTTTTCCCAGGAGCCAGAGCTTGAAGGTCCTGCCATTGAGGCGCGAAAGGAGTGCGAACCCGTGGGCCGTGACTTGGTCGATCAACCGACAGACCTGCCGGGAGCCGATTCTATTTCCGAACTGGTGCCGACACCACAAAAGGGTCTGAGCCTCGACACCCTCAAGCATAACCTCGAAATCCTCTCGTCCTTGCAAGACACCGACATATCCGAGCTCCCCGAGTCTGAGCGCCGCGAAATCCAACTCTTGCTGGAGCGCGACTCCATCACGTCGGCCATTGCAAAGTGGCGCGCGCAGATGGATACCCTGCATCGTAAAGGCGTCACCACGGCGACGGGATCTCGCGGAGAAGGCTCATTGTCGCAGTACATGGCGTCGTGGATGAGTGCCATGCAAGCCCGTCTACAAGAAGAGCAGTCCCTGATCGAGATGTCGGAGAACAAGGCCAGCAAATCTGAAAAAGATTTGGAGCGCTGTCTTTATGGACCCCTGCTCCGACAAGCTGACCCAGCCCGGCTAGCTGCAGTGACAATTCTGACCACGGTCAACCTCAGTGCCATGCTTGGCATCGAAAAAGGCGTTGTCGTAAGCAGGCTCATCACCAACATTGCCAAGGTCGTACAAGAGGACACAGAGCTTCAACAGAAAGAGGAGGCCAAAAAGGCTCAACGGACGCGCAGAGTCGAATTCACTGGCCATGCAACAGGCTCCGATGCTGAAAATAAGGCGACTGCCTCCACTCCGACAGAGGATTCCACCCCTCGTGAAAGCTCCGCATCGAGTGAAAAAACCGTCTTGATTGCCGAGCCGAGTGGCGCGGAGCACACCTTGAAGGAGTCGACCCAACAGCCCTGGTCAGTGCAAATCAGAGCCCACGTCGGTGCTATCCTCCTGAAAGTCCTACTCGAGACGGCCAAGATCAAGGTGACGATACGCAACGACAACCTGGAAATCGTGTCCCAATATCAGCCAGCTTTCACGCATCTGCAACAGCCTCGGAAGGGGAAAAGGGTTGGCCTCGTCTTTCTCAACCCCCAGTTGTCCAAGAAGTTTCTGCGGGAACCTGTCGGCGACTTCCTTGCCAAGCATCTGCCCATGGTCGTGGAGCCCAAGCCGTGGCAAAACTTCACCGAGGGCGGATTTCTGGACAGCAAGACGAGCCTTGTCCGAGTCAAACCCGGAAATTCGGAGCAGACCTTGTACAACCAAGCCGCCGTCCAGTGCGGCGACATGGACCAGGTCCTCAAGGGGCTGGACGTGCTCGGCAAGACGGCGTGGCAAGTCAACAACGACGTGCTGGGTGTCATGATGGAGGCTTGGAATACGGGCGAGGAAATCGCAAACTTCCCGCCGCTGAGCCCCGAGTTCAAGGTGCCCGCCGAGCCAGACTCGTCGGCGGATCCGCTTGCTCGTAACAACTGGATTCGCGCGGTCAAGGCCGTTGAGAACAAGAGGAGCAGTTTACATTCTCAACGCTGCTTCATGAACCTGCAGCTCGAGGTTGCGCGAGCCTTCAGGAACCACACCATCTACTTTCCGCACAACGTCGACTACCGAGGCCGCGCGTATCCCATGCCTACCTACCTGAATCATATGGGCGCCGATCATGCTCGTGCCATTCTCAAGTTCGCCAAGGGCAAGGAGCTGGGAGTTCGGGGCCTGAGGTGGCTCAAGATTCATCTGGCCAACGTTTATGGACTCGACAAATCGAGCTTCGATGAGCGAGAAGCATTTACCAACGAGAACGTTGCCAACATTGTCGCGTCGGCAACAAATCCGCTCAAGGGCAGCCGTTGGTGGCTGCAGGCCGAGGAGCCCTGGCAGTGCCTCGCTGCCTGCTTCGAGCTCAAGGCGGCTCTTGACCTTGCTGACCCTACCAGATACGTATCCCAGCTTCCCGTCCACCAAGACGGCACATGTAATGGTCTCCAACACTACGCGGCCCTGGGTGGCGATGCTTGGGGTGCCAAGCAAGTCAATCTGGAGCCCGGGGACCGACCGGCCGACGTGTACTCGGCCGTGGCCGATCTCGTGAAGCAGGCAATCGACAAGGACGCCGCAGTGGATATTTCGCTGGGCAAGATCCTCCAGGGCAAGATCACGCGCAAAGTCGTCAAGCAGACCGTCATGACCAATGTCTACGGAGTCACATTTGCCGGAGCCAAGCTGCAGGTCTGCAAGCAGCTCGACGCCCTGTATCCCAACCTGGGCAAGGACAACGGCTTTCACAACAACGTGGGACTGGCAATCTACGTTGCCAAGCACATCTTCTACGCCCTCGCCACCATGTTTCGAGGCGCCCACGACATTCAATACTGGCTGGGCTCAGTCGGAGGCCGGGTTTGCAGAGCACTAACGCCCCTCCAGCTGGAGCAGATTGCCAAATCCCACGCGGCCGCACCTGAGAAAGAGGCTAAGGGAACCCCGAAGCCCAATAAGGAGACGACGAAGAAGGATCCTACCCAGAAGAGCTTGACTAGGAATACTGCCAGCGGGTTTAAGGCCATGGCACCACAATTCCGATCCACGCTCGTGTGGACGACGCCGCTGCGAATGCCCGTTGTACAGCCATACCGGAAAAGCAACGCCAAGGAGATTAGGACGTGCCTCCAGGCCGTGGTGTACTCGATGGAAGATCAGACGGACCCAGTCAACAGCAGGAAGCAGCTGCAGGCATTTCCGCCAAACTTTATCCACTCCCTGGACGCCAGCCATATGATGCTATCGGCTCTGCGATGCCACGAGCGCAATCTTGATTTTGCCGCTGTGCACGACTCGTTCTGGACACATGCCGGCGATGTCGACAGCATGAATGAAGTTTTGCGAGAAGCCTTTATCCAGATTCACGAGGAAGACGTCATTGGCCGCCTGGCCACCGAGTTCAAGGCGCGCCACAAGGGGTCGGTCTATCTCGCACACATTGACCCGGATAGCCGGGTGGCGAGAAAGATCAAGGACATGCGAAAGGCCAAGAATTCGAGGCACACGCCCGTGGAAGAGTTGCTCATGGAGTACGAGCGGCAGTCGCTCATCATGGCGGGCAAACTCGACGAGGCCAAGAAGATTGTGACGCCGGCGTCCGTGTACGAGGACATGTCTGCTTGCGAGGTTGACCTTGCCATCCAAGAAGACACCAAGGCCATTGGCATCGGCGAAATCCACGAGGACGAAGCCGATGCGACGGCCTGCAAAGTTTCCGAGGATATGGTGGACGAGGAGGACGAGGCTGCACTCGGTGCCCAGCCTTCCTCATCTACGGCACCTGCGGAGACGGTGCAGCGGCTCCTGGAGGAGATGAAGGGGAGCCATTTCGAGTCTTCCATGCTGGAGACGAGGAAGCCCACCCAAGCCAAGGCCAAAAAGACCCCACTGCCTCTCTGGTTGCCGCTGACCATTCCGGACATCCCAAAGAAGGTGAGTTTATGACTTGAGCGTGGTCCCATCGCCGTCATCCAAGTGGTAAGGTTACTGACGTACGCACTTCTGCAGGGCGACTTTGAGGTGAAGCGACTGCGGGAAAGCAAATACTTTTTCTCGTGATCCAACACAGCGATATATTCAACACGGGTAACATTTTCTGTACAACAAGGCGCCGAAACGGGAATACAAAAAGAAAGGGGTACGGGGTCGGCGTAGCGAGACTTGCGCGGTGCATATTTCTGACGCAGCGTTCATGCGAGGGGGGAGCAATCTGTTCTTTTTCTTCTGTATGGCAAGGCGTTATCTAGGGTGTGCTTTGCGGCGGCGCATTTGGAGAGGAAGAGTAGGGGCCTGTTTTCACGCGGCTCGAATCTACGGGGGATGGAGCATACTGGGACGAAGCATATGGGGTGAATGCGAGACTTATATACTTGTTGTATATTAGACGACATGAAAGATCAAGAAAATAACGCTCTGCATGGAGCATTACATGCTGGAGCAGACGCTTGTTCTCGACTACATGCAATGACGACGCCTGTTTGCGCTCGCGTATGCACATGCAACTGGGATCGTGGCTGATGCGACGGCTACCGCACGACGGCGCCCTTGAGGGACTGGACGGTACAGACGCCCCCGGATGCAGTGACGAGCTTGCCGAGGCCCGTCGTGGCCAGCTGCTCGACGGCGGCGGCGTCAAAGGCGACCTCGAGGGAGTCGGTGGTGGTGAAGCCGGGCTGGAAGGCCTCCCAAATCTTCTTCTTGGGGTTGAGCTGGCCCTCGGGCTCGCCCTGCCAGCCCTGGAAGAAGACGCGCTCGCCGGCCTTTGCGCCGTCTGGTGGGGAGACGAGCTCGACGGGGCCCTTGTGGTCGTCGACGTCGCCGTCCTTGAGGCGGGGCGAGGCGGCGAGGACCATGGCCGACGATTTGATGCCGCGCATCTTGACGGGCTTGAGGTTGCACACCACCACCACCTTGCGGCCCTGCATCTCGGCGAGGGGCACGAGGCCGTTAAGCCCGGAACAGACGGTGCGGCACACTTGGCCCTCGTACTCGGTGGTGTCGTCGCCGGGCTGGTCGCCCATGGCAATGGTGGAGACGTAGAGTGAGTCGGCGTCCGGGTGGTTGACGGCCTTGAGAATGTGGCCGACGCGGAGGTCGATGAGGGCGGGGGACAGGGGCGCGGCGGCGGGGGCGGCTTTCTGCGGCTTCGGGGCCTTTTCCTTCTTCTCCTTCTTCGGCTTCTCGCCGGCGGTGGCAGCAGCAGCGGCGGCGCCCTTGACCTCGACAGCCTTTTCCTTGATCTTTTCCTTGGTGCGGTCCACGAGAGTGGCTTCCTTGGCGGCGCCAGCACCCCCCGTGGCAGCCGCAGCCGCCGCCTTTTCCTTCTTCAAGCGCTCCTTTTCCGCCCTGGCGTCGACGGGGGGCTTGACGTAGCGCACGTCGTCCTGGTCAACCTTGACCTTCTGCTCCGGGGCGAGGCCGAGGCCAAACTGGGGCGAGTTCTGGACAAAGTCGAGGTGGCGGACGATATGCGGATGGCCCCGTTCCCCAGAGCGCTCGTCGGGGGACCACTTTGCGACGGCGGGGGCGAGGGCCTCGTATACGGCGACATCGGCCTTGCTGGGCTTGGAGCCGAGCAGGGTGGTGCGGGAGGCGAGGTGGGCGTTGAGGGTGTCGAGCATGTCGGGCTGAGTGGCGGCCTTGAGGCGCTCCGAGGTGGTGAGCCACTGCTGGATCTCTGCCTCCTCGGTGGGCGAGTACGTCTGGGAGCTGAGGGCGGCCATTCTGGGCAGCGGGCGCGAGGAGGAGAAGAAGCTGCGGGCGATGGGGTGGCGCAGGACGCGGAGGGGGAACAGCTTGGCTGATGTGGGGGAGGAGAAGCCCGGAGCTGGAAGCTGGCTTCTCTTGGGACTCGTGTATGCTCTGATGTGTGAGTCTTTGGTCGTGAAGGTATCGATAGGTGGTGAGTCAGTTGCGGATGGAAATGGCGGTGGTGGTTCGTTTTCCCATTGCTTACTAAGATGAGCAAGCTCTTGCCCCTCCAGCTGTGGATAGAGGGCAAGGCGGGGCACGAGGGGCAAGCTGCGTGCTGTGGCCTGTAAGTGAGGGGCAGAGATCACATGACCTGGCCGCCATGCCGGTTGCTGAGTGAGGGAATTGAAGCATCGCGATCAGAGGTCAATGCAGCCGCTCGACCTGGCAAAAGCTGGACTCTCTGGCCATGACATGGTGGAAAGAGACCCGTTTCTGCTGCCATGGCAGCTGACAGCGGGAGCCTAGCGGGAGCCTAGCGGGAGCTGGTGCGTCGATGACTTGTCGACGAGCCAAAGGGTCCATGCTTCAGCTCGACAGGTTTCGCAGTGCAAGGATTCTGTGTCTTTACACTCTCTACACTTGATGTCAAGAGGTCCCGAATACCGGGCAGTGAAGCCACCTATGGTATGTTTGGCGTATTCTCGGTGCACGCATGTCGTCGCTGATCCCTTGGCCTACCAACAAAGGCCACTTTGGTCGACAGGTCCTTTGTCTATCGTCTCCATCTGGACTGTTGCCGTGGACCCTTCTCCATGGCTCCCATGCCTGTCCGAGCCCCTGGCTGACACATGACTCCATGTGCCTGTTCAGCTAAACAGGAGGGATCCGGCTGTGAAGAAGTGCCTAGCGGCAGTTTCAAAAGACCAATGTGGCCACTTGCCGCCTCAAGCTACCTAAGATTCTGATAGAGCTGTCGTAATTCGGATGACCCATGACTCAAACCTACCATTCGAGCTGGATGACGTCTCGCAGAGTGCTCCTACCTATACGCAGCGATCTCCCTGCCATACGGTTCGTCCGAACCTGCGATACACTTGTCTGCAGCCTGTGGATACGCATAAGCCGCAAATGGGGCGTCTCAGTCGGACCGTGAGAGTGTAGTGCTTGCCGGCCTGGCCATGCACTTCAAGCCCATCTTCAGGGTTGACAGAGCCTATTCTGCGGCCCTCGTCAAGGGTGTGCCTGTGAGCATTGCGCAACTGTATGCCGAGCCGCGGCTGTCCAGCTCAGCTCGCTTCGTTGACCTGTTACAACGAGAGGGCGTCACTGGAGAGAGAGGCGCGGTAGAGCATAGAAACAAATCCCTTGCTCATCTCGGGGTTGCCTTGCTCACCCATGTGCCTAGCTCCTCCTCCAGAGACAAATGTATAAAGTCTGTCACGGCCCCAGCCGATGATGTCGGTATCCAGCCTCAAGCGTTTACGCACACACAGTCGCTTCATCCAACCCCAAGAACCCCTAATAATGCGCATCAACGCAGCTGTAGCCGCCGCCGTCGCCGCTTTTGGGCTTCACCTGGCTGGCGCAGTGCCCGCTCCGGCCGACAACCAGACCGCCGCTGACCCTCCCCTTCGCCTCATCAAGACGTCCGAGGACGACCCTGGGAAACTGGTCACAGAGAAGGAAATGTCCCGCTTGACCTCGGAAGGCATTGGGTTCATGGACGTGACCGACGTTACTCAAGTTGGTCTCACCCCTCAAGTCGAACCGCCTCAGGGCGAGACAGGGACTTATGCTGCTGTACAGAACACGAATTCGACTCTCGTTGCTCGCCAGGGCGTGCGGTATCCGGGCAGGGTCCGGCATGTGGACGAGGCAAACGAGCTCATCCGCGACATCAAGATGAAGGAACCGGAAAGGTGGTTGGAAACACTGACAAAGTAAGACTTGCACGCCTGTCGGCTCGCGGGCAGACGGAGCCACGTTGTGTCCAAGAGGTGCTGACAGCGACGCCGTTAGCTTCTACACGCGCTACTTCAACTCACCGTCTGGCATAGAAGCCGCCGCCTGGCTATATAACGAGGCTATCGAGGTTGCGTCGGCCAATGGCGACATTACCGTGACGCGGTTCAGGCACGAATGGGAGCAGCCGTCGATCATTGTTCAGATTCCCGGCAAATCCCGGAATCTGGGTGAGTTTCACCATCGGCGTGGAGGGCGCGTCGGTTAACCCGGCGCTCAGTCATTCTCGGGGCGCACTTCGACTGCACAGCCGGCGGCCCCGACATACGAAGCCCCGGGGCCGACGACAACGGCTCGGGCGTCGTCGTCGTCCTCGAGACGCTTCGCGTTTTGGCCAAGGCGGGCTTCGTGCCCGAAAACACCATCGAGTTTCACTTCTACGCCGCCGAAGAAGTCGGGCTGCGAGGCTCCATGGATATCTTCCGCCATTACGCGGAAGAAGGGAAGCGCGTCATCGCCATGTTGAACCAGGACATGGAGGGCCGGTCGGCCAACGTCCTGGCCTCGGTGGTGACCGACTATGTTTACGCACCACTGGCGGAATACATGTATGTCTTGGCAAGCCACTACCTGGGCAGGCCGCCGTCGCGCACGAAGTGTGGCTACGCATGCTCCGACCACGCCAGTGCCTATCAGTACTCCTTCCGTATGACCTGTCCTGTCCCTGTTGCGCCCACAACTTGCGTCAAGGCTGACAATGTCGCGATAGCTGCCGTCTTGGTAATCGAGGACACGTTTGAAAGCGCATCTCGCGAGCGGGATACATCCGACGATGTGAGTTGCCGTGTTGGTTGACATGAAATGATGACGACGAAGCTGACAGGGGCTCGCAGACGCTCGACAAGGTTGAAGGAGCCACGCTTTACCGCCACACCAAGCTTGCGATTGGCTACGTTGTCGAGGCGTCTTACGTCAGGGGGGACTGAAGAATCGCGAGGGTGAATGTGGTGATGGCTGGAGTCGTCTGTTGGCAAGAGGGAGTTGGGAGTTGAGGGTACGTATGGCTCTCACGTGATCGAGCCGCCAAGGCACGGATTGGTAGATTGGGTTAGCGGCCAGCAGGACTTGCACTTAGTACTTCTTAACGCGTGACCGCGTTGCTGTTTCGCGTCGCTGGTGGCGTCACAGAGTTCGCGATTCGCCTGAAGGAATCACGATCTTTTTTTCTCGCCTCTTTATTGCCTGCCAACAGTTGCTCCAATTGCCCAGTTGCGCTCGAGTCCCCTCTCCAGCTTCCGTCTAAAGCCCGATTACCATCCATCTGGCCTCTTCTCGCCGTTGCTCCAATCTCGACTTGAACTTTTAACTCATTTTTTGCATCAAAACGCCCTCCTTCTCGACGCCGTCTGGCCAACGTCTCTCCACTGCCGCCAGCTGCAAGACCGTTGGCAGCGCCGGTCGTCGCGCACTTGTTCGCGTTTCTGTACTCAACGCCTCGCTCCTGTCAAGAATTTCTCATTTCTCCCCGCGAGCTGCACTCATCCAACATCTCTTCACCCCAACTCCATCGCTTCAGCGCTGCCCAACGCCGCTTGCCGCCTCACCATGGCGGCATCCTCATCATCCGACGTCGAGTCCATAATGTCCGATGCGCGCAACCCCGCCAGTCCCCCAAGTTCTCCGCCACCGGACGCCTCCCCCGAAGCAGACGGGGTCGATGATGCCTTGCAAAAGCACGAGGACCAGGCCCGTCAGGACAACATCAAGGCCGAGGAGCAGCGTCGCAAAGCCTCGGACAAGAAACGGAAGAAGAAGAAAAAGGCAGAGACCAAGGCGGAGAGAGAGGCCAAGGCGCGCGAGCTCGACGAGCTCCTCATGAAGTCCGCCGCATTCAGTGATATTCTGACGAAGAAGACCCAGGTTCTCGGCCGAGTCGGGTCCAGTCTCGACGGCAAGGTCTTGGGCGAACACGGTCTGCAGATGGCACAACAGCCCAAGTGCCTCGTGGGCGGCACCATGCGCGAGTACCAGCTCGAAGGCCTAACCTGGATGTATGAGATTTGCGCTCAGGGCATGAGTGGTATTTTGGCCGACGAAATGGGTCTCGGTAAGCACATACCAATCTGCCATCCAAACCGCATACCGTGACTGACATGATTCGCAGGAAAAACCGTCCAGACCATTTCCCTCATCGCTCTCCTGCGCGAGCAGGAGAACTACCTGGGCCCCCATCTCATCGTCGCGCCCCTCAGCACCCTGAGCAACTGGATGGACGAGTTCCACAAATGGACGCCGTCAATCCCTGTCATCATGTATCACGGCAACCAGCGAGAACGCGAGTCCATCTTCAAGTCGAGGATGATGAACAACCTCGAGCAAGGAAGGCCTAACACAAAGTTTCCCGTTGTGTGTACATCTTACGAAATGGTTCTCAGAGACCAACACAATCTGTCGAGGATAAACTGGGAGTTCATCATCATTGTAAGCACTGCCGGTTCCACGGACATGCCTCGTTCTTTTCGCTGACCGATTCCTCCAGGATGAAGGCCATCGCATGAAAAATGCCGAGTCCAAGTTGTTCCAACAGCTGCGTCAGTTCTCCTCCGCAACGCGACTCCTGATCACAGGAACGCCCCTCCAAAACAACCTCAAGGAGCTCTGGTCCCTCCTCCATTTCCTTCTGCCAAACATCTTTACAGATTGGGACGCATTTGAATCCTGGTTTGACTTTTCCGACCTCGAGAACGAAGAGTCGACCGAAACCTTCATCGGTGACAGAAAGAACCAAGACCTTGTCAAGAAGATCCACCTGATCCTCCAGCCGCTTCTACTCCGACGCATCAAGCAGGATGTTGCCGCTTACCTTCCCAAGAAGCGCGAGTACGTCCTCTTTGCTCCAATGACCAAGGAGCAGACGGACCTGTACAACGCCTTCACGGACGGCGACACCGATACACGGGCGTACCTTGAGCAAATAGCCGTCGAGAAGATGACGAGCTACCTTGCCCCCCCGTCCAAACCTCGTACCGCTGCCAAAAAACAAACGTCCCTCCCTCTTCGCCAAAGCCCATCGAGCAAGAAGACGGCCGATCGTCTTGCGCCCTCTGGACCCAACGCATTCGCCTTGATGATGGGCAAGTGCGGACCCGGGCGCCCTCCTCAGAAAACGACGACCGCTGAGCCCCCCGCGCGCGCCGAGACTGCCGAGAGCAAGCTGTTGAAGCGCAAGGCTGCCCCGACTAGCCCTGTTCCCGACCCGAAGAGTGCCAAGTCAAGTAGGGCGTCGACTCCGGCCAGCTCTCGGGGGCGAGGCCGCAAGACGAGATCGTATAAGGATGCTAACACAGATGAGGAGGATGCCTTGTCGGACGACGCGTTTGAAGCAAGGCTTGCAGATGAGCTGGCCGCTGACGAGGTCAAGCATGAGACGCAGGGGGACGCGAGGTCGCCGGAGGAGATGAAACTTGCGCAGAGCCTGGAGCTTGCCAGTAAGCCCCCCTGTCATCCCTCTGCGGTACAGGAACGAAACTAACTTTGCCTCTGTAGAAAAACAGATTGCTCAGAAGAAACTAGGCAATCCGCTCGCTCAGCTCCGGCTCGTCTGCAATTCCCCTCACAACTTCTACAACCCCTGGGCCGCCAATCCGAACATCCCCGTCGACGAATCCCTCATCACGGCGTCAGGCAAGATGCTGCTGCTCGACCGCCTCCTGCCCAAGCTGTTCAGGGAGGGCCACAAGGTGCTCATCTTTTCGCAGTTCACAACGCAGCTCGACATCCTCGAAGACTACTGCCGCGAACTCCGCGGATGGAAGGTTTGTCGCATCGACGGCTCCGTGCAGCAGGACAGCCGGCGGCAGCAGATCCACGACTTCAACACGGATCCCGAGCACAGGCTGTTCTTGCTGTCGACGCGGGCGGGCGGGCAGGGCATCAACCTCGCGTCGGCCGACACCGTCGTCTTGTTCGACAGCGACTTCAACCCGCAGCAGGATCTCCAGGCGCAGGACCGCTGCCACCGCATCGGCCAGACGCGCCCCGTTATCGTCTACCGCCTCGCCACGCGCGCCACCGTCGAGGAATCCCTGCTCATGTCCGCCGACGCCAAGCGGCGCCTCGAGAAACTCGTCATCCGCAAGGGCGGCTTCAAGTCGATGCACCAGAAGATGAACAACACCTCGGCCGCCGCCAACGCGGAACAAGACCTTGACCCGGACACGCTCCGCCGCCTCCTCCTCCGCGACGGCCTCGTCTACCACACCTCGGGCGGCGACGACGTCCTTGCCGAGGCGGACCTGCGCGCCCTGTGCGACCGCAGCGACGACGCGTTTGACCGTGCGGCCAGCGGGCTGGGCGACGCGGATCGGTACCGTGTTGTCGAGACGGGTGCGGATGCTATTCGCCTGACGCGCAAGGACTAGCTGCCATGGATGGGATGGCTCTCTCGCTTTGACATTTACATGCTGCCCTCATTTAGATATAGACGTGCTGCTGATGCTGCTACAGATGAATCAAGGTGTCTAGCGCATCGCCTGAATAGAAAGGGAGATCACTGTCCCACGTACATTTCCCCCCATCTTCACATGACCATCGTTGACCTGACCATGTGCACGCTTCTGTTGAGCATCGTCCATGTTTGCAGCTATTCTTCAAACCGGTCAACGCTGGCCGCTCACGACCAGAGTTCGCCGTTCCCAATACGATTTCCTCTCTGCTCTCTGCATCAAGCTTGGTTTCTGTAACCTCCCCCACCCCCCTTTCTTCTCCCCCATGGCGTCGTGGCCAGGCGCCTGGAGGCCATGGCTGGTCCTTCTGCCAAGACAGAAAACGCCGTGGACTCAGCTTGAATCCGGTTGGGCTAGGCCGGGCTAAAAACGGCACCCTGCCGTCAGCGCCGCCTCTGGCTTCGACATCAGATTAGGCGAATGGAATTTGTGAATATTATTCCTTGCTCTTTGCCGGAAGCGAGCAAGACGTCCCTTGTCTTTTTGGCCCCGGAACTCAAAATAGTGTATGTCCGACATTGGCCTATCATGTTTCCTGTAACACTGCACTTGTACGTATCAGACGAGCCTGAAGTGTCTCCATGGTCCTTTGGCAGAATCGGGTAAGCTGGCGTCGTTGAACCGTGTCGGTCAGCTCGATCACGGCGTTGGAGTCGCGGTAGTGGCAGAACGCTATATCAGGAGCAAAATATGCCAAATCAATTGCCAGGAACTTGAGGTAGAACTTGTCCTTGTGTCGCTTCTATTGTAACGAGGCCATTGCTGAGTAAAAGACACGAATGGCGGTCCGAGCCCCTGACCAAAAACCGGGTTAACGCGTATCGCCAGGATAGTGTCCAAGTAGTCCTAGTTACAGTAGGAGAGAAGAAGAGGGAGAGGGGAAGGCGGGAAAAGTATGCTCTCGAAGTCGTTAGTGAGGAAACGACCAGGAGCTAGATTTGCACCACCAGAGAGCGCCCTCTTCGAGACGCACTTTAGCAACGGTGGTTTTAGGTACACGTACACAAACGACGACAGTGTGCGCTCATGGCCGGGATGTGGTTAAGTTGCCCCTTGTCCGACGGGCAACTCGTGCTGAACTGCATTAATGCGATGCTTATTGCTCTTGCGTAGGAAAGCTGGAGGTATCT
The DNA here is from genome assembly GCF_020360975.1 of Hirsutella rhossiliensis. NCBI lineage: Eukaryota > Fungi > Ascomycota > Sordariomycetes > Hypocreales > Ophiocordycipitaceae > Hirsutella > Hirsutella rhossiliensis. Next base: position 2,525,625 of record NW_025408675.1, on the reverse strand, counting down.
AAAGAAGCAGCCACGAGCAGCCAGCTCGCCGTCACCGTTCGGCATTACAAAGAAACCCCACCGAGGCCTCGAAGAAGAGCTTCAGTGGCTCTGACAGGAGCATTGACTTGTTGGAGAAAGTCATCGGCGACGGCAAGTTGCCGGATGCCACGCCGACTGGCATGCTGGACCTGGAAAAGCAAAGCCAGCTCGCCCGTTTGAGTCGGCTTGTCGTTCATAGGGCTGACCCTGGCGCGATATAGTGTCCAAACTCTTGTATGCCATGCTCATCCCGTTCCTCTGGCGGCTGAAGGGCTGGAAGACAGTCCTCGTCGACACGCAACCCAATTGCGACAGCGGCGACACGATCCCGCGTATCCCAAACGACTGCCCCAAGGTCTGCGTCGACGGCAAGCGATACCATCTTGTCCGGCCCGAAGGTGCTGCCATGTGCAACTCGAGGTTGAGAAGCGAGAATTGGGACAATAATGCACGCTGCAGTAAGTTGCTGACTTCAGAAGGTTTTGATGCGCTCGATGGTAGCGATTGGGAGGGTCTTCGGCGGGAGCACATGGTGGCCAGATGTGTTGGCCCTGTTCTTTCGGAACATGTTGATATTTTTTCTTCATTTGTGTGTTTCTATTACTTCCCCGCGGGCAGCCAATTGCTCTGGCCAGCATCGTCGCCCGCACCAAGGTCAACTGGAAGAGCCCATCCGAAAGAGTCCAGTGGCCTGACCTCACCGACGACGAGAAGTTCGACAAGACGTGGGGTTGGATCAACGACAACAACATGTCCAGAGCCCCAGCCTCCTCGACATTCTCGTGTGCGGTATAGACGAGATCACTACCAGCTGGAGGCTCACCGCGAAGGAATACTACGCTTGGCCATGCAATAGGCCACAGGTGACGGTCCTGAGACCCGAGAAAATGGGCCTTGCCACGGAGATGGCGGTAGAGCATCACTGATCGCCACGCTGCTCGTGAAATGTGCTGCCATTGCTGCTCATCAGCTTTGTGTACATGGTCGTACAAGCTGAGCCTCCATCTGCGATCAAGGCGCTCAAGGTGACAGCAATGCTAGCTCCTAATCAAAGCCTTTTTGACGCAAACTAGGACCCTTGGCTTGACGATTCTCCCTTATGTACCTCGTGTAGTATCTTTAAGCAAAATACTCGGACGCTTGTATCCCTCGCATACCTATAAGAGACCCCTTGTCGTAGGGAAGCTGCAATGAATCTGATGAAAGCCATCAATGCCAACGAGGCAGTGTCCGCTCTCATTCTTGACTGTCTTTCCTATTAACGGAACTTGCTTCGGCACTGATAAGAGCAACGCCTTGGAACGAGCTTTGGTATTATCTCGCTCAGTGTCAGAACGGTTGATCTGCGGCCTGCCTAGTAGGGCAATACACGAATCGGATGGATGAGCCCAACGAGGCTCTTGAAGATGTTGATTGATCTGTTCCGTGTGTGTTGAAGCCGATCAAGATCTCCGCTTCAAGGGGGAAAATGAGGTAGTTCCCTCGGCCCCTGACCTCGGAGTCCTTGCACGTGATCGTCCCGTCACCTCCGCAATTCAGATCTGACGGTAATTATCCAGAACTCGCCCACCGAAGTATCCAGGACCAAAGGTAGCAAAAGACTTCCATGTAGCGCCTTCAATGCAGATTTTCCCCATCTTCTTTGGAATACAAGGCAGACAGCAGCATCAGTTGAGCTCCGTCACGTAGCCAATCTGCCTCCTCGCATTCCCCATGGCCGCCCCCCCCGGCTGCCCGTCGGCCAGCCGCTTGGCCAGCTTCTCCTGGCTCTCGACGAGCTTGCGCTGCGCCTCGAGGCGGTTCTTGATGCGCGCCTCGGCTCCCTGCTCCACTCTCTCCAGCTCCTGCCGCTCGCTGATGCGGATCGAGCTCAGGGCGCGGGCGTTATCGGTGCGCTCCGTGTTGAGCTTCGTCTCCCACTCGAGCGCCTTGCGTTGCCGCGACTCTGCCGCCTCGAGCTCCGTCGCCGCCAGCGCCCGCGACCGACCGATGGACGCGTCGGCGATTGCGTGTTGCTCCGCCAGCCGACGCTGGTGGGCGGCACCGGCAATCGACTCCTCGAGCTGGGCGCGGGAGCGGAGCGAGGCGATTTCCTCGCCATGAAGCTTCCTGCGGCGAGCGTCGTCCATTTCCGCCTTTTGCGCCGCAATCTGCTGCTCAACGCCGGCAATCTCTCGCTTGCGCGCCAGGGCAATGGAAAAGTCTTCGGTATCCTCCGCCATGCGCGCCAGGCGGGCTTTACGTGCTCGCTCCTGGACTTCCATGTCCTCAGGCAGTCCGACGGCGCCGTCAGGCTGAGGACCCTCGTTGGCGTAGAAGACATCCGTTGCTCGGCTGGCACGTAGCACCGAAAGCAGCTCGGCGTTGGAGTTCGAAGGGGCCAGGGCTCTCGAGATGTACATTGTGGGAGAGTACGTGTACCCCTCGAAGACGAGGTGGTTGAACGGCTTGTTGACATGCTTCCACATCCCACTCTTAAGCAGCGCCCTGCTTGTCACGACGGGATCCGCCGCGTCGAAGCACAGATGCAGCAAAGACTTGCCGTTTGACTCAAGCGTCAGGTCGGAGTTTGAACCGATGAGAAAGGCCATCACCCTTTGCATGGTTCGCTCCTTTTCCGCCGTCATTTCACCAGCGTCGGATCCGCGAAGACAGACCTCGCCGAGGGCGCTTCTCCCTCCATGCAACGGGCTCGGGAAGTCGGGATCATGGCCCGACTGCACGAGGATCTTGACTGCTGCATAGTTTAGATCCCTGGCGGCGTTGTGTAGGGACCCGTCGTCTCTGGCAGGTTCCGCCGCCAGCAGACTGGTCATCATTTGCACGGCAATGTCTCCGCCCATGTTGGTCGCCATGGAAAGAGGCGTTCTTCCTTGAGAATCGAGGGCGTCGACATCTGCACCTTCGAGAAGCAACAACTTCACGAGATCCGGTCGTTTTGATTGTACGGCAATCATGAGTGGCGTACTTCGCGACATGCTTGCTTCCGCATTCACCTTGGCTGTGTACATGATCAGCAAACCCTCACGTCAAAATAAGTGTAACGGCAACTCACCTCCGCGTTCGACAAGCAGCTCAATCACCGCTGAACTGACACGCTTTTGTGGCTGAGCAATGGCCCATAGCAGCAGCGTGACCTCTTCCTCTTCCATCTCGGGGCCAATGCTGCAGGTGGTTGCCTGGTCATGGTAAAAGCCTGCATCCAACAAAGTACTCAAAACGGCCGTCGATCTTGGATACTGCTTGATTGCTCGTACGAGCACCGGCTCGGACCCCGGAAGCCCAATCATGACGTCAATCCCAACTTCGCCATGCTGGTACTCTGCAAACATCTTGAAGAGGTCCAAAACACCGTCTTGGGTGAGGACGGTGTCGAAGATGCACTGGAAGGCCACCGACAGGGCGTGTGCCGATGGGTGACATTCGAGAAGCTTCGCCGTCCAGGGCACGTCTGCCATCGAGGCAGCCTGCTGTAGGAGCTCGCCGTCGTTGTAGTCGACGTCGGGTTCGTGTGCCATCAAGAGGTCGAAGAAAGGATTAGCAAAGTCCCTCGACTCTGGCGTCGACCTTTTCATGATCGAAACCAGTGCACAGCTCAAAGCCTCGGCGTGTACGCCTCTGCTGAGGAGCAATTTTGCGGTCTCAATCCCGACCTCGGTGAACCAGTCATCGAAATTGTTGGATGCGAATGCTTGGCTGAATGCTTGGGTGATATCCTCCTTAGACAGCTCTCGCTGAAGGAGGAGGGCTAAGGATGAGGGCGACATGCTTCGCGCGGCGTCTACCAAGGTCTTGCATCCGTTGGCGGAGGGAGATGCGCCATGGTTGAGCAGTAGCCGTATAAGGCGCTCCTCGGGGTCCTCTTCATTGACGGCATCGTTGAGTGCCGTGTGCAAGTCCTCAGTTACCTGTAAACCAGCCTTTACGAGGCTGCAAACGACGCGGTATCGAGAGTCGCGCTCCAGGCCCCAGCAAGCCTTGAGAGCCCTGACGAGATTCAGCTGCGACACCCTTTTCTGCTCAACCATGTCAGTACGATGATACTATGCCTCTGGTGCATGTCCCGTCCTTACTCGGTTTCGTCCTTCATGCGACAGGCCAAGCAAAAGGTCAAGGCTCCCAACGAATGCACTCCTGGTAGCCAGGACCACGCATTCTCCATTGTTGAAATTGGGGTCAGCCCCCGAGGCGAGGAGAACATTGAGCACTGCTTGACCATCGTCCCCGCTCCTCGCAGCCGATTCCAGCTGAGCATCGACCGCTTCGCCGCTGACACCCCTCTTCAAAAGATGTTCAAAGATGACGGCACGCTTGCCCAGGCTGCCAACTTCTGTTGCGGCCTGAAACCCTGCCAGTAAGGTCTTCATGCTTGTATCCGCATCTGCTTTCAGAAGCACGCCCAAAACCTCGACGGACCCCCCACGGCAAGCTTCGACAATGGCCTGGCCGTCGTTGCTCGTAATACTGGCACCGTGGGCTATGAGTACGTCGCCAAGCATAAGGTCTCCGTCGCGAGCAGCGATCAACAGGGCGCTAGAAGTCGATTCGGTCGAAACACCAGCAGCCAGGAGACTCTGGCCCATCTTGCCTCGTGCAACGCGGTCCTTGATTCCCATGACCTTGGCTAGGGCGGAGCTTCGGACTTCGACCGAGGACTTTGACCGAGCCAACAGAAGATCCATGACCTGGGGAGACTCCATGGATGCGGACAGACCAAGTGCCTCTCCATCGGAAGTGTCAGCGCCGGCAGCTAGGGCACTAAGGAGGGATATGTCGGTTGGATACGTAGAGATGGCATGCGTCAAGGCACGGTTGATCTCGAGGGGGCTGGCACCGGCCTGTACCAGCTTCTTCGCCAGGGTCAAGCGCTCCATCGGCTCCGGGATGCGAAGCACGTGCGGCAGGGCAGCGCCCAAGGCTGGCGGGCTCGGTGGTACGCCGCAGTTGAACAGGATATCAACGATTTGCATCTTTGCCGCAATGACTGCGTGGCAAAGAGCGGCGGCGTTGTAGGCGTTTGGGTCTGCCCCGGAGGCAAGTAGACGTTTCAGCGTGGACAGAGACGCTGTTTCAGCACTGCCTCGAGCGACAGACTGTACTTCGTGAACGAGCACCCAGCTGAGATCTTCCTGGCGCGTCGACTTGGACAGGATCATGTTCAGCTTTCTTGCCTTGCCTTCAGTGGATGACAGAGGCACCAGCTCTCTGAGGCTGTGGGTGATTGACGAGGCCGACGGTGTTCCCTGACCGAGGACCTCCTCGAGCACCTTGGGATCCGGATTGACAACGGCCTGCTTCACAACGGCGCCGTCGAGGAGGTTAACATCAGCACCCCCTTCTCGAAGAAGCAGGCGCAGAAGAGACATGTCGACCGGCTTTTCCGACAGTGCTCCGAGCAAGGCTGTGGCGACCTCCTGGACCCCAATCACGGCCCCGGCATTGAGCAACAAGATCATCATGTCGTAACGCACCCGGTGGTCAGAAACCTGCATCACGTCTTGCATGCGAGCTGCAGCCGTTTGCGGAGACGCCTTTTGGAGCAAGGCACCAAGAAGCTCCATATCCTTTTGCTTGATGAGGGAGGACAAGCCCGATCCCTGGCTGTAGTTGACGTCTGCGTCATAGCGGAGGAGCAACTTGATGAGAGAATTGTCCCTCTTGGAAACATCCTCGTTGATGGCGTCGTGGAGCGCGGCGTGCAGACACGGGCCAGATAAAGATCTCTGCAGAAACAACTCGACCATCTGGTACCGGTCCACGTTGGAGAGCTTTCTGGTGAAAGGGAACACGGCCGATAGCGTTTGCTGCGACGGGTGTCGGGCAAGGAGCGTCTGCGTCATCTCAATGTCTCCGCGGAGCACGGTCGTTCGGAGAGCCTCGCCAGATTTGTGGTCGACGGACGCAATCTCGTGCTTGTTCCGGGCAGTTGGAGAGTGTGGGCTTGGAGAGGCGTGGGGTGGGAGAGAGAAGTAAGGGGTAAGCAGCAAGTCCAGCGAGCTCATGTCGCCCGCCTCGGCAGCGTCAATCAACATGTCGTCGAGGACGACGCCGTTAGCGCCTTTGCGAAGCAACAGGCTGAGAATGGCGTGCCGTTGGTCGAATGGCGCTTGCTTTTCGATCAGCGGCACGCAACTCGAAGCCAGAGCAGGGCTGAGGACGGCGCCATCGCGGAGCAACGACTCGACGAGGTGGACCTGTCCGCGCGAGATGGCCGTCTTTAATACGGCGGCGTCGTTGTATTCCACCGAAGCACCGTAGGCGGCCAGGAGGGTTGCCATTTCGACGGAATGAGACTGATATGACTTTTCAAGTGCCTGGGCGACGACGAGGCCGTCGGCGCCTGCGCATAAGAGAAGCTCCGCTAGGTCGAGCTTCATGGACGGGCTGAGGGTCGAGTGGTCATGGAGCATCTGAAAGGCCTCGTCCAGACCTGGCCTTTGAGGGGGTCGGTTTCCCATGACAATTGCCAGGGCAATGTCTCGCCTTGCCGAGCTGACGGCGGACTTGAGCGCCTCGGCTTGGTTGTGGTTGCCGTCTGCGGTGGAGCGGCTGAGGTGCAGGACGGTTTCCAGACAGCCGGCGCGCGCGGCGTCGCACATGGAGGCCGAAGTCCAGGCGGGCGGGGGGCGACCGTCGGAGCGGAGGACGAGGCTGATCAAGTGCGATTGGCCGTGGATGACACACGCTTGGCGAAATGCGTCCTGGCCATCGGGAGACTGGGCCGCGCTGGCGCCATAGGCCAGGAGAAGCTCGACCATGGCCGTGTCGCCGCCGCGGATGGCTGCGGGCAAACAGGCGTCGATGGCAAAGGAGTCGGCGTGAGGAAGCAGGACCTGGGCGAGGTCATACTGCCTGCCATCGACGGCGAGCCTCAGCAGGCGGGCGCGGTCTTCAAAGGAGTCGACGCTGCGGCGTCTGCTGAGGATGCCCGTCTTGTGCTTCTGCGAAGCGCCAAGATCGACGCCGGCCGCGGCCAGCTTAGCGATGAGGGCCTCGGCCACACCAGGAGAGCCGGCATTGGCGACCCAGGCGGTCAGGACCTCGAGGGTCTCTCGGGGATCCCAGTTCTTGCCCTTCTTCAGGTTGCCGGAGGAAAAGGCGTGGCGGAGGCCCGACTTGGGGCGGTACTGGGCGGCATCGGCGGCGCGGCGCTGCATGAGGTCCTCGGCCGTCTGGTCATCGGCCGATGTCCGAAACGATGGAGCGTGCGGCGGACGGGTGAGCGGCGCGGGAGCCGGGGGCAGGACTATGTCCCATTGCTGGGAGAGCTGGATGATGCGCCGCTGGCGGTCGTTTGGGGTGCAGGGCGACATTGCGGAGGCGACATTGGGCGGCGAGTGAGTGACGAGAAGGAGGCCGAAGCGAGAAAGATTGGAGGATAGAAGGCGGATGAGAGAGAAGCCAGAGGCTGGGTCGGTCAGTCAGCTCAGCTCAGCTCAGCGGACTGGAGGGTGTTGGATCGGCAGCGTGTTCGTCGGTTAATGCTGCTGCCAGGGTATCGCGTCGACGATGACGAAGCTGCATCTGGGTGCGATGCTTTGAGCCGAGATTTGGTGAGTGAGGCTCTGGAGGAGGGGAAAAGTCTGGAGGTCAGGGAGCACTGGGGATGAGAATCGCGCACGCCTTCCTTCCTCTTTGGTTAAGGTTCAGGTTGCTCTTTGATCCCTTGACCGACGCCCCAAAAGACTCGACCGACCGCTGAAGGCCACTGTAGCTTTAGGGCAGCTCAGGCGATGATCTCTGAAGCCCACTGTACTTTAGGGCAGTCCAGGCGGCGACCTCTGAAGCCAGCTGTGTAGGCACCCCAGGCCAGTTCAGGCGGCGAACTCTGAAAGCCTCTTTTGCGGAGGTGGCATTTGCACGAGGTGAATACGAATTAGAGAGAGACGGGGTTTATTCTTAAACAACAATTCCATTGTTGTACAGTGGGGTCCCCACTCTATCAGAGTTCGTCACTCGATGAGCCACACTCGAGTAGTGGCAGCGATCGGCAGGGCGTTTCGAAACCATGCCTTGCAGACGATGGAATTGTCGTACAAACTAATAATTATCCGTACATCCACCACGTCTTTTTGGCCTTACTTTCCTACCTCGAGGTTCATAAATCAGTACTGTACAGACGACCCCTGTAGGCCAAGCCAACTCTGATGACGAGGTCCTGTCGTCCTACATTAGTAGTACTCCAGCTTTTGTGCTTGTTGTGGATTCCCCAGCCAACAAGCATCCACGACTCCCTCGTATCTTGCTTGGCCTTTCCGACACGGCCATCTCTGTTTCCAGTTTGCCCTCTATTTCATCACCTACAGCGATGCCTGAGTCGCGCCCAGAACCACGCCATCTCGTCCCCAACATTCGAGCTCGCCGCAGCCGGACCTGGACGCAACAGGCACCTGGCCGGCCGCATGCACTGCCTCCCGGGCATGCTCCTCCCGGCCTGCAGGATTCATCATCGGCGGAGCATGAACCGCCCAGCTATACCTCGTAGCGCATAGCAGGTTGCGCGGCCCACCCCGGCTTCGCTCCACATCCAACTGCGCTTCTATTTTAAGCACGACGCCTTACTGTACAGGCACTGCAGGGTTTTAAGCCTGAGTACTGTCCGTGTGTAGCCCGTACAGCGCCACATGGTCGGGTGATTCCGCGCCCTTTGCTCCCGACGGCGCTCAATGCCGCCTCCGATCCCGACAGCCGCCGAGTGGGGCCGAGTCTCGCAAGCCTGTCCTCCGGGTCCCTCTCCTCCTCTGATTCTTTGCCTTGGCATTGCACGAGACCTCGGCGGGCGAAGTGCTGCGTCGTTGTAGATGGTAGATGGATCAAGCTCTTTGGCCTCACTGTCTGCGAGTTATTCTCGTTGCGTCAAGATGCCGGCAGCTCCACTAATAAGGCGTGACTGACCTGCCTCGAGTTTGTCAGCGCCGAGCCACGGCGATTGATGATCCATCATCTTGCTCCTTGCATCTATGCAAATGGCACTGTCCCGTCTCCGCAGTCCATCCGCACTCCTATCCCGCTCTCTGTTGAGCCGTCACCCCCCCCCTCCCCCGCAACGCCATTCTCCTCCTCACCACCCCCAGCAACCGCCCACGTTATCCTCCCGCCCTCGCCAGTTGAGCACCATGGCATCATCGTCCTCCCTCCCCAGCACCGCCAAGGCCGTCCAAATCTCCAAGACGGGCGGCGTCGACGTCCTCGAGTACAACGACGTCCCCGTCCCCCCGGCCCCGGGCCCCGGCCAGCTCCTCGTCCGGAACCGCTTCGCCGGCGTCAACTTCATCGACACCTACTTCCGCGTCGGCCTCTACCCGGCCCCCGTCCTGCCCTTGACCCTCGGCCGCGAGGCAGCCGGCGAGGTCGTCGCCGCCGCCCCCGATGCTAGCCCCTCCTTCCCCCCGGGCACCCGCGTCGTCTACTTGGCCGATCCCGACGCCGGCGCCTACGCCGAGTACACGGCCGTCTCCGCCGCAAAGGCCGTCGCCGTCCCCGATGGCCTCGGCCTCGACAAGGCCGCCGCCGTGCTGCTGCAGGGCCTGACTGCCTGGACCTTTATCCGCGAGGCCGCCAACGTCCAGCCCGGCCAGTGGGCCCTTGTCCACGCGGCCGCCGGCGGAGTCGGCCTCTTTCTCGTGCAGATGCTGCGCGTTGCCGGCGCAAAGGTCATCGGCACCGCCAGCTCCGAAGAGAAGCGTGAGCTGGCGCGCAAAAACGGCGCGGGGTGGGTACTCGACTCGCGCAACGACGACATTGTCGCTCGTGTCAAGGAAATCACAGAAGGCCACGGCGTCGATGTCATCTTTGACGGCGTCGGCAAGGCCACCTTTGACGCCGGCTTGGCCATGATTGCCATGAAAGGTCATTTCATTTCCTTTGGAAACGCGGTAAGCGGCCCAAGTTCGATTCCTCTCCACCGATCCAAGCCCTCACACTTGGCCAGTCCGGGGCCGTGCCGCCCGTCAACATACTCCAACTTGGCCAGAAAAACGTCAAGCTCATGCGTCCCGTTCTCTACGGCTATGTGGCGGAGCGCAAGGACCTGGAAAAGTACACGTCGGAGCTGTTCGACCTCGTCACGTCCGGCAAGCTCAACGTCGTCATCCACGATGTCTATCCCCTCAAGGATGCTGCTAGGGCACACACGGACATTGAGAGCAGGAAGACGTCGGGAAAGTTGCTCATCAAATGTGATTAGCTTCATTGACATGTCTTCTCCTTTCCAGATTGATTGAACCGTATTCCTCGTCGGGGGCGCTTCTTTCCGAGCCCTTTCCAGTCACCGTCTTTGGCACCTGACCATCTTTCATCCAAACATGAAGCCTTCTTGACTCGTCTCCACCTTCCGTGACCCTGCTCCGTCTCGCCCTCCAAGCCTAGCTAGGCCTTTGGGGTCTTGATCGCCGCCAACAGCTCTGCCGGGGGCTCTTGTCGATAGCCCTGGGGGTTATTCTTGACCCATCGCCACAGGTCCTCGCATGCTTTTTCCATCGGAATTTCCGTCTTCCACCCGAGCTCCTTGTTTGCCAGCGTCGGGTTGGCCGTCAGGTTCAGGACATCGCCTTGCCTGCGGGGAACAACCTCGTATTTCAGGTCGCGGCCGACGACGGCGCTGAACGCCTTGATCATCTGGAAGACGGTGCTGCCGCGCCCCGAGCCGAGGTTCCAGGCCTTGACGCCGGGCTTGTTGTTGCGCAGGTAGTTGAGGGCGACGAGGTGGCCCTGGGCCAGATCGACAACGTGGATGTAGTCTCGGATGGCGGTTCCGTCGTCGGACGCGTAGTCTGCGTGCATGCGCCGTCAGTCAGTGGCTCACACGAGTGCCCGCCGGGTCCAGTGGGGCTCACCGTCGCCAAAGACCAGGAGCTTATCGCGGTCGCCGGTGGCCACCTTGCCGAGCAGGGGCAGCAGGTTGTAGGGGACGCCCTGGGGATCCTCGCCCATGATGCCGCTCGGGTGGGCGCCGCAGGGGTTGAAGTAGCGCAGCAGGGCGCCGTTCCACTGGTCAAAGGGCTTGCCGGCCTTTTGCAGATTGTTGCGCTGGGCCTTGACAAAGTCGGTGACGACCTGCTCGATCATGGACTTTGTGTGGCCGTAGGTGTTTGTGGGGCCGATGGGGCAGTGCTCAGGGATGGGAATCATGTTCTCGAAGCGGGTCGCGTCGCCGTAGACGGTCGCAGACGAGGAGAAGACGATGTTGGAGACGTTGTTGCGCTCCATGGAGCGCAGGAGGGCGATGCTGCCGCCAACGTTGACACGATAGTACTCGAGGGGGATGTCGCCCGACTCGCCGACGGCCTGAGGCGGCTGGTGTCAGTCGCTCATCCGCGACCATGTCCGAAGGAGGGAAGAGGTTCGGTGGCTTGCCTTGAGGGCGGCAAAGTGAATGACGCTGTCGATGGCCGGGTGCTTGGCAAAGACGCCGTCGAGGGCCTTTTCATCGGTCACGTCGACCTGGTAGAAGTCGGGACGACGGCCGCAGAGGCGCTCGATGCGGTCGATGGCGACCTTTGACGAGTTGTAGAGGCTGTCGACAATGACGACATGGTAGCCGTGCTCGAGGAGGGCGAGGGTGGTAAAAGAGCCGATGTAGCCCGTGCCACTGCCAGGACGACGTTAGCGATAAGGGCGGGCGACGGCGCTGAAGGGCTTCACACCCCGTGACGAGAACTGTTCCGACAGCCATTGTGCGCGCGTTCTTTGTGTGTGTGTTCTCACGAGCAGAAGAGTCGAGGAGAGGGGCGGTGACAGGTGAAGCTACGCCGGATGGAGATGAGGGCGGGGAGGTATTGTTTGATGGGATGGCGGGGTATGAAATTAACGAGCTTACCCCTGAATGTTGGCTTGTGGCTCTTGGTACAGGAGCGAATACAGTGCTTCCCGTCACGGACCCCACTCTGTACGTCTATGGGCACCTTGTCGCACAAAAGCCACAGGTCCATTCCCCCCCCTCAGCCACGTGGACGCCGCCGGCATTTGGGCACGTGATCACGTCTTTGCGCCGCCTAATCCTCGGCGCGCTTCGCCAAGCTCCGTCGCGCGTGCCTCCATCACCGACAAAACAAGCCCAGAGCTGCGTCACAACGAGCGAGCATCCTTCTTTGAAGCCAGTCACTTGAGACGCATTATACTCTTGCATCTGCAGATTCAATTTCTCTTTCTCAGCACTCTCCAGCTCCCATCTTTGGCCCATGATCCTCACTCTCGACGACTGCCCGAATCGCTCTTGACGCCTCACAAGCCTCGCCGATTCACAGACAACCCCATGGCTCTTCTCCCGGCTCCGCCCCAAAATGCCCTTTGTTGATCACCGGCACTCACACGGCCTGCACAAGCTGCAAACAGCTGAACGCGTCCCTTCACCAACAAAGAACTGCCCGGCGCCCGGACCACGCCTGGACTTGAACTCGACGTGTCCGGGGCTTGGAGGGCCAGTCGCTGAGGCCCTTTCTCTTCATTTCACGCCATGCCCCTCGGGTAGAGCCGCTTCCCGCTCTTATCCAACGCGGTTTTCTCGGCAGCTCCATTTCCTCACCTCGGACCGCCTCTCCCCATCTCCCGTGCTCAGGCTCACCTGCATCCACCAACGCGTCCCCATCTACCATCTTCCTTGCTAGGATGCCGCCCAAGGCCTCGTCCGTCCGGCAGCAGCCCAGAATCGCCAGCCGAGAACCAGAAAATCCACCGCCGACTCGGAGCGCCTTGTCCCCTTTCCAAAAGCCAAACTTGCCAGCCCTCAAGGCTACCCCCAGCTCACGCCGGCAGTACTCTTACGGCGCTGCAGCAGAGCCACTTCCCTCACGGCCTAGCCGAGGACTTCAACGAGGCCAGGTGCTAGACCTGAGCAACGCCGTCAGAAACGCCCTCATCCGCCGCGACCAAGATGAGCTGCACGATGACATTCCATCGACTTCCCGCGCCCAGTCAGAAAGCGTCGACCCAGATGAGGATGAGTTAGCCAGCGTTTCGGTGGCTGCCTGTGAGTCATTCATGGCGCAGGCCTCTCCATATGAATCTTAACTGACTGTGCTCAGCCAACGTCAAGTCCAGAGCACAAGCCCCCGCACCAACTTTTCCTGGACCCTTCACAGGTCGGTTGACCGAGGAGAGTGAAATCGACGACAACCGCAGCTTCGCCATGGAGAGCGACTACTACGGGGATGCGACGATAGCATCGTCACCCGGAAGTCTACCGCCTCGCCAAGCGACCCGCGCGCTCGGCTCTACTGGAGCCGCTCTCACTAGGTTTCAGTCCCGTACTACAAATTTCCTACACTCTCATCGCCTTCGGAATTCAGCGCAAAGCGATTTCTCCGAGTCTCAAAGCAAGCCAGAAGCCAACAATTCCATGTCCCTGACTCAAACTTCCACTGCGCCAGCAACAGAGCATCGAGAACGTACCGAACGGGCGGATGAGGCCGACTCGGAAGACAAGGGAGAGCAGCCCTTCGAGCCCATCAGCTTGCGACGAGGAGAAAGGACCAACACACCTGCTCCAAGCAACATGGCGGGCACCCGGAATGCGTCTGTCATTGGACAAATCCGGGCGGGCCCGGCCAGCCCACCGGAGTCAGAGGACAGGATACAGCAGCAAAGTTCTACGTCGGCGGCGCAGGACCCGAAACCACTCCGGCAACGCGCGAACAGGCGGGATGCGGGCGAGGACTCGTCTGTCGCCAATCATGCCAAGAAAGTAGGACCCGAAAACGATGATTCCGGGAATGAGGTCAACCTAGAGACTGGACGGTGGCTGAACGGCGCAACCAAAGCAACTGCAGTCTCAAACATACCCTCAAGTCAGGAACACGATTCAACGCGATTTCTTGGTCATGGGGACGACAGACGTGCAAACACTGGGCTCGAAGAGGAACCAGCTATTGACTGGTGGCAGCTTTTGAACCCTTGGACGTACGTCAAGGCCACGGCCTGGATGGTCGAGGCCACCGGGCAGCGGCTCGTGGACTTGTACAGCTCGGTCGTTTCCGCCAGTCTGCGGCGGCACATACTGTCAGCTACGCAGATCCTTCCTCGCATCGTTGCCGGCGTACTCACCTTGGTCTTGGTACTGGCTTTGCTGAGCGCGGGAATGGCCAGGTTCAAAGCCGATGCTGTCGACGACCTCTGGTCGCCCGTGGCGAGAGGCACCCCGTGGTACTCACTAGGAGGCGTCGCGAGGAAAATAAGAAGCTCACTACCCACGCTCTCGTGGTCGTCTCGCAATCGCTGGGACGACATCGTGGCTTCCTGGGAGACGGATGACCCTCGCCACTCGGACATCGATGACTACCTTCAAAAGATAGAGCAGGCATTTCGTTTGCTTACCGAGGCCGGCAGACTCCACGACGCGTCTCTGGAGAAGCTAGAAGCTGTTGTGCCCAAAGTCGTGCATATGCAGCTCAAGGATGGCAAGCCCGTGGTTGCTCCGGAATTCTGGCATGCCCTGCGTGATCTGATCCACGAGGACGGATCATTCTTGACTTTCAACAGGAAAGGTGGTGACTACGAGATGAGCTCGGAGCGGCAGTGGAAAGCCATTGCGATGCGCCTGGTCGGAGACGCGGCGTTTACGAACAAGCTCAACATTAGCATAGGCAAAGTCGAAAGCAAGTTGGTCGACCGGTTGACGCTCTGGGAAACGTGGGTCAGGGAAAACGACGCCAAGGTCAAGCAGAGCCTCGGGTCTGCTCTGGACCAGATCAAGTCTGCGGGGTCGCAGCGCGAATGGGACGAGCGCCTCGGCAAGACGGTCAAGGAGCAAATCAAAGAGTACGAGCACCAAGGCCGCTTTGTCGGGCGCGACGAATACCTGCGGCTCGTGCAGAGCGAAGTCTCCAGCCACCTCTCCGAGTTCCGGGCAGAGCTTGCCGAGCTCCAACCGCAGCTCGAAAAGTTGGTGCGCGAGTCCATCGACCTGGCCAAGGGAGACACCCCTCCCGGCATGAGCGGCGCTGAAGTCACGGCGCTGGTCAACGGGCTACTGCGCAAGGCCTTTGCCGACATCAACCTCGAGGCCCTGGCCAGGGGCAAGATCCACGCCCACTGGGACACGGAGCTGCGCAACCAGGTCAACTACTTTTCGCCCGCGGCCGGGGCCACCGTTGACGCGAAGCACTCCTCGGCCACGTACGACCCCTTCTCCAAAACCTACTCGACGCTCAAGGCCCATAGAAAGGGCCTGCGCGCCCGGAACCCGCACATTGCCGCCCTGCAGCCGTGGCACGACGACGGCGACTGCTGGTGCGCGGCGCGCTCGTGCAACCACCGCGGCAACCCGCACGGCGCCTCGCTCGCCGTGCAGCTGGCTTACCGTGTGGTGCCGCAGCACCTCGTCGTCGAGCACATCTTGCCGGGGGCGACGACGGAGCCGGGCGCCCGGCCGCGCGAGATTGAGCTCTACGCCGCCATCGACGACGCCGTGGTGCGCGAGCGCGTGCGTGACTTTGCGGCGGCGCACCTGCCTACGTCGGCCGACGGCGAGGACAGCGTCGACGGATGGAACTACAAGCCCGCCGACCTGCCGGAGCGCTTCGTCATGGTCGGCCGCTTCGTCTACGCCGGCGCCGAGCTGCATGGCGGCGTGCACGTGCACCGTCTCAGCAGCGAGCTGGTGGCGCTGGGGGCCGACACGGATCACGTCGTGGTGCGGGCCGTAAGCAACCACGGCGCCGTCAACCACACGTGCTTTTACCGCGTCCGGCTCTACGGGCACAATGTCGAGCTGGGCGACGGCGACGATGAGCTCGCCGGAGGGGAAGGGGGCTGGCAGTGACCAACACGCCGAGTCGACGCGGAAGGAAGGAGTACGGCGAACAGAGAGGGTCGGTTGCTGTTTGACCGACGGAATTTCTGCTCTTGTTTTGCTTTTGGGAACGAATGATACCTACAATGCGGCTGTTGCACAAGGCGTTGGGAGAAAAGGGAAGCGGGAGAGGCTCATTCTCCAACAGTTGAAGCAAGGATGGCACTCATATTAGCGGGCCTCGACCCCGAAACATGTCCAGATATTGCAATTTTCCCCAACTTTGCCGCTGATATGTATCTGCGACTGCACTCCGTTTTCCAAGAAAAACCAGCGCGGTGAAGCCCTTTTGCCATATGTAGCGTAGACATTCGGAGCGACGGGGGGGGTATATATCCTGTCCAGACGCCGCCGCCGGTCCACGCGCGTCTCACCCATCCAGCAGCCCCGTGGCCAGGGCTTCCAGGCCCTCGAGCGTCTCGGGCTGCTCGTCGACCTCGAACACCTTGCCCGCCTTGCTCGTCTTCTTCGTTTTGCTGCAGCCGTTCTTGGCGCCGTCGGACTCGTCGTCTTGGAACCATTTCTTGGCCTTTTTCCGCGGCGGCTCGGCCTCAGGCTCCTCGGCCCCGGACTCGCCGGCGCCGGCGCCGGCCAAGGGCAGCGACCGCAGCAAAGCCAGCGCGTCTTGCCTACCGCCGTCGACGTCGGCGCCGCCCAGCACGGGCGGGGGCCCAGCCTCGTCCGTCGACAGGGCCTGCTGCTCGAGGGCCTCCCTGGCCCTTCGCCGGTCGCGCTTCTCCCGCTTGCGCTGCCTGGCGAGCTGCTTGTCGTCGACGTCGGCTTCGCGCACGCGTGCCGCCTCGCTCTCGACGAAGCGCTGCCGCTGCTCGTGCGCGGGGCCTTGCTGCTCAAAGTCGTCCTTGTCCTGCAGCTCGTAGATGGCGTGGGCGGCGCCGTCGTCGTCAAAGACGAGCTTGGTCGGGTTGCCCTTGAACTTGAGCATCTTCTTCTTGGACTGCAGCGCCTTTTCGCGCCGCTTCGAGTCCACCACGTATGGCTCGTCGCCGCCGAGGCCCTCGATGACCTTTGCGGCGCTGACGTCTGCCTTTTTGGACTCTGCGTCCAGGTCGTCGTCGTTTAGGCGCCGCTTGACCTGGAGGAACTCGTCATCGTCGTCATCGTCACCTCGCTGGGCCTGGTCACCCTGACTGCTGTCCACGACGAGTTTCGAGTAGTGACTGGACAGCACATCCTGGTTCTGCCGCTCAAACATCTTGTCGTATTTTGTCCGGACCTCGTTCTTGTTCTTGTTCTTTTTCAGTTTCACGCCCTCGTCGTCCGCGTCCGATTCCGACTCGGACCCACCCGACATGCCTGCGCGCGGTGCGTTCTTGATCCTTTTCACGTCCTCGCCCTTTTGGAACTTGATTTGAGGCGTCCCCGGCAGGCCCATGCTTGCGGCAAAGGCGTCGAGGTCGAGTTTGCTGAGCTTGAAGACGTCTTTGTCTTTTTGCAGATGGATCGCTCGCGTGTAGCTGATAAAGGCCTTTTGCCCGAGGTACTTGAGATCTGGGTTCTGGAAGCACATGTTTTGTAATTGGTCTTTGATGTCACGCTTCTTCTTTTCCTTGACGTGGACCTTCTGGATGGGAATCTTCTTTTGTTGGAGCTTCCTGATCATGCCGGTCTCCTCGCTCGGATCAAGAAAGAGTACGGCATGGCCAGTGCTCTGGTAGCGAGCCGTCCGACCGACCCGGTGAATGTACGTGTCGACGTCCTCGGGGCAGTCGGCTTGTATGACCCAGTCGACGGCAGGAAAGTCGATGCCGCGGGCAACCACGTCCGTGGCAAACAGGCACGAGTTCTTCGCGGCGGTGAAGCGGGAGGTGATTTCGAGGCGCGCCACCTGCTTTTGGCGGCCGTGGAGGTGGAGCAGGGGGATACCGGGCTGGAGGTGGCGGAAGCTCTCGTAGACGAAGCGAACCTGCTTGCCTGAGCTGAGGAAGACGATGATCTTGCTCGTGAGGTTCGACTTGATGAAGCCGTAGAGGTTGTCGAGTTTTTCAGGCAGGGGCGTGACGATGTAGTGTTGCTGGAGGTTGGTCGGGGTGGCGGTGGCGGCGGCCTCGTGGACGGAGACGTACTCGGGGTCGCGGAGGCTGAGGCGGGCCAAGTCGGAGACCTTTTTGCTCTGGGTGGCGCTGAAGAGGAGGGTCTGACGCGTCTTGGGCAGGTGCTCGACGAGTGCGTCGACGGCAGACTGGAAGCCCATATCCATGATGCGGTCGGCCTCGTCGAGGACCAGCACTTGCAGGTTATCGGCGTTGAAGCCGGCGGTCTGGTCGAGGTGCTGGAGCATGCGGCCGGGTGTGCAAACGAGAATGTTCATGCGAGACAGGCGCTCGGCCTCGTCCTTGAGGCTCTTGCCGCCGATAACGAGGCCGGCGGAAAAGGCATGGTACCGGCCGATCTTGCGGAGGACGTGGAAGATCTGGACGGCGAGCTCGCGGGTCGGGGAGATGATGAGGGCGCCGAGGCCGTCGAACTCTGTCCACTGGGCGCGGTAGAGCTTGTCCAAGACGGGGACGAGAAAGGCCAGCGTCTTGCCGCTGCCCGTCTTGGCGGCGCCGAGGATGTCGCAACCCTTGAGTCCGAGGGGGATGGCACGCTGCTGGACGTCGGTCAGGGACTGGAAGTGCGAGGCCTTGAGGCCGGCGGCGGTGGGCTCGGCGAGGGGGAGGTCGGAGAAGTTTTGGATGTCGGTCGACTTGGGGCCCTGGAGAAGGTCAGTCACAGGTGATGCGATGGGAGGCGAAAAGAAAGGGCCTTACGAGGTTGGCGACGGCGGCCTCGAGCGCCTGCAGGTCGTCGTGGTCCCTCTTCCTCTTTTGCTGGCGCACCTCGGTCTTGCCCAGCTTTGGGGGGGCCTGCTTCCGCCGGGGGGGCTGGGTTGCCATTTCGCCGCTGTCGTGGGGGGTTTGGCGAGGTGTTGAAGCCGTCACGATGGCGACGCTGTAGGGGAAAAATTGCCGTCGAGAAATTTGGTTGGCGCTACTCGGTACATCCATCGGCATCGCCAAGCGCCGACGGCCGATGCCCCACCTTGGAGCCTCGTCCTACAGCACCCGTTTGCACTGCCAGCGGAGCCGTCCACTGTGAGTCGCCCGGGTTCAGAGAAAACGCAGGGCTTTCTGGGTGCTGGAGTGAAGTTTCAGTTATATGTATGTACTGTAAGTACCAGTAGTCTACGAATAGTGTCGTCCGATACGCAATTCAACCAACGACCACCTGCGTGGCGATGCTTGCAATTGGAATCCGAGTCATATTTCTGGTTTCTAATGACTCGCAACACAGGTGTTCGCACAATGGATTGCAGGCCTTTCTATATGGAAACCATGTGCGCAGACTCGGCAGAACCAACACCCCGCCGTGCAATCGCAGCAATCATGGCCAGCGACGACATCTGCCACCGTCGTCGGTTACGTCGCCGCCGAGTCGGTGCTGCGACAACCAAAAAGCGCGCCTTGGTTGCTGCACCTGCCAGGCCCCGGGACGATGTTGGACTTGTCGAGGATGAGCGACACGGACTTGCCCTCGTTCGCGTTGAAGAAATGGTACCCCCTAGGACCGCCATGTCTGCACTGCGTGGCGCGGACCTGTTGGACCAGCTCGCTTACAGCGTTGGCGCCCTCGTCCCGGACCTTGTCCTTGTTTCCCTCGAACTTATCTAGCCGGCTTATGAGGTCGTCGGGCACCGTCGCATGGGCCAGCCTTGCGCCAAATTCTACCGAACTTTTGCTCTGGATGGGCAGGATTCCGGGCAAGATGGGGATGGTTGCAAAGGCGTTAGAATACTCCCTCAGTCTTGTCTCGAAACTATCGTAGGCGCTGCCGTTGAAGAACAGCTGCGAGATGACAAAGTCGGCGCCGGCCTCGACCTTTTTCGCGAGGAAGGGGAGGTCGTGTTCAAGGCTCTGGCTTCGCGCATCGCTCGCGTTGAAATGGCCCTCGGGGTAGGCCGCGACGCCGATGCAGAAGTAGTCGCCGTGTTTCTCTCGTATGTGCCGCACCAGGTCGACAGCCCAGGGAAAGGCTTGCGGCACTGCGCTGTTCTCGGCACCTGGCAATCGGTTGCCGCGGACGGCAAAGATGTTTCGGATGCCACGAGCCCTTACATCCTCCAGCGTCCTGTCCATCTCCTGAGTGCTCATGTTGGTACCCGACATGTGCAGCAGTGCCGTGACGCCAAGCTCGCGCTGGCACAGCTCGGCGAACTCCAGTGACTGCTCCGGCGTCGTGTTGCCAATACGCCAGGTAACGCTGACGAAGAGCAGTCGTCCGTCTTGCTTCGCGCTGTCGATGCGCTGCCGCAACTTGGCGAGGCTTGTCTCGCTCTGGGGCGGGACCAATTCGAGCGAGTAGTACTCGTCGTCGGCCGGCAAGGCGGCTATCTTGTCCGAGATTCTTTCCGCCGCGTCGGCCGGCTTCGCTTCGCCGCGCCCATCATTGGCAGCAGCTCGGCCGGGAGGGGCCGATAGTATGGCCTCGGGACTTGACCCGGGCGCCACGGCGGCTACCAGACACGTGGATACAAAGCAACCCCATAAAGCGAGTCTCATGATGCCTGCCCAAGGAGTGGCAAGAGAAGGAACAAGTCGCGCTCTGTTTGCGTGTCCGATGGCTCATAATGTGGCCAAGGTTGGGAGATTGCAAGCAGCGAGTCATTTATGCACAAGCACGGTGGCAGCTTCGTTAGTAATTGGGGTGGACCTTTGCATGGAGAAGAGACTGTGTGGGTTGTGCCGACCTCGCTCTTAAACTCTTTAACTGCCGGTGACCAAACTGCCTAATTAACCAGCCGACCAAGAGCGGTCCAGCACAACAGTACACTCTGTGCTGGTTTAGCAGTCAATCTTTTAGCGCTATAGGCTGAAGTAGAGAGTATCTTGTTCTAGTTTCCTAGGAAGCAAGGGTTTACCCTCGTGAATGTAGCCTTTTTTATCTACAAGTACTCTCTAACCATGCCATGTTGCTGACCTTTTCGATTTAGGCACAAGCACTACAGTCCCCCACTCAGCCTTTAAGGAATTAGTCGCCCTGGAACACGGAATGCTCCTGTAACACAGTGTGCTACGGTAGCAGATTTATGTAATTGCCCTTCCTTATTTCTTAACATTTAGTTGAGGCCTAAGTCAGACTCAACCCAATTTGGTCCAACTTGTACCTTCCAACACGAAAATGCCATTCGATGTAGCCAAGCATATACACATGATAGGCTTCTAAAACCTTTGTTTCCGAGCTTAGCGACCTCCGAATAGTTCTGTCTAGAGACAGTGTGTGGTCACTTGTCCAAGCCAGAGCTGCCAAGTCGCTGCACACCTTTTCCTGGGCGAGATTGGAAATGAGACTGTTCTCCTTTGCAAGAACTCGCTCCTTATAGAAGGAGATAATGTCGTTCACATAGCATATGATATCGCGCAAGTTTGGTACAATCTGCACGTAACTTGCGAGACATTCTCGCTCGGGAAACTCACATTCAGGAAATAGAAAATAGCCAAAGGCGGCCCCATACCCATTTTCGACCCGCATCCACAAAGAAAATCCGGCTGTCGCTTTTGGAAACCCTCCTGGGAATGCCGCCTCTAATGCAAGGCCGTTGATGGCGTCGAGGGTGGAGCCGATGATGATGTTCGTTCCAGAGTCTCCAAAATACTTGGGAGTCTCGATTGTCAGATGACGTGCAAGGCAATCTAAGTGAGGGTGGCCTTGGGGCTCTGCCTTGCCGAATTTCAGGGCAAATGTGCGCATCTCTGGTACGTCGACTAGAAGATCATCGGCTCCAATGGTCAAAATTGCATACACGGCAATGTATACCTAGGGACTTGTTAGACTGCATACAAATCAGCCTGGATACGTACAGTGAACACTAGAGATTACCTTGACGTTCATTGAAAGGTGTTGGTGGCAGAGGGAAGCAAACAAGCAACTAGGCTGGTGAAGATATTGCAGGGGCCGGAATGCAGCATCGGAGAGCTTCAACTCCGCAACTTTGTGCATTACCTTGTCTTCGAGATCTAGGTCACGAGTCACAGAGCTTTGCTGAAGGGAGAAGCCCATGTCCTTCACAAATTCCCTGATCTTCTGCCCAACAAGCTGCGTCTGCGTCGCCCCGTCAAGAGGCTGCTGCCTCGCAATCTTCTCGGCATTCATCATGCCTTTACTGACGAATGTCTGAGACAGAGGCTGAGGAGCGGGAGACAGGAATGCGGATGCGTTTCAAGTCGTAAAGTAAAGAGGGTGTTTTGGAGGCGCGAAAGATGGTACAGACACAAAGATTTGTAGGCCCAAGAGGGGAATAAGGGTAATTCTTATAGCAGAATTATTGGAATTCTAGGTAAGGTACTAATCTAACTCTTTTGCTAGTATCATGTCAACGTCTTCTTCAAAGGCGCTGGGTGGGGTCACAAAATGGATGGGAAGTTGTCTTTTTGAAACCCCCTTGCAGTCAATGACGTGGGCAGCTGGAAGGTTAGCATGCGATATGCGTGGTCTAGCTAAGTTTTCGTGGCCTTGTGACAATCTTGCTGCCCGTTGTGGATGAGCGCTTTACTGACTTACTGTTTTGGTGATGCCCTCGTCACACTGATTGCAGCCCACTAGGATCACAAAGCGGCTGCAGTTACATGCCCCACCGGAACATTAGAGTAGAGGGACTTAGAAATAGATCTGCTCTTCCTCTATTAGGGAAGTATATAACTATGGGTACCTTTTCTCCGAAGGACTTTCCGTTACGCAGCGCAGGCAGCCCGTCTGCCAGCCAATTTGCCATAGAGGTGATCAGGTATATTCCGCGATCAGGCCTCCCAAGAGAATTCAGTATTTTTACCTGTGATATAGGTGGATAGATATATTATCAGAGATAAAGCCAATTACCGGGCAGCATCCGGAAGTGTAGATGGAGCCGCTCGAGGATTGATCCTAGTGGCTGTAGTTCTCGCTAGGAGTATGTGGTCAAGCTGACCGTCCCCCCCCCCCTGCTATATCTATAGATATAGCCCTCATATGTGTAGAGGCATCATTAAGCTGAAAGGCAGAAAGCGGCCCCTTTCTTAATAGCAACCTTCCCCAAGAAGGAATCTAAGCGGTCCCCTACTAGCTCAATATATTAAGAATAGAGATGGACATGCATTTACGCAAGGAGGAGTATGTCTTCTCTCTTTGACACGATGAACGCTGCTAAATGGGGTGTAGATGCTCTTTTATTTGGAAATCTTGTCTAGCTTACTTTGCGCAATGCGTTGTTGGTCAGGCCCTATCGCAATAAGCGTAGTGTGGAGACGAAATGACTGCTGGGAGAAGGGCAAGGAAGATGCTGGCCACAAGGACAAGACTTTATAACCGACCAGTGCTCACCTCCAGGCATGACCTTTGTTCCCTCTTGCCGGGAACCCTGCCACTCTCGCAAGCAAACTCAGCCGCTTTAACGCCCCTCGATATCAGGCCACATCAGGAGCACCTGGGAGCGCGCGCTTGCGGCAGGATTGGTTTGAGGGTCGGTGTTTGCCGTCTCATCATGGGCGCACGGCAGCCAGGCTTTCTAACCATACGCCATACGCCATACGGACCCGTATGGTTTATGGTGTATGGTTTATTCTCATATGGTGAAATAAACCATATATTGCCCATACGAGAAATGACGTCATTGCTCATGACACCCGTGGCAGTTACGACGTTATCCATCTACGATGGAGATATTTTTCTCAGGCAAACAACCCAAGGAGCGAACTCACCGCGGAATGCACGAATTGAACGGCATATGAGAATCAACTCAAATATCCCTAATGTAATTTGGGTCTGCTATTGCATTTTCAGTTCTACACGCAACCTATTCCTAGCTTCCGAATTATGTTTTTGGGTGACATACCGTGACAATCTAAGCAACGTTGGTTACCCTACACTCTTTTCGCCGCATTCATGAGGAATCCACTGTTTTTATCTGGCAGGTTCGAGGACACGATCTACGTATTCGCGCTATCTTCACTAATGTCCCACTGCGCGAGGAGAACACGTCCATGCAATTTGAATCATCAAAGGTTCTGCAACTTGGTAAAACCTCACCAAACGTTAGTTGCACCCATCCACTCGCCAAGCATTTCAGCCTCGGGAACTTTACACCGCGTATGGCCATATATGGTCATACGGCTGATTCAGTATGGTATAGGTTTATTGACAATATATGGGCAATATATGGTTTAATTAAACCATACGCGTATGATTAGAAAGCCTGACGGCAGCCCGTCCATTGGCAAAGATTCATTGCTGCCTACCTCGACACTGCCGCTGCATATTATTATGCATGGTGACAACTGTTGGCTCTGGGGTGGTCGCATCGACCATTGCAGGGCGCTTATAAGTTACAGACGGGTGTCGACGTCTTGCTGGCGGGGTCCCTGTCGGTAATTATCTTAAAAATGGGTCTTAAGTGCGGACAGAGATATGTGTAAGTGTAAATAGTATTACTCGTAATTATACCCCGTAATTACAGAACGTGCCAGACACCCTTTCAGACGCGCCTTCCTTTGCTTCTCTTTTGGTCCTGGAGTTGACAACTGATTAGGTAGTACTCGTAGAGGAAAAATGACGGTCCGGCCTGAGATGCGGGCTTGTATCACGAGCGTCGAACCCCGGACGAACTGATGAGAGGCTGCGAAGACAGATTGAGGAAAAGCAGCCGGGAATGCCCTCGTCGTCCGCCGACTGAACAGTGCCAGATTGCCTCCAACCATGCTATGCAGGCGGCACGACCCTTGCCTGGTGCCAGGGAACCAAGCTTGCGCCATTCAAGTTCCGCCATGATGCGCATCGCGACATCGAGTTTCTCGAGCCCATCGGGGCAGGGCTTCACTCCCAAGTCTTTCGCGCCAAGATCGACGGCCAAATATATGCCGTCAAACTCGTGCGTTTACTTGCGCCGCCTCGAATCGGTTGCCGCTTCGGACTCTAACATTCTCGATAGTTCCGTTTCACCCATCACCGCGAGCTGGCGCCGCCCACCTTCTTCAATCACGGCTTGGTCTCCGTAGATGAAATCATCAATAACTATGACCCGTTCTACTGCGAGTGCCGCGCCTATGGCCGGCTGAAAGAGGTTGGTCGAGAGGACCTTGCCGCACGCTGTTACGGCTACCTTCTCCTCCGCCCAGATCAAGAGGTCGAGCTCAACCGCCGAGGATGCCAGGATTTCTGGCATCGCCGGCCCGCTACCAAGGGTCGCCCCATCCGAGGCATCGTCAAAGAATACATCCCAGGCTGTGACGTGCCTTTTGTATTCAACGACCTGCCCCGGATGAAGCGCGACATCAAGGCCCTGAACCGCCGACTGGGCATTGTCAACTGGGATGTCCGCGAAGACAACTATCGTGGCGGTCTTCTCATCGATTTCAGTCAGGCGCACACCGCGCCGCACATGCAGCTAGACTTTACGTCCAAACTCTTCACGTCCGCAAGCGTCATGGAGTGCTGCGTCCGTGACCAGGCTTGCTTTGACAACATGGTCGAAAGGTGGAATGAAAGCCACCCCCAGCGCAAATTCTGGCACTTTTTCCTGCCCAACGCCCAGTTTGGCATCAACCTTCGCGACAAATCTAGATATCGGCTATCCTTTTACAAGCAAGAAGGTGCCAGCCTGGTGGCTGCATTCTACGACTGGAAGAAGAACAAGCCCGCCAAGCGTACTGCAGCCGTTTTGAACCAGATGAGACGAATCCAAGAGGGCCGGGTCGATAAAGCCACGAGACGCAATGCAACATGAGCGAGGTGGATGGGCAGCGGCTACCGAGAACTTTGCTATTGTCAATGCAAGACGCGATGACCTTACAATGGTACCCGCACAGATAAGGCCTGGTCTCATTCACACAAGGAGCTGTGATAGAACAGACTTCCGACTCGCCGGCAACTCAATGATAGGGAAGGGGGAGAGAATGCGGAATTGTATAGTAAAAGAAAGCGCAGCAAAAGCCTGGTCGCCCATCTATCTACAGTACGAGGGCGTTCGTCACGCTGACTACCCAGATAGAGCAGTATAATGTAAACTCATAGAATTTAGGGGCTTAGCACCCACCCTTAGTTCGATTATTGGTAATTATCCTTCTACCACCGGGCAATCTCCGGAGACTACTTCGTAGCATCGCCCCGACGCCTTTAGATTCGTCTGCTGATCCTTGCCTTCTACCGGGGGTGAAGTCGGGGTATTATGCCGTCAGATCCGAGGATGCCATGGTCACGTACAGATGATCAGGAGGCCCTGAGCGCAAGTCGCTTGATGAAACGGGATAAATTGGAATTAAGGATGGAAGCAAGGAATACCCTTTCACACATCCGAAGTATATGTGACAATTGACCAACGTCTTCGTCTGCCCCCAACCATCTGATCATCGTTGCATCGTGCCTTTGCCCTATTGTTAAACAAGCCAAAGGACCTCTCTTCTACCACTTAGAGGAAGCCTATAGGTTAATAGAGAACAATGCTTCCTTCTTCCCTCCTTACTGGACAGTAGCTGAGAGTGGGAATTAACTGGTGTTAAATACAGGTTAATAATAGAAAGCGCTATTGGGCCCACCGAATCGGGTGGGACGTGCCGTCACCTTTGGTGGGCTCGACAGTGAGGCGGAGCCGCCCCGAGGTACAGTCTACCTGGCTAGGGTCAGGGTACGTAGCTGTCAGCAACCCAGTCAGGGGGCACGCCGTCCACATGACGGCCAGTCGGCTCGCTGCCCCCAAGCCGATTTTGGCGCGCACCCGCTTCCTTCGTCTTCCATCTTGAGACCTGAGGGCAAAAGTCCGTTTCTTGACTTCACCAAAATAGATGTCAGCGGACCCCGGGGCGTAGTATGCTGGCTTTAAAAGCCAGCTACCCCGCCCATCCTATCCAACAAACTCGGTCAACCTCCTCCCATCGCTCTTACCAGTCACCAACAACTCCCCCGCTCTGCCGATTGATTCCACGGCAGAGTCGACCATGGCACCCACCGTCGGTGTCAAACAACGAAACAGCAGGCACGCCGCACATCATGCCGACTTCCTACGAAGATTCGCTTAACGCGAGAAAGAGAAATAGACGATCATAAAACCAGGCGCTCTCGATGCTAGATAGCGCGCCGCCCTTCGTAAATAACTAAAGGATATACGCTTTCTTAAGCCGGATTACGCCGACGGAACCAAGATTAATATCGCCCGGATATTAAGGAAATAGAAGATGTGCGTTTCCCTCGGCGTAATAGGGGAATTTATTTACTAATAAGCACTTAGATACTATAGCGCTACCGAAAGCGGTCCTTAGATAGACGTAATTAAAAGACTTAATTAGCTAATAGCGATAGAATTCCTTAACTATCTTTATAAACGATAGAAGATTATATCCGAAGGTATATCGTAGGAATATTAGCGTTAATATAAGTAGCTATATAGTAGCGTAATAGGTCGATATTTTAATAGGAACGATAATAAGGAGGTTTAAAAGGTATATTTACTTCTTCTTCCCTTCGCTATTAGCGAGGTCTAATTAGAAAGATATTCCTATAGTAGTATAATACCGTTCTAGTTTTAAAGTAGAAACTCTAACCCTTAAATATTAATAGAAAGCTAGTCCTTAGTACTAATAACCTTTTAGTTTTATAAACCTTTAATATTATATATAATAAAGACGTTTTTCCTTTTAAGTAATATCGTATTTACCTCTTAAGCTATTATCTACTCCTTATATTTACTAGAGCTTAGCCTAGTAAAATTATAAATAATAAGAAAAAGAAGCTAAAAAATAAAACTTATAAGGACCTATATAGCCTTAAAGGTATTAAGCTTAATAACTTAAACGATAATATAGATTAACCTATTAATAAAGACTTTTATCTACTTAAGAATATACTTTACTAAGAGGCTATATCGTATAGATAACTAAAAGTACTATACTATAAAGATATATACCTTTTAATAGTATACTATCTAGAAATAAGTATTAATATTTTAACTATAGTAATTAAATTTTCTTATTATAAAGGAGTAGATAGGAAGCTTAAACTATATACTATTTACTCTTAATACTTTTAAAACTATTAATACTTTATAAGGGATAAACCTATTAAGGGGTTTATATTAATAGATATAATAAGGCGTAGTTTAAGTAATAATAAGTATATTATATTAATAATAAGTTAGAGGTTATAGACTATAGAGTATAACTAAGTAATTAAGTAATCGGAATTAAAGATAAGATTATAATAGAGATCGTAATAGTTATATTAAAAGCTATCGAGCTATCTATTTAAAGGAGTATTCCGTTCCTTCCTTATATATCTTAAGAGCTTCCTTAGATCGCTAAGAGCACCGGGTAATCCCGTTACCTAGGAGCGCTAAAGCGCTAGAGCGATCCTACGATCTTAGCCGTAGAGCATTAAAGCGCTCGAGTAACCTATCGCTCTAAACTTAATTAGCCTATCGGTCTATCTAATATTCCTTACTCCCTATATTACGTATCCTCGTAATATATACTAGTCCCCCGCGGTTTACTTAGACCGTAGTTATAATAGGATGCCTCCCCTTCTTTTAGTTTTATCCTTAAAACCTACTACCTTAGCTACTATATATAAATATACCCTTATCGCGTTATATATAAGTATAATCGTCCTTTATCTTTTATCCTTCTTAGGATATACTATTAATAGTATATCTAGTTATATTTAAAAATCTTATTCTTATAATTCTAATAAATTATATTAATAATTAAAGCTAGTATCTTAAACCGAGATCTATAGTATTAAAATTATACCTTACTCCTATTATATTTAGTTAGGCCTAACTTATAAGGTCGGCGAGCGTTTTAATTAGTATTTTAAATATACCTTTATAAGCCGTTCTTATAATAGTTATAATATAGCGTCCGCTTATTTATTTTATCCTTTCCTTTCTTATTATTCTTTTTACTAATATTCCTTTTTTTCTAGTTTATTATATTATAAATTAATAGTAAAAGATTAATTTAAACGAATAGAAAGTAAAAAAAGCATTAAAAGAAGTAATAGCTTACCTAGCTTAGATTAAGAAATAAAAGCGTTTCTTAAAGGACTAAGGTAGTAAGTTATTTTAGTAGGGTATATATATCGCGTATACTATATACGTTAATTAACGCTGTCGCTTATATCTAATAGGCGGCTATATCTTTTTCGTGATAGTTATAAGCCCGGGCGGAGGGCCCGTGGTTCGAGTCCCGCTAGCGCAATTAAGCGCGGTTTTAGCATAGGGCCTGCCTATATAAAAATTCCCTCTATAGTCTAGGATATCTAGGTATCCCGGGACGAATTAACCCGGCATCCCTAAGGGGGTATATCGCGTATACTATATACGTTAATTTACGCTATCGCTTATATCTAATAGGCGGCTATATCTTTTTCGTAATAATATAAGCTATTAATAAAGAAGATAGTATAATATATTCTTTTTAAGATAAATCGGTTTATTTATTAAATAAGGAATCTATTATTATTAGCGAGGTTTAATTATTTAGCGCCTTAAATATATTAAACTAAGATACTATCCTTAGTAACCTTATATTTCTAAGTAAGGGTTCGCTTAATAGAACTATTAAAGTAGAAAACTATAGTAAGTTAAGTACTTAAGTAGTTCCTAGGTATTTTCCTTTAGTTTATATCCCTTTTACTTAATAAGGTATTCTTATTACTAACCTTATTTTCTTATATTTAGTATTTATTTAGCTTTATATTCTTAATTATTATTAACTTTAATTTTATCTTATAGTTTAGCGTTTTATAGTACTAGTTTTAGTAATAAGATATAAAATATTAGGTATATTTATATTACTATTAGTAGCGAAAGTTTATAGTTAACTTTTAAAATAGTTTTCTTAACCTTAAATAGTTTAAGTTTCTTAAAATCTAATTTATTACTTAGTCGTTTTATTTTAATATTTTATTATATAAGGTAGACTATATCTCTCTCTTAAAAGATTAGTTCCTATAATCTTTTCTAATTATAGTAAGTAGATATTTATTCTTTAATAAATTAAAGTTCTTATTATATTTCTTTATATAATTTTTATAGCTAATCTACCTATATTATCGCTCGTTCTACTTATAGTCCTTATTAAGTAACCTTAAGTACTTCTAGGTTATATATATAATTAGCGTATACTAGTAAGAGCTTAGTTATTTTTATAACTAAGCTATTATAAGCTAGTTATACTATTAATAGCTATTTAACTTAATCGTTTTATTTATAGCTAATATAGTATTATAAATATTATTTAAGCGTTTAATTAAGTTATTTTATTTATCTATCTATTTATAAGTAATAAGTAATACTAAGCTTATATTTCGTCCTTAATTATATTATAAGAGCTTACTAAAACTTAGCTATAAATATACTTCCTTTATTAAAGATAATCTTATTTAATAGTCTATAATTACTAATAATAGTTTATAGGAATATATATACTAGCTCTTTTATATTACTTACTT
Source organism: Hirsutella rhossiliensis (assembly GCF_020360975.1). Classification (NCBI taxonomy): domain Eukaryota; kingdom Fungi; phylum Ascomycota; class Sordariomycetes; order Hypocreales; family Ophiocordycipitaceae; genus Hirsutella; species Hirsutella rhossiliensis. The sequence continues at coordinate 2,495,348 of NW_025408675.1, read as the reverse complement.
ATTTATATAGTAAGAAGTACTTATACTTTATTAGTTTATTAGTAATAATAAATATACTATTATACTTAATATTAGTTATAAGTTCTTTTAATAGTAGTAGCTTTATAATATAGTTAAAAGCTATTAAGTCCTATAGTTTCTTTAGTACTAGTAGTAGTTATAATTCTCTATATAGCTTATATCGTTTAGCTTTACTTTATATATAAAGTTTATATTCTTTAATAACTTATTATACTACTTCCTTAAGCTATAGGAAGTTATATTATTATTTAATCTATTTTATTATTCTTTAGATTCCTTAATATCTATATATAAAATATTTATATATATCTTATATAGCTTTATCTCGTAATATTAATAGTATCTAGGTTTTATTTTTATATATTAAAACTTCTAAATATTTTATATTATATTCGCTTAGTACTTTATATTCTTTTATTTACTTTAAGATCTATTAATATATTAAGTTATTAAGTTATACTTTAAATATTATATTTAACTATCGTTACTAATAGTTCTTATTTTCGTTAATTTTTAAGAGCTATCCTTTTACTATAAGTACTCTTATATTATAGTTACTTTATCGACTAAGGGTATTAGCTTAACTATTTTTTATTTCTTTTTTATAGATTATTTTATAGTTAAATTCTAATAAATATTTAGCCTATTAAATCTATTATCTATTTAACTATTATATTATTACGAAATATAAGATATTCTTATAATTTATATAGACCTTAACTTTATATTTACTTTTAAGAAGGTAGTATTAAAATTCTTTAAAAGTTTAAATAATTACTAAGAATTCTTTATTATAAATAAGGTAATTAAGTTCTATACTATATAGCTTCTTTAAATAAAATATAATTAGTTATAATCTTTTTTTATTATCTTTTTATTTAATTTATACTTTTAAAGTAAAGTTTAATATATTAGTTTTAATTTTAATTTATTATTTTAAATTAAAGGTAATTAAGACTAGTTCTTATATAATTATAGTTTTAATATATTCGAAAGCTTTATTAGCTTTATTGTCCTATATAAATTCTTTTTCCTTTTTTATTAAGTTATATAATAGTACTATAATCTTTCTAAAATCTTTAATAAATTATTAATAGTAATTATTATTATTATTATTAAGATTATACTAAGGACCTAGCTAGAAGTATCTAGAACTTCGATATTAAATAGGAGGGAAAAACTAAAGTACCTAAGGGAAAACCCTCCCCTCTTTTAGTATAGGTTTACCTTAAATAAGGTTATAGTAGTAGTATATATAAAATTTACGCCGGCTACCGCGGGCTTTTCCTACGTATTTATATTTTAGTATAAGCCCTCTTAGGCTATAGCCGCTACTATCCTAAGCGGCCGCGGCCTAGGCTTACTAGCCTAGGCCTAGGGTTATAGGTAGTAGTCTCTCTCTAAGGGGCCTAACTCGCGGGCGCCTCTATTCTCTATAGCTCTAGTATCGCTACTATATAGCCGCGGCCGCGTCGGCCTATTAGTCTATTAGTTAGTAGGGCAGGTAATATCCGGTTACCGGGCTAGGCACTAGTATAGGTCGCTCCTAGGTAGGGCCGGCTAATTAAAATTTAGTTGGCTAGCTCCGCTAATCGAAAATCGGTTCCTATCTAGCTACGCGACTTCTTAATTAAGGGCGCGGCGGCCTATATTTACCGTCTAGCGCATAGTTATTAATTACGCACGCTTAGCTTATATATATATATACCTACCCTCCCCCCTTAGTTTTATTCTTACCTCCTCTTACCTCTTTATTTACTATCTCTTTTATAGGCCTTAATTCCTTACCCGCCTTATCTCTATATCCCTAGGTCTCTCTAGCACTATATTAAGTTCGTTCGTAATTATATTATAATATCTAACTAAGAAGCTAACTTAGGTAGTAGTAGTTTGCCTCCTTTAAAACCCCCTCCCTATAAGAAAGTCGTTACTATAGCGGGATCGGAGCGCTCTATCTTATATTTTACGTATATTAAGCGCCTTACTAATAAGCCTACTTATAAGTCCTTTACTAAATATTAAAACTAGTCTTATAAGTATTAGTCCTAGTCCTTTCTTAAGTTAGTCTTACTTTTAGTACTTTTTCGCTAACTTTACTAGCTATAAAAGCTAAAGTATATATCGCTTATACTAACTTTAACTAGTCTTATTACTAAGTAAGTAACCCTATCCCGCTATAGTATAGTCTAAGTTCGGTATTAATCTATATTTTAGATTACCTTTAAAAGTAAAGAGGCCGCTTATACCCTTTACTAAGCTTAGTCTAAGGTTAACCGCCCCTCCTTTATTAAGAGCTTAGTATAAGAGCGCCTTTACTATACTACTCTAGAAACTTATATTTATACTAGTTAGAAGGCCCTTACTACTAAAGGTAAGGACGTATTAAGCGAGTCTACCTTTAGTCTAGCTATAATCGCTAAGAATATTAAGATACTTACCTTAGCTTTTACCCGTTTTATAAATAATACCTACTATATATATAAGTTCCTAGAAAAGTACCTAAGTAAGTTTAGCGATACTATTAAGACCTTAGCTTAGGTCGGGCTTAAGTTACTCTTAGTTACTTAAAAGACTTTTATAGTAGTTAATAATCTCGCTAACTATTTCTATCTTATTACTAGCGACGACTATAATAGTAAGGATAATAGTTTTAATCTTACTAGGCCTAGTCTAGCCCTAGCCCCTTTTAATAAGGGGGAGGGTAAGGGTAAAGGTAAGGGTAAAGCGGCTATTACGTTTAAGGCTCTATTTAAGGCTAAGGCTAAGGAGTCCGCCGCTATCCCTATACCTATAGTTGCTTTAAAGCTAGTATATAATCCCGGTTTATTACCTTTTATTAGCTTTAATACTAATAGGGGGTGCTATAATAGAAAGGGCCTATATAATAAGACTTATTATAAGGCTTCCCTATAACCTTTAGAGGGAAGTTATTAAGACCGCCTATTACTTTTAGAACTAGACCTTAAGGGACCTTAAGGGCCTAAGGGACTATAGGGACCTAGAGACCCTTTTTAAGACCTAAGGAATAAACTAAAAATCTCCCGTTAAGCTCTTTATAAAAAAGAGGGCCTTACTAGCTTACCTTTATACCTATAGCTATAAGGTATACGCTATAACTACTAATATATAGCTAAAAAGGAAGAAGAAAAGAAAGCTTAATCCTAGAGCCTTTATTAGTTACCTCGTTAGTTATAATTCTATAAATATCTTCCGGATCTCGATTTCTCTTTTATAAAAGGTTATTTTAACTAAGGATATAATTTTTAACGAATCTAGCTTCTTTAATAGAAAGAGGGATTAATAGCCCCTCTTACTCTTATAACGTTAGCTAATTTAAAAGATCTAAATCCCCTTTTCTTAATAGTCTTAAAAAGAGGTCTTAGATAAGGAAACGGAAGAAGAAACTAACGTTAAAGTAGTTAAGGATATATAAGAATATACCCTTATATTCCTATTTTACTATTATAAAGAAATAACAGGCATAGGGAGGCTTTATAGAATAAGCTAGTAAAAAGAGGCTCTATAATACAGTCTAAGGGAATAACCCTTAAAGACAAAGACCTCTACTAGATAACTATACCTTCCTCTAGGAAAAGCGGGTCAGGATAAGCCTATCCTTATAAACAAAAATATGCATAAAATGCATAAGTTAATTACAAGCAGAACGGATACCCTATTGCCTATTTTGGCCTAGCGGTTCCGAAGATATCCGCGATACGAGAATAGGTGGGGCATAGAACATTCTGGTCAAATCCACTACTTATGCCAGAACCCATAGTCTTACGTCAACCATCACGCCACAATCAGACCACCTACTAAGTTAGGAAGATATACTATAGATAGAGCTTTTTAAGCACTATAGAATGTGCTAGAAAGCTGACTAATTGGTCTACTAGTAGGCGAGCAATGGTCTATAAAAGACAAAGGATTTCCCTAGGAGTAGTAGATAGAACAAGCAAGTTTGCAAGCATCTTTTGCAACGCTATTCTTTCAATATATTATTCAGCCCCTTATATGCTCGTTATAAATTCCAGACGAAATCCTACCCTATACTCCTTCGACCGATCTTTCCGCTTACGTCATCGAATACCCGATTCTACGCTTATTGCTCATACCTTCTTATAGGTTATAAGCCCGGCTTCTCTATAAGTCGGGTAACAACTTCGAAAAATCTTCGAAATTCCAATACCAACTATACGACCTCGAATTATCTAAAATAGGCTCTAGGGACAAGTTCGAATTTGCTAAACTTAAGGGTAGTTCTAACTATACCTTCTAGGCTATTCGAATATAGGCTCTTCTAGTTAGAGAGAAGCTTTCTACTACTATATAGCAAGAAAATTACTCGAAAATAGAAGAAGCACTTGCTTTGATTTTTCTTCGTATTAAAGATAGTCCTTTAACCTAAATAATGCATATAACAAATGCTAAAGAGGCGTAGGATAGGTTAAAAAACCTATATAACCCTATTTCCTTTACCTCGAATTACCTACTTATAAAGGAGCTTTTTAATACTTCGGTAGGGGATTTCGAATCCCTAGAAGGCTACCTAAATAAGGTAAAAGAGGTATTCGAAGAGCTAAAAGCACGGAATATTATAATTCCGGAAGTAGTTATTATAGCTTGGATTTTAAACAGCCTTTTAGGCTCGTTTTCTAGCTATATAACTAATATAACGTAAGCTCTTCGAAATAACTCGGAAGCTTTTAATCTAGAGTCTCTCTTTAGTAGTCTTATAGACGAATTTAAGAGGACTAAGTCTCTAGAAAATCCTCCCGAGCAGGCTTTCTTTACTAAGAAGCCCTAGAAAAAGACAAAAATTATATTATAATGCACTTACTATAAGAGGAAAGGGCATCTAGTTAAAGATTACTACTATCTTTACCCGGAAAAGGCCCTAAAGGCTTTTCTAAAAATTCAAAAAATTAAAAGAAAGGAATACCTTCTAAGAGGCCTAGAAAACCTTCTATAGAAGGAAATCCTATCGAATTAGACTCTCACGTCGATAAGAAGACGAAAAAACCCTCTTCTCTATATATATCGATAGCAGAAAAAATGGAAATCGATAATTAAACGGACGAAGAACCGGAAATCGATTTTTCTATTCCTCCTCCTACCCCCGGAGGCTATAAAAGCTCCGAAGAAGAAGCAGAGGTATATATCTCTTCGAATATCCTTAAAAAAGCCGTATTTAATAATAGGTAAATAGGACCTTTAAATTCCTCTCGAATTAAAGACCTTATATATAAGGTAAAAGAGAAGGAAATCCCTTATAAAACCTTAGAGAATAGAAATTTCTATAATTTTATATACGATACCGGTGCTACTAGGCATATAGTATCGGAAAAGAAATTCCTTATTAATTTTCGAACTATCTCTACTAAGGTTAATTAGGGAAAGGCATCCTATATAATTGTTAAAGGCTACGGAGATCTTCTTTTTAGATTTCCGAAAAATAAAAGGCTATTTATCTTAAGAAACTGCCTTTTTATACCCGAATTAAGGGTAAATATTATAAGCCAATCGTATTTTAAAAATACTTATGCCTTTATTAATAGCAAGGAAATTTTCCTACTAGATAACCAGGCTAATATTATATCTAAAGGAAAACAGTAAGATAACCTTTATATCTTCTCTTTAGAAATTCCTTTCTTAAAGAAGAAGACATTCCTATATAATATTAATAATATAAGGAATAATATAAAGGACCTTAACTTTTATTTATAGTATTTAAGGCTAGGATATATAAGTCTTAAAGCCTTACTAGAAACCTTTAAAAGATATAATAAAGAAATAACTATCCCTAAGAAGGATATTATAAAAATCAAAGAATGCGAGGCTTATATTAAAGCAAAGGCAACTAATAAGAGGAATAAATCCTATCTAATAAGGTATATAATTACCTTAATAGAGTTGCTATTAATATTTAGGGACCTATAAAGACCCTACTTATAATAAATACACCTCCTTTATATCCTTTTTAGATATAGGGATAAGATATTTAGAAATATCTTTAATAAAATCTAAGGCAGAAGCCCTAGATAAATTCTTAGAATATAAAGCCTTGGTTAAAAATAACCGGGATAATATTACTATAAAGGAAGTCTTTTCGGATAAAAAAGAATTCCTATATAAAATAAAACCCTACTGCTTAAGAAAGGGAATAAAATATTATACTAGCCCTCCTAGGACTCCCGAATTAAACGGAGTAATAGAGAGGATTAATAGGACTATTTTAAATAAAGTCCGAGCTATTTTATTTACGGCAAAACTACCTAAATATCTATAGGGAGAAGCTGTTCTAATAGCAGCCTATTTATATAATAGGACCCCTCACTTACGAATAGGCTTCTAAACTCCTATAGAGAAGAAGGAAAATAAATCTCTAGCCTTAAAAGACTTAGAGAAAATTAAGACCTTTAGAAGTACTATTTATTATAATAATAAAGACCCTAAAGATAAGCTAGAGATAAGAGCTTATAAGGGTATTATTATAGGCTATACCGAAAATGCTTATAAAATATATAACTTTTCGAAAAGAAAGGTAATAATTTCTAGAGATATTATTATCCTAGAAAATAAATTTATAGAAAATTAAAAGGAAGAAGACCTTAAGGACTTCGACTTTAATACCTTACCTTCTATAAATAAGGTCCCGGATAATTATTTATAAAGGGAACCTATATATAAAGAAGGCAATAACTCTTCTTTAAAAGAAGAGGAAAATAACCCTCCTATAGAGAAGGAAGATAACCCTCCTATAGAGAAGGAAGATAACCCTTTTATAAAAAAGGGAAATAATCCTCTTTTAGAAAAGGGATTAAATAAGGATCTAAAAATCCGTATTAATATACCTAAGAAGCTAAACGGATTTTATAAAGACTATATCGCATACCCCGAAATAAACACTATATTAAATAGTAAAAGTAAAGAGATTATTCTATCTTTACTAGAAAACAAGGATCTTATAGAGCTTAAAACATTTAAATAGGCTATAAATAGCTTAGAAGCTATAGAATAGAAAAGAGCTATGTTTCTAGAAATAGAAGAGCTCTTAAACTAAAATACCTGGGAATTAAAGCCTCTTCCTAGCGATAGGGAGGCCCTAGGCGGCCGTTAGGTCTATAAAATAAAGCGGGATAATAATAATAATATTATTAAATATAAAGCCCGCTACGTAGTATAAGGATTTAATTAGGTCTACGGCCTAGATTATTTAGAAACCTTTTCTACGACAGCAAGACCTAAATCTATTAGAATGCTACTTATAATAGCTATTTCTAATAATTATACTCTACTGCAATACGATATAAAAAATGCCTTCGTATATGCCGAAATAGATACGGATATTTATATAAAAATCCCTATAGGCTACGAAGAGCTAATACTTAAAGACTAGTTTAATAAAAACTAGTATAAGTATAATATTAGCTATTTGCAGTTTCTAGAGCTATATAAAAAGAAAAGGCTAGTAGCAAAATTAAAGAAAGCATTATACGGCCTTAAATAAAGCCTAAAGCTCTAGTATAACTATCTTAGCTCTATGTTAGCTAAGATAGGATTTTCAACCCTTCCTATAGACGAAGGGGTATTTATAAATACGCAATATAAAATTGCGATAGCAATCTACGTAGATAACCTCCTAATAATAGGGCCTAATAGAGGTATAATAAATAGTCTGCTTAAAAAAGTAGTAGATTATATAAAGGTTTAGCCTCTAAGCGAACTAAAAGACTTCTTAGGAAAGCATATAATTATAAACTAGAGTAGAAAGGAGATATTTATATCCTAGGAAAAATATACTCGTAATAAAATACGAGAATATAATAAAGAAGACTTAGGGACTTTTAATACGCCTACTATAGTAGGAGTAAAGCTTAAAAAGGCTACTATAACGCCTTCGTAAAAAGAAATCCTTATTTACTAAAGGGAAATAGGGGCTCTATTATATCTAGCTATAATAAGTAGGCTAGACATTTTATATACTGTTATTTCCTGCGCTAGATTTGCTTCTAAACTAGATAATACGCATTTTAAAGCGTTAAATACTATCTAGAAATATTTAAATAAATATCCTAACCTAGGGATAATTTATTATTGCAATATCCCTTATACTTATAATTTTATAAAAGGTTATTCCGACGCTAGCTAGGCGTCTAACCTTATAGACAGAAAATCCGTTTCCGGATACTATTTCTATATTTATAAAAATATTATAAGTTAGGCCTGCTAGAAGCAAATATCTATAGCCCTATCAACCTATAAAGCTGAATTTATTGCCCTTAGGGAGGCTAATAAAGAAGCTTTATATCTAAATCGGCTATTTTATACGATAAATAATAGCTTGTCTATTAGAATTCCTAATACTATACCTCCTATCTTAACGGATAACGAGGCAGCTATTAAATTAGCTAAAAATCCGGAATTTTATAAAAAGACAAAGTATATAGACATTGCCTACTTCTATACCTAAGAAAATATTAGGGAAAAGAAGATTCGGATTTTCTATATTAAATCCGAAGATAATATTACCGATATATTTACTAAGGAACTAAGAAGAGAAAAATTCTTTAAGTTCTAAGAGCTTCTTTCCCTTAGGGAATTAAAGAGCCTTAAAAGAAAAGCATATCCCCTTAATAGAGGTTTTTAGCTGTCTTTTACTTTCTTAGCTTTTCCTCTATATATAACTAATAGGTTTTCCTTTAAAAGGTTTCCTATAATAATAACTCTATAAGGCTTTTCCTTATAAAGGTTTGCCTAAAAGAGGAGAAATAATTATAACTATAACTAGGATTTTTCCTACTAAGGTTTTCCTAGAAAGGGTTTTAAAATTTTCCTTTATATTCCTATTATACACCTTATTCTTAATAAGGATAATTCTACTATAAAAGAAATAACTAGTAAAGAGCACTATTTACCTAGTACTCTTTAAGGGAGGCTATAAGAATATACCCTTATATTCCTATTTTACTGTTATAAAGAAATAATAGGCATAGGGAGGCTTTATAGAATAAGCTAGTAAAAAGAGGCTCTATAATATAGTCTAAGGGAATAACCCTTAAAAGATAAAGACCTCTACTAGATAACTATACCTTCCTCTAGGAAAAGCGGGTCAGGATAAGCCTATCCTTATAAACAAAAATATGTATAAAATGCATAAGTTAATTACGAGCAGAACGGATACCCTATTGCCTATTTTAGCCTAGCGGTTCCGAAGATATCCGCGATACGAGAATAGGTAGGGCATAGAACATTCTAGTTAAATCCACTACTTATGCTAGAACCCATAGTCTTACGTCAACCATCACGCCACAATCAGACCACCTACTAAGTTAGGAAGATATACTATAGATAGAGCTTTTTAAGTACTATAGAATATGCTAGAAAGCTAACTAATTGGTCTACTAGTAGGCGAGCAATAGTCTATAAAAGACGAAGGATTTCCCTGGGAGTAGTAGATAGAACAAGCAAGTTTGCAAGCATCTTTTACAACGCTATTCTTTCAATATATTATTTAGCCCCTTATATGCTCGTTATAAATTCCAGACGAAATCCTACCCTATACTCCTTCGACCGATCTTTCCGCTTACGTTATCGATTACCCGATTCTGCGCTTATTGCTTATACCTTCTTATAGGATAACGCTAACTTCGAAAAAGAAGAGGAAGCTACTAGATTAAATAATCTAGATAAAGAAGGAGACTATAAGAAAGCGGTAGAACTAAAATACGCCTACCTCCTTTAACGGTAACTATAGTATATACCTAAAGATATACCTACGCTAACGGTAATAGTAGCAGCTAGATACTAAAGGATAAGGGGGTTTAAGGGGAATAAAGGAAAAGAGAAAGCACTAAGTAGGGCAAGGTAAAGGCAAAGAGGGCTAAAAAGGTATATTAGTAGAAGAGGATATAAAAGAAGATAAAAGAGATAAAAGAGATAATATCTACTAGCTAAGGAGGAAAAGAGACCTCTTTTATAGACCGAATTTCCCTCTTTTTTCCTTAGACGAATAAGGGCTAAGGGATTATCTAATTAAGAAGAGGGCTAGCTAGAGACTCTACTAAGGATCCTACTAAGGACCCTACTAAGGACTCTACTACGCGGGCTATATATATTCCTTAGGGTATAGATGCCCCCGCTAAACTCCCTACGCCTCCTCTTATATAGGAAGAAGATTTAAAAGTAGCTTTTTTAGTTAGTCTTCCTATCTCGACCCCTAAGAGGGTAGGAAAGGCACCTCTCTTAAAAGATTACCTAGCTGCCTTTTTATCCCTACTTCGAGAAGTAAAGGAAGGTATAGGGCCCGATATAAAAGAAGACTAACTACTCCTTTATTTCGATCGATTTTCTAACTTCTATCTAATACTTATAAAAGATAGTTCCTATAGAGCGTTTATAGTAAGCTAGCTTTTTAAGCTACTATTAGTAAGGAAGGTATATAAAAGAGACCTTTTAGACCTACTAGTAAACTAAAAGTAGCTAGAAAAACACCCTTTTAGAGACTAGTTTTTCTAGGCTTAGAAAGACTACTTAGCCTTATATAAAGAGATAGGGTCTTTTAAAGAGGTCCTTAAGGAAAAAGTAAGAGGAAAATAGCTCCTTAGCTATAAGTAGGTCTTTATTTATAAGACTAATAAATAAGGCTTCCTTTAAAAGTATAAAGCCCGGCTAGTTATCTATAAGAACTAGTAGGAAAAAGGGGATCTTCCTACTAAGGCAACTACCTTAGTAGGGATATCTTTTTAGACCCTTATAGCTATAGTAGTAGAATTCGACCTCGAGCTCGATTAAATAGATATAGTTAACGCCTTTATTAACTATCCCCTTAAGGAAGAAGAAGTTATCTATATACGACTTCCTCTTAGTTTCTAATAACTAGGAAAGGTTCTATAGCTTAGGAAAGCTTTATATAGATTATAAAGATTACCCCTTCTTTAGTAATAGTATTTAATAGGTTCCCTCGAAGCCCTAGGCTTTAAGAAAGTTCCTTAGGAACCGTGTATAATATAGAAGGGTAAAATTATAGTCTTTTTCTACGTCGATAATATTATTTAAGCCTACCTAAAAGAAGAAGAAGTAACGGCTAGGGAGGCTATATAAGGCCTATAATAAAGGTATAAGATAACTAAGCTAAGGGAGCTAAAGTAGTTCCTAGGGATATAAATCCTTTAAAATAGGTCCTAATAGACTATCTAGCTTACCTAGGACGCTTATATCGATAGGGTCGCTTATAAATTCCTCCTTAATTCCCTTAATAAGAAGCTTCCCTCTATACCTATATTAAACAAAGAGCTTTTACTTAATCCGTCCTTTTAAGCTAGGGAGTAAGAGAAACACTAATATTAATAGAAGGTAAGCTCCTTGCTTTTTTTTTTTTTAGCTATTTCTACTAGACCGGATATCTCTTTTACGGTCTCTTAGCTAGCTAGGTATAACTAGAATCCTAGCCCTAGGCACTAAGAAGTAGTAAACCAAGCTATCTTTTATCTTTATTTAATAAGATTATATAGTCTATACTTAGGAGGGTAAGAAAGGAAGAAATTAGCTACTAAAATCTTCCTTTATTTAAGCGATTCGTCCTTTATAGATAATTCCTTAGATAGAAAGAGCTTATAGGGGTATATTATATCCCTTTTTAAAGGAACTATTACTTAAAGAGCTTTAAAGCAAGTTACTATTATAACTTTTAATATAAAGATAAAGCTACTAGCTCTTTTAAAAGCATTAAAGGAAGCGATTTTCTATAGCTAGATACTTATTTCTTTATAACTATAAATTCCGTCCTTATTATCTATAAAATATAATAATATATAGACTATATAAATTCTAATAGAAAACGTAAAGCTATTAACCTAGCTATAGTATATCGATATCTATTAGTATTAGTTACGCTAAGAGGTCTAAAAGGGACTTATTTCTATTTATTAGGTTTTAATAGTATCGATAAAAGTAAACGGTCCTATAAAGCCCTTACTAAAGTAAAAGATAGCTATCTTTTTATAGTAAATTAAGCTAGAAGACGTTTAAGAGAAGCTATCCTTAAAGGCCCGCCTTAAGAGCCTACGAGAGGAGCTAATAGTATATAGGAGGAAGGAGACGTCTATAGCCGAAGAAAGGAACTAGGACTTATCTTAAAGGAGGGCCCCTAGCTTAATTAGGACTTATTCTTCTTAAAGGCCCCTTTTTATAGATTTATCCTTTAAGAAGCCCCCCTTTCTTATAGGACTTAATATCCTCCTTAGGCCCCTTTTTCCTAAAGTAGGTTTAAAAGAGCCTAGGGCTAAAACCTAGATTTCTTAATTAAGGGATAAGTATAAACCAAGACCTCCTTTATACGCTTACTAGCCTAAGTATTTAGCTTTACTCTTTTTATAAGGGCAGGCTATAGCTAAGGGGGTATATTATAAAGCGTAGCTTAATTTTATAGTTCTTAGAGATATCCCTTAGTATAAGGGACTAAGGAAGCTAAAAAATAGGTTTTAAAGAAGGAGCTAAAAGGAGGAGGGTAGGGGTAAGAGGGGAAGTAAAAGTAGTAAGAGATAAAATAGATATACCGGTAACGGCTAGAAAGGAGGGGAAAAACTAGTAAAAAGCTTAGTATTTAAAAGGATATTAATAGCTTCTTTAAGTAGGATCTTCTTTATTAATTAAGATACTAAATAAGTATAAAGAGGGACGTTAAATAAAAGAAAGAAGGATAATTAAGGTAATATAAATAATTACTCCCTTACTATAATTACTACCCTTATAAGAATTAAATATTTCTACCTTACCTATCTAACCCTTTACTTTTAATTTTACCTTTATATATTTTTATATACTTTTTATATCTCTCTTTATAAGAACTCTACTATACTTATATTAACTTAAGGTTAAGTATCTCTTTACTTATAAAAACGCCTTATTATTTCTTTATATAGATATAGTATTAATAGTAGCTAGCTTTACTTATAGCTCTAGTAATAGTTTTATAGATAAGGGCTTCTTACTTTTATATTTAAGTATTCTTAATACTACGTTTACTAGGTTTAATTTACCTATATAATACTTAATTATAAAGTAAAATAGTACTAAATATATATACTATCTTACTTACCTTTTATTTAAGGAGGTTTAGTATATAAACGTTTAAAGGTTATAATAGTTTAATAATACCTTTACTTTATATACTACTATTAGAGAGAAAGATATATATATTAATTATAGTGCGCCTTTAGGAGCGCGCGTTCTACTTTTACCTACGTAGCGTAATAGTCTTCGCGATAGTTATAAGCCTAGGAGGGGGTAGCAAACCACCCCCTATAACTTCTAGTTAGACTACGCGCGCGATATACTCGAGAAGGCCCGAGGTTCGATTTCCCCGAGGATAGCCTATTATCGATTAGCGATATAAAAGATCTAAGCATCCTAGGCCTAGCCTAGCATCCCTAAGGGGGTTTATTAGAGAGAAAGATATATATATTAATTATAGTACGCTTTTAGGAGCGCGCGTTTTACTTTTGCCTATATAGCGTAATAGTCTTTGCGATAACTACCCTTTTAATATAATATTGCTAGTATTTAAATAACTTAACGATAGTAAATAGTTCTTAGTCTAAAACACTATAATTAAGTTTAGCTTTAATAAGCTTCCTTAACTAAAATATAATTAAATAGTAACGCCCTTTCTTATTAAGTTAAAAGATAATCCTTACTATTATAAATTATATTATATTTATTTTAATATAAATACGTCTTTTTAGATTATAATATTAAAGGAGTAAGCCTCCTTAAAAGGTATCTTTAAGAGCTTAGAACGCTACCTTTTTAGTAAGGTTTAGCTCTATACTCCTTAGCTTTTTCCTATTCTTACTCTCCTTTAATAATATAGTTAAGGGCGCTATAACTCCTAAGTACCTATATATAAATTATTAGTAAAAATTATAAAACCTAAGGAAAACCTAAATATTATAGTAGGTTATAGGTTTAAGCTATTAAGCTATTACTTTTACCTATTAAGGGTCTATTAATACCTTATTTATAGATAAAATAAACCTAAGGAACTTAACTAACTATTAATAAAAGATATACTTTAATAGTTTTATATAAAGCTCTATAGCCCTTAGCCTTTCTATTACTTATCCTAAGTATTTACTATATTCTTCTTTTATCTTAAAGTATATAAGAATATTATTAAAGTAAGCTATATAAATTATATTTATAAGCCCCTTAAGTACTTAATAACTATAGGTTTAAGATATAGCTAGTACGTTAGTAAGTTTAAAAGGTATTATTAAGTATTTAAAATATCTATAATACGTTTAAAAGTAGTCTTTTATTTATCTCCTTTCCTAATCTAAATATATTAATATATATTCTATATATTAATCTTAGAAATATACTTAGCTCTTAAATAGCGGTTAATAATCTTAAAAGTTATTAAAAAATATAAGTAATAAGTATAGGATTAGGTAATCGATACTTTAAGCGGAAAGATTAGTTAAAGGAATATAGGGTAGGATTTCGTTTAGAATTTATAATAAGTATATAAGAGGCTAAATAATATATTAAAAGAATAGCGTTATAAAGATACTTATAGACTTACTTATTCTATCTACTACTCCTAGGGAAATCCTTTATCTTTATATTATTACTCGCTTACTAGTAAACTAATTAGTTAGCTTTCTAGTATATTTTATAGTACCTAAAAGGATCTATCTATAGTAATTTTTCCGGACTTAGTAGGTAGTCTAATTATAGTATAATAGTTAATATAAAACTATAGGTTCTAGTATAAGTAATAGATTTAACTAGAATATTCTATGTCCTACCTATTCTTATATCGCGGATATCTTTAGAACCGCTAGGCTAAAATAGGCAATAAGGTATCCGTTCTACTTATAATTAACTTATATATTTTATATATATTTTTACTTATTAAGATAGGCTTATCTCGTCCTACGTTTCCTAAAAGCAGCTATAGATATTTAGTAGAGGTCTTTTATCTTTAAGGGTTATTTCCTTAGGCTATATTATAAAGCCTCTTTTTACTAGCTTATTTTATAGAGCCTCCCTATACCTATTATTTCTTTATAATAGTAAAATAGGAATATAAAGGTATATTCTTATAAAAATAAAGGGTAAAAGGTACCGATTCTTTTATATAACCTAGTTAAGTCTTTAGTAGTCTATATATAGCTATAAAGTACTATCCTTCTTTAAAATAAAAAGGATAGGCGCCCTAGCTAAGCTCTTTAACTCTTAGATTATTTTCCTTTTTATTATATCTTAGATCTAGTTATATAATACTTAGAGTTTCCTTTATAATAAAAGGTAAATTAGTTTATAAAGGGGTTTTATATTAAAGATTAAATTAATTAAGTAGTCTATTCTATTTTTAGCTAATAGTAAGTCGGATATATTAGCTAAGAAAGTATCTTTAAACTAATAAATAGTTAATAGGATTTTAGCTTATTCTTTTTATAAAATCCCTTTATCTTTATCTTTATTTAATAGTAAGATTAGCTTAGTATTAAGCGCTATTATATATACCCTTAACTCGTTCTTATATTCCTAAAGGAATCTATAGGGATTTTATAGGGTTTTGCTACCTAGTTAATACTTAAACTACTACTATTATTTTTATAGGAAATATAGATATATTTATCTTTTAAGTAGTAGCTAATAAAAGGATTAGTACTTAATTATTTAGCGTTAACTTATTAGTACTAATATAGAAATAAGTAATTATCTTTTTAATACCTCTTATATTTATTATTTAAAGTAATACTAACTATACTCTATACTCTCTTACCTTATTATTACTTAGCCTTAATAACTTAAGGTATAATAGTATTACTTATAGTAATCCTTACTATTAAGTAAAGTATATATTTATAAGGTTAATAGTATTATAAGTATTTAAATATATAAGGACCTTAGTAGGGTTTCGCCTTAATATTATTATAAGAATTTTAAGTAACTATCTTATAAGTATTAAGTTTACTAAAGGAGAGGCGTTTACCTTAATATCTTACTTTTTCCTTATTTTATAGTATTAAGTTTAAGAGTCTTTACTAAGGTTTCTACCTTTAAAGAATTAGTATATTCTAGGTATCCTACCTTATTATATTAGAAATATATAATTCTTAATTAAGTAATAGATCCTCTTTCTTAATAATATCCCTTAGTTTAGCCCTTAGTAAGTATATCGCTAGCTTATTAATTATCGGTCGAATTAATAGTATTTCCTTAACGATTTAGCCTAGCTTATTAGCTTCTTTAACTCCTCCCCTTATATATACTACCTTAGGGTATAATACTACTTTTATCCCTAGTCCCTTTAAGGGTAAAAGTAGTATTAATATATCGCCTCTTATTAATAATAGTATCTTAATATCGTTAAGCGACTTATATAAGCTCTTCCTATTAATAAGTATAAATAGGTATCGAATAAAGGTTAATTTAGTCCTAAAGTTATAGCTCTAGCTTAGTAAAAAATATAAGAGTATATACCTTTTTTAATAAGCGTTTAAAATATCTCTTTAAGGAGTTAAGGTATAAGCTAAACTTTAAAGGGGACTAGCCTTCTTATTAGTAAGCCTCCTTTAATTATATCGCTAATAGTATCTCCTTATTTATAGTATCCTTAATTAAGATAAGTATTTATTCTTTAAAGTATACTTAATCTATATTATATTTAGTTTGGTTAATCGGCGTTTATTTTTTAAGGTATTAGCGCTATCTTTATAGTTACTATAAATATAATCTACTATATAAAGGATATATATTTCGTTATAATAAAAATATCTAAGCTTTACTTTAAAGGCGTCCTTTAAATTATAAGTTTAGTTTAGATATTTCTATATATTAATAGGTTAAGATAATTAAGCGATATTTTTAATCTTAACCTCGCTACTATAACTACTATTTAATCTAAGGGAGTAGGACTATCTACGCTTTCCTAAATAGATAGTAATAGTACTAGCGCGTTTAGTAATTTCCTCGTTTAATTATATAACGCGGTCTTATAGGCGTTTTATTTCCTTTAGCTCCTTAATATATACTTATAAAGCTATAAGCCTTTCTTTATAAAACGGTAGTCTTATACTTATAGGTAGTAATATCTTTTATATAGTTAGAATATTATCTATAATAAAGGTCTATTTTAAGGATATATCTTTTAGTTCTTTATCTCTTATATAGATACTTAATATATATAACAAAGAGGCCTTAACTAGTTAACTACTATATCGCGCTATAAGAGCATTATATAGTCTTCTTTAAATAGCTATATTTACTAAGTAACTAAAAAAAGAAGCTTTAGAAACTATAAGGGAATACGTATTATAATATAATTAGTTAGGTAGTAAAGATAGCTAGAGGTACTACGCTATATATATTATATTCTCCTTATTATAAGACTAAAGCTTATAAGAAAAGGGATTTCTTTTCTTTAATTAAAGTAATAAATAGTTTATAACTTATAAGTAAGGTAGGTACGATTCCTTACTAATATACTATTAATATATTAGTACTATATACCTAAGTGCTCTATTAGCCTATACCTCTTAGTAGCGTTCTTATATAGCTATATTACTATTATAACTATAGGAGGGTCCGACCTATTAAGAGTAGTACTAAACGTTAAAGTCTCTTACTATAATATATTACCTTACTATTAGCTATATAAATAAAATAGTAAGAGCGGTATTAAAAGATAGCTCCTAATAAATATTAACTACTATTATACCGTTAACTATAAACTAAAGGATATCTTAGGTCGCGGCTAAGTATTATTAATTAGCTAAGAGTCTTACGCCTTATTATATATAAGTTATTATACGCGGTTATATATTATTATCCTCTTAGTTATTAACTAGCGTATAAGTATTATAAGCGGGGTAGGTTTTTATAAGGTAGCGTAAACCCCGAAACTAAGTCTAAAGCTCTTATAAAAGGATAATATTATATCGTTTAGTATTAGCGAGTATAAGTTATAAGAGTCTAGGCGTTGCCTAGATAGTTAATAAGTATAGTTAATTAATAAGCTAGGCAGCTTAGTTAATTCGTTACCTTTTATCGCGTACGTATAACACGCCGTACGTAGTAGAGGGGGGTAGTAGCGCGACTATAGCCTATACCCTCTTAGGTCTAATCTATAATATATTAACTAAGCTACCTACTAGTCGTAGGTTCGAGTCCCCGTGCGTAAGGCTAGATAGGCGCGTATATATACGGGCGCCGCAGCCTAGAGGCGTATATATAGCGTAGGCAGCGGGGGATCTTAACCTAGGCTAATAGGTAGTACGGTACCTAGGGGTAATAGCCTATTAACTAAGGGAGTAATAGAAGAGAGCGCGGGAAGAAACTATATATAAGAGTCTAGGCGTTGCCTAGACAGTTAATAAGTGTGGTTAATTAATAAGCTAGGTAGCTTAGTTAATTCGTTACCTTTTATCGCGTGCGTATAACACGCCGTACGTAGCATAGGGGGGTAGTAGCGCGACCATAGCCTATGCCCTCTTAGGTCTACTCTATAATATATATATAAGAGTCTTTAACTATTATAGGTTATAGGCTTAGGCTATAGCCTAAGCCGTGTAGTTACGTGCGGAGGGCCGGATCCTATATATATATATATAGGCTAGCCGCATATAGGAGAGCTCTATATAGCTTATTAATATTATCCTACGGACGGCACCTACGCGTACGCCTCTACCTACTCCGTGATAGTATAAGCTATTAATTAATAGATCTAATAGATATCTCTTTAGAGAGGGCGCCTCCCCCTCGAGGAAGTACTCCGCCCTTTCTTAGACGGATAGGAAGTATCGCAGCTATCCTAGAAGCGATTAAAAGCACGACGGCTAGCGAGAAGGACGAGGTTCTCGCTATACTAAGGGAGCCGTCTACGAGACCGGCTTTAACCCCTATAACCTCCGTAACGCTAGTTACGGCGGCGATACTACTAACGAGGAAGCCGCTCCCTTAGCCGACTTAGGATAGTAAGCTAGAGTCCTTTTACTTCTTCCTTAGCTAGCTATAGATAAAGTTTATAACCGACGAGAAATAGGGCCTAAATAGCTATCGCGATATAGTATAGTATTCGCTCCTTTATACGCTACTAGAGCCCTAGATATAGCGGATCTCTAGATTCTAAGATAAGGGCGGCCTTAGGGGCAAACGCGACCTATAAGACTTCTTTTAATACCTTATATATACGTTCGGCAATATATAGGAGCGGGAGAAGGCGTAAGATAGGCTATAGACCCTTAAGTAGAGAGATAGATAAACCTTTAGTAAATTCCTTCCCGATTTTAAAGAGACGCTCTTATAAGTAGCGGGGACTATAGTATAGGAAGATAGCGTAAAGCTTATATAGCTATAGAATTCGATTACGCTAGCCCTATAAGAGCTACTTATCCCTATAATTATACCTACTAACTACGGCGAGTATATAAGCCGGTTAATAAAGGTAGCTTAGGGCTATAAGTAGACGCCGCGTTTCTAGAAGCTCTATAAGCGCACGCCGTATAGTAGCGATAGGATTACCGCCCCTTTATAAGATAAATAACCGGCTATCGATATAGATAAGGATACCCTAATATTAGCTACCTATATAGACCGGGCTAAACGCGGTAAGAAGACGCCGTCGACTACCCCTTATACCGCCCTATACTTTAAGTAGCGGGCGAAGTAAGTAATAAGTAAGGAAATTAAAAAGAGGAAGGCTAATAGCTACTACCTATATTATAGAGTATCTATATACTTTATATTAAAATGCCCCTTCCTTTTAGCTAAGCGGCTTATAGCGGTTTAAGTAGCGAAGATAGAACCGCTCCTTACCTTAGACGATAAGGAGGACTCCGCCCCCCTAGGCCTAGAGGAAAAAGAGTAGCTCTAGAGTAAAGACGGGCTTTAGAGCCTTAATTACTAGTACTAGTAAAGGAGAAAGAAGAATTATCCGCCTATATAAAAGAGGAGCCTACTTTAATATAGGTTATAATTAATAACTCCTTACCTATTACCGCCCTTATAGATAAGGGCTACTAGTACTATACTATAGTTAATAAGGCGCTTACGTAAGAGATATAAGTACTAGTAGAAAAGATCGCCTTAAAGTAAGTAAAGGGCGCCTTAAGCGCGATAGAGGGTATAGTAATTAAGGGCATTATATAGCTAGCTATAAAGGTTAACGGTTACTATAAGCTTATCGTAGCCTATATAATCCCTTAACTAGAGTTTCCCTTAATCCTTAGGAAACCCTAGTTATTATATATAGAGTTATACTTAGTTTTATATTAAAGGAAGCTATAGTTTAGGCTTATATAATAGTAAGTCTACTATAATAATAGTTCTATAGGTATAGGACTAAGTATATAAGCTTTATACTTAATATAAGAAGTCCTTACCTCTATCTTTATAGGAACTATATAATAGGTAGAGTAAGGGTAAGGCTAGGCAGCGGCTAATATAGCGGTCTATATAGTTAGCTTAGTAGATATCGATAAGGCCCTCTAGATAAAGAAGCCGAAGTCGCCCTCTAAGCTATAGTAATAGATACTAGAGCGCTTTTACGACCTCCTACCGCTATTTAAGTCCTAGGAAGCGGATAAGCTTAACCTATATAAGCTAGGGGTAGACTATAGGATCGTACTCCGTACTAATAAGAAGGGGTAGGAACTACCTATACCGTTTAGACCGCTATATAGTATATTATATACGGAGCTACTAGTACTAAAGAAGACGCTAAGGGACTTCTTAGATAAGGGTTTTATTTAAGTAAGTAGCTCTAAAGTAAGAGCGCTAGTCCTATTTATATATAAACTAAGGGGCGGGATATAGTTTTATTATAACTATAGGGCTTTAAATATAATTATAAGGCTAGACCGCTACCCCTTACCCTTAATCTTAGATACGCTCTATAACCTTTTAAAGGTAAAGTAGTTTATAAAGCTAGATATAAAATAAGCGTTTTATAAGGTATAGATCTTAGAGGGTAATAAGTAAAAGATAGCGTTCTATATACGCTATAGCTTATTTAAGTAGCTTATAACGCCCTTTAGCCTTTTAAGAGCGCCCGCTACCTTTTAGTATTATATTAATAATATACTTTAAGACTTCCTCGATAAGTTCGCCTCTATATATATAGATAATATCCTTATCTATATAAGCGGCTCTTATAAGGACTATATATAGAAAGTATAGAGGGTCCTAGAGCGCCTCTAACTTTATAGGCTTTACCTTAACCTAGATAAGTATAAATTTAAGGTTAAGAGGGTTAAGTACCTAAGCTTTATTATCTATATAAGTATAGGTATATAGGCGGACCTTATAAAGATCTAGGCGATTTAGGACTAAGCTGCCCTAACTATATAGATAGGTATATAGAGCTTCCTTAGGTTCGCGAACTATTATAGGATATTTATTAAGGGCTTCTCTTATATTATAATACCCTTAAACGAGATTACTAGGAAGCGGACCGCTTTTTACTAAGGGCCTATATAGGAAGGAGCGTTCTATACGCTTAAGGACCTATTCTCTTAAGCCCTAGTACTACTCTAGTAGGACTTTAACCGGTCTACGTTAGTTAAAGCAGACTATAGTAGCTAGGCACTTAAAGGAACGCCCTCTTAAGAGGTAGATAGGTAAAAGTAACTAGTAGCGTTCTACTCCTATAAGCTAACCTTAGCGGAGCGGAATTACGCTATTTATAATAAGGAGATATTAGTAATTATTAGCTACCTTAAGTAATAGTAAGTAGAGCTCTAGAGCTATAAGAGCTTTAAGGTTCTTATAGACTATAGGAACCTTAAGTACTTTATAACTCGCTAGTACCTCTTAGAGCGGTAAGCCCGCTAAGCGGAGTATCTCTTATGCTTTAACTTCTCGATTAAGTACCGCCTTAAGTAGGACTCCGTGGTCCTAAACGCGCTTTCCTAGAGGGATTAAGGCCGGCTAACGGGAGCGGATATCGAGGCCTAGGATCTATAGCTTATCCTATAGGAAGCACTACGGACTTATATAGGAGCTTCCTTAGTAAAGGAAGATACGGTACTAGCGAATAAGCTTCCCCCCGCGCTCTTACCTTAGTCCGGCGAGGAGGGATAGACCGGCCTAGGGGCGCGCGCGGTAAGAGTATTCTAAGATAAGGCCCTTTAACGCTTATAGGATAGGATAGCGGCTTTAGACCGTACTTACGAGGGCGTACGCTACGCTATTAAGTCCGGCGCTTAACGCCTAGATCTAAAGCTAAAGCTAAAGGTATAAGTAGCCGATTACTATATCGACCTATAAGGGCATCTACGCTAGTAGGGGAGACTATAGGTACCGGGCGTACTATATACTATAGAAGCTAAGGAGAAGGAGGGACCGTTAGAGCTAAATAAATAGAACGAGCTCTAAGAGAGGCTAGTTTAACTTATCTATAACTCTAGTATCGTAGGTTACTTAGGTAGATAGGGCATAGTAGTAGGCCTTATAAAGGACTTTTACTAGCCCTTCTTATAGTACTACGTTCGTTGCTTCCTCTATAACTATAATATCTATAGCTATATAAAGATCTAAAGAGTATAGCTTAAGGGGCTACTTAAGTAGCTTTTAGTACCTAACTAGTTCTATATATATATATAGATAGACTTTATAATAGACCTCCTACTTATAAAGAGCGGTAACCGCTATATATAAGTAATTAAGGACCGATTTAATAAGTCTATAGTATTAAAGCTAATACCGTCTATAGATATAGAGTCTTATATAGAGCGCTTCCTATAGTACTAGGCTTACTTATATAGCTAGCTAGCCTTTATTATAAGTAATAATGGATCGAATTAAACTAGCCGCTTTTAATAGTACCTATACTAGCTACTTTGTATTATATAGCTACTTAGTATAGTATATTACCTATAAACTAACGGAGGGCTTAAGAGGGTTAACTAAGAAGTATAGGCTTACTTATAGGCTATCGTAGCTTATAACTAAGTAGACTAAGACCGGTAGCTCCCCGCGGCCTAACTTATATTAAATAGTAAACTATATACCTTTATTAAGATAGCCCCTTTCTTTATAATATATAGCTATAAACTACCTTTATTAGTTCCTTTTACTATAAATATAGTAGCGGAGTAGTATAGTAATTTATTATTAAAGGGCTATGCCTCCGCGTTTATATAAAAGCTATAAGAGACTATAGATTATTACTAATCTACGATAGCCGCTATAGTATAAGATTAAGAGTAGTATACTAATAAGACTAAGGCCCTAGTAGATAGGTTCGCGGTAAAAGATAAGGTATAGCTAGACCTCTATAACTATAAGTCGGTACGACTAAAGAAAAAGCTTAACTAGCTATACGCGAAGTTTATAATATAAAGGGTTATTAGCCTATAGGTTATAGAGCTTAATAGTCTCTTAATAGGGGTCTATAATAAGATTAATATAGACCTCCTTTATAAAGCCTCCTTTAACCCGCTGCTTAGATAAGAAGTAGCGGACGCTTAACCGCTTATAATTAAGGTAAAGGGAGAGGATAAGTTTAAGGTTAAAGAGATATAGGCCGCGCGCTAGAAAAAGGTTAATAAGGGGAAACGCCGGGAGGTCCTTATTAAGTAGCGTAGGTATCTCGACCTTATATAAAAACCTATATATAAGTTTATAGGAACTATAGCCCTTAATAAGTTTAAAGCTTTATTTAGAATAGTAAATAAGAATAATAAACTAACGGACTATTAATAGTAGCTTAGGCTAGGACTATAAAGTAGGTAAAGCGGAGTAGGTAGTTACGATAACGTAAGCGTAATTATATAAGCGGAGATAAAAATAGCGTTTATTTTAAGGTAAAGCCTTTAGACTACTTAGACCTACTCTTTATCCTTATCGTTATCCTTATCCTTATCCTTATCGTCCTCCTCTACCTTATTAGCGGCGGCGGCGCTCTCTAGGGCGCTTAGGCGGCCTTCTAGGCCCGCGAGCTAGTCGGCGGTAGCAGCGGCTCTAGGGGCTCTAAGGGCGGGGGGGGCCCGGCTAGTAGTAGCGGCGGGGGCAGCGGCGGGCACGGCTAAGGGGACCGCCGATAGGGCGACGGAGGCAGTATCCCTAGTACCGGGAGAGTTAGTAGCGGAAGTAAAAGAGCTAGATAAGAGGAACTTACTTAGGGACCAGGCCTTAGCGCTCGAGGGCATAGAGATTATAGTAGGCGGCGGCGGCGGCGGTAAGGCGCTTCTTAGTAGCCCCCTATGCTTACCTATACGCGCCGGCCTTCTAAGCTAACGCTATAGCGAGTAGGACGGGAGGCGCCGCTTTATAGGCGCGGCCGGCACGCGCGTACTAGTAATAACTACCGCTATAGCGGCGCCCGACTTAGTTAGCGTAAGGGAGCTCCTATAACGCGCACCGTATATAAGGGGCCGCGCGGGCGGCTCTAGCCTATACTTAGCGTTTATACTTTAAGAAGTTAGCGGAAAATAGCTACTACGCTCGCTAAGTAGCGGACTTACGGGGGTAGTAGTAGTAGAGGCGGGGGTAGAGGGGCCGGGCGTTACGGCCGGCGGCGGGGATAGCGTCGTTACCCGGAAAGGCGATATAAGGGCGGCTAGCGTAGTAGAGGTAGAGGCGGCGGCGGTAGGCGCGGTCGCGGGGGCGCGGGTAGGAGCAGCGGTAGCGGCGGAGCCGTCGTTAGCCGTGCCTAGCACGGCGTCGATAAATAACTCTATACGCTCTAAGAAGGAGGAAGCGGGGGAGGAAAAGGTAGATATATCTATTATAGAAGTTAGTATTATAGATTACGGCCTCCCGCTTTATAGGGCAAAGAACTTATTAGTTAAAGTTATTATTATTAAGGCTATTATTACTACTATAGCTATTACTATAAGTATATATTAATAAGGCGGCCTATATAGCTAGGAACGAACTAACGCCTTAGGTAGAGCGGAACTTACTTATTACTACTACTACTATAGTTAAAGAAGGAGGAGAAGGAAAGGAAGGAAGAAGGGGGGGATGCCGCCTTATATACCCCTAGGTAAAGGAGGCTGCCTAAAGCTAAGGGGACGGGCAACCTAAGGCTTACGTAGGTCTAGGCTAGCCGCTAGCTACCTAGGGGCGTATATAATAGGTTACGCCCCTATTTAAACGGCTAGCCGGCTAATAAGTATAGAGCCCGGTTCTAGCTACCTAGGCTAATAGGCGCGGGGATAATAGGGCTAGTAGGGCTAGCACGATTAACGGAAAAGGGTAGGGTAGAGCTAGCGGCACGGGCCCTATAGTACGGAAGCCGTTAATAGGGCAACGCCGCGCCGCGCTTAAGGGAGGGCATTATATAAGAGTCTTTAACTATTATAGGTTATAGGCTTAGGCTATAGCTTAAGCTATATAGTTATATACGAAGGGCCGGATCCTATATATATATATATAGGCTAGCCGTATATAAGAGAGCTCTATATAGCTTATTAATATTATCTTATAGACGGCACTTATACGTACGCCTCTACCTACTCTATAATATAAGTATATAGTTATATAAAGGTATATTTTTACCGATATTAGCTTAAAAGACCTAAAAAGGGCGCTTACTATAGTAGTATTATTTAGGTCGTCTTATTATATAAATAGGTTAGTAAAGTTAAGGCGACGCTTTTAAGGTAAGGTAATTAGTTATAAGCTAGAGTTACGATCTTTTAAGGCTAGAATTTTAAGGATATAAGTAAAAGAGATAAAAGGTATAGACTTTAAGGAAGGTAAGCTAGGTAAGGGCCTTCTAAGCGGCGAAGGGCTTACTATTAATATAAGTATCTCTATAATAAGTTTAATTAGATCTATAAATAGCTTAGTACTTTATATTATAAGCTCTAAAGTACTTATATCGCTTAATATTAATATAGCGCGGCTAAATATATTATTTAAAGAGCTTATTAGTAATTTAGTTTTAAGGCTTATAGTCTTTTTATATAAAGGAGCTACTAATTTAGCTATATATTACTTAAAGAAGTAGATACTTATATTATATATAAGGGGCTACTTTAGCTTAGTAAGGCTAGAGAATATACTATTTACCTTTTAAGTTATATTAAATACTAAGGAAAGTTAACTAAATATAGGCCTAAGTAATTAGTATATTACTATATAGCTATATAGCTTTTATAAGTATAACTTAACTTACTATAGTTCTTATAGCGCGCTTAGTATTTATAGCTATAGTATAAGTAGTAGTCTTAGTAGTTTTTATATTACTTTAGTAGGCTAGTCTTAGTAATAAGCTTAGTATAGCTAGTTATATTAAAGAGGCGCTAATAGTACTTAACTTCTTTAGCAAAGGATATAATTAAGGTTTTAGTTAGGCGCTACTTTAAGTCCTATCTTAAGGTCGTTACCTTTATAAGGGGTTAGCTTATTTATATAATAACCTTATCTTAGATAGCCGTTTTAGTATTAATAGCGTTACTAAAGATATTACTTATACGCTTAGGGTATCTTTATACTATATATATATACTACTCTTAGTATATCTTAATAGCCTTAGCGTATATATTAAGGGCCTATTTAGCTTATTATTCTATTAAAAGATCCTTAGTTATAATATTAATAGTTTAGATAGCTTAACTAGTTTTATATAGCTAGGCTTATAGGATCTAGCTATAGCTAATACTAAGCTTATTAGCGATATAGGTCTAGATAGTAAAGCTTTAAGAGATATCGGTAGCTTAGCTAGCTTTAAAGTAAGTAAAGACCTAAAGGTCTTCTTTAAGTAAGGCGGTAAAGGCTTATTACCTATAGTAACGTAAGGTTTATTATTATTACTATTAGTACTATAAAGCTATAGTAATAAGGTTAATAGTAGTCCTAGTTATAAGTAAAGCTAAGCGCCTAGCGCTAATAATAGTTATATAAAACGCTCTTATTAAGGAAAGGCTAGTATATATACCGCTTAGTATATTGTTTTAATACTATAGGAAACTATTAAAGAACTTCTAAGCGAATTAAAGTATAGGTCTAAATATAAACTATTTTACTGTTTTATTAAATAAGGAGTAAAAGGCTTTAAATACCGCTAATTTAGTATTATAGATTTCGCTCTAAGTATAAGTAAGCTTATTAGCGGTATCGGCGATTAAGATAGTATAATAAGCTCGTAATAGATCGGGGTCGCTAAAGTTAAAGAGAATAGCGCGCTAAACTCCTTTTATAGCTATAGTATAAGAGACTATATATAGCGGTAATAAAGGTATATACGCTATTTATAGAGTAAAGCATAAAACGTTAATCTTACCTTCTTAAGTCGCGGGGCTATTATATAGAAGTACTAAGCGCGCTACTTAAGCTAGGCCGGCTAGTATTCTAAGACTAAGGTTAAAGGGTACCTCTTTATAAGATAGGCTAAACGAGGCTAATACTATTACCGCTACTACTACTAGCTATATAAAGTATAGTTTAAGCGGTTTATAATATACTTATTAATTAATAAGGTATATACTAAGCTACTTTCTTAATAGTTATATACTAAGAAAGTAAAAATATAGGAAAGGGGTTATATTATAAAATAATATAAGCTTAGCTATAGTTTAAGGTAAATAGCTAGTTTTTAAACTACTAAGTAGTATTATAAGCTACTTAGTTAGTCTAGGGATTAAATATTAAATACCTAAGAGGCTAATATTTAAGTAATACTTACTTTAAAATATATCTTTAGCCCTCTTTTACTAAGAATAGTACTAACCTTACTTTACTTATATAAGCTAAATCCCTACCTTATTAGATTATAAGATTATAATTTATACTTAACTATTTAAAAGAAACTATATACTTATTATTATCCTTAATACTTAAACGTTCCTAGATATAACTATATCTAAATAGTTATTTATAACTAAACTATAGCTAGTATATAATAGCCTTAAAAAGATAGGATTTTATAATAAGTTAATAGGAAAGGTATAATAATACTATAAGGTAAAAACTACTTTATAGCTTAACCTTCTACTATTATATATCTTAGCTTTTAATAGTTAAAGTAATACTTTTAAAGCTAAAGTTTCTATATAAGTATAAAGTATTTATTATAGGATACTTTATAGTTAATAATCTAGGTACTTATAACGATATCTATGCTTTTTAAGAAAGTTAATACTAGCTCTTTAAAGCTCCTTATAAAAGAAGGAACTTAGAAGCTACTAAGTAAACTCTAGGAAATTACCTAGATATCCTAGAGATAATAACTAGGCGGATTATATAGATATTTTATAGAGTTTTCCCTTAGGGATATATTATATAGAGAATATACTATAATTTCCTAAGTAATAATAGCTCCTTAGGGATTATACTAATATTTCCTTAAGAAGTTACTATAAGATTATAGTAAGGAAATTTTAAAGAAATACTTATACTTACTTAGGGAAAATACTAAGAAATACCGCTAATACGCTATACTATTATTATACGATTATAAGGTTAAGATATTACTTAGGTAAAGCCCTAAGTAAGGTCTTATACTCGCTATAGTATATATAAAAAATAAAGAACTTATTAGATCTTAAGGGGTAAAGAAGAATAAAGATAGTTATTACTCCTCTTACTTTAACTTAAAAGACTAGTAGCTAGTTTATATTTAATATATATAATAACGTATAGTAGCTAGTCTATATAATATATTTACTTATATATAATAGCTAGTTTATTTAGTTACTTATTAAACCTATACTAAATCTAAGTAAATAATAAGGTTAATATACTAGCCTTATACTAAGGGACTAGTATATAATAAATAGTAGTAATTCTAATTCCCTTAACTATCTATTCTCTTAAGGTTTATATTAAGTAGAACGGAAGATAAAAAGAATAAGGAAAAGGGATAAGTTAACCTTAACCTATAAACCTTAATATCTTCTTAGGAAGAAAGCTCTTACTTATATACTAATAAATACTAGCTTCTTAATATCTTTTTATAAAAGAAGTACTTAGGGAACTTTAAATAAAAGTAGAAACTTAATATATTAAAGCTTAAGTAATATAAAGCTTTTATTAGTAAGTAGAAAGATACTTATCTCTAGGATATTTCCTATTAAGTTCTTATAGAAATAAAAGATAGCTAGATCGCTTACCTTAGTAGTAAGAATAATACTTAAAAGAATTAAGAATAGAACTTTTATAATATAACTTACTAGCTTACTTAGCTAATTATTAAGGCTTATAAGAATAAATTAATAACCTAAAATACGTTTTAGTAGTAAGGTAATATTAGCTATAAGTAATAAAGCCTTATATAAATTAGTATAGTATAGCTTCCCCCGCCCTACCTTAACTACCTTTATTAAAAGGATAAAGCTATAGAAGTTTACTTAATTATAATAACTAAAATAAAAAAGAACCTCTTAATAATATTAACCTTAATAGTATATTTATATTAATAACTTTAGTAAACTAGCTAGTAAGCCTAATTATAAAAGAAGCTCTTATAAGACTACTAGTAAAAGCTATAGTAAGTATAAGGAACGGTGTTCCTACTATAAATAAAGCAGCTATAATATACTCTCCCGATTATATAAGCTAATAAGTAGTATATTAATTATAGATAAAATCTTATCCTATAAAATAAGAATCGCTCGTTATTTTATATATTATTATATATTAAACGGGTTGCCGGTTATCGTATAATCGGGAATCGAAGGAATAGAGCTAGCTTAGAATGCTAGCTAAGACCTCTTAAGAACACCGGCACAACTAACCTCCTTTAAATACGAATATTAGTAGAACTAAGACACTTCTAGATTTACTCGAGGTATTACGGAATTCCCTAGTCTTAGGGCTATATAGCAGCCTAAATCTAGTCCTAAAAGGTTCTTCCGTTTAGCTATAATTATCTATATAAGATAGTATATCCGCTAGTAGATAGATAAAGAATTATTAACTTTAATACCTCTTCTATATACTAATATATTACTAATAAACTCTATTAAAAATCCTACCTTATACTCCTTCTTCCCCTCTATTACGTAGTCTTATATAATTCCTTAATTTCCTAAAATTCCGCTTTTACTTATATACCTTAAGAGTAAGAGAAACTAAGGATAATACTACTATAAACCCTCCTTAAGTACCCTTAGTATATATTAAACTAAAAGATATAAGGAAGTTTAACCTTACTAGCTTATTTAATATAATATTTAACGTTCTTAAAGAAACTAAGAAAACGATTATATATAAAAATATTAATTAATTTATCGATTCCTTAAAGTAGGTAGCTATTTATAGACTAAAATACGCTAATAAACTAGCGATACTAATCCTTAGCTTACTTTAAGGGACTACTATTAAATAGTATTTTAGTAATCTTAGTAAATCTAATTAAGCTATACTTTATACCCTAGACTAAGGATATACTACCTAGTATACTAAACTATAAAAACGCTTTACTATTTAGCTAAAAGTAGCTTTTAGATCTTTATAAATAAAACGATTTACTACCTTAGATATTATTAATAGGGCTAACTTTTAAAGATAGATCTTAAAGCTCTAGTAAAAAGTAAAAGTAGTATTATACTTAAAAGAGCGCCTTACTATACTAGTTTATTAACGACTAGATATATTACTATAAGAATTATTCCGCTTACTTATTAGTTTAGAATTATTTAATACTTAGATTAATAACTATAAGTAGCTTATCTTATAGCTAGAAACTAAGCTAACGGTTAGGTTATAAGGAAAGATAAATAATATAGTAAAAGGATACGTATAAAGCGGATTACGCGAAACTAAGAATAAGACTTTAGTAAAGTCGGCTTTATTTATAACGAAACTAACTAGTTAGAAACCCTAGGAATAAAGATAATTCTAATAAAAAGGAACTATAATAACTATATTAGGATAAAATAATCTATACTAAGTAGATATAGGCTTAGTACTAAACTAGTCGACTAGTCCTTAAACCGGACTATAGCCTTAGGATTTAAAGCTAAAGGAGGGCTCTTAGGAAAACCTAATTATTATTAATCTCGCTTATTAGCTTTAAGCGGCACTAACTAATAACTAGGGCAGGATATACCTTTCCTAGGAAATATAAAACTAAATCCTATTTACCTAGGATAAGGGGCTAAAAGATAAGGACCCCTCCGCTAATATAAAAGAAGAAACTAAAGAAATAAAAGATAAGATCTTATTTATTCTTAATATAATAAAAGCGGAACTTATAAGACTAAGTAGTTTACCTAAAATACTAAGGAACTAACTAACTATAAAAGTAGTACTATAAGCTAAAATATTAGACCTAATAAAGCTATCTTAGTTTATATATACTTAGATATTTATCTTTAAAACTAAAGGTCTAGACTAACTATTTAATATATATATAAACTTTAGTATAGCTTATTTTATAATTAAGGAAGACTAGCTTAACTACTTTAATAATATAACCCTTAATATAACTTAGTAGGTCCTACTATCTAGTATAAGGAAGAGCTAAACTAAGGGTTAAGTAACCTTAATAATTAATATCCTAAGGAAATAAGGAATAGGATTTAAAGTTAGGTAATTTACTATTAGCGCTTAGGTAGTATAGACCTTATTTATAAGATTATTACTTAGATAAGATTTCTTAGTACTAAATAAAGTCGATATCTTAAACTCTAAGGGAATAATATCTATTAGCTTATATAGTAACTTAATAGTTATAGCTCGCTTAACTTAATAGGGCTATATAATCTATCGCTAGGTTATATACTAAGCTAACGTCGATATCCTTATATATAAAATAGAACGCTTACTAGTATAGATTAAATATATATAAGAGATTAAGACCTTATATTTTCTTTAAGAGACTTATTATTAGCCTATAACTTAATCTAAGGTATAACTCTAGTTATAGCGGTTAATACTACTGCTCGCTATATTAGATTTAAGAAAGGATAGTACTTAGGAATACTAATAGACCTTAGTAATAAAATATAGTTTTTATAGATCGACCTACTTAATTAAACCCTAGCTAGGGTAAATCTAACTAAAGAGCTAGCTAGATAAAAGACTATAGAGTATAGCGAACTATACTAAGATACCGACCCTTTAATAGAAACCCTAAAAGAAGAGAGCCCTAAGTCTATTAAAAGGGAACTCTCTTTATAGATATATAAATAGACTCCGAACTATAAGATTAGGATTTTATAAGACTATAACCTCTTAAAGATAACTACTTTAAAAGATATTAAAATCTATAATTAAGACCTTATATTTATAAAAATAATCTAATATATAGTTACCTCCTTCCTAACCCTATAAAAGAACTAAGGTACCTTTAAGGTTTACTTAAACTACTATATATATATTCCGCTAGTAAAAACCTAGCACCTATAAAAACTAGCTTTTAAGGCTTACTTATATAGCTAAAAATATAAAGCGCTAATTAACTAAACCTATAAGGACCTATACTAAAAGGGATATATAAAATAAGCTATAAAGGTAACCTTATTCGCTTACCTTATATTTATAGTCTAAAGAATAGTATATAGTAATAAAAAGAGCTAAATAGTAATAGACCTATATACTCTTAATAGTATAGCTATCTTAAACGCTTACTTAATACCGCTTTAAGGAGATATAATTTAAAAGCTATAAGGGGAACGCTTTATTTTTACTATAAACGCTTATTCTTTTTTTTATTAGTTCTTTATCTATTAAGAGTATTAAGAAAGGTTTATAGTAATTAGCTATAGAAGCTTAGAACGACTAACGGTAGCCTTAATAGGATATAAGAACTTACTTATATATATCTAACGATTTATAAACTAAATCCTCTAAGAATATATAGAATATTCCTTTAAATATATTAATAATATCGTTATCTACTTAAATATAAGAGATAACTATATCTATTACCTTTAAGCTATCTTTTAACTCTTTATAGACTATAACCTAGCTTTAGCTAGATCGAAACTATTCCTAAGCTACTTATTTATAGAACTATTAAGATTTTAAGTTAATAGTATAAGCTTAATAAATACTAAAGAATAAGTATAAGTATTATAGAATATAAAGTTTCTAAATACTTTATAGGTACTAGAAAAGTAGCTCGGCTTAGTTAACTAGCTATAGTACTTAGTAGCTTACTTTTCTTAAAGGGTAAAGGCGCTTTAAGTTTAAAAAACTATAATACTTAAGGAAGTATAAGATAGTTAAGCGCTACTTAAAGGATCGGTAAGGAATAAATATACCTTTAAGGTAATATATTAACTATGCTTAGTAAAGGAATAAGCTTTTTAAGATATTATAAATACTTTAATAGAACTAATATAGCTATATTATTTTAACCTATAATAGCTATTATTCTTATAAATCAATACTAGCTATAAGCTAGGCTTTATAGTAGTAGCCTTTTACTTAATACTAAGGGTAGACTAAAACCTAAGAAGAACCCCGCGCTAAATAAGTATTTAACTAATCCTTTACCTTAGTAAACGCTTAACTAATAAAGAACCTAGATATTAGCTTACTAAACTTAAAGTTACTTATCTTTCCTAAGCGTATTAAAAGCTTTAAGTATATATTATCTTTACCTTACTACTAAAGGTTATTATACTAACTAACTATACTACTATAAGTATAATCTTATAGTTAATATTACTATTTACTATTAGTATAAAGATAAATAATTAGCTTATACTTACTTTATAATACCTTAGCTAGTTTCCTTTAAAGGTCTACTATATTCCTAGAACCTTAAATATCCTTACTAATATACTACTTTAACTACTATTTATAATACTAAGGAAATATAAACCTAGGGAATTAGACTATATCTAGAAAGATAAAGCGCCGGTTAAATATATATATATAGTTATAAAGTCCTTTATTTAACCTAACCTATACTAGAAAATCTAGGAAGTATATATAGAAGAACCTAGGTAGGCTAGTATATTAAAAAGCGCCCTAAGCGATTAAGTTAAGTTACTTTATAAGGGTAGCTAGCGTAAATAGTTCCTTTCTCGCTCTTCTTACTATATAAGCTAGTTTTATATCTCTTTAAAGCGGTAGTCTTTATTTAGCGGGCCTATCTAAGAGGTTAACTACCTCTAAGACTTCTTAGAGGTCTTACTCTTTTTAATCTCCTAAGATAATATAGTTATATTAGTAAATCCGCTTATACCTAAGAATCCTTATAAGAAAAACTCTATTAAAAGTTAGTAGACCTTAATTAAATAGTATCCTTTATAGTTATCTAACCTTACTATTAAACTACTAAGAAACTCTACCGCCCTATAATATCGCTTATATATAATTAAGCTTATTTACCGCGATAGCTTAGATTCTATATATTAGCCTATCGATATAGCCTTTTATATATATTCTCTTATTTAGCTTAAAGAAATACTAGTCTTAGTATAAGATCTTATCTATTTATAAGGCTTCTTACGTTACCCTATACCTTTACTTTAGAATTACTTTAACCTTTAAGTATCGCTATTTAATTATCTTAAGGCATAGCCTAACTATACCTCTAACTTAGTATTAGATTATTATTAAGGCTAAGTAGCTATATTCCTACCCTTCTTACTAAGCGGTATAAGGGACTAGCGTATAAGTAAAGTTATAAGGAACTTAAAGGATATAAAGAAACTACCGCTATACTTATAGGAACGTATAAAGTTTAGTATATTATCCTTCTTTCTAAGTATTAAAAATAACTAGGTTTCTTTCTTTATAGTCTTAAAGGAACGCCCCTTAGTAAAGTCCCCCTTTATTTATACCTATTAAAAAGTTAATAACTTTAGTTATATACCTTTATTTATACGCGAAGCGACTAAGGTTAAAGGTAGGAGCGGTAAACTTAATTAAATGCTCCTTATTATTTAGGTATTTATAGTACTTCTTATATCTATCTTTTATATCTTTAATAGGTTCCCCTTAATAGTTAGTATAAACTAATAGCGGGTAAGTTAAGGGGTATACCGCGTTCTTAATACCTCTTATTAAGATCTTAATTATTACGCTAAGGCTAAAGCTTATAGCTTATTATTTATCGATAGCTTTATAAAGAAAGTTATATTTATCGACGATATACTTTTCTTAGTAGGCCTTATTCCTAGGGAATCTATTTATCTTTTTAACGCCCTTATATATTATCTAAGCGTTTTTAAGGGTAATATCCTACCGCTTAATAAGGCCCGTTAGTATTAAGTACTAATAATCTTTATAGATATATTAAGGAGGTTGCTTTTACTTATAAATATCTTATTAGTCTTAGTTTATAAACCTTTTTTTATCTTTAATATAAAAGCGCCCTTCGCTACCTTTTACTTTAACTTCGCTATAGTAAGTAAGTAAAATAAAGCTCTTACTCTTAAATAGTGGTACGCTAAAGAAAATAGTAGTATTCTTAGGGAGGTCTATAGCTAAGCCTAGGATACTATTTAGGTTCGCCGCTATATCTTAGGAAAGGGCGGAGTAAGTAAAAGAAAAGAAATAGTTAAGATTAAATAGTTAGGGTAAGTAGTTCTAAGTTATAATACTAAGAGGCTAAGAAGGTTATATATATATATATAAGAGTTATATTAATAAAGGGGATCGTTATAAGTAAGGATGTTATAAAAAAGATATAGCCGCCTATTAGATATAAGCGATAGCGTTAATTAACGTATATAGTATACGCGATACACCCCCTTAAGGATATTAGGTTAATTCGTCCTAGGATACCTAGATATCCTAGACCATAGCGGGAATTTTTATATAGGCAGGCCCTATGCTAAAACCGCGCTTAATTGCGCTGGCGGGACTCGAACCACGGGCCTTTAGGTAATGCGCGCCAGGCTAGCCAGAAGTACGTACGCAGTTACCGGGAAGTTCCCGGAGGGGTAACCCCTCCGCCCGGGCTTATAACTATTACGAAAAAGATATAGCCGCCTATTAGATATAAGCGACAGCGTTAATTAACGTATATAGTATACGCGATAAAGGAAGTATATAAAGTATATATATATATATATATATATAAAAGGAAGAAAAAGGAAGGAAGAAGAAGGGTATAATAAGAGGAATAAATAGTTATTAAAGTACGCGGTTATCGGTTACTTTAGCTAGCCTTTATAGCGGTAAGGTCTTAGGCGTATTTAAGGGTTATACTTAAATAGCTTCTTTTACTAGTTATTAATTAAGGAGCTATTTAATCCTTACCTTTTTCTTTTCCTTTTTACTTTTTTTATTCCTCTTCTTCCTCTTCTTTTCTATCTTCTTTATTTTTCTAGACCGCTACCTTTTATTTTCTCCTTTTATAACTACCTTTTCCTTCTTATTATATCTTATAAGACCGCTAAACTTAAAACTAAAGAGCTATTAAATATCGTTAACTTTTCTTTAACTACTCTTTTATAACCTTCCTTTATTACTACTACTCTTCTTACTTAGAATTATTATACCGAGGTCTTTCCTCTTTATATAAAGTACTTTTAAGTAATAATTATCTAACTTCTTTAATCTCGCTTAGCTTATTTTAACTATCTTCTTTTATAAATCTATAGTTACTATAAGACCTAGGTTTATAATAGAAATAATATCGGTTACTAAGAATTTCTAATTTATATAGAAATTGCTTTTTAGTTAAGGGTTCTATTAAAAGCTCTTAATATTATTAGGATTAAAGTATATAGTTACTTTCCTTTCTCTTACTTTCTTAAAAGCACGCTAGGTTAGTATAATTAGATCGTCTTTTATACCTTTTATTATAGACATCGGCTAGTAACCTATATCCTTATAGAAATTACTTATCTATATAAATACTTCTTCTCTTAGCTTAGTTTAAGGTAGTAAGAATACTCTTAAGTAGTCTTAATTACTTTATATAGAACTTATAACCCTTACCTTTATTAAGGGTATATTTAAACTTATTAAACGACTATAACTTTTACTTATAAGTATATTATATTTCCTTTTTATAAGTATATCTCTCTTTTAAGTATTATTAATAGCTCTTATACTAACTATATCTAGGATTTAACTAAGGCGCTTATTTATAAATAGTAGCACTTCCTTAGATATTATAAGGCTACTTATAACCTTAATAGATTTACTAACTATATATATAGTTATAATTTCTATACCGACCTTAATACTAATAAATTTTATAATAAGTATATTAGTAACGAGACCGCCCTTTAATTTTTTTATAATATCCTTAATCCTTTTAGTTCTATTAAGGATTTAAGGAAGGGGAGGAAATTAACCTTATACTTATTTTACCTAGAAAGAGATTATATAAGTTTAATAAGCTCTCTCTTAAGTAATAATTAGATAGTCTTTAAGTTCGCTTTATAGTAGTCTATAGTAAGTTTACTAAGAGTAAGTAGCTTTATTTAGTCGCTATCTTTAATAGTAAAGTTTTTCTCTTAAGGTTATAAATGTTTAATTTAGTAAGTTAAAAATATATTAAATTTCGTCTTATAAGTATATTTATTTTCGCTATAGTAGGTCTCCCCTTTTATAATAAAGAATAAACCTCCTTATTTATAAAGTAAAAATTCCTATTTTTAAAGGAGGTAAGTAGTAAGAATATTTATTTTCTTACTTTATTATTTAATTATATCTTTATTTATCTTTTTTAAGGTATTAAATAATAAGTTATTATTAAGGAAGGGTAGGAAATATTATCTTTATTTACTTAGGGAGCTTTAAGTAGAAAATTTAAAAAGATAAGGTAGTAAGTAAAGCGCTTATAAATATCTTAGCTACTATAGTTATCCTTTAATTAAATAGTTAGACGGTACCTTAGTTATTAGTTAGGTTTTAGTATACTTCTTATAATAGTTATAGATTTTTATCTTTACTGCCTTTTCCTCCCTAGCTCCTTTTTACCTCCTCCTTTTCTTATTAAATTAGCGTTTTTAAAGCTCCTATATAAAGATCCTTTTTTACTTTACTAAGTTATAGTAGCTAAACCTCGATCGTATACCTTAGGCCTTTCTTATATATCTATAGTCGCTCTTCTTTTTCTTCTTAGCTTTAATCTTTCTAAGGTTTATTAAGAAGTTATTATAACTATAGTACTATTTAATCTAAGGCTTCTCTACTTAGTAAGAGTAGTAAATTATTTACTTTATTTATTATTTCTTCCTTCCTCCTTATATCGAGAGTAATCTTATCTTAAAGTAACTAGTCGTTCTTAGTAAAGTACTACTAACCTTCCTTATCCTTTTTAAACTTCTTTAAATACTCTCTTATGATTATCTTATTAAGTATAATTCTATTTAAAGTCTTAATCCTATACGCCCTAAACTACTTTAAGCGTAATACTACTTAAAAAGGAATATTCTACCTTATTTAATACTTAGCTTACCTCCTTAGATTATTTAATTATCTTATATTAAATAGTAAAATAAGGTCCCTAGGTTATAAGCTTTCTTTCCTTATTATATACTTATTAGCTTTATTTATCCTCTTTATTAATCGATTCTAATATCTTATTACTCTTTTCTTAGCTTCTTTTATATCTTTTTCTTTTTTTTTAAAACTTATACTTATACTTTAAATAATTCTTCTTTTATCTTTACTTTATCTTAGTCGATTAGTCGCTAAGTTAGGTATTCTACCTTAAGAGGTAGTACTAGTTCCTATCTATATAGTAGGTAGAAAGCTAATATTTTATAAGACTTTTTAATTACTATTCGGTCTATAAGGATTACTTAGTTAAGGTATTTAATCTACTTACCCCTTTTCTCTGCTATTTTTATAAGTATTATTATTAACCTTTAGTACCCTTATTCTACTACTATATTTACCTTTAGATTATATACCGAAGTTTAAATAACTTTAATACCTATATCCTCTAGGATATACTTAAAGTCTTTCTTTATTTTAGGCCCTCTATTAATTATAGCGTATAGTATTACGCTATACCTATAAATAATAAAGAGTATAAATTTAATTATAGCTTCTATAGTAATTTCTTTAACTAAGGTTACTTTTACTTATTTAGTAAGGTCGTCTTATACTTCTATAAGGTATAAATACCTATAATTAAATAGTATATACTAGCTATTAAAGTAAGTTTTACTTATAGGGTAGCTAGGTAAAGTCGCGGTTATAACTTCTTAGGGTCTCTTAGTTATAAAGTATTAGTATTCTTTATAAGAAGAGATTATACTATAAATATTATTTTAAAGGCTAGCTTACTAATACCTATTCTTTATAAATATATATATAACTTATTATCCTTTATATCTTATTTATATATAGTACTTTACGATAATCTTTTTCTATTTTTTTAGGCCGTTTATAACTAATATAGGTCTTCTTTCTTCCTTTTTAAAAAGTCGTTAAAGCTTTTAATCTTTAATATAGAAATTTAAACTCTTTAAGCGTAGCTTCCTATAGTTTTATTTAAAAAGGCCCTCCGGCCGTTTTAACGTTTAAAGGAAGTCCGTAATTATCCTTAATTCTTTTAAGTAGTCCCCTTATAGCTTAGTCCCTTATACTATATTTAAGTAAAAGTCTATAAACTCTTTAATATTGCCTTTTACTTCTTTATCTAGTATATTAAAAGGTCCTTTAGGCTTTCTTAAGAGTCTATTAGCTATACTATTCTTCTTACCTTTAACGTATTATATAGTAAAGTTAAAGAGGAAAATATAGCTTATCTAGTAAGTTACTATAGCTCTAAGGACGTCTTTAAGGGCACCCTTTAGTTAATCGACTAAGACCTATATATTAGTTTCTAAGATAGAATATACGCTATATAAGTATATTCTTAGTCTCTTAAGCGTACTTAATATAGCTTTATACTCCCTTTTTATTATATTATATTTAGTTTCTACTAGTAACTATATTTTACTTTTAAACCTTATAAGGCGCCTCTTTCTATTAATAATTTATATTAAGACTACTCCTTAGCTAAGTAAACTAGTATTATATATTAGAATAATATACCCCTTTTCTAAGCTAACGTTAAGGGATACTAAAAAGACTAAATTAGTAATAGCTTCTTTAAGGGCAGCTATTGCTTTTACTTATTTATCTCCTTACTCTTAATAAACTTCTTTCTTTAATAGGCCTATAAGGGGTTTTACTAAGATAGCGAACTATTTAATCTAGATTCGATAGTATCTTATAATACTAAGGAAAGCTTTAATATACATTGTATTAAGGTATCTTATTTATTCCTTAATCTTAATAACTTTAGCTTTTATAAGGCACCTTTTATTTATTTTATAGATA
Source organism: Hirsutella rhossiliensis (assembly GCF_020360975.1). Classification (NCBI taxonomy): domain Eukaryota; kingdom Fungi; phylum Ascomycota; class Sordariomycetes; order Hypocreales; family Ophiocordycipitaceae; genus Hirsutella; species Hirsutella rhossiliensis. The sequence continues at coordinate 2,455,166 of NW_025408675.1, read as the reverse complement.
TAACTAATAACTTTAGTTACTTACTAATAGAATTTTAATTTAGCCCTTATAATTATATAACTAAAGAGTTTTACGTTAAATAAGACTTTATTAAGGTTAATAAGGTATTTAAAAATAAATCTCTTTACTCTTAGCGCTACCTCTTTATTATTATACGTTATATTAAGCCCTTTAATACCTATATTATCGAGGAAATTCCTATAAATATTCGGTATAAGGTCTTATAAGATTCTTTATATTATCCTTATAAATTAGCTAAATAAGTTTATAGCCCCTTAAGGGAGTATATATATATATAAGAGGCTAATAAGTATTACGAATATCGTTAAGTTATAGCTTTTAATATTAAAAGGGATTTAATTATAGCCTAAAAAAAGGTCTAAGAGAGAAAGGATCTTATATATTAAGAAGTAGTCGCTAAATATATCTATATTTAGCGGTAGGTTCGCGTGTCTTACTATAATAGTATTTATATATATAGCGGAATTAATTAAGCGTAGCCCTTTATCTTTCTTTATTATAAGGAAAAGGGGGTTCTTATAAGGCTTATACCTTTCTTTAAGGACTTTTATTTCTAGTTTAATTTTAAGGATATTAATAACTTTCTACTTTATTACTTTTAAGATCGGAATTAAGCTACTTACTATACCTTATATTTTATTATCTTAATAACCTATAAGGGGGCTATAGCTAGGTCGACTTTACCTCTTTCTATAAAGTCTTAAGATAACGCTACTTCCTTATTAAATAAAATACTATTAAAGATCCGGATTTCTACCTTTATAAGAAAGCCCTTAAATTATTTATAAATTACTTTAAGTCTCTCTTATATTAACTACTTTCCTTTTTATATACTTAGGAATTTTCCTATTAAGTATTCTAAGTAGGGTCTAGGCTATATCTTATCTTTAATAGTATTTTATTTAGTCTTCTTTTAGTTAGGGTCCTCTTTTAGTATTAAGCCGTTTAATAAAGTATTATTAATAGGGTTAATCTTATTTACTTTTCTTTTAAAGAGAGTATTAACTCTTAGATTATATAATCTAATAGGTCGTTTCTTCCTTATCTTAACTTTAACCTTTTAGATCTTTTTAAACTTCTTTATAGCTTTAATAATATTTTTCTTAAATTCTCTTATAGCCTCTATAACTATAACTTTAATAATCTCTTTTACTATTTTAAATCTAATAGCTAGAATCGCTTTATCTCCTTTATTTATAATTAATTACTATTATACTAATACTATTAAGGGCTCGTTTATACTAGTATAAGCTAGGTTAAGGACTTAGTTAGCGCCCCTTCTATAACTAAGGATCTTACCTCTTAGTAAGAGAATCTCGGCTATTAAGGTATTTAAAAAGGGGTTTCTCTATAATTATTAAGTAGCTCCTAAGTTATCTTCTTTAACTTCTATTATTAAAGCCTAAAATATTTTTCTTAGGAGCTAGGTAGCTATTTCCTATATAGTCTCCTTAAGCTTTAGTCTTTTATATATATCTTTATTAACTATTAAGGTTATAGTTTAAAAGGATTTTACTATATCGACCTTATTTAAAAGCTCTTATTTAATAGCTCCTACCTTTAGCGTAACTACTTAGATAGTACCGATTTAATATTTAACCTATATATCGCCGTTCTATAAGGAATAACTAAATAATATATATATAGCTTTAATAAATAATATACCTAAGATAAAAGGGACTAAGACTTTATTTAGTATAATATAAAGACGGATTAATATCTAGGCTATACTTAGATAGAGATTAGTCTCTACCTCCTTAACTATATTTATAAGGGACCTAGTATATACTATAATTAAAACTCTTATTAATTAGATTTTAAGCCTATATACGTTTATATATCTTTTAGTAATAAGGTTTCCTTTAAACTTAGTATCGATTAAAGCGCTTAGAACTTTAGCTTTCTAGCTACTAAGCTATACTTAAATATAGGGTAGGTCTTATATATACTTAAGTAAGCGGAAGGGTATAAGGACTATATTTATATATATTATAGGAATCGCTATAAGGTCCTTTAAAGTTATCTCTTAGTATCTTATTAAGAGTACTACTTCCTATATAATAAATTTATCTTTCCTTAGTCTTATTACCTTTAAAGTTTATTAATTAAATAGTCCTTAGGCTAGTTATATTATACTAATTATATTAGTTATAAACCTAACTTCCTTTAGTACTTATTAAACTTTAAGGCACGTATAATCTAATTCTTTATAAGTAAGGTAAGTAAGCTTAATTAGTTTAACTTAGTATTCTTTATTTTATTCTTTAACTTATACTAAAGCTACTATAAGATTTCCTTATAAATATTTAAGGAAGAGTAAACTACTCTTTATATTATCTTTAGCTACTTTTATAACTATTATTATAGCTTTATAAGGTCTTATATTACTCTTTATTTTCTTTTAAGTCTAGAATTTAATGTTTTCTATACCTTAGGCTATATTTATATATTTTATACTAAGTCTCTTACTTAGTTAGGAAATAAAGTTAATTAAGTAATTTAAAGGGATTAAGATTCTTTTATATATAATTTCTTTAACGATTTTATTTATAAGTCTATTAAACTTCTTATCTAGATCTACTTTATATCTATAGTATATAGGAATAATCTTTAGGCTAGTTTTTATTATTCTTATTATCTTAATTTCCTTTATATCCTCTTTAACTCTTTATCTTTTCCTTTTATAAGTATTAATCCCTATTATAGTTATATAGATTATCTAATTATATATATCGCTTTATTATATATTATTTATAATTATAATAACTAATATCCTTCTTATTTCTTTTCTTATATTACTTACTTTTAGACTCCTTAGCTTCTACTTATATAGGCTTTTATATCTTTAAAACTAGTCTAAGAAACTAGATTCTCTTTTACTAATAGCTTAGTTTAAGTAAGATAGTATAATTATAGCTTTAACCTATTTTATAAGTAGTAATATAAAAGAGTATAGCTATATATCTACTTAGTATATAAAAGCCTTTAAATATATATACTTATTTAAGAGAACTTATTAGTAAGTACTAAGGGAATTATACTTTTATTATCTTTTCTTTTAAGGTAAAGAGTCTTATTTACTACTTTATATATTATAAATCCGATCTTATAGTCCTAAGAGTATACCTTATACTTATTAAGGTTATATCTTTCTTTACTATAATAAAAGTATCTCTTAGGCTAGTTAAAAGTATTAACTTAAAACTATATATATTAATTAAATAGGTAGTAAAATCTAATAGTATTTATACTACCTCCTTATCTATAACTTAAAAAGTAGTCTTTACTACTAATACGTTTTTATTCCTTATTAAGCTAGTTAAATATCTACTCTTACTAGTAAGTAAAGTTAATCTTTATATCTTTAAAGGCTTTTATTAGGTCTAAGATCTCCTTTATAAGCTATCTAGGTTTCTTATCTATTTTCTTTAACTCTTTAAGAGGTTTTTCTTCGCCCTTATTAAATTCGGCTTCTTTTATTACTTTATTAATTCCTTAAAGAGCTAGTCTTTTTTTAGGTTCTTAAGCTTTTAATTATAGACTTTAAATACTATATCTTATCGCTTAACGTCCTAGTAAGGTACTAAGTAATTATTAATTATATAGATAAGGCTTTTATATAAGAGTTTTAAGATAACTTTAAATATCTTCTTATTTTTCTTTATAATATTAATAATAAGTTCCTTTAGTATTATATAGTAAATAAAGTATAACTAGACTATAGATTCTTTTTAGCCGTTAAGATATACCTTATACTATAGGTATAAGTAAAGACTAAGCTATTTTATAACTTTTATAATAGTCTTAAGCTTTTTAGTATTATAATAGTCTAAGTAGTTATTAGTAGTTTCTAGTTATTTAATATTATATATATAGTAGTATTAAAGGAGTCTCTTTTTTACTTCTTTTTAAGTAAGTCTATCTATAAGGATTTTAATAATAAGGGCTTATATAGAAGAGATATAAACTTTAACTAGTTTATTTTATCCTTATTATAAATACGGTTAATATATATCTTTTATTTAAACTTCTTAAGGAATTTAGTTATATTTTTACTATTAAATTTACTAATAAGTAAGAGTTATAGTTAGCGGAGTCTTCTTATAAGGTTATCTTAGTATTTAGTAAGTATATCTCTAAGTCTATTAGTAATCTTATTAATATCTACTTTAATTTTTTTTATATTACTAGTAGTAGGATTAAATAATCCCTTTTAATAGCTAGTATTTTTAAATATAGTATGCTTATAAATTATAAGGTTATAAAATTTAAAGTTAGAGCTTTTAAAGTTAAAAGATATTTTATTATAACTATCTTATTACTTATTTTCTTATCTATTAAAGGGAGGTATATATTCTCTATAAGCTACCGTATAAAAGAGAGCTAAGGTTAAGGTTATTAAGGTATCCCTTATTAGTACCTATATTAGTATTATTAGTATATATATAAGTAAGAGGTCTTAGTAGGGTTTTAGAATAGTTTAGATTATACTATTATTATTATTTATATCTTTTAAAGTATTATATAAGGATTATAGTTTCTTAACTAAGTCGCTAGTATTAAAGGTTATAGGGCCGATAATAAGAGCTTAGGGTTTTTTAGTATTAGCTTATTACTTTTCCTTTACTACTAGTAAAGGTATTATCTAATTATTTATTTCTTAGTAAGCCTATTACTTTATTAGGTCCTTAACTCTAGCTATTAAGGTAGTTACTACTTTAATTATTAAATCCCTAGATTTTATTTTTTCTAAATAGTACTATTATCCTTTAGGTATTCTTAGCTTTATAAAGCTACTTATCGCTATATAAATAAAACGGAATAATAAGTTTACGCCCTAGAGACTAGTTTTAATAGGGATAAAGGTATATACCTAAAGTATATATAGTATATAGCTAAGGATTAGTAAAGTAATTAACTATATAATTATCTAATTATCTATCCTATATATAGCTTTAAGAGTCTTAGGTTATTAATATAAGTCTTAGAGATTTCTTTCCTTTATACCTCTTTATCTCTATTAAAGTCGCGTAACTAGCGACCTTTACTTTAAAGGGGAAAAATAAAAATTTAAATTAACTATAATTAAGGAGGATACTTTCTTAAATAATTAAGGTCCTTATAAAGCCTTTAAGTATACTTAGGAGAAAGTTAAATAAGGAGTACTAGGGGTCTTATCCCTTTAATAGGCTAATATCTATAGGGGTATAATCTTACTTATTAAAATAAGCTTACTAGAAAATAAATAATTAGATAATACTTTTACTAGTAGTAAAGGAAAAGTAATAAGCTAATACTAAAAAACCCCGAGCTCTTATTATCGGCCTTATAACCCTTAATACTAGTAACTTAGTTAAGAAACTATAATCCTTATATAATACTTTAAAAGATATAAATAATAATAATAGTATAATCTAAACTATTCTAGAACCTTACTAAGACCTCTTACTTATATATATATTAATAATACTAATATAGGTATTAATAAGGGATACCTTAATAACCTTAACCTTAGCTCTCCTTTATATAGTAGATTATAAAGAACGCTTACCTCCTTTTAATAAATAAGAAAGTAAGTAATAAGATAGTTATAATAAGATATCCTTTAACTTTAAAAGCTTTAACTTTAAATTTTATAACCTAGTAATTTATAGGTATATTATATTTAGAAACGCTAGCTATTAAAAGGGATTATTTAATCTTATTATTAGTAATACTAAAAAGATTAAGGTAGATATTAATAAGATTACTAATAAACTTAAAGATATACTTATTAAAAGCTAAGATATTATAAGGTAGGTAGAGGGTTATTTATAAGTACCTTTTATTATATTATAATAATAAGCTATATAGGATCTAACTATACGCCGCGCTTACTACTATTAAATATACGTTTATATATATAGCCTACCTTACCTTATAACGCTATTAGCTAAGGTCTAAGCTAATACCTAGACCTATACTAAGGGTAAATACCCTTATATAAGGTCCCTGCCCCTCTCTTTATAGGCGGTCCCTTATAAAGTTAATCTTATACCTTAGCGCGTAGCTAAGAAGTAAATAACTTACTAGCGTGCTTTTATTACTCTTCCCTCTTAACTTACTATTATTATTATTACTAGTAGTAGTAGCTATAACTATAACTATAAGTCTCTTAGCGCCTAGCTATATACTACTACCTATATATAAGCTAACCTATACCCTTACTAGTTATTTAAATAATTTAATATATCCTCCTTTACTTTATCTTACTTCTTTACTAAGATCGATAACTTTATTAATTACGCCCTTACCTCGCCCGCTACCTAACCTACTGCCCCCGCCGCCCTAGTCGCGCCTACCGCCGCTCCGCGCTACCCGCTACCTAGCTTCTCGGCCGTTAACTTTACTACCCGCGCTACCGCCGCCCCTATAACGCTCTCCGCTACTAGCCGCCGCGATAATAATAATAATAATAATAATAATAATAAGTATAGGTCCTTACCGCCCTCCTTTATAAGCCCCTCTACCCTTATTCTTATAAGTATTACTAACTCCCTATACTAGTATAAGCGCGCTATAGCTTAGGGCGCTACCCGCGATTCCCTTTATATATAATATACCTTATAGTCCCTCCCCTACGCCGACTAAGCTAGCCGCCCTTAGGGCAGCTACTTTCTATACGCTTAAGCTAGCCGCGCTTATAAGGTTACGCCGCCCGTCCTTACCTATATTTCTCGCGAAGAGAGATGCGAGAAGTGCATATAAAATGCACGAAGGTGAAATTAGAAGTAAGGGGTCGGATAGGCAGGGCAGAGAGATTTAATTCTTGCGGGAGCAGTAATAAAGGTAGGGGGTGATTGTTATATTGCCTTAATTGTCCTTCTTTCCTCTATCCAACGCCCCTATTTATACCCGTCTAGCATCTTAATTAATAAAGAAGATCCTGCTTAAAGAAGCTACTAATATCCTTTTAACTACCGAGCTTTTTGCCGGTTTTTTCCTTCCTTTGCAGCCGTTTCCGGCATATCCGTCTTATCTCTCGCTACTTATGCTTCCCCTTATGCCCCTACTCTCCTTTCTATACCTTCTTTTTAGCTCCTTCTTCTATACCGGGTATTTTTAGCTTCCTTGGTCCCTCTTACTAAGGGATATCTTCGAGAACTACGAAATTAGGCCACGCTTCGCGACACACCCCCTTAGCTATAGCCTGCCCCTTAAGGGCATAGCTAATACGGCTTTAGGCTAGTAAGCGTATAGAGGAGGTTCTTAGCTCTGCACTTCTCCCTTTACTCGAGGAAAGCAGGGGCCCTTTTAGGTCCCTAGGCTCTTTTAGACCTACTTAAGGAAAAGGGGCCTAAAGAGGGGAAAGTCCTATAAGAAAGGGGGCCTTCTTTAAAGGGAAAAACCTAATTAAAATAGGGGGCCCTCTAAAGGGAAAAACCTCTTCCTTTTTCTTTAGCTATAGACGTTACCTTCTCGTATATGCTATTAGCTCCTCTCGTAGACTCTTAAGGCGGGCCTCTAAGGATAGCTTCTCTCGAACGTCTTCTAGCCTAATTTACTATAAGAAGATAGCTAGCTTCTGCTTTAGTAGGGGCTTCGTAAGACCGTTGGCTTTTATTAATGCTATTAGAACCTAACGGACCGAAATAAGTCCCCTTTAGACCTCTTAGCGTAACTAATGCTAGTAGATATCGATATACCGTAGCTAGGTCGATAACTTACTGTTTTCTATAAGAATTCGTATAGTCTATATATTATTGCATTCTATAGCTAATAGGGTCGGAATTTATAGTTATAACGATATTAGTAGCCGGCTAAGGAAAATCGCTTCTTTTAACGCTTCTAAAAGAGCTAGTAGCTCTGCCTCTATACTAGAAGTCGTAACGGTGGCCTACTTCGAAGCTCTCTAAGTAATAGTTCCTCTAAAAAGGGATATAATATACCCCTATAAGCTCTTTCTATCTAAGGAATTGTCTATAAAGGACGAATCGCTCGAATAAAGGAAGATTTTAGTAGCTAATTTCTTCCTTTCCTGCCCTCCTAGGCGTAGACTATATAATCTTATTAAATAGAGATAAAGGATAGCTCTATCTACTACTTCTTAATGCCTAGGGCTAGGATTCTAGTTATGCCTAGCTAGCTAGGAGACCGTAAAAGAGATATCCGGTCTAGTAGAAATAGCTAAAAAAAGCAGGGAGCCTACCTTCTATTAATATTAGTATTTCTCTTACTCCCTAGCTTAAAAGGACGGATTAGGTAAAAGCTCTTTATTTAATATAGGCGTAGAGGGAAGCTTCTTATTAAGGGAATTAGGGAGGAATTTATAAGCGACCTTATCGATATAGGCGTCTTAGGTAAGCTAGATAGTCCGTTAGGACCTATTCTAAAGGATTCGTATCCCTAGGAACTACTTTAGCTCCCCTAGCCTAGTTATCTTATACCTTTATTATAGGCCTCGTATAGCCTCCCTAGTAGCAACTTCTTCCTCTTTTAAGTACGCCTAGATAATATCGTCGACGTAAAAGAAGACCGTGATTTTACCCTTCTATATTATATACGGTTCCTAAGGGACTTTCTTAAAGCCTAGGGCTTCGAGGGAACCTATTAAATGCTATTACTAAAGAAGGGGTAATCTTCGTAATCCGTATAGAGCTTTCCTAAGCTATAGAACCTTTCCTAGCTATTAGAAGCTTAGTAGAAAGTATATATAAATAACTTCTTCTTCCTTAAGTAAGTAGTTAATAAAGGCGTTAACTATATCTATCTAATCGAGTTCGAGATCGAATTCTACTACTATAGCTATAAGGGTCTAAAAAGATATCCCTGCTAGGGTAGTTGCCCTAGTAAGAAGATCCCCTTTTTCCTACTAGTTCCCGTAGATAACTAGCTAGGCTTTGCACTTTTAAAGGAAGCTATGTTTATTAGTCTTATAGATAAAGACCTACTTATAGCTAAGGACCTGTTTTCCTCTTGCCTTTTCCTTAAGGACTTCTTCGAAAGACCCTATCTCTTTATATAAGGCTAGGTAGTCTTTCTAGGCCTAGAAAAACTAGTCTCTAAAGGGGTGTCTTTCTAGCTGCTTCTAGTATACTAGTAGGTCCGGGAGGTCTCTTTTATATACCTTCCTTGCTAATATTAGCTTAAATAGCCGGCCTGCTATAAACGCTCCGTAGGAACCGTCTTCTATTAGCGTTAGATAGAAGTCGGAAAAACGATAGAAATAGGGGAGAGGTTAGTCTTCTTTAGTATCCGTATCGGGCCCTATACCTTCCTTTGCTTCTCGAAGCAGGGATAAAAAAGCAGCCGGGTAATCCTTCGAGAGAAGTGCCTTTCCTACCCCCTTAGGGGTCGAGATAGGAAGACTAATAAAGAAAGCTACTTCTAGATCTTCTTCTTATTCTATAAGAGGAGGCGTAGGGAGGCAAGCGTATTCTAGCTCTACCGCTTTCCTATAGTCTCCTTCTTCGTCTAGATTATCTAATCTAGTAGCTTCCTCTTCTTCTTCGAAGTCGGCGTTATCCTCGACTACTTCGACGTCGGTTTCTTCTTTTATTTCCTCGTCTAGGGCCTCTTCTTAAGACTATTAGGAAGGGGGGATTTAAATCTTCTAAATTAGCTAACGTTAAGAGAGTAAGAGGGGCTATTAATCCCTCTTTCCGTCGAAGAAGCTAGATTCGTCGAAAATTATATCCCTAGTCGAAATAACCTTCTATAAAAGAGGAATCTAGATCTAGAAGATATTCGTAGAATTATACCTAACGAGGTAACTAATAAAGGCTCTAGGATTAAGCTTTCTTTTCTTCTTCCTTTTTAGCTATATATCGGTAGTTATTGCGTATAACTTATAGCTATAGGCACGAAGGTAGGCTAGCGAGGCCCTCTTCTTCGTAAAGAGCTTAAGGGGGGATTTCTAGTTTATTCCTTAAGTCTTAAAAAGGGTCTCTAGGTCCCTATAGTCCCTTAGTCCCCTAGGGTCCCTTAGGGTCCGGTTCCGAAGGTAATAGGCGGTCTTAACGACTTCCCTCTAAAGGTCGTATAGAAGCCTTATAGTAAGTCTTATTATACGGGCCCTTTCTATTATAGCACCCCTTAATCTTTCTGCCCCTCCGTTCTAGGCCTAGGTATTCGGTGCTAACGGGAGGGGTAAAATGCCCCTTTTTCGAAGCTAATTTAAGATATCCGTCGTAAATAGCTCTCCGTTAAACCGTATCTTCTTTACCTCGTAGCTAAAGTAGGATTTTATCTAGTTAACGAAGTCCTAGAGGGCCGACTAGTTATACTTACTTAGGTAGGTCCGTAAGAAATAGGGGAAAACTATCCCTAAAAAAGCGTCTATAAAAAACATTACCCTAATAAAGCTTTCCTAATCCCTAGAGACGTCGGTCTAGTCGACCTAAATTTCCTTATACGGCTAGTCCGGTCGTAAAGGCGTTCGTCTAGAAATTCGTCTCCTAGTCTTTCCTTAGCCGTAGTATTTATATTCGACGGTCTTTAGGCCCCTTATTCGTACGCCTTATTATTAGCCTAGCTTATATAAAGCTAGGGGGCCTAGGTAACTAAGTCTTACGTGCTAAAGAAGACCGTCTCCTTAGGCTGCTAGAAGAGGGTCCTTAGAACCTGCCCTCCTAGTAGGGAAAGCTAATTTCTCGAGAGATTCCTTCCTAAGGATAGGTCGGAATTCGAGAATAAATTAACCGAATTTCTCCTTGATAAGCCTAATAGTCTAATTCTTCTAAACTAGCCTCGTAGGTTTAGACGTCGTATCCTAGAAGATTCCTTCCTCTCGAAGAAAGCAGAAGGAAATTAAGCTCGTTAAAAATCGAGGGCAAAAAGCTACCCTTTTTCGTCGAAGAATTTATATAGACCTATTAGGTAATTTTATCGTAAAATTTACCCTTCCGTATCCCTCTATCTATACGGTTAATTCCCCGGCAATAAGGTATTCCCTCCGTACCTTTTTAAAGGACTAGAATCGTAAGAGTATATTGCAAATATCGAGGGAAGCACTAGAGTTAAGGATAGCTGATTTTCGTAGGGGATAGTCGGAGGGCTCTAACGGTTGGTCTTAGCCTTGTTAATCCGTAGGGAAGACGAAGGCCGGATTTACTATACCAACGATTTTTCCTCGAATTTACGGTAGCGGCGTTAGTTGCTATTTCTTAGTAACCCGAATCTCGTCTATCTTCTTCTATAACGAGGGGTCCTCCTTAAGAGACTATTATACTATTTCTCGTAGCCTCTTTAAAGGGTTAATTCCTTTAGGTTAGTATTCCTCGAAGACCTGCTAGTAGTCTTCTAGCCGATAGGGCTTTTTGCATACTTAGTAGGTAGGTCGATTCCTTCTCGTTTATTTCTTCGAGGAATCTTCGTCCCGGTCCGGAAGGTCTACTTAGAAACCCCCCCTTTTTACCCCTTATTACTAATTTTAACGAAGAGGTTCGATTTCGACTAGTTCCCTGATTTTTTAACTAACGGACTAAAAGGTCTATTAGGGGACTAGTCGGGCCGGACTAACTAACGGGACCGGGGCCGGGCCCGGAGTAAGAGGCGGAGCCGGGGCCGGGCCTACGGCAGCCGTTAAAGACAGTGTTAATGCTCTCGAGGGAGGAGGAGCCGAAGGAGCAATAGCCGCAATAGCAGCAGCAGGGGCCGCAGCAGCTATAGGTCGAGCCGTCTAGGTCGAGTGCTAGCCACGAAGGAATAAGACTGCTTACTATTATACTCTAGCAGCCTCTTCGTCTAGTTCCCGGCTAGCTTCTCGAAAGATAGTTAAATAACCGTTACTAATAGGCTTTATTAGGAGAGATATATCCCATAGCTACTAGCCGGAAAGAGCTTCTATAAGGAAGTATTAGTTAGCTTCCTCGAGGATTTCTTCCTACTTAGCTAGCCACGAAGAAGCTAGTAGGTTCCTAGCAGAAAAAGCTCCTAGGTAGGCCGTATAGGTCTTCCTAATACGGTTAGTTATATAACCTCTCGAGGGAGCTATCGAGGTCTCGAGCTTTAAAAGCCACTACCTAGGAGTCTCTTCCTCTTAAAGAGAGATTAGCTTTACGGCACTAACGGATTCCGTTATCGCTATACGAGCAGCTATTAGTAGCTTTGTTTCGTAGAGGTATTCCTTTCGGTAACTCTCGTAGTCGCCTAAGGCAGCAGAAAAAGCTCTCTATTATATAGAGGTTAGCTTAGAGAAGAGGGAGGCTCCCTCTATAAAGTCCGTTGCCCTAAGATAAAGAGGGGGCTCGAGAGGGTCCTACTTATTAAAGAAGACTAAATTATAGATAGTTCTATCTATACGAGCCCGTAGCTCCTTTACCGACTTATCCTAATCTTAGGGCTCTATAAGAATCGTCCTACGGACTATAGGGACGGTAGAGGAGTCGATTTTCGTTATCGTTACGGAGAGAGGGGGTAGAAAAGTCGGTTAAAAATCGGCTTTTCTAGTAAGAGGGGTAAAAGGGAGCTATAAGGGATATAAGAAGGGTGCCTTTTATAGTAGCCGGAAGGTATAGGAATACTATTCCTCCTAGGCTTATAACTCTCGTAAAGAGAGATATAAGAAGTGCATATAAAATATATAAAGGTAAAATTAGAAGTAAGGGGTCGGATAGGTAGGGTAGAGAGATTTAATTCTTATAGGAGCAGTAATAAAGGTAGGGGGGTAGTTATTATATTGCCTTAATTATCCTTCTTTCCTCTATCTAACGCCCCTATTTATACCCGTCTAGCATCTTAATTAATAAATAAGATCCTACTTAAAGAAGCTACTAATATCCTTTTAACTACCGAGCTTTTTACCGGTTTTTTCCTTCCTTTACAGCCGTTTCCGGTATATCTATCTTATCTCTCGCTACTTATACTTCCCCTTATACCCCTACTCTCCTTTCTATACCTTCTTTTTAGCTCCTTCTTCTATACCGGGTGTTTTTAGCTTCCTTAGTCCCTCTTACTAAGGGATATCTTCGAGAACTACGAAATCAGGCCACGCTTCGCGATAATATTACTATAGCTTAGAGCGCCACGGAGCTAGGTAAGGACTAAAATAAGGCTAAGCGCGCCTTAACTACTACCGCCGCCGCCTACTATAGCTTATAGTTCCTTAAGCGCGCCGCCCTTATGCCTAAGTAAGCTCCTTTTTCTATACTCTCTATAGCGCTAACTCTCTCTTTCTTAGGGGCACCGTCGCCGCCGCCCTAGCCGCCCCCGCTACCTTTACTACCGCCGCCTCTACTACTACTAGCACCGCCGCCGCCGCCGCCGCCGTCCCTAACGCTGCCGCCGTCGCCGCTTAGCTAGGTAGCTTAGAGGGCTAGATCCGCGCCCTTAAAGCTAGGGCCGCGCTTTATACTAAGGAGGAGGATAAAAAGGAGGATAAGGAGGAGGATTAGGATAACTATTTAATAGTTAAGACCTAACTAAAATAAAAAGCTTACTAAGCTTAGTTTATATACTTTTAAGCGCGCTTATAAAGGCTAATATAATTTATTTATACTACCGCTAACCTAAGTACGCCCTACTTATTATTTATAGTCGCGGTATCTATAATATATACTTATAGCTTATACTAGTATAGCGACCGCTATAGGCTTAGTACCTTACTACTTTCTTAAGGGCGGGGTATAGTCTTCCTTATATTTTAAGGTACTAGCTACTTTACCGCTAAGGGGGTAGCTTCTCTCGCTAAGCTATTGTTTTCTTTTACTAGCTTATAAAAGGCCTTAAACTTATTTAAAGCTACCGCGCCCTTAAACTTAAAAGCTAGCTCCTACGTTAGGTTTTAATAGCTACGCTACTTAACGAGGACTTTATACCTCCTACTATAGCTTATATTCTTTTAATAGGCTACTTATAACTCTTTTACTAAGAACTCCTCCTCCCCTTTAATAAGGATAGTAGCTAGTTAAGGATCCGCTATCTCTTAGCTTAGTAAGGGGTTTATAGTAGTATAATAAAAGAGGTTAACGTTAATCGTATTATAGATACTAAAGGGTAGCCCTATTAGCTCTATAGTTTATAGACTTAGTACCCTCTTTACTATATACTTAGCGTATAACTAGTTAAGCTTTTTTTTTAGCTTTATTATCTTATAGTTATAAAGGTTTAGCTAGACCTTATCCCTTACTATAAACCTATTTATAGGATCCTATAACTTATTAGCCTACCGCTCTTAGTCTTAGGCGGTAGACGCTATTAAGGATTAGTAGAACTTTATAACTTATTATAGCTTCTATATAAAGGTAGACGCCCTACCTTTTAAGGAGCTAGCTAGGTAGCGCTCTATACCTATATCTATAGTAATAGGCTATACTAATAGTAGTTTAAACCTATATAGCGTAAAGAAAGAGGATATATTAATAGATAAGTTCGACCTATTATTAAGCGCTATCTAGGCTATAGGAAGCTACTTATCTTAATTTACTTAGTTATAAGCTATTACCTTTTAAAGGTAAGCTTAGACTTCTTAGTTAAGGCGTTTAGGCCCCTTATTAGTCTATAAGTAATAGGCTATACTTAGTAACTAAGTAACTTAAAGTAGCTTATAAAGGTACTACTAAAAGCGGCTAGTCTAATTAGTACCTTTAATACTAGTAATCGAGGCTAGCTATTAATAGAAGCGAGCATAGTACTAAAGGAAGCGCTTAGTATAGGCCTCTACTTTTATAAATAGTATTAGCTTTAGTATTACTTTCTTACTTAAATAGTCCTTAATTACCTAGAGATTATAGTTACCGCTTATTATAAAAGGGAGGTCTATAATAAAGTCTATCTATATATATATATAGAACTAGTTAGGGACTAGTAATAACTTTAATAGCCCCCTCTTAAGCGCTTACTAGATCTTTAAGCGGTTATAGATATTATAGTTATAGAGGAAATAGTAGATATATAGTACTATAAGCGGCTAGTAAAAGTCCTAGCTAATCGCTACTAGTATACCCTTATAGCTAAGATAGCTAATTATACTTAAGTTATAGATTATCTATATAATCCGCCCTTTTAACTTATCCTACTCTTTAACTTTTAAGGGGGCCGCCCTAGCTATAGCCTCTATTATTACTAGCGCGCCTAGGACCTATAGCCTGCCCTTATAGTAAAGGTAGCTATAGGGGTCGATATAGTAGTCGCTTACTTAGACTTTTAACTTAAGGCCGCGGTTAAGCGAGCGCGCCCTTACCTCTATAGCGTAGCGTACGCTTATATATATACTATCTTATACCGCTAGCTAGTCTTATAAGCGTTAAAGCTCCTTATCTTAAAAGATACGCCGAGGGACGTTAGGCATACCCTTAGGAGGGGCCGGGACCCCAGCTACTCTTAAGGGGTTACCCTCCGCCCTTAATAGAGTAGCGCCAAGGTAAGTCTAAAGCGCCTTATCTAGGATTATCTATATATCTTATATATTAAGGTCTATAAAGGTAGGCCGGTCCTACTCTTTTTATAAGAGGGTATCTAGGACTATAGCCTCTTTACTTAGTCTATACTTAATATAGAACTAAAAGCGTAAGAGATACTCTACTTAGCGCGCTTACCGCTTTAAGAGATACTATTAGGTTATAAAGTATTTAAGGTTCCTATAGTATATAAGGATCTTAAAGCTCTTATAGCTATAGAGCTCCGCTTACTATTACTTAAGGTAGCTAATAATCGCTAATATCTCCTTATCGTAGATTAAGTAGTTCCTTTCCGCTACGGTAAGCTTACGCGAGTAAAACGCTACTAGCCTCCTCTACCCTTCTACTTTTTAAGATAGGGTTCCCTTAAGTATATAGCCGCTATAGTCTACTTTTATAGTTAAGGGATTATCGAAGTCCTACTATAATAGTACTAGGGCCTATAAAAATAAGTCCTTAAAGGCTTAGAACGCCTTTACTTATATTAGTCCTTAAGAGAAAGGGGCCCTATCCCTTATTAGCTCGTTAAGCGGTAGTATAATCTATAAGAACTCCTTAATAAAGACCTAGTAGTAGTTAGCGAAGCTAAGGAAGCTCTATATACTTTATTATAATATTAAGGTCGCTTAGTCGCGGATAGCTTAAATCTTAGCTAGGTCCGCTTATATACTTATGCCTATAATAATAATAAAGCTAAGGTATTTAATACGCTTAATACTAAATTTATATTTATCTAGGTCTAGGTATAAGCTATACTCTACTAAGCGGTTTAGTACCTTCTATACCTTTTATATATAGTCTTTATAGCTCCTACTTAAATAAATAAGAATATTATTTATATATATAAACGTAAACTTATCGAGGAAGCCTTTAAATACCTAGTTAATATAACGTTAGAATATAGCTAAGGTACTTACTAAGCTAAAGGGGGTAACTATTTACTTAAATAAGCTATATCTTATATAGAACGCTATCTTTTACTCCTTCTTATATACTATTTATACCTTATAAAACGCTTAAATAACGTTAAGCTTTATAAACTACTTTACCTTTACTAAGTTATAGAGGGTCTCTCCTATAAGTAGAAGGGGGTACCGGTCTAAGCGTATAATTACGTTTAACGCTTAGTAGTTTATATAAAAGTAAAGTCCCCCCCTTAGCTTTTATATAAATAGGACTAGAGCCGCCGCTTTAAAGGAGCTAGCCTTAATAAATCCCTTATTAAGGAGGTCTATAAAGGTCTTCTTTAATACTAATAGTTCCTCTTATAATATACTATATAGCGGCCTAAACGGCGGGGGAAGCTCCTTACTATTATCCCTTATATAAAGTAGTATTAAGTAGTCTACGCTTAGCTTATAGGGGTTTAACTTATCGGCCTCGCTCTTTTAAAAGAGCGGTAGTAGGTTATAGAACTATAGTAAGATAGCCTACTATAGCTCCTTTTCTAATATAAGGCGCTTTAGTTATAGCGCTTTCTTAATATCTACTAACCTAACTACGTAGATCGACGTTTTAGCTATAGCTAGCCCCTTTTACTTATAGATTTACTATATCGTACTTATAAATACTAAGGCTAAGACTTCTTAAGCGTCTTATAAGTTAGGTAGGGCGTTTAGCGCTCTCTCCCTATTACTATACTAGACCTAAGACTATATAGGGCTAAACTATAGCCTCTCTTTATATAGTACTAAATATAACTTTATATATATTAACTATAGCTTCCTAAGAATTAAGGGAAACTTAAGCTAGGGGACTATATATACTACTAGTAGCTATAGGAGGCCGTTAACCTCCGTAGCTACCTAAGCGACGCCTTTAATAACTACGCCCTTTATCGCGGCTAAGGCGCCCCTTATACGCTTAGGGCAATTAAGGGCTTTCGCTTTATTAATTATAGCGTAATACTAATAACCCTTATTTATAAAGGTAGAGAGAAAGGAAGTTTAGTTAATAATAACTAGTATTAAAGTAGGTTCTTTTTTAATATACTTTACTAAGTCCTCCTTAGCTAGTATTAGCTTACTAGGCTCTAAGGCCCGCCTTTATACTAAAGCTAAGCTTTTCCCTCCGCTTTATATATAGCGGAGGTTCCCCTATCTCCCTTATCGTTAGATTCTAATAAGGCGCGGGTAACCTATATCTTTACCGGCCTCCTTACTAAGAGGTAAGGGTAAGACTTAACTATATATATACTTATATCGTAATATATATAGCGGCCCTCTTTACGTTATTTACTAATTTCCTTATAAGGCACTTACTTAGCTATTTTACCGGACTACGCTACTAGCGGAGCGGCTAGGGTCTTACTATTACCGCGCCCCTTAGGGTATATAGCCGCTATCCGGACGTCGCCGTTTATATCGACCGCTAACTTAGGAGCGGGCCTAGGCGTAGACGGGTTAAGTAAGGAGGAACTATCCGGCCTATTAGTCCTACTTAAGGCTAAGCGCTTATATAGCTTTTAAAAGCGCGGCGTCTACTTATATCCTTAAGCTACTTTTATAAGGCGGCCTATATAGCCCTTATAAGTAGAGGGCATTATAAAAGGGATAAGTAGCTCTTAGAGCGCTAAGGAGATCGAGTTCTATAGCTAGGTAAGCTTAGCGCCGTTATCTTAGGCGGTATTACCCGCTGCCTAAGTTAAGGTCTCTTTAAATTCTAGTAAGAACTCTTTAAAGGACTGCCCTTTTTATTAAGTAAGGGTCTATAGCTTATCTTATACCTTCTCTTATTCCTATATATTACTAAAGGTATAGACTAAGTAGTTAAAAAATACTTAAGGGTTATTTATCCCTTTAAGACCGCCCTACTCTTAGAAGCCCGCTACTCGCTATATCTAAGGCTCTAATAGTATATAAAGGAGTAAGAACTAAGCTATCTCCTTATAGCTATTAAGGCCCTATTTCTTATTAATATAGTATTTCGCTATTAAGCGGTTAAGGAAGAAGTAAAAGGTCTCTAGCTTACTATCTTAGGTAGGCTAAGGTAGTAGCTTTTATTTACTAAGGGCCGCCTCGCGCTCCGACCTCTTAGTAGTAAGGGGTATATTTATTAAAGCTAGCGTTAGGAGGGTATTAAGGATCCGGCGTAGGGTTACTCGTTAGTTTAGGTCTTATAATATCTAGTAAAATAGCTTTATAAACCAGGCTTATTTATCTTATTACTACTAGGCCTCTTCCTATAAGTATTACTAGTATAGCTCTTCTACCTATTACTATAGCTATTAGTACTAAGCTTTTTTTTATAGTAGCTACTACTATTACTACTACCTTAGCTAGTACTACTAAGGTTTTAATATTAAGTTTAATATAAGGATAGCTTATACTATTATAAGGTAAGTAGAAGGTTATACTATAAGTGCCTTTTATTATATTATAATAATAAGCTATATAGGATCTAACTATATACTATACTTACCGCTACTAAATACGCGTTTATATATATAGCTTACCTTACTTTATAACGTTATTAGCTAAGGTTTAGGCTAATACCTAGACTTATACTAAGGGTAAATACCCTTATATAAGATAACCTTATAAAAAGACTCTATTAACTATAACTTTTACTTATTAGTAAATTTAATAGTAAAAATATAACTAAATTTCTTAAGAAGTTTAAATAAGAGATATATATTAACTATATCTATAATAAAGATAAAATAGACTAGCTTAAAGTTTATATCTCTTCTATATAAGCCCTTACTATTAAAATTCTTATAGATAGACTTACTTAAAAAGAAGTAAAGAAAAGACTCCTTTAATACTACTATATATATAATATTAAATAACTAGAAACTATTAATAACCGCTTAAACTAGTATAATACTAAAAAGCCTAAGACTATTATAAAAGTTATAAAATAGCTTAGTCTTTACTTATACTTATAGTATAAGGTATAACTTAATAGCTAAGAAGAATCTATAGTTTAGTTATATTTTATTTATTATATAATATTAAAGGAACTTATTATTAATATTATAAAAAGAAATAGAAAGATATTTAAAGTTATTTTAAAACTCTTATATAAAAGCCTTATCTATATAATTAATAACTACTTAGTACCTTACTAGGATATTAAGTAATAAGATATAGTATCTAAAGTCTATAATTAAAAGCTTAAGAACTTAAAGAAAGACTAGCTCTTTAAGGAAATTAATAAAGTAATAAAGGAAGCTAAATCTAATAAAAGTAAAGAAAAACTTCTTAAAGATTTAAAATAAAATAGATAAGAAACTTAGATAGCCTATAAAAGAGATCTTAGACCTAATAAAAGCCTTTAAAAATATAAAGATTAACCTTACTTACTAATAAGATTAAATATTTAACTAGCTTAATAGGGAATAAAAACGCATTAATAGTAAAGGCTACTCTTTAAGTTATAGATAAGGAGGTAGTATAAATATTATTAGATTTTACTACCTATTTAATTAATATATATAGTTTTAAGTTAATACTTTTAACTAGCCTAAGAGATACTTTTATTATAATAAAGAAGGTTACTACCTTTATAAGTGTAAGGTATACTAATAAGACTATAAAATCGGATTTATAATATATAAAGTAGTAAATAAGACTTTTTACCTTAAAAGAAAAGATAATAAAAGCATAATTCCCTTAGTACTTATTAATAGGTTCTCTTAAATAAGTATATATATTTAAAGGCTTATTATATACTAAGTAGATATATAGCTAGACTTCTTTATATTACTACTTATAAAATAAGTTAAAGCTATAGTTATATTATCTTACTTAAATTAAGCTACTAGTAAAAGAGAATTTAGTTTCTTAGATTAGTCTTAGAAATATAAAAGCCTATATAAGTAAAAGCTAAGGAATCTAAAAGTAAGCGATATAAGAAAAGAAGTAAGAAAGATATTAGTTATTATAATTATAGATAATATATAATAAAGCGATATATATAATTAAATAATCTATATAACTATAATAAGGATTAATACTTATAAGGGGAAAAGATAAAGAGTTAAAGAGAACGTAAAGGAAATCGAGATAATAAGAATAGTAAAAACTAGCTTAAAGATTATTCTTATATATTATAGATATAAAGTAGATTTAAATAAGAAGTTTAATAGACTTATAAATAAAATCGTTAGAGAAATTATATATAAAAGAATCTTAATCCCTTTAAATTACTTAATTTACTTTATTCCTTAAATAAGCGAGAGACTTAGTATAAGATATATAGATATAGCCTAAGGTATATAAAATACTAAATTCTAGACCTTAAAGAAAGTAAAAAGTAGTATAAGACCTTATAAAGCTATAATAATAGTTATAAATATAGCTAATGTAGGAATGTATCTATCTAGTGGTGTGACCAACCATGGTTGGCACGTGACCCGTACGGTCACGTGTGCGGCTGAGGGCAGCGTGCCCCCTTTCTCCACGCTGGCCTCTGCCTCCTTAGATAGAGAACAAGACGAATACAACATCACAGGTTAACCTAGTACCGTCTCATTGCAGCAGCTGCCGCAGGTGCCTACCCACACTGATCAGTGACCGGCCCACGCCCGTCACAGACAGCTAAGTAGAAGAGACAAATTCCTCAACCTTCGAAGGTGCTATAGTCCGCGTCACTTTACTGTGGCCCTGAGTAGCGCTCAGAAGAAGGTTATTTGTGCTAAGAACAAGGAATCTCCCGCTGGTTTGCCCAGCCGCGCGAGAGTCCTTCCAACTGTTGATTACGATCGCCCGCTAGTTTGCCTAGCCGTGAGCACCGGAATCGACAGGCGACCACATCGCAAACAACTAGTAAGAACGTTCGACCCTTGACGTTAAGTAGCAAGATCCCCGTCAGTTCAGTCTGGCCGCGAACGACCTACTTAGTACGCGACGCTCGACCTCCTATTAGCGACAACTCGTATACGAAGAGACCAATACGAACCCCACATCGTCTCATTCATTTGATCACGATAGCCCCGACCGCCCGAGCTATGTCCCCAGAAGCCCAGCTCGAAGAAATATGCGACCAGATGCAGGCACTAGACATCCAAGCATCCGCATTCCGACAAATTAATATCGACCTTTGGGACAACGATATCACACACGACGAAAAGGACAAGATCGCAGTAACGACATATGTGGCAAAGTTCATATTCATCGTTCAATCTGGCAGTGATCAAGGATACGACCTCCTTGGTTACTTCCAACAGCATTTTGAAGAATGGACCGAAGACACATGGGACCGCGCCCGAATGAATACAAGAGAGCCCTCAGGAAACTACTAAGGAAAGAGGTATCTACACAGGTTCACAAAGGGGAAATTCGCAACACAATTTCTCATATTACAAACTATCGAGAACCGACAAACCTGGCCAGAGCAGGAGTTTACGGAGATGGTGTTTGATGAGAGGACTGCTGCCTTCAGGAGGCAGACAGCATTACTAGGATCAAATGCTTCCACTAATCCCCATCCGTCTCAACCTCCTTCACCATCAGTTACGCCCTTAGCAGCACCTCATCAAGGTCTTAACGAACCACAACCTATTAAGACCCTAACGAGCCCTCCTAACGCACCTACTCCTGCTCCGACTATCCAAGATAAACCTGCTCCGACCTCTCTTACTATTCATCCGACTTCCTACCGCTTCCAGAACCCCGATCTCGTCCAACCCGTCACCAACTCCATCCCCGAACACTTATCCGGCCCTGCAACCTTTGGAGAATACATGAAACTCCCCCCGGATAACATCCCGAACGCTATCGTCGATAGCGACATCCAGCAGAAGTTTATGAAGACCTGGAACAAAGATCGGAACTACACAGGAGAGCCGTACGATCTCCTTGATGATAAGCTCCGCCTCTTCTTAAGCAACTGCTCTCATATCCCAGTGAAACCATCACAATTTCACGCACTCTTTCCCGGATCCTTGATGGAAGAGCCCAAAGATTCTATCTTGATAAGATCACATGGGCTACGACGTTCCGACAAGCGTATGATATCTTCAAACAACACTTTGACACGGAAGTCAACCATGTCCACTACCATACTGACTGGACAACAATAACCTTCAACTCCATCCGTGCCCAAGATGCTTCGAAGACCCCACGAAGTGCTTCAAATCCTCTTTGATAAGCTTCAGCTCTGCCAACGAGCCTTGGCAGGAGTACGCAGGAGACCTCCAACTGCGTACAACGCTTATGAAAGCATGCCGTGGAGTACCCGAACTCCAATACGCTCTTTCAAACCCGCCGATAACGTCGAGCACCTTCTTGCAGATCTTCGTGCATCCGTTGAAACCCATCTTGCCCTCATAACAACTTCTCAATTTCCCTTGACTTTGCTGGATCATTTGATCATAACGATCCACACCATCAGTACTACCTCGACCGTCGATACAATAACAACCGCTCTCGAGGTAGATACGGATATTCAGGTCAACGACCCAGCCGCGGATACAGACAAAGCTACAACCGTGGAAACTACCGGCCTCAAAGCCGTAGTAACTACAATCATAGCTACAGTAACCGAAACTGGACGAAGAAGTGTTTTGTTTGTGGACAAGAAGGCTGTTGGTCAACTAAACACTCTACGGATGAACGGCAAAGGCCAAGGACCAACATATCACTCAATGTCACTTCATAGGTGTACAACTCACGGACATCGGAGGCTATATTCTAGACTACGAAGGTCATGAGATGAGCAGCTTTGATGACACTGAAGATACATGGGAAGAACATGACAATAGCACCAACGATCACCCGGAACAATGGCAAGCAAGCCAAATGCTCTGTCAACAGGCATTCAATCATTTGATCACAGGAGAAGACGTCTATCAGACGGATCAAACCGTTGTTCCAGCCTCGCAATTTATTATTGAAGATCGCTATTCAGGGATAGATTCCAAGGTATCATGATCGACACAGGTGCAGCAACATTTTCCACAGCAGGATACTCTCAGTACATCGCCCTACAACGAGAAGACCCTTCTGTAGCTCTCGACAGCTCCACATCCGGCCAGGCCTCCATCAAATTCGGCAACAGCGACGCCATCCACTCCCTCGGCACAGTCGCCCTTAACACACCCTCGGAAGGATCACGTTCCACGTCCTTCAAACCCCAACTCCCTTTTGCTCTGCCTTGCTGATATGGACCGGCTTGGTATCTATTTCAACAACATCACAGATACCATCAATTGTACTAATCATTGTACTAATCGCCTACAAGCATTCCAGTCGTACGCAAATGGGGACATCCCTGGTTCTTCCTTACGAAAGATGAAGAGTCCATCTCGTTTCTTACGGAAACAGAGATTCGTACACTTCACCGACGCTTTGGACACCCAGCAGTCCCTAGGCTCCATCACCTCTTGAAGCAAGCCGGGCACAGTGACGTCTCGATAGACACATTAGAGACTATCTCTAAGTTCTGTCACCACTGTCAAATGCACTCACAAGCCCCACGCCGCTTCAAGTTCACCCTTAACGATGATCAAGAGTTCAACTACGAAATCATCGTTGATGTGATGCACCTAGGAACACCACAACGCCCTGTTCTACACGTTGTGGACTCAGCTACTGCTTTCAAGGAGCCAGATTTTTACCGTCAATGTCAGCTAAAGATACATGGGAGACCCTCCGGACCCTCTGGATCGACACGTATCTTGGACCTCCTGATACCCTCCGTCATGATGCAGGAACTAACTTTGCTTCTCTCGAATTCCGGAACGAAGCAAAGATTATGGGAATCAAATGCTCTCAAGTACCTGTTGAGACGCATTGGTCCATTGGAAAGATTGAACGCTATCACGCACCCTCCGACGCGCCTTTAACATCCTCCATGCTGAGATTGGCCACACCACTTCCGCCGAAACAGTCCTTCAAATGGCTGTTAAAGCAATCAATGATACGGCAGGACCTGACGGTCTTGTGCCTACGTTGCTTGTTTTCGGCGCATACCCTCGCGTATCTACAGACTCGCCCCTTCCGCTTCTACCCTCAAAAGATCGGAAGCTATGCAGAAAGCGATGAAAATGCTCCGCCAACTCTCGGCAGAAAGACGAGTTAAGGATGCCCTCCATGCACGCAACGGCCCGAGCACGACAGAAGTGCTATCCCTCCCGCTGCAAAGTGAAGTTCGCGTTTGGAGAGAAAGACGGTTGGCAAGGACCCTTCAAGATTGCATCGATTGATACCCATAACATCACCATTGACACAGTCAACGGCCCCCAAGTCTTTCGATCGACCCTTGTACAACCGTATCTGCGTGATGATACCACTCTTTCCGACCCTACACACGACACAGACCCCTCAGGCATTCGTTCAGATCTTAATGAACAACCGGCTCAAGACCCCGTTAAGACCCTAACGGACCTGCCTGCCCGACCCGAACCCCCCGCCCCCCGCAAGAGAGGACGCCCACCAGGATCAAAGAACAAGCCAAAGGATTTGATCATGATGGCCCAAGCCGTAGACCAGAGCTTCTTGAAAAGGAGGAAGATGCAAGCTCTTTCCCTCAAGCTACGGTCTGATGGCATAATCACCTCTCCTGGTGACCCTTCGAAGAATCCGATAACAAAGAGATTACTGACCTCGTTGGCCGCGGTGTATTCCAATTTGAACGATACGATCAAATGAGTCATGGAAACTATAGAATCTTTCGCTCTCGAATGGTTCGTGAAGTCAAAGGAATCAACACTAAGCCCTACGAAAAGTCTCGACTTGTTATTCAAGGACATAACGACTTTGAGAAGACCACCCTCCTGACGCAATCTCCGACAATTCAACGCGTTAGCCAGAGACTCATCCTCGCTATTGCCCCCGGACTTCTTCAAAACTACGGCATAACCCTCTCCCTCCGTGATATCACTCAGGCATACCCGCAATCCCAGACCAAGCTTTCCCGGACCATTCTTACGTATTTGCCCACGGAACTACAAGGCAAATACCTAACGGAACAATTATTCGTGTTATTAAGCCCCTGTACGGTATCGCAGAAGCCGGAGTCCATTGGTTCCGCACATATCAGCAGCATCACCTCGAAAGCTGGATATGTCTACCTCCACCTATGACTCCTGCCTACTGATTTCGAATACTGGCCCTGACACGCTCGGTATTGTTGGAATGCAAACTGATGACACCCTCATCCTTGGAACGAACAACTTTTCTACCCGTGAAGAAGAAGAGCTACAAAGGCAGAATTTCGTTCCAAGCCCAAGACTGACATCACATACGGAACAACGGTTGACTTTAATGGTGCAAGACTGACGTTGCTGAATAATAACCCCTTAAGAAAGGATCCTTTACTTCAACAGAAGGGACAAGCAGCAAAATGACCACCATTGACCCTAAAGCAATTGATCGTCACCAGCGCTACGTTGAGGAACGAGCGCGAGCCTCATACATTGCTTCAATTGCTCAACCGGAAGCTTCTTTCGATGTTTCAGTCGCCGCCCAAGTACAGACCCTGAGGATAAAGATTACGCAATTTTGAACAAGCGACTGCAATGGCAAATGGATCACCAACTACGTGGCCTCACGTACAAACCAATTGATCTAGCTACTGCAAAGCTGATGGTTTTCACCGATGGTTCTTTCGCAAACAACAAGGACTTATCCTCCCAACTAGGATTCGTCATTGCCCTCGTTAACGAGACAAACCACAAAGAAAAACAGTTCGAGATTAGTGGTAACATCGTACACTGGAGTTCAACAAAGTGCAAACGTGTTACCCGTAGCGTCCTAGCATCAGAGATCTACGGTATGGCCAACGGATTCGACATAGGCATCTCCTTGCGATGACTATGAAGATAATTACGGAACGACTCAACCTTCCTCCTATCCCTCTCATCGTCTGTACGGATTCGTACTCTCTACGAATGCCTAGTCAAGCTCGGTACGACGAAGGAAAAACGATTGATGATTGATATCATGGCCCTTCGCCAGTCATACGAGAAGAGAGAGATAACAGATATTCGTTGGATCAACGGCGCAGACAACCCAGCAGATGCAATGACGAAAGCATCACCAAACCGAGCCCTGGAACGCTTCATCGATACCAATAGTCTGACAATTCGAGTCGAAGGATACGTACAACGTTCCTAACCGCTCCTTATCCCTATGATCAAATGATTGCTCCTATCAGGAAGACCCTTCACTTCTTCCCGATATCTACAGCTAAGAACAAGACGTCGGACCCTTTTTCGCAATAATGACACACGCCCCTCACGGCACATTCCTTCACGGCCTTAACGCTACTATCCTTTAGACCCGTTCAAGGTGTTGCTGTGCTTCTCACAGCAAAAGAAGAGTTGCCTGTGTAGGAATGTATCTATCTAGTGGTGTGACCAACCATGGTTGGCACGTGACCCGTACGGTCACGTGTGCGGCTGAGGGCAGCGTGCCCCCTTTCTCCACGCTGGCCTCTGCCTCCTTAGATAGAGAACAAGACGAATACAACATCACAGGTTAACCCTAGTACCGTCTCATTGCAGCAGCTGCCGCAGGTGCCTACCCACAGCTAAAGATAATATAAAGAGTAGTTTACTCCTTCTTAAATATTTATAAGGAAAACTTATAGTAGCTTTAGTATAAGTTAAAGAATAGGATAAAGAGTACTAAGTTAAACTAATTAAGCTTACTTACCTTACTTATAAAGAATTAGATTATAAGTACCTTAAAGTCTAATAAGTTTTAAAGGAGGTTAGATTTATAACTAATATAATTAGCGTAATATAACTAGCTTAATAACTATTTAATTAATAAACTCTAGAAGTAATAAGACTAAGGAAAGATAGATTTATTATACTAAAAGTAATACTTTTAATAAGCTACTAAGAGATAACTTTAAAGGACCTTATAGTAATTCCTATAAATATAGTCCTTATACCCTTTTACTTACTTAAGTATCTATAAGACCTACCTTATATTTAAGTATAGCTTAGTAGCTAGAAAGCTAAAGTCCTAAGCGCTTTAATTAATACTAAGTCTAAAGGAAACCTTACTATTAAAAGATATATAAATATATATAAGCTTAAAATCCTACTAATAAGAGTATTAATAATAGTATATACTAGGTCCCTTATAGATATAGTTAAGGAGGTAAAGACTAATCTCTATCTAAGTATAGCCTAGATATTAATCTATCTTTATATTATACTAAATAAAGTCTTAGTCCTTTTTATCTTAGGTATACTATTTATTAAAGCCGTATATATATTATTTAATTATTCCTTAAGGAACGGTAATATATAGGTTAAATATTAAATCGGTACTATCTAAGTAGTTACGCTAGTAGTAAGAGCTATTAAATAAAAGCTCTTAGATAAGGTCGATATAGTAAATTCCTTTTAGACTATAACCTTAATAGTTAATAAAGATATATATAAAAGACTAAAGCTTAAGGAGACTATATAGGAAATAGCTACCTAGCTCCTAAGAAATATATTTTAGGCTTTAGTAATAAAAGTTAAAGAAAATAACCTAAGAGCTACTTAATAATTATAGAGAAAACCCTTTTTAAATACTTTAATAGCTAAGATTCTCTTACTAAGAGGCAATATCCTTAGTTATAAAAGGGGCGCTAACTAAGTCCCTAACCTAGCTTATACTAGCGTAAATAAGCCTATAATAGTATTAATATAATAGTAATTAATTATAAATAAAGGAGATAAAGCGATTCTAGCTATTAAATTAAAAATAGTAAAAGAGATTATTAAAGTTATAGTTATAGAGGCTATAAGAGAATTTAAGAAAAATATTATTAAAGCTAGAAAGAAGTTTAGAAAGATCTAGAAGGTTAAAGTTAAGATAGGGAGGAAACGACCTATTAAATTATATAATCTAAGAGTTAATACTCTCTTTAAAAGAAGAGTAAATAAGATTAACCCTATTAATAATAGTCTATTAAACGGATCGATACTAAAAAGGGACCTTAACTAGAAAAAGACTAAATAAAATACCGTTAAAGATAAGATATAGCTTAGACCCTACCTAAAATACTTAATAGGAAAATTCTTAAGTATATAGAAAGGCAAGCGGCTAATATAAGAGAGACTTAAAGTAATATATAAATAATTTAAGGGCTTTCTTATAAAGGTAGAAATCTAGATCTTTAATAGTATTATATTTAATAAGGAAGTAGCGTTATCCTAGGACTTTATAGAAAGAGGTAAAGTCGACCTAGCTATAGCCCCCTTATAGGTTATTAGGATAATAAAATATAAAGTATAGTAAGTAGCTTTAATTTTAATCCTAAAAGCAATAGAGTAGAAAGTTACTAATATCCTTAAAATAAAACTAAAGATAGGAGTCCTTAAAAAAGGTTATAGGCCCTATAAGAACCCCTTTTTCCTTATAGTAAAGAAAGATAAAGGGCTACGCTTAATTAATTCTACTATATATATAAATACTATTATAATAAGAGATATAAACCTACTACTAAATATAGATAGGTTTAGTAACTACTTCTTAATATATAAGATCCTTTCCCTCCTAGACCTTTTTTTAAGCTATAATTAAATCCCTTTTAATATTAAAATCTATAACTTAATAATATTTATAATACTTATTAGCCTCTTATATATATATATACTCCCTTAAGGGGCTATAAACTTAGTTTATAAATTTATAAGGATAATATATAGAATCTTATAAGACCTTATACCGAATATCTATAGGAATTTCCTTAATAATATAGGTATTAAGGGGCTTAATATAACGTATAATAATAAAGAGGTAGCGCTAAGAGTAAGGAGATTTATCTTTAAATACCTTATTAACTTTAATAAAGTCTTAGTTAATATTAAACTCTTTAGCTATATAATTATAAGGGCTAAATCGAAATTCTACTAGTAAGTAACTAAGGTTATTAGTTATATCTATAAAATAAATAAAAGGTGCCCTATAAAAGCTAAAGTTATTTAGATTAAGGAATAAATAAGATGCTTTAATATAATATATATTAAAGCTTTCCTTAGTATTATAGGATACTATTAAATCTAAATTAAATAGTTCGCTATCTTAGTAAAACCCCTTATAGACCTATTAAAGAAAGAAGCCTATTAGGAGTAAGGAGATAAATACGTAAAAGCGATAGCTACTATTAAGAGAGCTATTATTAATTTAGTTTTTTTAGTATCCCTTAATATTAGCCTAGAAAGAGGAGATATTATTTTAATATATAATACTAGTCTACTTAGCTAGGGAGCAGTCTTAATATAAATTATTAATAGAAAGAGGCGCTTTATAAGGTTTAAAAGTAAAATATAGTTACTAATAGAAACTAAATATAATATAATAAAGAGGGAGTATAGGGCTATATTAAGTACGCTTAAAAGACTAATAATATACGTATATAATATATATTTTATCTTAGAAACTAACGTATAGGTCTTAGTTAATTAACTAAAAAGTACCCTTAAAGATATTCTTAGAGCTATAGTAACTTACTAGATAAGCTATATATTCCTCTTTAACTTTACTATATAATATATTAAAGGTAAGAACAATAGTATAGCTAATAAACTCTTAAGAAAGCTTAAAGGACCTTTTAATATATTAAGTAAGGAAATAAAAGGTAATATTAAAGAGTTTATAGACTTTTACTTAAATATAGTATAAGGGACTAAGCTATAAAGGGACTACTTAAAAGAATTAAGGATAATTACGGACTTCCTTTAAACGTTAAAACAGCCGGAGGGCCTTTTTAAATAAAACTATAGGAAGCTACGCTTAAAGAGTTTAAATTTCTATATTAAAGATTAAAAGCTTTAACGACTCTTTAAAAAGGAAGAAAGAAGACCTATATTAGTTATAAACGACCTAAATAATAGAAAAGGATTATCGTAAAGTACTATATATAAATAGGATATAAAGGATAATAAGTTATATATATATTTATAAAGAATAGGTATTAGTAGGCTAGCCTTTAAAATAATACTTATAGTATAATCTCTTTTTATAAAGAATACTAATACTTTATAACTAAGAGACCCTAGGAAGTTATAACTATAACTATACTTAGCTACCTTATAAGTAAAATTTGCTTTAATAGCTAGTATATACTATTAATTATAGGTATTTATACCTTATAAAAGTATAAAATAACCTTATTAAATAAGTAAAAGTAACCTTAGTTAAAGAAATTACTATAGGAGCTATAATTAAATTTATACTCTTTATTATTAATAAGTATAGTATAATACTATACGCTATAATTAATAAAGGGCCCGAAATAAAAAAAGACTTTAAGTATATCTTAGAAGATATAGGTATTAAAGTTATTTAAACTTTAGTATATAATTTAAAGGTAAATACGGTAGTAAAATAAAGGTATTAAAGGTTAATAATAGTACTTATAAAAATAGTAAAGAAAAAAGGTAAGTAGATTAAATACCTTAACTAAGTAATCTTTATAAACTAAATAATAGTTAAAGAGTCTTATAGAATATTAGCTTTCTACTTACTATATAAATAGGAACTAGTACTACCTCTTAAAGTAGAGTACTTAACTTAGCGATTAATCGACTAAGATAAAGTAAAGATAAGAGGAGAATTATTTAAAGTATATATATAAGTTTTAAAAAAGAAAGAAAAAGATATAAAAGAAGCTAAGAAAAGAGTAATAAGATATTAAAATCGATTAATAAAGAAGATAGATAAAGCTAATAAGTATATAATAAAAAAAGAAAGCCTATAACCTAGAGACCTTATCTTACTATTCGATATAAGATAATTAAATAATTTAAGGAGGTAAGCTAAGTATTAAATAAGGTAGAACGGTCCCTTTTAAGTAGTATTATACTTAAAGTAGTTTAAAGCGTATAAGATTAAGACTTTAAATAGAATTATACTTAATAAGATAATCTTAAGAGAGTATCTAAAGAAGTTTAAAAAGGATAAGGAAGGTTAATAGTACTTTACTAAGGATAATTAGTTACTTTAAGATAAGATTACTCTTAATAAGAAAAGGAAAGAAGAAATAATAGATAAAGTAAATAATTTACTACTTTTACTAAGTAGAGAAGCCTTAGATTAAATAGTACTATAGTTATAATAACTCCTTAATAAACCTTAGAAGGATTAAAGCTAAGAAGAGAAAAAAGAGTAACTATAGATACCTAAGAAAGGCCTAAGGTATACGATTAAGGTTTAGCTACTATAACTTAGTAAAGTAAAAAAGGATCTTTATATAGGAGCCTTTAAGACGCTAATTTAACGAGAAAAGAAGGAGGTAAAAAGGACCTAAGGAGGAGAAAGGCAGTAAAAATAAAAATCTATAACTATTATAAGAAGTATATTAGAACCTAATTAGTAACTAAGGTACCGTTTAACTATTTAATTAAAGGACGATTATAGTAGCTAAGATATTTATAAGCGCTTTACTTACTATCTTATCTTTTTAAATTTTCTATATAAAGTTCCCTAAGTAAATAAAGATAATATTTCCTACCCTTCCTTAATAATAACCTACCCTTTACTACCTTAAAGAAGATAAATAGAGATATAATTAAATAATAAAGTAAGAAAATAAATATTCTTACTACCTACCTCCTTTAAAAATAGGATTTTTTACTTTATAGATAAGGACGTTTATTTTTTATTATAAAAAGAGAGACCTACTATAGCGAAAATAAACGCGCTTATAAGATAAATTTTAATATATTTTTAACTTATTAAATTAAATATATATAACCTTAAGAGAGAAAGAACCTTTACTATTAAAGATAGCGACTAAATAAAGCAGCTTACTCTTAGTAAACCTACTATAGACTACTATAAAGTAAACTTAAAGACTATTTAATTATTACTTAAGAGAGAGCTTATTAAACCTATATAATCTCTTTCTAAGTAAAATAAGCGTAAGGTTAATTTCCTCCCTTTCCTTTAAATCCTTAATAGGACTAAAGGGATTAAGGATATTATAAAGAAGATAAAAGGCGGTCTCGTTACTAATATACTTATTATAAAATTTATTAGTCTTAAGGTCGGTATAGAAATTATAACTATATATATAGTTAGTAAATCTATTAAGGTTATAAGTAGCCTTATAATATCTAAGGAAGTGCTACTATTTATAAATAAGCGCCTTAGTTAAATCCTAGATATAGTTAGTATAAGAGCTATTAATAATACTTAAAGAGAGATATACTTATAAAAAGGAAATATAATATACTTATAAGTAAAAGTTATAGTCGTTTAATAAGTTTAAATATACCCTTAATAAAGGTAAGGGTTATAAGTTCTATATAAAGTAATTAAGACTACTTAAGAGTATTCTTACCGCCTTAAACTAAGCTAAGAAAAGAAGTATTTATATAGATAAGTAATTTCTATAGGGATATAAGTTACTAGCTAACGTCTATAATAAAGGGTATAGAAGACGATTTAATTATACCGACCTAGCGTGCTCTTAAGAAAGTAAGAAAGAAGAGAGTAACTATATACTTTAATCTTAATAATATTAAGAGCTTTTAATAAAACCTATAACTTAAAGGTAATTTCTATATAAATTAGAAACCCTTAGTAACCGATATTATTTTTACTATAGACCTAGGTCTTAAAGTAACTATAAATCTATAAAAGAAGATAGTTAGAATAAGCTAAGCGAGATTAAATAAGTTAGATAGTTATTACTTAAAAGTACTTTATATAAAAAGGAAAGACCTTAGTATAATAATTCTAAGTAAGAAGAGTAGTAGTAATAAGGGAAGGTTATAAAAGAGTAGTTAAAGAGAGGTTAACGATATTTAGTAGCTCTTTAGTTTTAAGTTTAGCGGTCTTATAAGATATAATAAGGAAGAAGAGGTAGTTATAAAAGGAGAAGGTAGAAGGTAGCGGTCTAGAAAAATAAAGAAGATAGAGAATAAAAGAAGAAGAAAAGGAATAAAAAGAGTAAAGAGGGGAAGAAAAGGGCAGAGATTAAAAAGCTCCTTAATTAATAACCGGTAAAAGAAGCTATTTAGGCGTAACCCTTAAATATACTTAAGACCTTACTACTATAGAGGCTACCTAAAGTAACTAATAACCGCGCGCTCTAATAACTATTTATTTCTCTTACTATACCCTCCTTCTTCCTTCCTTTTTCTTCCTTCTATATATATATATATATATATATATATATTCTATATACTTCCCTACTTATAATAATCCCTTTTACTAATATAACTCTTATATATATATATATAACCCTCTTAGCCTCTTAGCGTTATAACTTAAAACTACTTACCTTAACTATTTAATCTTAACTTCTCTCTCTCTTTTGCTTACTTTACCCTTTCCTAAGATATAGCGGCGAACCTAAATAGTATCCTAGGCCTAGCTATAGACCTCCCTAAGAATACTACTATTTTCTTTAGCGTATTATTATTTATAAGAATATACCTTTATATTCTTATTTTACTATTATAAAGAAATAATAGGTATAGGGAGGCTCTATAGAATAAGCTAGTAAAAAGAGGCTTTATAATATAGTTTAAGGGAATAACCCTTAAAGATAAAAAACCTCTACTAGATATCTATACCTTCCTTTAAAAAAAGCGGGTTAAGATAAGCCTATCCTAATAAATATAAATATATATAAAATATATAAGTTAATTACGAGTAGAACGGATACCCTATTACCTATTTTAGCCTAGCGGTTCCGAAGATATCCGCGATACGAGAATAGGTAGGGCATAGAATATTCTAGTTAAATCTACTACTTATACTAAAACCTATAGTCTTATATTAACTATTATATTATAATTAGACTACCTACTAAGTTAGGAAGATATACTATAAATAGAGCATTTTAAGTACTATAGAGTATACTAGAAAGCTAATTAATTAGTCTACTAGTAGGTAAGTAATAGTCTATAAAAGATAAAGGATTTCCCTAGGAGTAGTAGATAGAATAAGTAAGTTCGTAAGTATCTTTTATAACGCTATTCTTTTAATATATTATTTAGCCCCTTATATACTCGTTATAAATTCTAGACGGAATCCTACCCTATACTCCTTTAACTTATCCTTCTACGTATATTATCGATTACCCGATCCTACGCTTATTACTTATACCTTTTAATAGGTTATAAGCCTAGCTTTTTTATAAGTTAGGTAATAACTTCGAAAAATCTTTAAAATTTTAATACTAACTATACGACCTTAAATTCTCTAAAATAGGCTTTAAGGATAAGTTTAAACTTACTAAACTTAAGGGTAGTTCTAACTATACCTACTAGGCTATTCGAATATAGGCTCTTTTAGTTAAGGAGAAACTTTCTACTACTATATAGTAAGAAAATTACTTAAAGATAAAAGAAGCACTTACTTTAATTTTTCTTTATATTAAAGATAGTCCTTTAACCTAAATAAAGTATATAATAAATACTAAAGAGGTATAGGATAGGTTAAAAAACCTATATAACCGTATTTCCTTTACTTTAAATTACCTACTTATAAAGGAGCTTTTTAATACTTTAGTAGGGGATTTTAAATCCTTAGAAAGCTACCTAAATAAGGTAAAAGAGGTATTCGAGGAGCTAAAAGCATAGAATATTATAATTCTAGACATAGTTATTATAGCTTAGATTTTAAATAGCCTTTCGGGCTCGTTTTCTAGCTATATAACTAATATAACGTAAGCTCTTCGAAATAACTTAGAGGCTTTTAATCTTAAGTCCCTCTCTAGTAGTCTTATAGACGAATTTAAGAGGACTAAGTTTCTAAAAAATCCTCTTAAGTAAGCTTTATTTACTAAGAAGCCCTAGAAGAAGATAATAGTTATATTATAATATACTTACTATAAGAAGAAAGGGTATTTAGTTAAAGATTACTACTATCTTTACCTAGAAAATGCCTTTAAAGGCTTTTCTAAAAATTTTAAAAATTAAAATAAAGGAATACCTTTTAAGAGGCCTAGAAACCCTTTTATAGAAGGAAATCCTATTAAATTAAACTCTTACGTCGATAAGAAGAAGAAAAAACCCTCTTCTTTATATATATCGGAAGTAGAAAAAGTAGAAATCGATAATTAAATAGATAAAGAACTAGAAATCGATTTTTCTATTCCTCCTCTTACCCTTAGAGGTTATAAAAGCTCTAAAGAAGAAGCAAAGGTATATATCTCTTTAAATATCCTTAAAAAAGCCGTATTTAATAATAGGTAAATAGGACCTTTAAATTCCTCTCGAATTAAAGACCTTATATATAAGGTAAAAGAGAAGGAAATCCCTTATAAAACCTTAGAGAATAGAAATATCTATAAATTTATATATAATACCGGTATTACTAAGTATATAGTATCGGAAAAGAAATTCCTTATTAATTTTCGAACTATCTTTACTAAGGTTAATTAAGGAAAGGCATCTTATATAGTTATTAAAGGCTATAGAGATCTTCTTCTTAGATTTCTAAATAATAAAAAGCTATTTATCTTAAGAATCTGCCTTTTTATACTTAAATTAAAGGTAAATATTATAAGCTAATCGTATTTTAAAAATACTTAGACCTTTATTAATAGCAAGGAAATTTTCCTACTAAATAACTAAGCTAATATTATATCTAAAGGAAAATAGTAAGATAACCTTTATATCTTCTCTTTAGAAATTCCTTTCTTAAAAAAGAAGACATTCCTATATAATATTAATAATATAAGGAATAATATAAAGGACCTTAACTTTTATTTATAGTATTTAAGGCTAGGATATATAAGTCTTTAAGCCTTACTAGAAACCTTTAAAAGATATAATAAAGATATAACTATCCCTAAGAAGGATATTATAAAAATAAAAGAATATAAAGCTTATATTAAAGTAAAGGTAACTAATAAGAGGAATAAATCCTTATTTAATAAGGTATATAATTACCTTAATAGAGTTACTATTAATATTTAGGGCCTTATAAAGACCCTTACTTATAATAAAAATACCTCTTTTATATCCTTTTTAGATATAAGAATAAGATATTTAGAAATATCTTTAATAAAATCTAAGGCAGAAGCCCTAGATAAATTCTTAGAATATAAAGCCTTAGTTAAAAATAACCGGGATAATATTACTATAAAGGAAGTCTTTTCGGATAATATAAAAGAATTCCTATATAAAATAAAACCCTACTACTTAAGAAAGGGAATTAAATATTATACTAGCCTTCCTAGGACTCCTAAATTAAATAGAGTAATAAAGAGGATTAATAGGACTATTTTAAATAAAGTCCGGGCTATTTTATTTACGGTAAAACTGCCTTAATATCTATAGGGAGAAGCTATTCTAATAGCAGCCTATTTATATAATAGGACCCCTTACTTATAAATAGGCTTCTAAACTCCTATAGAAAAGAAGGAAAATAAATCTCTAGCCTTAAAAGACTTAAAGAAAATTAAGACCTTTAAAAGTACTATTTATTATAAAAATAAAGACCCCTTAGATAAGCTAGAAATAAGAGCTTATAAGGGTATTACTATAGGCTATACTAAAAATGCTTATAAAATATATAACTTTTAAAAAAGAAAGGTAATAATTTCTAGAGATATTATTATCCTAGAAAATAAATTTATAGAAAATTAAAAAGAAGAAGACCTTAAGGACTTCGATTTTAATACCTTACCTTCTATAAATAAGGTCCCGGATAATTATTTATAAAGGGAACCTATATAAAGAAGGCAATAACTCTTTCTTAAAAGAAGAGGAAAATAACCCTTTTATAAAGAAGGAAGATAACCCTACTATAGAGAAGGAAGATAACCCTCTTATAGAGAAGAAAGATAACCTTTTTATAAAAAAGGGAAATAATCCTTTTTTATAAAAGGGATTAAATAAGGATCTAAAAATCTATATTAATATACCTAAGAAGCTAAACGTATTTTATAAAGACTATATTATATACCGTAAAATAAATACTATATTAAATAGTAAAAGTAAAGAGATTATTTTATCTTTACTAGGAAATAAGGATCCTATAGAGCCTAAAATATTTAAATAGGCTATAAATAGCTTAGAAGCTATAAAATAGAAAAGAGCTATATTTTTAGAAATAGAAAAGCTCTTAAACTAAAATACCTAGGAATTAAAGCCTCTTCCTAGCGATAGGGAGGCCCTAGGTAGCTATTAGGTCTATAAAATAAAGCGGGATAATAATAATAATATTATTAAATATAAAGCCCGCTACGTAGTATAAGGATTTAATTAGGTCTATAGCCTAGATTATTTAGAAACCTTTTCTATAATAGTAAGACCTAAATCTATTAGAATACTACTTATAATAGCTATTTCTAATAATTACGCTCTACTATAATACGATATAAAAAATGCCTTTATATATACTAAAATAGATATAGATATTTATATAGAAATCCCTATAAGCTACGAAGAGCTAATACTTAAAGACTAGTTTAATAAAAACTAATATAAGTATAATATTAGCTATTCGTAGTTCCTAGAGCTATATAAAAAGAAAAAGCTAGTAGTAAAATTAAAAGAAAGTATTATATAGCCTTAAATAAAGCCTAAAGCTCTAGTATAACTATCTTAGCTCTATCTTAGCTAAGATAGGATTTTTAGCCCTTCTTATAGATAAAGGGGTATTTATAAATACGTAATATAAAATTATAATAGTAATCTATATAGATACCCTCCTAATAATAGGGCCTAATAAAGGTATAATAAATAATCTACTTAAAACGGTAGTAGATTATATAAAGGTTTAGCCTTTAAGCGAACTAAAAGACTTCTTAGGAATATATATAATTATAAACTAAAGTAGAAAGAAGATATTTATATCCTAGGAAATATATACTTATAATAAAATATAAGAATATAATAAAGAAGCCTTAGGGACTTTTAATATACCTACTATAGTAGAAGTAAAGCTTAAAAAGGTTACTATAACGTTTTCGTAAGAAGAAATCCTTATTTACTAAAGGGAAATAAGGGCTTTATTATATCTAGCTATAATAAGTAGGCTAGACATTTTATATACTATTATTTCCTACGCTAGATTTACTTCTAAACTAAATAATACGTATTTTAAGGCGTTAAATACTATCTAGAAATAATTAAATAAATACCCTAACCTAGGGATAATTTATTACTATAATATCCCTTATACTTATAATTTTATAAAAGGTTATTCCGACTCTAGCTAGGCGTCTAACCTTATAGATAGAAAATCCGTTTTTAGATACTATTTCTATATTTATAAAAATATTATAAGTTAAGCTAGCTAGAAGTAAAAATCTATAGCCCTATTAACCTATAAAGCTAAATTTATTGCCCTTAAGGAGGCTAGTAAAGAAGCTTTATATCTAAATCGGCTATTTTATTCTATAAATAATAGCTTATCTATTAAGATTCTTAATACTATACCTCCTATTTTAACGGATAATAAGGCAGCTATTAAATTAGCTAAAAATCCGGAATTTAATAAAAAGATAAAGTATATAGATATTAAAAAGAGGCTCTATAATATAGTTTAAGGGAATAACCTTTAAAGATAAAAAACCTCTACTAGATATCTATACCTTCCTTTAAGAAAAGCGGGTTATAAAAAGCCTATCCTAATAAATAAAAATATATATAAAATATATAAGTTAATTACGAGTAGAACGAATACCCTATTACCTATTTTAGCCTAGCGGTTCTAAAGATATCCGCGATACGAGAATAGGTAGGGCATAGAATATTCTAGTTAAATCTACTACTTATACTAAAACCTATAGTCTTACGTTAACTATTACGTTATAATTAAACTACCTACTAAGTTAGGAAGACATACTATAAATAAAGCTTTTTAAGTACTATAGAATATACTAGAAAGCTAACTAATTAGTCTACTAGTAGGTAAGTAATAGTCTATAAAAGACAAAGGATTTCCCTAGGAGTAGTAGATAGAATAAGTAAGTTTATAAGTATCTTTTATAATGCTATTCTTTTAATATATTATTCGGCCCCTTATATACTTATTATAAATTCCGGACGAAATCCTACCCTATACTCCTTTAACTTATCCTTCTACTTATTTTATCGATTACTTAATCTTATACTTATTACTTATACCTTTTAATAAACCTCCTTACTAAGGAAGGATATAATCTTAACGCGGGCTTAATAGAAAATAGTACTTACTACGCCCCTTTATCTCTTCCCCCGTTTAAAGCCTATAACCTATATAACCGCGACTAGCTATACTTCTCTATACCTTATAGCGCCGCCGCCTACCGTAGTACTACTATAACTCCTATAACTACCTAGACTAATAAGAATATAATATTAACTATCCGACTATAATAGGTCGGCGCTTCTTATCCCTTAATCTTAGTACTCTTTTATATATTTACTTCGATAACTATACCTTATCGCTATTAAGCTTTAGTAATTTATTTAGTAACTCGCTACCCTTAGTTTTAGATATTATAGGGAAGACCCCTAGTACCCCCTATACGCTTATAGGTAGTTTACCCTATCGTTTAATAAGAACGAGCTTCTCCCTTTATCGCTACGCGACCTAGATACGGCTATCTTCCCTAATAAGACTAAGATAATAACTAGCGCCCTTAGAACTATATAGATCGCTACTATCTTAGCTAATATTATTAATAAGCTCTTATTTAGATAAGTTATATCTACTAACGCCGAAATACTTAAGATTATTACTATTATTACTAGCGTAAAGTACCTCCCTACTTATCTAATAATATTTAAGGCCGCTACTATAGAGGAATATAAGGCTACTAATATACTAGGAACCTATAAGTTTAAAGAAAGCCTTAAGTATACCCTAGCTAAGACCGGCGGATCTAGCGCTATTAGCCTTACCTTCGACGAGCTATTAAGGAACCCGTTTACTAAACGCTTACTCGCCGCCGCCGCCGCCCTACCCTTAACTCCCTTTAAGCG
Source organism: Hirsutella rhossiliensis (assembly GCF_020360975.1). NCBI lineage: Eukaryota > Fungi > Ascomycota > Sordariomycetes > Hypocreales > Ophiocordycipitaceae > Hirsutella > Hirsutella rhossiliensis. The sequence continues at coordinate 2,414,936 of NW_025408675.1, read as the reverse complement.
GGCTAACTTATTTACTAAGGAATAAGCCCTAACTTTAGTTTAATAGAAGCTTAACCCCTTCTAGGTTCTAAGCTATAGAAAACCTAGACTATTCCTTATTATACCTTTCGTAGTATATTATAATAACCTAGGCGATATAGATAGCTATATAGGTATTATTTACTTTAAGTTAAAAGCGCTAGTCTATAAAGCCCTAGATATAGCTATAATTTAGGTAAATCTATTTGCTGCTATCTATAAGGAGGCCGACGCTAACCTCTTACTTAGCTAGTATACCGCCCTTACTAGATTGCCTACTAGCTTTATTTATTAGTTTGCTTTCGCCGCTTACCTCTTAGACGACTCGCCTAAGCTCGCCGCGGTATATTAAAGAGCCTCCCGCGTCGGCCCCCTATATATACTAGTAGCGGCTCGCCCTTATATAGCTAACGTAATAGCCTATTTTAACTTATTAGACTAGAAGTTTACTAATATATACCTAGGTAGGTTCTAGAACCTAGGCCTAACTATATAAGCACCGGCGGTAGTAATCTATAATTAAATCCTAGCTTCTCGCGACGGACTAGCTATAATACTCTTAGTAAAACCGGCCTTAAATAACGCTTATAGCGTGCCTATCTATAGAGTCTCTAATATATAGGATGCCCTAGACGACGTGCTAGTAGACCCTAAGGAACTAATAAAGAAGGAGGCTAAGGAAGAGATTCCCTGCCCTACCTTTACCCTTATAGCGTAAGATAGTCGGTCGCTAGTATAGCCTTATTATATCCCTAGTCTTATTTGTTTTTTACCGGCTTAGCTTTAGAGCGCCCTTAGTCCTATTTAGTATTCCCTAGCTTAGCTATAGAGCGCCCCTGGCCCTACTTTATTTATTACCTTAGTTTAGCTACCTAGCGCCCTTAGTTTTAGTAGTATTTTACTCTTAGCTTAGCCGCCTTACGCCCTTAGTATTAGTTATACTAGGTTATATCCTAGATAAGATATAAGTTTTTCCCTATACTAACCTTAGAACTTTATATAACTTTACTATAATTCCTTATTAGTGCGACTCCCGCTTAAATACCGCGGGAGACTAATAAGGATATCGGTTAATTCTTTTACCCTAGGTATTTATTATAGGATACCTTATAGTTAACGATCTAGGTACCTATAACGATATCTATTCCTTTTAAGGAAGTTAACCTTAGCTCCTTAAGGCTCTTTATAGAAGAAGGAACTTAGAAGCTACTAAGTAAACTCTAGGAAATTACTTAGATATCCTAGAAATAATAACTAAGCGGAGTATATAAATATTTTATAGAGTTTTCCCTTAGGGATATATTATATAGAGAATATACTACGATTTCCTAAGTAATAATAGCTCCTTAGAGATTATACTAATATTTCCTTAAGAAGTTACTATAAGATTATAGTAGGGAAATTATAAAGAAATACCTATACTTATATAAGGAAAATACTAAGAAATACTACTAATACGCTATACTACTATTATACGATTATAAGGTTAAGATATTACTTAGGTAAAGCCTTAAGTAAAGTCTTACGCTTACTATAATATATATAAAAGATAGAGAACCCGCTAGATCTTAGGGGGTAAAGAAAAATAAAAATAGTTATTACTACTCTTACTTTAACTTATAAGACTAGTAGCTAGTCTATATTTAATATATATAATAACGTATAGTAGCTAGTCTATATAATACGTTTACTTATATATAGTAGCTAGTCTATTTAGTTACCTATTAAACCTATACTAGATCTAGGTAAATAGTAAGGTTAATATACTAGCCCTATACTAAGGGACTAGTATATAATAGTATTATTATAACGCTTAGTAGGTTAATAGAGATATATAGTTTTAGGGAAGCTTAGGTAGCTATATAACTTTTAATCTATAGCTATATATAGGCCTATTAGCTCCCCCTTGTAATATATATATAACTAGTTACGTTATTTAAATATATTAATTTATTTATCTCTTTATTAGTTTCTTTTTTTCCTTTACTAATAATTAATTTTTATACTTACTATTTAAATTTATAATAACGTTTTTAAAGTAATTAATTAGTATTATCTTAAAGAATCCGCTAAATAATATATTAGATCGCTCCTAAGTTAAGCTATATAGGTACGACGAAACTAACTAAGTATTATAAGATAAGATCGCTAGTCTTTTATTAGCTTTAATAGGTTCTATAATAGCGTTTAACCTCCTTACTTTAAATAGAAGCGGCGATATAGTAGTAAAGCTCTTCTTTATATAATAACTTATTTAAAGAGGTAGTATAAAGCTTAACTAGTTCTACTCCCTTATTTACTTTATTATTAATAATGCTCTTAATATCGATATTTAAAATACTATCTTTAGTCTTATTAATACTTTTAATACCCTTACTCCCTTATATTTAATATCGTCCTAACTTATAAGGAAATACCTATTAAGACTAGCTTAAGCTAACTTATTAATAGTAAAACTTATAATATTATTAAAAGAGAGATCCTTTTTAAGATTAAAAACTATACCTTTTATAATATAAAAGGATTCTATAATAAGTTCTTTAACTTTAAGAGCTAGTATAAAAAATAAAAAGAGATATTAAAGAGGATAATAGTAGCGTATAATAAAAAGAAATAAACCGACTTCTTATTTACTCCTAATAAAAAACCGGTTTAAATATAGCTCTATATACTTAAAAAATACCTCTTAACTAGTTATAACGACCGGTATTATTCCTAAGGGATAAACCTATTAAGGGGTTTATATTAGTAAATATAATAGGGCGTAGTTTAAGTAATAATAAGTATATTACGTTAGTAATAAGTCGGAGGTTATAAACTATAGACTATAACTAGGTAATTAGAATTAGAGATAGAATCGTAATAAAGATCTATATTAAAAGCTATTAAGCTATCTATTTAAAAGAGTATTCTATTCCTTCTTTATATATCTTAAGAGCTTCCTTAGATCGCTAAGAGCACTAAGTAATCCCGTCGCCTAGGAGCGCTAGGGCGCTAGAGCGATCCTACGATCTTAGCTATAGAGCGTTAGAGCGCTAGAGTAACCTATCGCTTTAAACTTAATTAGCCCGTTAGTCTATCTAATATTCCTTGCTCCTTACGTTATATATCCTCGTAATATATACTAGTCCCGCGGTTTACTAGACCGTAGTCGTAATAGGATGCCTCCCTTCCTTTTAGTCTTACCCTTAAGACCTACTACCTTAGCCGCCGTATATAAATATACCCTTATCGCGTCGTGCGTAAGTATACTATTCTTTATTCCTTTATCCTTTTAGGATATACTACTAATAGTATATTTAGTTATATTTAAAAATCCCGTTCTCGTAATTCCGATAAATCGCGTTAACGATCGGAGCTAGCATCTTAGACCGAGATCTATAGTATTAAAATTATACCTTACTCCTATTATTTTCGGTTAGGCCTAACTTATAAGGTCGGCGAGCGTTTTAATCGGTGTTTTAAATATACCTCTATAGGCCGTTTTTATAATAGGTATAATATAGCGTCCGCCTATTTATTTTATCCCTTTCCTTCCTTATTATTCTTTTTCGCTAATATTCCTTCTTTTTTTAGTTCGTCGTATTATAAATTAATAGTAAAAGATTAATTTAAATAAATAGAAAGTAAAAGAAGCGTTAAAGGAAGCGATAGCTCGCCTAGCTTAGATTAAGAAATAAAAGCGTTTCTTAAAGGACCGAGGTAGTAAGTTATTTTAGCGGGGTATATAAGCTATTAATAAAGAAGATAGTATAACGCGTTCTTCTCGAGATAAATTAGTTTATTTATTAAATAAGGAAACTATTACTATTAGCGAGGTTTAATCGTTTAGTGCCTTAAACGTATTAAACTAAGATACTATTCTTAGTAACCCTATATTTCTAAGTAAGGGTTCGCTTAGTAGAACTATTAAAGTAGAGAACTATAGTAGGTTAAGTGCTTAAGTAGTTCCTAGGTATTTTCCTTTAGTCTATATCCCTTTTACTTAATAAGGTATTCTTATTACTAACCTTATTTTCTTATATCTAGTATTTATTCTACTTTATATTCTTAATTATTATTAACTTTAATTTTTTCCTATAGTTTAGCGTTTCGTAGCGCTAGTTCTAATAATAAGATATAAAATATTAGGTATATTGTTACGACCCGACCAACGGATGTTACGACCCGACCAACGGATGGCCATGACACGGGCCAGGGATGACTAACCGCTGAAGGATCACGTGACCATGCGAAAGGTGATCGGTGGATCGCCTTACGATCAAGCGAGCGGTGCTCGACGGATCGTTCATCGATCAAGGTGATCACCTCTGTGATCACCTCCAGCACCTCGCGATCAGAGACGGGCAGTTGGGTATATATAGCTGCCCCATTTCACTCCTTTAGACTAGATAGCTCTTTAGCTTTCAACACAATCATTACGATCCCTATCACGATCTCATCTCTGATTCCGATCACTTGATTACCTGGTTACAGTCTACGGTCTACGACCTCCGACTCATCACCAACGTGACATACTTATCATTGCTCAGACCACGCCCTGTTGTATCTGCCAACATAAACCCCTCGACAGGTTTATCCCTTGGGAATATCACCGGTCGTCACACGTTGAAAGCTCTTGTTCAGAACGATACCGCGTCTCTCTGAGCAATATCGCATAACTGTCAACATGCCTGCACAGCAAACTGGATCAACCAACTCGGGACACACCGTGTCGCCGCAGGACATGATGCGCGAAATCATCAGCCTTCGACAGGAGGTCCAAGTGCTCAGGAACGGAGGAGGCAACGGACAAGTCAGGGACATCGGAGAAGCAGTCAAACCAAAACAGCCAGGACCATTCGACGGTACTCATGGCACGCTTCGAGACTTTCTCACCCAACTCAAAGCCTACCACCGATTCTATCCGACCAAGCTCTCGGACCCAGTCGAAAAGGTACTCCACGCAGGAAATTGTTTATCTGGAACGGCACTCGCCTGGTTTGGACCCATCATGAGGACTTTCTCGACAACCAACCAGCGCGACGAGACAACGAGACAGACGAAGTCTTTGCCAGTTTCCAAGGATTCGAAGAAGCCATTACGAAGGTATTCGGAACAACCGACGAGGAACGAGAGGCCGAACAGAAACTTCGAGAACTCCGACAAAGGATCTCAGCATCGGATTATGCTGCGAAGTTCCGTCAAGTCACCTCAAAGCTTGATTGGGACGACGAACCCTTATGTCACGATTCTACGACGGACTTAAAGAAGAAGTCAAGGACGAGCTCTACAAGGAAAATCGACCTGACAACCTCTCGGACTACATTGCTATGGCAGTACGAATCGACGACAGACAGTATGCGCGACGCCAAGAAAAGAAGCAAGGAAGAGGAAACTGGAACCCTTCCTATGGGAACAACTTCAACCGACGCGCCAACTACAAGAAGAAGCGCGAAACTCCCATTGCCTACGCCCACACAACTAACCCAGGCAGGATGGACCTGGACGCAACCCAAAAAAGCAAAGGAAAGTGTTTCAACTGCGGAAACTTGGACATTACTCCAAAGAATGCAGACAACCTCGCAAGGAGAAGAAAACCCACTGGGCCCCAGCCCCAGAAGGTAAGAAACACCTAAACGCTACTAACAAACAGGAACCAAAGCATGAACTCCTTAACTGGACTGCATGCTACGACGACAAATGTACGGTACACCTAAGCGACAAACAAGGTACCGGATGGTTTCCAAAACCACCAAAGAGAACCCTTGCAATGATGCAACGAAGGGATTCCACGACACCGAAACAAGTCAAATTCGCAGAGACAGAATATCCCTATCCTGAAGGAGTCTCACAAGACTGGATCAGGAAGAACGGCAAACGATTCCAGGAAGACATGCGAATTAAAGACCGACAGCAAAGACGGGCAGTCTACAAACAACATAACAAAGAGGACACGGACGCAGCCCTTATGCTCACAAAACTCGGACAACAACCCGAAGAAGATCAACGGAGTGTCGACGACACAAGCTCTGAAGAACAAGAGACACCCGAAGAAACAGAAGACGAAAACGAACTCGCACCACCACCCTCACTACTAAGGAAAACGCCACGATTGGAGAACACGCCCCATACTTCGAAGAATTCGAAGAGATGCTCAAAATTGGAACCCAGCAAATACCTCAAATTCTCACGGAAAACCAACAAGCTGCGATGATTCGATACCAACCGGCACCACGCGGAGGAGACTACGCTGTGGCTATCGCCGCGGTCGACACCTTTACAGCTCTACAACGAGAATGGCAACCACGAGGAGAATTTTCAGATGACCCAAGAACAGTGCTCAGTCACGAAGAGCACAAACATATTTCATGGATCTCATGCGTCTATTTGGACTGCATGATACACTTCCAGAAGAAGGCACGACACAACGCTTTCCCAGTCAGATTCGACGGACAAATACTTTCGAAACCCTACCTAAGCACGGAACTGGACTACTGGAAAATCGATCAACGTTACCCGAACGACCAAGTCATGTTATTGGAACCCGATTACGGCACGCCACTTGAATGCCGCGATGATTACGGTTCTTTAACGAGATGTCTTTCGGAAACATGCAAAATCCACAAACACGCCAAAATTGGGGAATGGCACAACGCCACTCGCTCTAAGGCATCCGAACCATCTATCTTCACAAGACTCGCGCAACGAATCAGATGCGACGAAGAAGATTACAACGAATGTGCACACCCGAACTGCAAAGTTCACGAACACGAAAAGGCACGAGCATGGCACAAACGACACAACGGTGCACCAAAGGACTACTGGCGACACCTACGAAGGCTACAAGCTACATTCGACCAAGGAAAAATTAACGCAGAAGAACTACGCGCAAAACAGAAAGACGCAGAACGAAAACTCGATTCCTGGTACGAAAACGAACAGAATTGCGAAGCACGGTACGCAATCAACTGCGAAGCAGCACAATGCAAACAACACAGCGTTGAGAAACAAGAAATCTTCGATTGGCTACAAGAAATCAGTCTCTTGAGCCCCGACACGACACCACGCGACGAAAACATAAAGAAACGATATCAACAACAAATCGAAGAAGAATACCCAAATGAAACGAATAAGGACCAGGCAAAAACGAGGTACGCCATCTGTAAAGGGCTACAGACTGGCACGACACGACAAGATCCAAGGACCCTATGCATGGCAACGGCAAGCCATGGCAACCAAATGGTATTGGACATCCAAATCGCGGGACATCACGTACACGCACTATTGGATTGCGGCGCGATGGGCAATTACGTTTCACCTAGAGTCATCAATCGTTACCGACTCCCATGGAGACACAAGAAAGATCCATATGAACTCACGAATATCGAAGGAGAGGCCTTCAACTATAACAACGGAATCATTGATATGGAGATTGATCACCTCGACATCAATATCCAGGGCCACGACGAACGAGTCGACTTCGACATCATGGACATTGGAGAACACGACCTTGTGTTAGGGCTTCCATGGTTACAGGAGAGCAACCCACTGATCAACTGGAAAACTGGCCAGCTGCGTTGGAACGAAGACGCAAGTTTCCAAGACCAGCAGATTTGGGAGAAAGCAAAATTTTGCGATGATTTAGCCACTGAACAGGACGAAAGGGATGACCGTTCAAGCAAATCATTACGGGCTTCAGCGATACAAACGAAAACAGCAACCGAACCGGCGGACACAACAAAATCGACTGACAAGACCCACGTACTGACCAACACGGCTGTACAACCTGGCATCCGACATAAACAGAACAAAGGACACAACAAGAAGATCCGAAGAGTTATTGCCACTCTAAGGAAAGACCTCGAACAAATCAACAAAGAGCTCGAGTAAAGAAACCAGCTCTCAAAAGAAAGAACAAAGCCCACAAGACAGAATGAAGAACATCCCACAGGAATACCGGAAATACGACAAACTCTTCAAGGAAGAACTCGAGACAGGGTTACCCGAACACAGTCAATGGGACCACGAAATTTGTCTCAAAGATGGAAGAACGCCGACGTTCCATAAGATTTACAACCTAAACGAAAAGCAACTGCAAACGCTACGCGACTACCTCGACGAGAATCTACGAAAGGGATACATACGAACATCAACATCCGAAGCAGGCTACCCAGTCATGTTTGTTCCAAAGAAAAACGGCAAGCTACGACTAGTTGTCGACTACAGACGCCTAAACGATATTACAATGAAGGACCGAACACCATTACCGCTTATATCGGAACTACGAGATCGACTGCACGGCAAAAAATGGTTTACAGCCCTCGATCTCAAAGGCGCCTACAACTTAATACGCATGAAGAAGGGACACGAATGGATGACAGCTTTCAGAACGAAATTCGGACTATTCGAATATCTGGTAATGCCATTTGGACTCACAAATGCACCAGCTACCTTCAACGGATGATCAACAATGTCCTACGCGAACACTTGGACATCTTTGTGGTAGTATACCTGGATGATATCCTAATCTTCTCGGACACCCTAGAAGAACACAAGGAACACGTCCACAAGGTACTCCGCGCACTTCAGAATGCGAAGTTACTGGTTGAACCAGAAAAAAGCAAGTTCCACACACAGGAAGTAGATTTCCTCGGACACACGATCTCACCAGGAGAGATACGAATGCAACAAGACAAGATCAACTCAGTCAAAGAATGGCCAACGCCAAAGAACGTCAAGGACGTACAAAGTTTCCTAGGATTTGCGAATTACTACCGACGATTCATCAAAGATTTCGGAAAGATTGCAACACCACTACACGACTTAACGAAGAAGGAAAAAGAGTTTACATGGGACGACAAAGCCAACGAAGCTTTCGAATGCATCAAAACGACGATTACGCAAGAACCGGTCTTAACCACCTTCGATCCAGAACGACAAATCGAACTCGAAACCGATGCATCAGACTTTGCTCTAGGAGCACAAATCGGACAGAAGGACGATGAAGGAAGACTACGACCAATTGCATTCTACTCGAAAAAGCTACATGGCGCAGAACTCAATTACCCCATCTACGACAAAGAATTCCTCGCAATCATTCAAGCTTTTAAGGAATTTCGACACTACCTTCTCGGAAGCAAACACAAAATCAAGGTCTACACAGATCACAAAACATCTCACATTTCGCGACGACGCAACAATTGAACGGACGACAGATCCGATGGGCCGAATGTCTATCAGAATTCGACTACGAAATAATCCACAGAAAAGGAACAGAAAACGGTCGAGCTGATGCCCTCAGCCGACGATCCGACTACGACACAGGAGCACCTATTGTGAAAGGACAACTCCTTGAGCTCAACAATGAAGGAATATGCAACAACGACAGCTTAACGCAATCTTCAAGGTCAATCCAGACGAAGGCCTTACGAAGAAGATCCAACAAGCCTACGATAAGGTTGATTGGGAACCACTTCCAGTTGTTTGGGAAGATGGCCTGGCAAAGCATCAAGGAAAGATCTTTGTACCAGAAGAACTTCAGGACGAAGTTATACGCGAAATTCACGAACACCCGACACACGGACACCAAGGAATCCGGAGGACGATGGAAAGAATTCGACGAATCTACGACTTTCCACGGATGAAGAAACGAATCAGCGAAACTATCAGAAAATGCGAACTTTGCGCACGAAGCAAAGCTGAACGACACAAGCCATACGGAGAATTGCAACCGTTACCAGTACCAAAGAAACCATGGGACTCGATAGCTTTCGACCATATCACAAAGCTACCACCGTCAAAAGAACCCATGACCAACGTCAAGTACGACAGCATATTCGTCATTACCGACAGATTGACGAAGTACGGATACTTCTTACCGTACAAAGAAGCAAGCAACGCAGAAGAGCTAGCATATGTGTTCCTACGAACTATTGTCAGCAATCACGGACTACCGAACGAGATTGTCTCTGACAGAGGAAGCACATTTGTGGCCAAGTTTTGGCAAGCTCTCATGGCACAATTAGGAACGAAACATAAGCTCAGCACAGCTTATCACCCACAAACAGATGGACAAACAGAACGACTCAACCAAACGCTTGAACAATATTTACGATGCTACATCAGCTACGAACAAAACGATTGGGTTAAATGGCTACCGACGGCACAACTAGCTTACAACAGCTCAGTCACAGAGACAACCAAGCTCTCACCAGCATACGCCAATTACGGATACAACCCAGAAGCATTCAAGGTCACTCGACAAGGACCACAAGCGGAACGAGCGATACTGCAAGCAGATCAGCTACGAAAATTGCATAAAGAAATGCAACAAGAACTTCAATTCGTCAGAGAACGAATGTCCACTCACTACAATCGGAAAAGATTGCAGGGACCAATCTTTCAAGAGGGAGACATGGTCTACCTCGTACGACGAAACATCAAAACAAAACGACCAAGCAACAAATTGGATTTCAAGAAACTTGGACCGTTCAAAGTCAAGAAAACCATTTCAAAAGTCAACTACGAACTTTCGCTACCAACAACAATGCGGATACACCCGATATTTCATATCTCATTATTGGAACCAGCACCACGAAACGCCAAACCACAGGAAAAATCGAAGTCGACGACGATCAAGAATACGAAGCAGAACAAATACTGGACACAAGAAAACAAGGTCAGCAACAGGAATACCTTGTAAAATGGAAAGGATACGGACCTGAGGAAAACACATGGGAACCCACCAAGCACCTGACCCATTGTGGTTCGCTTCTCCGACAATTCAATCAACAAAGATCAACCTCCTGACGAAATGGGATTTTCCGGCGCCGACGAATCCCCGAGCAACCCAAATTGGGCTAAGACAGAAGGAGACAACGACACCTGGGAGTACAAGGAATCCCAATCCTCGACGAAGTCCGAGGGTAACCGATCGTCGTGAGGGGAAGGCGGCCGCGCCTCCTCCACTCGTTGCCGCTCCTTCTCCGCCTCTTCTTTCTCGACACGTTCCAGCTCCTCAACGTTATCGATCCCACGGAGACCGCCCGCATCATCTTTTCAAACCATAATTTCTTTTGTTTTCGAAGGCGCAGAACCTTTCCTCGGCCTCCTCAAGCTCGCGTTCGAGCTTGATGTGTTGATTTGCAATATTTCGAAGCTGTGCCGGCGATACCCCTTGGACGTCGCAGCGGGGAAGGTGAAGGCGCACGCATTCGACACAGCGATCAGAATCCGAAGACGACACCTGGCATTCCCGGAGTCCGCGACGCTCGCAAGCCGAGCAAGAAGGCATCGTAAGAATGTCGGGATTCGAAAGGATCGTGGAAAGCAGGACACCACAACGGATGGACGACGAGGCCTTGGCCCTTTCTTGGAAACACGGTCAGACGGCATGACGGACCATGATGAAGGAAGAAGAAAGGGAACGGCACACACTCACGCAGGAAATGACCAGGATATGCGACACGGCGGCTAAAGCAGGTCTTGAGGGCAAGACCAAGGGAGGGGGAGACCTGATGTTACGACCCGACCAACGGATGTTACGACCCGACCAACGGATGGCCATGACACGGGGGGAGCCAATAGAGGCGCGGGGGTCCGCGCCTTTAAAGTCGGCGCGGACGTCCGCGCCTGTTATGTAAGCCTGGCAGGCCATTTGGGCCGCCGCCAACTGCGCTCGCAGTCGGCCTCACCGATACAGCATGCTTGCTGCATACATATAGCTTCAATTAATTGCAAAGGAGGATATCCCTTAGGGTTCGAACCCATAGCCTTCCCTATTTGGTAGATTGACGTGACGCAAAGGGCGCCGCTGTTGCGTGGCAAGGGAGGGTGCGCGGGAAGTTCACCGCCTTAAAATTGGCCAGCTACAGTGCTACACGCCGGTGCATGTCGGTGATCTCACGATCTGCCTCACATTTTCGCATCGCCGGCATCATCACCACTTATATATGTGAATAAAATGCCTGCTGTTCCTCTGAGTCTCTCTCGCAGTCAGCCCATATACCTGCAGTACCTCTTTCTCGTGAGAAAGGCTGCACCTGAATTTCCTCGGCCACCCGGGCATCTAATCGCTCTTCTTCTGCCTTATCCCAATCAAGGTATGCCATCATCTCTACCTTGGTCCATTGCCTCGAGCCGCAGCTCCTTGACATTTGCTTCCAGTCGAGGCACCAGTCATATTCAGTCTTGCTGTAGCGCAATGGCAAGCCCATTGCCTTTCGGTATGCCTGGTTGGTCTTGAGACTGCCGCGAGGCTGTGCTCTATACCAAGAGTCTCTTTCCTGACATACCTCTGATAGATGGCTCGTGGGTCATCATATAATAGATTCTCTGTAGTCTCTGTAGTCTCTGCAATTGCTGTAGAGACTGTAGAGACCGTAGTGACTGCAACTGTCATTTTCTCCATGACTGCTGCAGTCTGCGCAGTCTCTGGAACTGCTACCGTCTGTACAGTCTGTGCAGTCTGTGCAGTCCCTGCAATTGCTGCAGTCTCTGCAGTCTGTGCCGCCCGTGCCTCTGCCCGCTGCAGTATGTCGCTATAGCGTAAAGGACAATTGCGAGATGTCATGATGTGCCCTTGCTGGTGGCATTTGCTGCATGTAGGCGGCGCCTTTGGCCGTAGATCTGACTCTATGGCTTCAAATGCACTTGGCTCGCGCTGTGTGGATGACTGTGATATCCTTGATGCGGCGACAAGTTGGTCTAGTCGCCGACGAGGCTCTATGAGGACCTGACCAATCTCTTTGTTATCCCGTCGAAGGCGCCAATGTGTATGAAAATGTTGTAGCCGGGGGGCAGATCTTCCACTATGAGAGACTGTAATGCGTGCGCACAAGGGAGACCGCGAGACTTGGTGAAGCTGCCTGTGCAAGATGGGGTGTTTTTCTCGTTGAGGCGCTTGTGTTGCTTTGCAACCTGTCGCAAGGCTTCGTGTGATACCCAGCCACGTACCGTGCTATATACGGTTCCAGAGAGCTCAATTGGCATCCGTATATGCTGCCTGGCTTGGTTGGCTTGTAGCTCGGCCAGTTGGTTGAGGAGAGCTTGCTTGATTGCCCTCGTTGCCTCGAAGAGGTCTAATGTTGACTTCTTAAGGTGACTCTTCAATAATGCGTGGATGCCTTCCACCCGGGAAGTAGCCACATTGCCGAAGTGAGCATATTGATCGACCCAGGCCTTGACGAGCTTTTCCTTATACGGGTCCAACCAGGTTTCCCGTATGTAGCTAACCTCCTTGACGTATCGTGGCACAAAGCGCTTCTCGAGCTCTTCAACTTGTTGATCAAATGTCTCCTCATCTTTCGAGCCCACGATTGAGTGCCAATACCCAAAGAACTCAGCCCACCTCTCATCACTATTAGAGTCCTCATCGTCACGGTCGAAAGCTGGTTTGCAATAGCTAAGCACCGCCTTATTCGCATGCCAGATGCAAAGCAGAGACTTGGACGCAGGAAAGCACCGGAAATTGCGTTTATGCAGGCGAGGCAGCGATCTGTCAGGATAACCGATGGCTGGCGAATGTCATATAACTCGTATATCGATTGGAGTTGGTCCAGTGCCCAGATATAGTCATTTTCGTCTTCACCACTGAGGAAGGCAAAGGCAATACAGAATGACCGCTGACAGGCATCAACGCCGATCATATCGAGCAGTGGCATCTTATATTTGTTCGTCTTGTATGTGCAGTCTAGCAGTAGTAATTCTGGGTATGCGTTGAGGTATCCTAGAGACGCTGGGTGTGCGAATAAGACTGCTGTGACTCGGCCATCATGATCAAGCTGTATGCGGCTCTGGAACCCCTCGTTGTCAAGCTCATTGGCAAGGGCATGCATTGTGCTCTGGCCAGCAAGGAGCTCTCGTCTGCGCTGTGCGATACAGTTATATATGTCTTGCTGTGTCGCTCCTTGGGCAGTCTGAGAGCTCTGGCGCATATATGTCCGGATATCCTTTGGTGCTATGCCAGCGCTTGAGAGGTTCCCAATAGCTGACTGGTCAGTTGAGGAGAGGGCACGATGAGCTGGATGTGCTGTAATATGCAGACTGGGCTCATGGTTGTGGACCGACTTCTCCTCGCCTGGGCGATGCCTGACATACCAGTACGACTTATCAAGGCTCTCTTTCGCATTGATGGAAAACTGGCATCCAGTGATACGGGAGCTTGTAGACCGTTGCCGATCAGCTGGCTTCTGGTCCTTGCTTGTATGAGCCCCAAGTCTACCTCCACGATCGCAGGCAAATATGACTGTGCGTCTTCCGGACCGCGGGTCTCTCGTGGACTTGCCTGTGGTGAAGGCATAGCCTCTTGGAGCCGCCCACGCATTAATTGAGGCAAGAAGAGACTCTCGCGAGTCGAACTGGCCTCAGGAGGAAGGCAATCGTCAGGGAATTCAGTAAGCCCCATATTGAATTATCTTGAAGAGCTAGCTGTAGTGCACGACAGTGAGCAGCTCTTTATACACAAAGGAAAGGAAACTCCTGCTTTGTGGACGTGGTGCAGAACCCTTGTAACCGAGGCCGCCTGCGAGGTTTAATGCAGCCTGCGTTTGAGCTTTGGCCTCAATGGGGTCCAAGCACCACGCATGCAGGCGCTCGACCTTAATATGCGGATTATAGCATCGCTTCCGCGGACAACTACTCTGAGCGCAGATGGTATGCTATATGAGGCTGGCTCTCTGTGCGACAGTTTGCCACATGCAATAGAAAAGGAGAGTACAGGTCAGGGGGCGGCCCGACTATCTTCCGCCTGGGCTTACATAACAGGCGCGGACGTCCGCGCCGACTTTAAAGGCGCGGGGGTCCGCGCCTCTATTGGCTCCCATGACACGGGCCAGGGATGACTAACCGCTGAAGGATCACGTGACCATGCGAAAGGTGATCGGTGGATCGCCTTACGATCAAGCGAGCGGTGCTCGACGGATCGTTCATCGATCAAG